>NC_049173.1:22684225-23343975 GCF_009769625.2 Cygnus olor
CTTACTCACTCCCTTGCCTCCTTCCAGCTGCTGCTCTAACTCTGTTATCATTCTATGTCTGTATTACTTATAACCTGTTCTCAGAAGTCAGCATTCCTTGACAAAATTTGGTAACTATTTTTCATTCTCCAGCATCTCAGTACTGACGTGGAAGAGAGAAGAAACCCAATTCACAATACCAGTGATGGCAACAGAAGATCACACAATTAAGATAGTAGTTAAAATCCACAGAGTGCTACTAGGGAGCTGAAGTCACCATTACCCAATTCAAGCAATTCAAGCTCACCTTTGGAGAGAAAAAAAAAAAAAAAACACCTCAAGTGGAAGCTCCGTAACAGGCACATTTAACAAGAAGTGAGAGTAACAATAAGGGATTAAAAAAAAGTTAACCTATTTTTGCTATACTATCAGGCATTAGTGTTCCATTAGGATAATGCAGGTGGAAAGTTCAGATCTGAGAAGTCCCAAGGAAACACCATGATTCCTTAATTCTCAACAGACTAGTCACCTACCTAAAAAATAACATATACTTCAACTTGCAATTCTGACAGACAGGAAAAAAAAAAAACCGTCCTCGCTGATAAACACTTCCCGCTTCCATTTGCGATGAGTCAGGAAAGAGACATGCATTTACATGGTTTCGGGTCCTATATATACCGTACTGAGAAGTTACAGAGGAGCCAAGTCTATTCCCCGCCTCCTATCAGGCACTAGTTTGCATGGGTCCCTTTCTCTTGGGGAAGGAAGTGATAAAGCCTTTGTTTTGCTCCTTGAAGATCTTTCCCAGTCTTATGTCTATCTTGTGAGAGCATAGCCTTCTCTCTCCTTAATGAGCCATGACCAGATTTCTTGTCACACTAAACAATGTATCCAATTGTAACAGCAACCAACTATATTTATCCCAACCTTTAACTAGTCTTCTTAAGACACCTAGAAAACACATCAGCTGAATAGTCCTTCCTTTCACCGAACAGATGAAGAACTTCATTTTCCAGTGTAACGCTCACTTTAGATTCTTTGAATCATGAAATACAAGACAGCTGGGACTCAATTTTCACAGCACTCAAAATGAAAGAAAAAGTAAGGAAAGAAAATGATACATGAACCAAACATATCAAGCCCAAACTAAATATCCAAAGTCACCAACTACTTCTGGTATAAGGCCCAAAAACAAGTCTGTGGAAAGACTAGGTACAGAGTTGAAGAGTGCTAAAGTTTTCATTACTGGCTTATTTGTAAAGATCATCCAATTTCTTGAGACACCTCCCATATCCTGCACCTTGCCCAACATTTTGATTTAACACAACAGTATCTACAGGATTTAACCTGTGGAAATGGCATTTTAGGTATGAGCTTATCTCTCCAACTCATATTTGACCATTTTATGAAGAAATAAAATTTGTCATTCAACAGTTTAAGATACAGTAATCCATCCTCACAAGAGCAGCAGCAGGGATGCAAGAATCAGAACCTAAGTAGCTACTCATCCAAAAAACGAATGCAAAAGTTAAATACGTCCAGCTGAGCCATTCACATAGAAATACAAAGCCAGCTGGGTAGCACATCATAGTCATGAATAAATTTTGGGTCTTTTTCCACCACATGCAATAGCTGACCTATGTGCATTCGTCTGCCCTGTTTCTGTTACTAGGGGCACAATGGAAAAATGTTTTTAGCTGATCGATCTCTTAGCTCCACAGTCCAGTTCTAAGGAAAACATACTTCTCTGTAGAGCGAATGGAGATAACACAAGGACTAACAACAGGAGTTCACCTTAAGACAGAACTTCCTGCTTCCTTCTGGAAAACACCCATCAAGAAAAGGCTAAACCATGATGACTTAAGATTGCCGTACTTTGCCCACTTCTTAGTTAAAGCACAGCATTAGTCTTTGACAATGGTAACTGAATCTTCTAATCATCATCAAGTTGTCTACTTAATTTAGACTTTCTACTTACTTCTACTTAATGTCTACTTCAGTTGTCATGGCCTTCTGTACTCCAGTAGCAGGCCATGCTGGTAAGACATCTTAAATGGCTGCTAACATAGATTTATTTCAAGTATGCAGGATCAAAATAGCATCTTCTGGGGAAGAGGAGGTTGTGAAATGGCTGCTGAATAAATGGGACAAGAGATTTACTCCAACAAGCAGTGAAGGAGCTCTTGAAAATTACCTTGCTCGTTTCCCAAAAAGGAGTCCATACTCACTTTCATTCCTATTTTCTTCAACTTTTCTGTGCCCTCCTGCCCTATCTCAATTTCACCTCCTTGCCTATTCTTCATTTTCTCATCCTGTCCCCTCTCATAAAACTATTGCCCTTGTTTCTCTCCTTATTTACTCCCCAGCAAACGAACAACAGCGGTCCCCACTTTGCAGGCTGCGATGACTCCTTTTCATCACTTCATTTTCCTCTCAGCTCAGGCTTGGTGGTTCCACCTCAGTGCTGCTGCCCGGAGACTCCCACAGAAAGGAGCAGCCTTGGCTTTCACCTCTCCAACTTCCATCAGGTAAGGAAGGGAGAGCCTGCGAGGGAGGCGAGCGGCCCCTGGAAGGGACGAAGCACGCAATACCTGCTGCCGTCAGCCATTTTGAAGGTCACAGCAGAGAAGCCTTCCCCTCTGCCTGCCGACTTGGAGCTGTCACCAGCATCACGAAGTGAAAGCCTCAGAGTGAGGGACTGATGTTCCCTGCAAGCCACTGTTTCCCTTAAATAGGACCCAGAGAATAAGCTCAGCAAGGAGAAAAAAAAAAAAGGTGAGACACAGCCAGGCACTCAGCCAGCACCATGCTGACAGCGAGACATGGGAAGAGCAGACCAGCTACGTACTAAATATCTCGTCACTTAAGTACCTCACATCCCTAAAGAAACAACATGGTAAAGGAGAGGACCCTGTCAGCTCAGGTCTTTCCCCTCCCACAGTGCACTGTGGAGACTACCCCTGTATGCTCTCATTGCAGAAAAGCCCGCACCACATGGCCGGCACACACCTGGTGGTGCTGGCAGCAGCAGTGCTCACTCAGCCACCTATATTTTGGGCACAACCAGGGCCCACAGCCACAAGTCGGGCATCGCACAAACACAGTATATAAAGGCAGTCCCGGTTCCAAAGAACATGCAACCAAAATGTAAGGCAGGACACTAGAAAAATACACGTAGCAAAGAAAGTACATCACTGCGTGATGCATTTTCTGTACAGTGGCTTATATTCCTGTCATTAATTCATCCTCATTATGAACAGTAATCAGCTGGAATAACAATAAAACTCACTGGCAATATGATTATCTCCTTTACTCATAGATTTATTTTTAAAATGATCCTCCCTTGCAAATGGCACATGCAGCTCTTCCATTTAGGTACAATACCTACTGCTGACAAATGCTCAAGCGGTTTTTGATGCCTATTTGTTGTAGTCTATCTTGACTTCATTGAGAAGTGCTGCTGCTGTTTGATCTATCTTGGAAAAAAAAAATATCAGCTTCAAATACACCTTAAGTTGAAGGCCAAAAACAGTGTGCCAAAACACAATCAGTGCTTCTGGAAGCAGTACCCAAAGTGACCCACCCAGTGCTCCTAACCAACAGCTGACACAGAGCTGGGATACACAAGATCTGTCTCAGCTGTATCTTTATCCATACCAACTCTGACATAACGTAACAGGCTCTATATTCCAGTCAAACTGATCTCTATCACTTTGTCAGCTTCAAAAGAACGTTTTGGAGCCCACACTTGTGAGTTCCTCCATGACCCAAACCTTTCTCACACAAAGCAGAGCAACTCCAGAATATTAACTCCAAAGTAGCTCTGATCTCTAGCAAATTTCTGACGTGAAGAAACTCAAACCGTTTTCCTGAATCACCATTTCCTACCCTGCTGCTGACCAAAATGGCATTCTCAGCATAAAGACCTGAAAAGACCCCCACGGCAAAGCACATAGCGGCTAAGCTCATACTCAGTACCAACATTAACTAGCTGAGCAGCAATACTGACAAAACTTTGTCCCTCAAATGCAGGAGTCACCTTATCCTAAGAAAATTTAAACAAGAGAAAGAGAGATAAGCATGTAAGAGAATGGAACAGAAAAAGGAACAGGGGGCAGCCCAAGCTTGCAATTTGTATGGAAAAAGGACAGTCTCAAACAAGGAGTAATTCAACCGTGTCGAACACCTTTTCTCCTAATCAGACAAGAACACCCTTGTTGGCTGGGGAGAAGGTACGCAGCCAGCAGCAGCTCAGAGATAGCACAAGGTTAAAATACCAAAGCAGTCGAGACAGCTGCAGGTATTCAGGCATCTTTGGCCAAGTTTGCCACATATTACAGAAAGGTGGCCTTCGCAGAACTACAGATTCTCTCTTCATTATTTTGAAATGGTGAAATCCCTTCACACTTGTCATAAACTTGTCAAAACCTGAACTCAGGAACTTCAGTCTCAAGCACTCCTTACATCCTTTCACAGTGGTTTGGTAAAATTCCAACACTAGTGAACTCAAAGTTTTATTATTAAGGTCAGCAGAACTAAGATTTCACCCCTAGCACCTTTAGGTGTTTCTTGCTATTATCACCTCCCTAAACTCTGTGAGAGCTGCTCCATCTTCTATCATTATCTGGTCTATAGCTGGCATAAACTGTATTTCCTTCCCCCTTGCACAGCACTGACAGGCATCAGCAGAGCTCTGTGGGCACCTCAGAGCAGAACGGGAACGCTTAGGGTAGTGTTGCACTGGCAGAAATGCACATCCCATTGAACTCAAAACATCAGAAGCACTTATAAATCAAGACTGACATATGTTGACAGAGATGCAAATAATTGGGCTTGCAGATTCTGTACCTGGCCCACGGCAGATACTAAATGAATTTTCATGAAGAATTCACCAACTTCTACTGGACACTAAAAAATACCGGATGGGGGAAACATTGTTTATCAGACCTTTAAGCCCAGGCGGAGGATCGCAGGCCTCTACCCTGTTGGGCTAGCCACCACCAGTCAAAGGAGAGTAAGAAAATGACATTTTCCCCAAGAGAGTCCAATCTCTCAGTAATGTTTCTGGGGACATCTGGACTGCTTCTGAACACAGGCACAAAAAGACTGATTAATCTCACTGCAACCCACGGAGAGTGCTACAATGAACTAGCCTAAGGCCTCTTAGTGGTACAGAGAAAACGTAAATTTGAAGGAGTTGAACAGTTTGTACCCCCAAGAAGTGGAAGGGCAGAAGGAACGGATGTGGACACATGAATGAGCCCTGCAAAGACTGACCTGATGCTCTCACAGCTGCTACAAACACTGAAGCAGAGGCTGAAGAGGACATGACTGCCGGCAAGGGCCCCCCTGCTGCAGCAGTAGCCCTCTTGCTCTCCCCACATCCTCCCAGTTTGTCCCAGCAGCAGCCAGCCTGGCTTTGAGTCACTGCCACAGTGCCCCAGGCTGCTGTGCACCCCACACCCCAGGGCTCACACTGCCCAACACTCAGTTTTACCCCGTGCCCACAAACAGGAGCCGCTCCATGCTCAGGCACAGGTTTCGCACTTGCACAACACAATAACCAAGTATGTGCCAATTAGATAATGTGCGATGTCAAAAGCAAGAGTTCAGAGATGAGCAATGTGAAGGATGAATAGGCTGAAGGGACTGATTTATAGGAACATTAATCATGAGGTATTTTTATTGTTTCTTAATTAAATTTATCTGGAAAGTGGGATTACGTAAACCAACAGCAGTATTTTTGCAGGGTACAGCTCTGATTTTCCTGTCCAAAATTACAGACCCAAGTTTTCAGAATTGCCCGTGCAAAATTATTAAAGCTCTGTGTGCAAAAGACAGTTGAACAGCTTCGAAGTGATTTGTGCTGGCAATTACTGTGACTGTTAGGAGGAACTACTTGCCCATTCGCAACACGAAAAACTAAATATTGGCCTAAAAATACCCACGGATTTCACTCCAAGACAACATCCCCACCCAATTATTTAGTTTCAAGTACCACCTTCATTAAGCACTGAAAGGTATAACACACTGGAATATGTGATTTTGTGTTGTAAATTCAGCCTCATTTAAATCTACCTGACCATATGCTGTTGATCAATTTACAGTTTTTTCCAGTTTTTGTTTCCTAGGGTTCTCTTTCAGATTTGAGACAGTTTAAAGTAACAAAAATTAGTAAAAAAAAAATCAACAAGACAGACAACAGATTTCATTAATGAGAAGGACAAATGGTTTTCTTCCAGTCTCCAAATTTTGACAGACTTTTTTTTTCTTTAAATAAAGTTTCTTCAGAAATTGATCGGGTCAGGAAAAGGAGCTATTTTGCTTCTCAATTTTGTTACTGGTTTGAAGCAGCAGCAGAGATAACAACGTATGTCAAACACTGCTTTAAACTTTCCGGACAAAACCTTCACGTGTGTGAGTAGCATGAAATGAGCAGCGCTGATTTACACAGTGGAGTATCTGGTCCGCAGGTTTGCTCATCAATAGTGTTTGTTCTGTATGGCCATACACCAGGCAACAGATAAAAGAGCTGGGCTGTTGTTAATCAAAGATACTACAGAGATACAAAGCACCAACGCTGTGTGGTTGCTTAAAACCAAGCCATTCAACTGTGCCTGGTGCATTTTCTCTCTCGCACTCGGCACACCTCACGTGACGCTAAATGGATCTATGAAACAGGGGCCTGCTCGATCCGCTCCTCACACCAAGCCGAGAAGTAAAACCAGGGGCATGGCTGGGGCTGCATTACTATACACATGACTCAGGGTCCTCCCCCCTTCCTCTTTACATCATGTTAAATTGATCCAGGAGGCAGGGCATCCAAAAATAAAAGGAAATACCTACTGACAATTTGTTTCAACCCAACGGTTACTGGCAGATCCCCCACCTCCAGCAGCATGCAAGTGTCTCGGAACACAAAAGGCAGGGAAACTGAAATTGAAAATTGATCTTGCTGCAGCCACATAGACTGGAAGAGTGATTTCCTAGCTGCAATTTTAAATAACTCTTTCTTCTCTCCCCACCCACCCCCAATATAAATTCACATTTCTCCCCCCTTATTTTCCATCTTTTGTCAAAGAGGAACAAAGACTTCCACCATCTCTCTCTTTCCCCAGCCTTCTCATCAATATTCTATTACCAAACAGGGCTTTAGCTCCTTCTTTTTTTCCTTTAAATCAATAAGAAGCAAAGCAATGAAAGGGAAAAATTAAAAACTCTGGCAGATAAAGGAAAGGCTCTTTAAAAAAGCTAATCGCTGCTAAACACTGACAGCTTGCTGGACTGTCACACAAAGCTCCTGCTACAGCCTATTTGGTCCCATATGGTCATGAAGGTAAGCTACCTGGGGCTGCCTGCCAACGACAACCGAGGCAGGAGAAAAAAAAATAAAGCTTTCAGAATTGGTTCTCACATGTGTTTGTCACCTGGACACAGTGATCCGGAAGAGCAAGAGTTGGTAATGCCTGGCTTCTGGGTCAAGGTGGCACTGGGGAAACCCCACAAATCCCTGTTGTTGATACCTACCTGAACTCCCTGCTGGAGGCAGAGGCAGCCAAGCATATTGATAGCTGTACTGCTAAGGAAATGCTCCAGCACCTCTGCCTGGCCTAATTCCTCCCTGGCACATCCACACATGAAGTGAGAGGGGCCCGTCTGGGGTGCTATGTACACACCAAAAGGATGTCCATGGGATATGCCCATGAAACGTATTATCACGCGTGCTACTAAAACCACCCTGAAATAATTTAGAACGACAGCAAGAGGATGAACATAAATTATCACGAGACCTCCAGCCCCTTCGTAGGCCTCTAAATATAACTGAGCCCCAGACAAACCTACTGGCCCAAAAGCTAAAATGTCAGTGACATAAGTTCCAAATCCTTTCTGCGAGGCCCTGAATCCTGGGTCAGCCCATCATGGCTGCAGTCATCCAAAGATGCAGCCAGCTGCACCAGTTTCATTAGGAAGGTCACTGACTTAAGGGAATGGTCACAGCCGAAGGTTGATTTCACTCTTTCATCTTGCCACACTCCCCTTGTAAAGCAGTGAGGTTAAAAGGAAAAAAACATATGTTTTTATCTTTACTATTTTATTATTCCTTAAAGTAAACCAGTGCCATTATCCAGTGCAGAAGCCAAGGGGAGAGAGATGAAGTGATGCAGGTGTCTCTGATGCAAGACTGATGACGAGGAACAGCATTACTGCTAACAGCCATATCTGTTCTGTTATTGCTTATGTTTCTTTGCAATCAAAGGATCTTTGAGGAGACACAGCTGGAAAAACATTGTATGGCAGTGGAATGAAATAGACAGCAGTCCTACCACAGTCAGCAGTGTATTTTATTCAGGGAGAGCATTTGAAACTACAAAGTAGAATTCATTCAAAGATACATACGGCAAGGCAAATAGGAAACTCTTCAGGTTTGACTCAATGCAATTTTTTGTCTTGGGAGGAGAGCCTGTGCTGCTCCTCTTCTGCCTGCTAAGAAGCTCTCGTTACAGCTCATAAGCTGTGCACCTGCCAACGCAGAGCCGATACCTGTGTGCTGTGCCAGTGCCCTGTGGTACTGGAGAGCACTGGGCTGCCCACTTTGTCAGAGGGTAAGCAAAGAAACTCCATCTTCTAGGCCTTTGCTTGGTACCCAGCTTCCTACATAGAGTACAAAGCAGCTCACGGGGGACTTGATGCATTCCTTTCCGATCTGCACCTATCACTATTACACAAGTCCCTTTTTCTTCATCAACACAGTCAAAATGTCTGGGACTCACAAAGCAGTGAGTCAGAAGGTGCCACCACCACCTCCAGGCAGTGCCGGAGTATTGTGATGGCACAGGAGATGGCCTTCCTGCTTAAACTGAAATGTACAATCAAGCTCTCAACCACCTAAAGCAAACTAAAGTTTCTTCTCCCTGTGTACTGCTGCAGAGCAGTGTGTTCTTCCCACTCGGTGGTGGCATGGCCTTTGAGGTATGAAAGGACAACTCCTGCATAAATAACTTGTTAAATACTTGGGAACTGTGTGTGCCATAGAGGAAGAAATTATTACAGTCTTGAATTCTTACTTTAAAAGATGCAGCGAATTTAATCTGTTTACCTGGGACAAAGAGATAAGCGGCACAAGAACGCTGAGGAAATGTGCACTTATTTCACCCTGTGTTTCTAGTCAAATCACCAAAGCCAGAAGAGTAATGAGTTTAAAGCCTCACCCCATCCCTGTAACAAATACCTTATTTGTTTCCTATTCTGTTGTTTTCCCCATAACTTCCCCACTACTTTTGATGCAAGTCTTCTGCTCTTCCTCCCAAGTTGTCCCCTTTTGCTGCATTCACACTCCCCTCTGCTTTCCCAGATAACTAAAGCAACGCAGGCGGGAGGAGAACACAAGTTGGAAAAATGTCAGGAAATGTTTACCAATGGTTAGGGCTACAAAACAAACTCCTCAGCTGAGGCCCTGAGTCTGTCGCCGGACATTTCAGAGCAGTCCATGCTGTTCAGCAGCCCCAGCAGCAGCCTTCAGCTTAGCACACACTGGCTCCAGCCCACGACTGCTGCCTTGCCAACAGACCGTGGCCTTCCCAAAAGCTGCCTGCAGCCATGCTGGCACCTAGGAGGCTCGGGCAGACACCCCCTGAGGTTTGTTCACAAAACTGCTTTCTGCAGAGCAAGCAACTTGGGTTTCAAGAGTAACTCTGAGCCCACCATAAGGAGACAGGAAGAATATCCTCAGAAGTGGGGCCCCCAAAACTCACAGGAAGGAACAGTCAGGCACAGGCAGAAGGTACGAATTTGAAGACTGCTAGGATTTGGCCTAGCAAATCCTTTGCCGCCTGGATCTACAGATGCAAACAAAGCGTCAAGTGGTTGGAGGTAAGCAGCCCCTCCAACACCTCTCGAAATAACAACCTGGGAGTAGTCTGTGGCTCTGCCTGTGCAGGTCGCTGGGCAGTAGGAACCCCAAGCTGACAGGCCAGCTCCACGAGGAGAGCCCCAAGAGCAAGCCAACGGTGAGCCCTCAAAGCCTCTAAATAATGCAACACACAGAAAATAAGTGAACAACCTGACACATTCAGAAAGAAAGAAATGTGGCAGAGAACAGAAATTCACGTTACAATTCCTCAACCAGATGGTGGGAAAGAAAATTCTTGTCTAAAGGAAAAGGATGGGAATGAGTTAAACACCTTAAGAGGTCCTTCATTTAAAAAAATCTCCTTTGGGAAGCCAAAATAAGCTCTCTCTGGCTATTCCACTGAAAGAAAAGCAAGGATTCAGATGCTGCTGTTTCTGATTGAGCAGGAGCTGCCAATTGATGAGATGTCTATATTTTCCCTGCTGAACAAGCGTCCAGCAAACCAGTCAGACAAAAGAAAGCATCCAGAAACTGAGCACACCAAAATCAAAGGCCCAGAATTGGGCACACATCTCCCTGAGTCTCCAAACCTCATGGGAGCACAGGAGGAAAAAAAGAGGCCAGTAACCTGGGTAACCACTCTCTGGTTAATCTGAAATGGGGAGGAGAAAAACGCTTCTCAAGATTAATAGCTAAAGTACTTGGGGATTAGGGATTAAGAGGAGAATCCTGTTTGCTAGGATTAAGAGGGCTGGGTTCACATGAAAACCTCAACCAGTGAATTGCCTCCAGCAAAATAGTGGGGTTTATTATAATTATTTTATTCTCTTCCAATAAATGAAAAACATCAGCAGGAGGTCAGCAAAATCCATCAAAGGTTTAGAAAATAAAATCTCTGAGGGAAGGTTAAAGGAGCACACAGTGAAGATAAAAATCAGATATTAAAAACAAAAAAAAAAATCAGCTCATGTTATTAGTAACATGGCAGATTATAAAGAATGAGAGATTTTAAAAATACAATCAACTTCACTTCCCGGATTTCGTGCTGTGGTTTTTTTTTTTTGCCCTTGGTTCAGCTAGAGGCAGGTGAGCTGCCAACATGGTAAAACTCACCCATTTTGCATGTGATTTTGAACACCTAATGGCTGGTATCTTCTGAGTGCTCACTCAGAGCTTCAGTCAGACATTCACTCTCGGTCCCTTGTCACTGACACGACTGACGCCTTCATAAAGGGCAGAGAAGGGAACAGAAATGGAGAGAAGGGAACTACAGTGTATCAGATGGGACTAATAAACATCCAACATGTATCAAAGCAGACATGCAAAATTTTGGTTAAGCAGCTTGCCCAAGATAATTCTCAGCAGAGCCAGGAACCAACTCAGATCCACCACAGTGAACTTATCTAAACCAGACCCCACCTCACTCAACTACATCCTTGTACAAATAAGAATATGCACATAGGAAGAAAGGATTACTTTCTCAAAAAAATACCCACAGAGAAGGATTTTAGGAGAACAATCTATTATTCCTCTGTAGTCAAACAAACAGAACAAAAAGTTACGGGCTGCAGTTCCATCAGGAAAAAACACACAACATAGGAATTGCCAGAGCAAGGACAGTGCTATTTAGCCATGTGCTATTGGAACACCTAACTTCTCCCTTGCAGCCTGGCACCACAGGCCCCCCACAAACTGGACACCCTGCGCAGACGTGTGTCAAAAACACCTCTTCATGGGGCTTTGTAAAGGTCTTCCCAAGCACTGAGGAAGAAGTAGGAAATTCAGTTACTCCACCACATTTGGCCTTTCAAGTACACAGGAGCTGCCAAATCACCATGCCAGTAAGAAAGAGATCCTCCTGCCAAGAAAGCCCAGTAACTTGCAGGTAATACGGGGCCATTTCCAACAGAAGCTGTAGGGAGAGACAGGGGTCGTAACTGGACAGGCAATACTTAAACACAGACATTCTTATGTGAGAGATATTTCGCTGCAATACAGACCAGGATAGTCCTCAACCTGCTTTAACAGGGAGCTGCAAAGCTTTCTGAACACCTGCACCTTGAACGAGAGGCACGGAAAAACTGGCTCTACCTTCCACTGAGCAAGATCTCAGCGAGAAGCAGAATTGAAGCTTCTTCTGTTACAGGTCGATTTGAAGTTTTTCTAACCTAGCTGTGTGAATTAAAAAAAAACACATAAGCCTAACCCCTGCTTTGTCTGATGGCAGATGGCATCACACCCAGACCTTCTGGGCACCACTGGCAAGGTTTCACCCCCTGGTCCTTTGGGGCTCTGGAGGCTGGTACAGCAGCTGCAGGTAGAGAACAAGCTGATTCATGGGGGAAAAGAAAAGAACAAGCACAGCGCAGGTGGACTGAATTTGTACTCGCAGATAGAACTTCATTAACATCCTGGAAGCACCACTGCCTCCTCCACCTCGCCTGCAGCTGTGTCTCTCCTTTTCCCCTGCTATTTTGGGAAACTAGATGACTCAACTTCCCAATGAAGTCTAGTTGGCTCCAGGCCCTGACCCTTTTCTGTACCTCAGCGGCTGGGAGCTGGAATTTTGCTTGAACCCTTTTCCTCTGCACTCTGGCAGGCCAGCAGCGTCTGCACAGGACAACGGCAAGGCTGCTTGCCCAGCACCAGCAGCACTTGTATGAGCAAGGAATGCTAATTTGGAGATTCAAAAGGGCCGCGTGTCAGGCTCACAGCCTACCTGCTTGCTGCCCACTGAATGAGGAACACTCAAGGTTAACAGAAGATCTAGGAGGGAGCAAAGTGAGGATGAACCTGTAGTGCAATAAAGCAGGAAGAAAAAGGCAATGTGTGATGGATATATAAGCATCCAAGGCATACAGGAGTCCCTTTTGGTACTGATCAATGGCAACTCCCACCTCATATACTCTAATGCTCTGGGCACCGTAAGTGACGGGGGAAAAAAAAAGATACTGGGAAAGACCAGGAAACTGCAGGGATAAAAAACCTCAGGAAATGTTAAAAAGAATCTTTAAAAGCTTAAAAGCAAACTAAAAACACACAAAATAAGCCACTGAAGTTAGGATGGATGTGTACATTTGTAGGGAAAAGGAACACTGAACCAGAGTTCCAAGCATGTTCCTTGGCTGAAGTGCTCAAAGCTAGAAACTGTACAACTTCAGTTGTCCAACATAGTCGTTATCCCTCCCAAATAACCCCACGTTCTCCTTTCTCTCAGCTTGCTGTCACGCTAATTTCCGTGCCAGTCCTACAAGCACAACCTCCCTGGTGCTACACGCTGCCACTGAGCCATGCCTGCCTTAACCCCGGCTCCCTTAACCCACATGGGGATACTCAGCCCCTACCTGTCCCCTCCTCCTTCCTTCACAAACACTCATTCCCCTTTCTTTGCAATTCTCATCTCTAGTAAGGGTTAGAGATGAAGCTGTCCATTACAAGCTTATTTTTCCCATAAAATGCCATTTTTAAAAAGCCCAAATTGACTGCTCTCCTGTACAGGTGCTGACAGCCAAAACAGCTCTGCTCCCCTTCAGCCACCACAACAGGAGAACACAGGACTGCTTTCTTATCCAGGCTAAAGATCCACTGTTGGAGACTAATGGCTTCAAAGATTAAGACACATGAGCTACTGGCACTCTGTCTTCAATAGGGAATATGAGGTTTCATATAAAGATGTTAGGGCTACGGAGAAAGCGTTCCACAAGCAGGCGGGACATTTCACAGCTTAGCAAGATTAAAATGAAAAAATGGATGCTGTGCAGTGGTGTAAAAGGTATTTACGCTCTCATTTAACACAAGCACATCGTTATGATGCCATCACTGCCATGGAGGCGCTGATCACCACCAAAACTTGATGTGTTGCCATTGCCCCTGGCAGAGCAGCGAGACAACGCAGCAGCGCACACAGGACACTGGGGCTACTCACGAGCAAAGGTAAAGCGGTCCCAATATGGACTTGTGCTATAAAAAGCACACAAGTCTTACAGTGAATGGGGAGCTGCCGTCCCCCCTAATCACAGAATTCAGCAAGAGCGGGGAAGCTAAGAAAATGAGAATCTGTTCCTGACAAGAATAAACAAAGCATAAAAAAATAATACCGAAAACCCTGCCTTCAGTTGAAATAATCTAAAGAGAAAGAGCAGCAGACAGCAGAGCTCAATGTGTTTGGCTGAGAAGAAAGTTATTTACAGCGAGGTCTGGCCTCTCGCTGCCACCATGTAATTCCAGGCAATTGCACTTTCAAATAGATCTTTTTGGAGAAAATCAACAGTGGCTTTGCTTTCAATCTAGTGGAAAATGAAGTCCTGCAAACGCGTTATGTAAGCCCACAGCAGTAGGAGCACCGCGCACACAGAAGCGAGCTGGTAGGCTGATGGCCTTGGGCTCGGTGCTGAACCCTGCCAGGGCCCTCCCCACACCGCCAGCCTCTCATCACACACCGACACGCTGCATTTCATGCAGCTAGACAGCGCCCCACTGCTGCGTCTGATACCACAGCGCTGGAAGCCTTCCTCAGGACGAGCCCTACCACCTACCCCGGTCCCACCTCCCCAGGCAGGAGGAGAAGTGCCACACCAAGGCTCCACGCCACAGCCTCCTGAGCAAGGCCCTCACGCGTGGACTGTACAGTCACATGAGCTCGTCCCAAAAATCACCACTACGTCCCACAGGCACCTTCAGTCAACACCAGTGTACGCCCAAGTGTCTACAAGGCTGTCTCCAAGCCTCCAGTGACCAGCACATCTGCAGCTCCGTGCTACTTGAAAAATTCTGTTCTACTGGTGCCTTGTTAAGCAACAGCTTTTGGATGTTTTATTTCATTGACAGCATATAGAAAAATTGTAGGAAACTGTCCCTGAAATCATTAACCCAATATTCAACCTCAGAAGAGCTTTAGGATGGTGACTACTGAAAGCAGAAATATTATTAAATCTGAATTTATGACTTCATGGAGACAGGGCTAGAGGTTGCATCCCTGTCAGAAGTCAGCCCCATGGGTACTACAGAAGTAGCACAGCCAAACTCCATGAACTCCTCCATTTCAACTCCAGCTTCACCAACACCTCTCACACATGAGCCCGAACATCGCAGGCCACAGAAGGTTTCCAGTACCTTCCGGCAAACATCATGGCCCAAACACTGCAGCCTACAACCAGAATACGCAAGAGCAGAAGGGACTGAGCACACCACCACCCCAGCTCTCTTTCAAGCAGAGAATATGTTAAAGAGAGCCTCTTACAATCTCATGAAACAAACTGTGCTCATTTCCATAGTGGAAGGCAATTAACAAAACAAAGCCTGACAATCTGAACAGAAGAAATTGAATTTTCTCACCCCAAATCTGGCAATTGCTTTAATCCTGACATTGTGAACAAGACAAGCAATCAGGCACCGGGGATAACGCAGTGACAATGGGAGCACCAACGTGCCCGGCACAGCCTGCAGACTATCTCTAGCTGAATCTAATCTGCAGCGTTCCAGAGAAAGATGAAAAAATTAACAGTCCAAAGTCTATTTACGCAAAGGTAGAGAGCGTTCGCTGCCCCTTCTAGGCAACTGGACCAGTAAAGCTCCTTTATGGACTCAAACAAATGCACTAACTACAAAGCATTAGAATCCTTTTCCATTCCTCCTCAGTGCTGACACAAGTCTCTGCAAACTGCAAAGCACCCACAGCCACCGACACAGTCTGTTCTCTGGTTGTTTTCTTTCGCTGGAGAGCAGAAAACAAAATAATTCATTTCAGTGAAATGAACAGAAAAGGAGCTTCAAGAGCCATCAAATACAGAAGCCTCTGCTAAGGAAGTAAACATTAAAAGTAAAATAAACAATACCAGCAATTTCACAATGATTTCAGACCTGCCTGCCATCTCAGTGCCACATAACATGGTCACTTAAGACTTAACAGGAACAGCAGGAAGGAAATTTCAGGATCTTCTCCGAAGTACGTAGCTACTTCTGCCACCCACGCGTCTGGGGACGCACCACTACTTTTTATTTATGTATTTATTTTTAAGCTCTGCAAAGCTTAAGATTTGACATACATAACCTAGCCTTTCTGACAGCATCTGCTACAGGACTTCCCTTTCCAGGAGCAATTAAATACACCATTAATCAGATTACAAAGCAATAGAGGTTTCAAGAGAGTCCCTCTTCTCCCACCCTGAGCTTCCTACAGGTAGAAACAATACCAAACCCAACAGTGACATACCTTACACATGCACCTGTCCTCCCTGAACACAAACAACTTGCTTCATTAATTGACACACAGCCTGCGTTTCGTGTGATTTACCAAAAACACCAGCAGACCAACTGAGGGAGGCTGACGCTATAAAACGAATGAGATCAGAGCCCTTTCAGGAGCAACAGCAGGGAAGCGTGCCAAGCTCCCGGAAGACAGCTCTAACTCTTCCAGGCGTTCGTTTGTGCTGATTTCTGATCTGTTCCCCTTGCCCTCCCCTCCCGCTGCCTGCGGGGGCTGCGTCCCACCCCCACCCCCCCCCGGAGCTGCAGGGGAGCACGGCCATCCTGTGGCCCCGAGTCCTCGTGGAGCAGGTCGCAGCCTTATCTCCTGAGCCACATGCCCTCCCGGGCCCTGTGCGCAGGGAGATAACATCCTCCCAGATCTGAGGGGTCCCCTCTCAATCTTACAGCTTAATAGTCTCAAAATCACTTTTCGGAGAAGGCGTTTTAAGGAGAAATTGATTTAAAATACGATCGGTGGCCATGGATTGAAGCGCTACATCACAGGACACGCAGGGGAGCACTAGTGCCTTGTTGGCCCCAAACAATGACACTGACCCTTCACAGGGTACCGCGCTTCTCAGCATACCTCACACGCTATTTCTAGAAGTAAAAGGAATAGTTAAGTAGTCACCCGATGCATCACCACAGACAGAGGATCAAGCTTCTGTCCTAGATAGCGATAAAGCTGTGAGATTTAGAGCGGCCACAAGATCCACATGATCAGTTTGTACAGCAAGCTGTGTGAGCCTGCAGTAATGTAAAATGAAAATGAGCAAGAGTAGCAATGAACAGAACACTATTCTTAAGAAGTTTCTGCTAAGTGGATTCAAGGAGGCATAAATTAGAAGGCTAAAAATCAAATCACTATCCCTGCATCTCTCCCTCTCTAGCTCCCCCTTCCCTAAACGAATGTCCAGAGACACTGCCTGAATATATTTGCATTTTATTCAGCATCCAGATTCAAGCCCCAGATAATCACCAAACTTAGTGTTTTTACAGAAAGCTTTAAACCTTAATGGCCTGAACCATCAGAGCATTACTTCACTCTGATGCTAGTGTAACTCTAATACTTTTAGCAGTTACACTGGTGGAAAACCAGAGCGATGTGATACCAGACTGAATGGCCTAAGCGTCTTACACAGCTGTTATCTCTAGTGCAGGGAAAGAGATACAGAAAGAGAAGGATAAAGAAAAACTCTACCACTGCTACCTGCTGACCCACACAGACAGCAGTCTTTTACCACCTCAGCACCAACACTCCCTTTCAATACTGATGATCCATATCAGCCAAAAAAAAAAACAAACATTAAAAATCCCCCTCTAGGTCCACCTTGCACTAACGGTGCTGCTAAGACAGCAGTCTGCATCTCACCCTGCTGCTCCCATCTCTGTAACATACCTGGATATGCATTACACTCTTGGGCACTCAACTTTACAACTAAACAAGGTCCAGATTCCTCATAAACTATGGGGATAGTAGTACGTGAGTGGCATTCCTGCTTAGACTGACAAGTTGCTTGTTTCTGGCTGGGCACATCCCTACGCCTTGGCTGCAATTGACAGTCGTGGTACTAGCAACATTCTTTTCATGTCTTTTCTTCAGGACACAGGCTAGAAACTGTTTTATGTGATCCTTAAGTCTGTCAGTGTGGTGAGCTTAAGGAGGGGTTACTTCACTTGGCAAGAGCAGTTCCGGATCCTGTAAATCTCCCAGGTAACACAGTGACAGGAGGAGGAGACTTGAAAAAAAGCATATAGACCAAAAGATGCGGAAACAACCACAGAAAAGCTCACTTGGCTCCAGTTGCCAAGCATACGACAGCTCGTGAGCATTTGCTATCCTAGTGTTTCATCCAGAGTCATTTTAGAAAGCAATGGTAGTGGGATTTCTTTCTCTCTTCTCTCAGAAAAGTTATCAAAGTTCAAAAAATTTTGGTGAAAGGAAGTTTTTCCACTTCAAATTCTGCTCAGCTTAATTTCACTTAGGAATGGATGCATAACGCCTCTAAACCCTCTGAAGAAATGAAAAAACTGCTATTGTGGATAAGCTTGTATTTTTCATATGATTATAGATCTCCAGGGAAAGCAATTGCTTCTGAGTAATCCCCCAACATTTCTTTTTGTGTGTATGGGTTTTGTTTGCTTTTAAGAATAAAATGAATGAAAATCTTTGGAGATTGTTTTTTAAATGCAAAAGTTAAGCACACACAACTCAAAACCAGAATCCACGTACTTCGGCATATTTGCAAAATACATGCCACTACTGTATTTAGCCACTGCAGCATATTCACATCAGGTTGTCTTGAGCTCCTGTTATCTTTGCTAACAGTGTGAAGCAAATCTTGCACTTTAAAAAAAACAGCAGTCCTATCATCCGCCTTCTCCTACAGTAAAGCAGTACATTAATGCAGAGCAGAAGAGTCGGGAGCTTTTAGTATCCACACAACTAAAACTTTTTATTAGAAGTAAGAACATGCATCTTTGAAATGTATCACCAAAATTTCCTCTAAAGCGAAATAAAAGGCAAAATGGGGCAAAAAGAGCCCCCAACGCAATTTTAACTTCAACAAGGAAAGGATTTCAAATAATGATTCTTCCTGCAACCACATGTCCATCTCTATGTTGTTAGTTCTTTTACAACACTATTGTGTTTCTCTACTATATATCATCCTAGCCTCAATTTTTATCTTACATATATTTATTCCTTTGCAGAGAAAAATAACGTTCTAGAAATAAAGCACAATGTTTCTTTATGGCTCAAATTACTGTCTGCGAGGAGGAAAATAAGATTTGTCTCGTGTATGGAAAAGTCACAACAGCAAAGAGACCGGCCGGCTTCTTTCTCTAAGCAGCAAGAGGCTGGTAGCATTCCCTGTCCTTGGTAAATGCTTTCAGAAATGGATTTTCTTCAGAAAGCAGCCAAAGCACTAATCGAAGAACTGCCTTCACTTGGTTTCGATATTCTCCTTATGATTCATTCCCCAGTTTGGGGTCAGAAGCAAGATATTTCATGCCAAAGGTAATCTTAGATCATGACCAGCAGGGATGGAGGCAGAGCAGACTGGATGTGCCCTATACTCCTGACTATCTCCAAGTTCATCCAAACTACAACATTTCTTAATGCTGTAAGTTACCCACCAATAAAACAAGGCCATTTTAGCTCCCATTTATAACATTCCTCAGAATCGACAGATTAAAACAACTCTGTGCTCACAGAAGAGTTCATATTAATGAGCCCGTTGCCTTTTTATAAAATCTTAAGTGTAACTCTAGTATTATAAACTGAAACGTGGTTAAATAATAATGCTACAATAGATTTTTCCATAACATGTCAAACGTATACATTCTTCCCTCTTCCATTTCATGTACTAAGCTATATGAAATGAACTTGAAGGTAATACAGGCAAGTGATTACAGACTCCTCTGTACAGATTGTGAGGTGTGTTGAGCACTTCGAGTAGGTGTGTGAGATGACCTGCAAGTCATTTGTTCATTAATACAGCCATGATTTGCACCCTCCTGCTCCCAATTTTCTCTCAGACTGCTTTGCATCCTACATAACACCTTGCAACATATTTGTTAAGTGCAGCATTTTGCTCTCATGAGTTGCAGATCACATGCAGGACTCAAGTGACTTGCTCAAGACCACAGCCTCAGTCAGCATAAACTGCTTTGGCAACAGAAAACTGCCTACGTCAGTGTCCTCTGCAGAACCTACCCACGTTTCTCTGTGGATGCTGGTTTCATTAACAGTTCTACTATGTGCATCAGCAGACAGATAAACCAAACATTTGAGGTTTTACCTCGAGCTTATGAGGAAATGAAGTGGAAAGACTTAGCTACGGTCACAGGTTTGAAAGCAAAAATCCCCACTGAGGTCAATGGGGATTTCACCTCTGATAGAAAATCATATGAACTGTTTATCATTATGTTTTATGCACCAAATAGGCACCATATGAAATAGCTGTGAATATAGATGGTTTACATTAGCACAAATTACCTTAATTGCTTGCTTCATCCTTCCTCATCATCTATTTCACAGTTGCCTATGTACAGTTGAACCCTGTTGTTCACGGTAAGGCACAGGTGCACTGGACTCCTTCATCTCTGTCCCTCTGCAATAAGTAGTGACATTGGAGCTGGTGACATAGGAGCAGCCTTTATGACGTTTTCTGGCTGTTGGTGCCATACTGCTTAAGGTAACTGCAGAACAAACATGTCGAGTCTGACTTCTAGAAGTTGCAGAGTGTTTTACTTTACACTTGGGACAAAGTTTCTTCCTATAAATAAAAGTTATGTAGTCCAGTTAAGCTTGGTGCGCGTTCTTTACATGCTACATGAAGCAACCCATCTGTGGGAGGGAGCTGCATGATCTGGATCTCATGATTTTGCAGCCACGTCTCACCAGTCAGCCAGCTGATGATGCCAGACCATTTGGGTCACAACACTGCTCAACAGTTCGCTTATTTTGCGGTCCCAAACACAAGCAACAAGACAGGACAGGAAGAATAAATTTAAAGGAAGACAAGGCAGAGAAGGTGCACGCTCCCTGGATGCTGGGCAGTGGCATCTCTCCCCAGGCAAGCAACCGTGAGGCTGTGCCTCTACTGAGAAACACTGACAACTTCAGCCGCAAGTAAGGGAGCCCTCGAGGTTACCCTTGAAAGCTCCCCATCGGAATCTGTATGTATGACATTGCTGCCTCTTTGTTATTTCTTAGGAGAGCAAAATGTGTCTATGCAAAAACCATGTCTGTTGCCATTACAGATCGGATTTAAACAAGCCCTGTCAGTCTAAGGATGGAAGAAATCCCAGAAAACTCCTGGCAGCTTGTTTGCTGTCTTTCCATATGTTAATATAATGTGGAAATCAGAGATTATTACATTTAAACATTTTAGAAAAAACAATTGGATCTCCAGTTTGGCAAAACTGCATAAAGAATGCCAGATTTTATTAGGAGAGGAATGAAACAGAACGGAGTGGAGGCCCCATCACAGGCCGGTACTGCCTTATAGGAGATTATCTGATGAGCTTCTGGTTGTGCGCTGCGGCAAGGTCTGACTGAATTACCCTGTGACTGGCAGAGATGTTTAGCACATCTGAAAATACAGCTGCGGTCACCAGCAAAGTTCAGAGCAGTGCGGTTCTGCAGAGCAAAATCTGAGAGAGTTGGTGGTGAGGAATTTGTTCCTTCTTGCTTTCTTCTTTTTAAATACTAACCTACAGGAATGCCAAATGCAGCAGACCACGTGATAGTAATTTGGAAGCCACTGCCAAGTGTGCTAGAGCAGATGTCAGAGGAACCTGAGAGGGCACTGGCTTCAAATACTGCCTCTCCTCCATGGGCCCAGAGATCAATCACTCTTCCCTGAAGCTTCAGCTGTAAATGTCAACAACACTTCAGTAGTTCCAAGTCATTAACGAATCTGTCCTCATAAACAATTAGCCAGTGGGAACCTTTGCCCTCTGAAGACCGACTTCATCAGATCTTTCTACTAACTCACCAGATTTATGTGCAACAAATGCCATTTCATTCTGGTATTCTAGCTTTCCTTTTTGACTGGATTTAGACAGTATTTCTCCCACATGATTTAAGACTTAAGTCTGAGAACCATGGGACTTATGTGTACGACAGGATAAAACTTAGAACAGAATAGGGAAACAGCTTGTTTCACCCAATTCCCTTCAAAAGGACAACCATGGAAATACTGGCTACAGGTACACACTTTAATATTGTTCTTGCATGGTTAGCCTCCAGAGCTTACTTGTCTGCAGAAAGAACCCCCAAAAAATCTAGATGCACTTTCTTCTGAATCAGTGATAAGACAACACCTCTGTACAGAAATACCTTGCTACAACTCAGTAACACCGGTAAGTTGGTATTAGTTAATTCTCTGACCTTAAGGCACACTGATCATGGTTTGATACCAGAGGTCGCAACGTCACTGCAGAGGACACCCCCTGGAACAGATAAAGAGTGTGGGCTTTCCCCACATCTTCTTTTAAATATCTCAAGAAGAAAGTTAGTTCAGATGTCCTGGCCACTTACCAACACCAGTAATTATCCCCTTTGAAGTTCCAATGAGATGGGGAATTTTTCTTCATTCCTGTCCTTAGCTGCATAAGCTGAATTACAGTGTGCTGTTAAGTGACAAAACATCAGCTACGAGCAAATAAATCCTCCAGTCCTCACAATTCTGAAAGCACTTCGGGATCCTTCAAGATGAAAGACGCTCAAGAACAATTGTGGTATGTCCATTAAGGCATGGTTGCAACGAGTACTGCAATCTTTTCATTTATTCAATAATAAATTGATTTCTTCCCACAAGCTGATTTTTCCCCTTGCCACAGCCCATCTCTGATTTCCTTTCTTGATGTAGCAGTAAAAGATTAAATTGCTCTCAGTGCTCAGCTCCCAGGCACACAAGTTCTCTGAGGGTCGGACTTGAACATGTTATCATTCGGTTCGACAGTGCCTTTTTTTAAACTTGCGCTTAACTGGCAGAGACCTGAGACTGTACTTCTCCAGTTCAGCTCTAGGAGTAACTTTTCATTTCTTTTTAACATACCAGGGGTCTATAGAATAACTCTCAGGGCTCCGATGGTGAGCAGAGGTTAATCTAATAGCTATGACACAGCGATAATTTGTTAACCAACATACTGAGAGAAAATAGCATTATCTACCTGCCTTATTTCAACAAATGAAAGAACTCTAAAGCACAGAGGAGACCCAATACAGAAGGATTTTTTTTCCTCCCCCTTAACCATTTAACCTGTACTATAGCAAGCTTCTCCCCTATCCTTCCCTCAAAGCTTCAGAATACTGCTGCTTACTGTGACCTTCTTCCCTCCTGGTCCTTAACCTCCACCTCCCACAAGCAGCCCTGTTCCTGGGGACATCTCAGACTTCGGAGGCACCCTGCAGCAGCACGTGCCCTGCACAGGAGCCCTGGGGAGTCTTGCAGGGAGGCAGGCAGGTCTCCTTGCAGGCACGAAAGCAGTCACTGCAGTGTTGGAATCAGACGCTTGTTCTCATACATCCCACTGAATAAGTCACTGCTTTCCCTGGAAAGAGTCTTCTGTCCCTAAAACGCTCACAAGAGACAGGGAAACAGTTGTACAGCTTGCATATAGAAGGTGGGCACATTACCCCTGCTTTTATACACACAAAACGCTTCGACCCCACAGAAAGCAGGAATGTCTCTGTACCTGTGTACCACTGGCCTGCAACAAGGCAGCCAGAGCTAAGAACACACAAGGTAATGCCGAATTAGCATCTTCACCTAGTAAAATACACTGTCACTTCAAATACGCACAAGAAGTAATTTAAAAGAGCTGCACCGTGCCTCACTTGTCCTAAGTTCAGATTAATTAAGCAACAGCGTTACCTCGGGGAATGAGCCCTTACTAATGCAAGAGGTCTCATGGCTTGCAAAGGTGTTGTGTTTTTTTCCTTTTTCTATATAATATTTAAATGAATATCCCTGTGCACCGTTTCATATTATTACATCTCATTACATCCTTCCAAGCCTTCAGGAACTTCATCAGAACATCTTTTTTTTGCAGTATTTGGGATTTCCTTAAAGGTCTCCCAGCAAGTAGCACCCTTCTTTGCTGATGGCATCTATCAGCTGCACATGCTGCGGTGATCCAGCTAAGGGAAACCAATTCCTGGAGAGCAGCACGTACCCCTTCTATTCATACGCCCTCCCCAGAAAGAGGAGATGGCTCACTTTTAAGTTCTGGGCTGAAATCCATTCAAAGACAGTTCAAATGGATTTCTCCTCCTGTTGTCACTACCAATAAGAAATTGGCAGTATCACACAAAGGACTCGGAGGACTGAACTAACGAGGCTGTCTTCTTCCCAGAGACCATGCCACAGGGAAAGACATAAGAGAGGAAAGGACAACACATTCAGTCTCCAAGCCAGGTAATGACCCAATTCATCTCGTGAGCGGTTTAAATGAAACAAGTCTGGGGGCTCACAGTAGCTGTAGCCAGAGAGACGAATACTCCATCCCAAACCTCCACACCAGCTCCTTGTAAAATTCGAGCTTTGCCTGGCTGTGCGGAGCTTTCACATCCTTGCTGCTCTCAGCGACGGAGGGGCAGAGGAAGGCTGAGGCTCCTCAAAGCAGTTGCCTCTTTGCATTAGCAGCAGCACATCTCAGTCCCTGCAGGGACACAGCTTCCTCCCTCCCCACTGGGAGAATTAACACTTGTGTTCTCTACAAGCAACTGCTTGTCTTGCAACTCTAAAATAAGCACCTTTGAGGTGCCTACGGGATACACATTGCCTCTGGTTCCCTGCACTCCTGTCAGGCGCTGGGGGTGATGCGAACTGCCAGCCACACGATCCCCTGGCAGAGGAGGGAGCAACGTCAGTGCTCTCCACGGAGAGAGCAGGCTCCTGCAACTGCTTCTAAAGCAAATTCCAGCAGGCCTAGGGTAGGGCAGAGACAGGCACATGTCTGTACACACTCACACAGAGGACGTCTCATTCCTTTCAGCTTCTCCCGTGCAAGCTTACTGACCTCCTGCAGTATTAATGAATTCCTCTGTCACCTCCTTGCTCTGACATCTGCTCAGGAGAATGGATGAGTAAGCAGGTAATCCAATTGGGCAGGAGCACAGCAATGAGCCAGTTCTCCTGCACTACTCTACTGCTCTTTGCCAATGCCTGTCCCTAAGGGCCCAAGGCTCCCAAGAACAGCTTTGGGGCTTCCTGCCCTGAGGATGACTTACGAGACCTTCTCCCACCTCCAGCTTATCTTACTTCCCAAATACAACACAGAAGGCTGACTTCCATGGTTTTCCAAAACCTCAACATTGAGACAGCAAAAACAAAGCCTTAATTTTCCATTATCTCCTCCTGTTTTTTTTTTAAAAAAGGCAAATTAAATACAAAAAATTTTTTGGGCTTGGAGAAGTCAGGCCAGACAGATCAGAAAATTCCCAAACGATAGAAACAAATCAGAGTCAAACTCTTTCAGTAAAATGAATTCTCAGGTATCTTTTAGAAAGCCAAAACAGGCAGTAAGGACAGAAGGTGTCCATGAGGTTGTTCCAGTCCCTGTCAGGGCTGGGAGAGGATTGTTCCACACACAATGCTTTCTCTAGGCTTGAATTTAAAGGCATTGAACAATCTAACTTCTAAATGCACCTTGGAAGGGGGCTGGTAGATTCAAATCAGTCTAAGAACCAAGACACTGCTCCTTGATATTCAGACAAATGCTTCTTTGCCCTGACACTCCTGTTACCCATTCTTCACTTTCAGTTGCACTGAAATCACTTTCTTCCTGTGTTCCTGCACTTGCCAGCATGCCTCTATCTGCCTTCCCCAATTTCACATGCATTCAGTGCAGCACATCATTGTAGGAAGGACAGAGGTGATTTCCCCCCTCCCTGCCATCTCCCATTCGTGCCCTACCACTAAAGGATCTGCCAAAAATGAAGCTTCGGGACTTTCAAGGAAAAAAAAAAGCGAGAATGCAGACAGCCTTTTTTTCCACCATGGGAATGTGCTCATCTCTGCATGGCTGAAAATAGTATCTGACAAGAGTGAATCACACAAGTTCTGAAAAACTCACAAGAAATAAGCTAAGAAATCTATAGCTGCCTCCCTCAATCTCATTCCCGCCTGCCTTCCTATTGACTTCTGCTGACTGCATCGACAATTTGTAGCTACCTGTCTGCCTTCTCCTCCAGAAAGGCATCTACCAAAATAAAAGAAAGGAGCAGAGACAAGGTGAAGCCGTGAATTATAGCAAGGACCTCCCATGCCATCGCTTATGGGAGGGGCAAGGAGATGTCAATGGGGAAATACATGGCACAGAGCTCTCCAGCTTCCATCAGAAAGTGCTGCAGCAAACTCCTAGTAATAAAAAGAGGAAAATAAAATAAAACAGAAAAGATTTCACTATAGTTATATAAACGCTTACAACATCCCAAATACCTTTATCAGCCCAGCCCTTCGGGAAATGGAAGAGGAGGAGGGGAAGTTTAAAAACAAGTTCAAGTCCTAAAGCTGATGTCCTCCCTAATCCTGGGAGTAAACACAGAGCATTGCATAGTCTGCTTACCTAGGATAACAAAAGCCCCCAGCGTTTGGGTGGGGAAGGAAGAAAATAACACTTTTGAGCAGATTATTAGTCTCCGTTCTTCTGTTAAATTACATTTTCAATCACTTTGTCAGCTACTTTTTTTTCTTGCTCCCATCTTCCCTCTCTTCCCCTAATGTGGGAATTATACCTACTGACAATTTTTATGCACACAACTAAACAGACCAACCCGCAGCTGAGACATCAGCTGCATTTTTATGAACAGGGTGGAGGGGTGTGTGCTTCAAAGGATTGAAGCCAGCCCTTCAGAAAGGCTACACCTATTAATTCCAAGTGACAAAGGATTGGTTTGAACTTAGCTCCCATTTCTTTCCCCATCAATGAGAAGAGAGATGTATGTCCCCACTGATCATTTAACATTTTTCACCTCATTCCTTTTCCTTCACTTGACACTTTCTATATACTGTTGCTTAAAAAAATCCCTCCTTCTGGGGGATATGACGTTGCTGAAGAGCTGTACTTGATTTGAAGAGGAAAATCAAGAGAAAAGTATCAACTTTTGTGCGTATAGACACATGTGCATTTTCGTATATACACATCCACATATCTTTCTCTACATAAGTGTGGATAAGGAAACCCACCACACTTGAGAACTAATCACAGAATGACTATACATATATTTGTGTAGATATGCATTATGAACACATACGCACTCTCACACCCTTTTACATATAGATTTAGTATTGACTGCAATCAGAATTAAATAAAAGTGCAGGAGGGAGCTGCAGGGCCAGCAGCCTTCTCGGCATTGCAGCTTTAGCCCTGCCTGAGCCCAGCAGCTTCTGCTCAGTGTAAAGCAAACCACGGGCTCCTGCTCCCCTTGCTTCGTGGTCAGCAAGTCCAGCAGTCACATCCCGACATGAATGCTGGACAGTGTCTCCAGCTTCACAGTGTGAAAGCCCAGGAGGAGTAAGGGGGTGAGCGGGGAGGGTGGAATAAATAAATCAAAGCAAATGTTAGAAATTACTAGAAAAGGATCTCTGCCAAAAACCAAGAGCATCATTATGCCACTGGATTTATTTTTACAGCAAAAAGATGAAATGCAAACACTCTGAGCAGTAGTACTACAGAACTGTTTGATCATACAGATTTTAAATTCGGCCAATATATAGCTACAAAAGAAAAACAAACAGATATAGTACTACTAAGCTAAATTTGCTCAGATTTCCCAAGAGACAGAAGGCAGGCTACAAGTAAGTCAAATTTCTTAGAGAGTATGCTTGAAACCCATTCAAAAAGTCTAAAGTTTCTCCAACTTAAAACACACAAAAATAAATACCTCGTGAAGGCTTAGGAAACATGCAGTTTGTTCCTCATTTAACAAACTCTGTGGTTTATTCCCTTAGTTATACAGAGGATTTTTTAAAGTTAAGTACATACTTTAGTTACTTTAGCATCGTGCTAACTATATCAGCTTTTTTAAACAGCAATGATGCTTTTTAATTTGGTTTTGTTACACAGATGAGTAAAGTCTTACATGGTTCAAGCACCACAGTCTGCAGTTATCACCAAACATCCCACCCAAAACAAACAGCTTGCCTTCAAAGCCAACACAAACAGGCTGCACCCCACTCTTCCATAGACATCGTAGTACAGTTACAAGAATCTGGGGTTTGCTGTGTCTTGACATTTTTCTACACAGAAAAATCCAGAAGAGGACCTGAGCTTCAGAGTAAGGGTATCTTTGCTACCAAGAGACCTACTGAAGTAGAAAATCTTCCTAAAGAGAAGGGTTGAAATTCTGCTGCTTGGGTCACTTGAGACAGCACCAGAAAGCTCCCTGCACAGGCTGGGTGTAGCTGGATGAATGGCATGCTCAGCCTTAAGTGTCTTCTGTTGTTCTTGTCTACAGCAGTCTGAAGCATCTGTCTTTCCCCCAAGCACAGGGGAGGAAGGAATCTTTTTTGCATAGAGATCCATCTTGAGGAACACACTGTAGTCAAATGAAGGCATTATGGCGTGACTCATGGACAAGAAAACTCAGGCACATCGTTACTTCTTCCTACTATGACCCTGATTCCATTCACGCAAGAGCAAATGTTCCTGGAAGAAGCTGAAAGCCTGGGTACGTGGGAGGCAGAAGAAATAACCCATGCAGGCACTCACTGGTACGGTACTCCAGCACACGCGGTTACTCATCCAGTCCTCCAGAAGCCACAAGAGGGATTACAAAAAGGCCAGAACAAGCCAGTCTCATCTGAGAGCACAACACCAGCGAGCATCTCCTCTGCTGCACAGCTCCAGCCCCAAGTGCACACTCGCAGCATCCACCCAGAGGCACGACTTCGGCAGGCTGCTTTGAAATATCAGCCAGCCACTGCTAAGATGGACAGAAACCATAGCAGTAGGATCTTCTTGCCTGTTGGGAACTGGAAGGCTACTGTAAAGTCTCTCTGGGGGAAACCCAAAGTAACAGAGGGGAAAACAGGAGCTCTTCGCTGTTTTTTGTGAGTGCAACAGCCATCGGCCTGATCACACACCTTTCACCAGCTAAGACCAGTGCCTCTGGAAACACCAGCGGCAGAATACAGCAGCAGCCAAAGAAGAGGTCAAATCAGCAGATAATAAACCAGTGAAGAGCTCGCTCATAAATCAGGCACTTGCTAGAACACAATTACAGGAAGATTCAATTGAAAGGTCTCAGAGTCACCTCACCCACATGATGGACGACAGAGACTCTGTTTTCCCAGTCCACCACTGCCCACTGGATGCCATTAACTCCCGTCCCCACAACCTTCCTAGGGCACCGCTGCTTGGCTAATGTCTGCAAATGTCACCGCCTCGCCCAGATGTCAGCTTCTGCTCTGATACCTCAGGAAAAAAAAAAAACAGCAAGGAGCTCAGGACAGTAACCAATAAATCAGAGAGCCCATTCAACACCTACGTGCTTTCATACGTACACGATCCATTTCTTATCAGTCAAAAAGCTTTGGATGATAACTTTCTTACCAGAGATGCTTTGGGCCTTGTTTTCAGTTGGACTCTAACTCCCTTACAAGCCATGCCACAACTCCTCACAGCCAACCACTTGCTTAAACATGGGTCAGACTTGACTATACAATAGTACATGTCCCCAGCGGCCCAGTGAAATGAGAGCTGGACTGGAGTTGATCGAGTGCCCTAGAAGTGAAGGATCTTACAGTAATGAGATTTGTGAACAGACCGCAACTTGAACACTTCCCTTTCTTTCCTTAAAGTGTTTTATATCAAACAGCATAATGTGGTCCCTACCTCCCCTTCTTAAGGATTTCTTTCCTACTTTGATCTAGGCAGGAGAGAATAGGATAATTATTCTTTTAACTGGAGATGCACCAAATCTCCATTTCCAGTATAAAAATGGAGCCATTAAAGAAAGAGATGGGTAACAGATGGAAAGCAAAGTGGAGGAAGACAGAGATGGTGGTCATAGCCCCACAGATCCACTCCTACCACAGGACGTTTGATATTCAGAGTGGAATACTTTCCCTGAAAACTGCTTCACTCCCCACCCCTTCTTTTGTTTCTTCTCTATTTAACTTTAGCAAGGGAAAGAAAGAGGGAGGAAAAATCAATTTTAAAGTTTGCTTCCAAAGTTACTCTGGATTATTATTACTCTTGTGCTCCCTCAGACAATTTAAAGTATCTAGAAAGTATACATGGAACTTAAATCCTGTAGGTCCTCTCTTAAATTCTAGATCTTGAAAGCCTCTAGAGATCTGAAGATGCAATTACAGGGTTGCATGCTAACAAAGCAGGAGAAGAAATTAAAAAGAGAGCTGATATCAGAAAAGGTTTTAAGGCACAAGGAACATTTGAGCAATGCAAGAAATCTGTTTCAGATAAAACAGAACTTGTTTGGCTTTTGCTCTCACGCAAACAATGACCAGATCACGGGAAAACTTTGCAGCCATTATGATACTTAGAGAAAGCAATAGGTGGAAATTTTTACAACAAGATCATGTAACCCTATAATGGATTATTGAAGGAAGGAAAAGTTAGCTGGGAAGCTATTTGTCCACCCAAACGTATCTGACTGATTCCTGTTGGGCCAGGAAGCGGAGCCCAAGCACAGCGATGTTCTGGGACTTGACCTCCCGATGACGGTGGGAAGGCTAGTGCCACACTGGGGCTTGGGGAGCTAGGCAGTGGTGTACAAGGGAGACAGGAACCACACGAACGTATGTGATAATCAGAAAGGGAAAGAACAAGCTGTGATAGTCATACACGTTGTAACAAAAAGGGCAGCACCAGGGAGATGTGGACCAAGAGGACAGTATAAAACAATGCCATGTAGTTTTCTATATTACCTAGACCTGGCTGCCTACCACATACCTGCTTCTTTCCTGCTTCTGTTCAGTTTACCATCAACAAGCATGTGAAGCAGCATTTTCACCTATCCATCTCTGGTCAAAGTGGCATTTGTGTACTGACCCATTCCAAGAGTAAAGAGCCAGGTGGTTTCCAAAAGAAAGGCAAAGAGAAGTGAAGCACAGCACACCTCCAGCCCAGTCCCACACACAACACCCCTATGGGGTTATTTCTGATTCCCACTGTCAACTTCTTATCTGCGATTATCTTATTCTGGCTGCATACAGCACCAAACTCTCATCCATGCGTGACACCCTGAGCTTCCCCATGCTGTGTGTCATGATAGCCCTACCCAAAGCCTGATGAAATCACTGATGGCAACGGGTGTTGAATTACCTGTACATTCTCCTTAATCAACAAAATAGTCCTAAACCAAATCCCGACTATATTCACAATACCTGAATGTATCATGGCTCATGTCAGGCAAACTTAAATACCTTCCTTCCCAAACCAAATTAAATAAAAAATCCAAGTAATTACTTTATCTATATACTTCAAAATAAAATTTATTTTAACATTTTCAGAACCTCTGGAAAACTTCAAAACCACCCATCATAAAGGATAAATCAAAATACCACTACAAAAATATGTGATTTTAATCACATCAAGGAAAAAATTTAAGAAGGAATTCCTTGAGAGAGAGAGAGACCAAACATACAGAGGACACAATGACTATTCTGTGCTATTTGTTTTGATATCAATTCCATTCTTCAGTGCTATCCAAGTGTTTTCCATGTGTCTTGGATTTCTGAACTGACACCATGCAATTCCACCAAAGAAACTGAGTGGGAGCCAACTACGCTTTGGTAACTGCACAGGTAACAGCAGCATCTTTTGGCAGTAGGGAGTCAGGGAGGTAATTTCAGATCATGGGATAAGCTTCTTCAGAGCAGACCTTTCTGCTGAGGTGGTCAGCAGTGGGAAGAGCAATAGAACTAAACACTAAGGCATCTTTTTAGGTCAGTCACTGGCCACACTAGCAGGCAGACCCGCTCTTCTGAAAACGACTCCCAGCCAGGCTGCAGACACAGGCAGGCATCCTTTTGTTAGCTCTTCTCTGGCTCTTTTTAAGGGTGTCATCACTAACAGAAGATTAGGAAAACCACAGCCAAATTTGTAGCTGGTTAAGCCAATAAGGCAAGGTTACGTCAATTTACATATGAGGAGGAGAAAGACTTCTGCTAGTGCAAAGGAGCAAATGCTGGATTCAAAGTATAGAACAGGACGTATGAACTGCTGCTCTTCTGACTGGAAATGAAGGTTGCCTACTCACCACAGAAAGTGATCATTGCTCCCTGGGAGATGGTGGCTGCTAAAGAAAGCTAGGATCCCTCACCTTAGTGTCAAGGAGGCTTCCTCACAACAGTATCTCCCCTCATGGCCCCACAGCCAACAGATGGTAGGATGGTTAGAGGTCCCATTCCCAAGCTCTAAACCCAAACCAGCAGAATTTAAAATTGGAATGAAAGCAAAAAAACAACTCAGTTTTAGGCAATCACCAACATTTTCTCCCCAGTTCATTCTGCGAGCCAAGTCAGGGATACAACAGTTCCCACAAATGAGATGGCCCCCTCTGGCAGACATCCTCCAAAGTCTTACTTATCTACGGGCAAAAGCATTACCAGCATGACAAAATAACCTCCGTGTGCTTTTCCGTGGGGCTGCTTCCATCTGAGCACAGAACACACACCCTCAATTTCCTAGGTTTTACATAAGCTGCTAGAAAGCTAATAACTGTGTGTTTTCAGTTTTGTTTGCTTTTAATCCTGATGGAATTTTCTGGTTATGGCTCATAAAGTTCTTTAAATGTGTGTGCTGTAAAATATGCCACAGTCTCAGCATGTTGTTATGGCAACTGGAATATTCAAAGTCACCAGGAATTAAATATCTATTTGTTAACTGATGTTGCTATTATTTTCTTATTGGGATATGACTGCATTCTCTTCCTCCCAACTCACTTTTTTCCTTTTGATCCCAAAAGGGCCAAGACAGGAGGAAAGAGGGTTGTCTGCACTCTTCTTTACCACACCTGTATAAACTTCCATGCCCAAGGATGATTAAGGAAGGGTTGAAACAAACATGGTTGAGAAAATACAAGGCCATCAGCAGCCCCAGAAATAACACGACCTTCTCTCTCGGAAGAATGTGTGCAGATGCAAATGCACACAGTAGCCAAGGCAAAGTAGGAGGAGTTGGGACTTCTGTGTTCTGCTCCAAACTCTGAACTGGTTAGTGACCTTAGGCAAGTCACTGAGTCCAATATTTTAAATTTTTACTGTTTTCAAATGGCTTCATTTTGTCCTTCTGACTTGAACCACATTAGCCCTGATGCTTAGAGGCATTAAACACCAATATTCCAGCAGCTGCAGTGAGATGATTGCTAGGTCACCGCACAAAAATCTCCCAAAGCAGCTCCATTGGTTGTGCTACACTGGAGATGCAACTTTGCAGATGTTTTTGACAGTTGGCTTTAATCTCTCCATGCTTCAGATTCCCACCTCCAGAACGGCCACTGACACCCACAATCCTAGCTGTACTTAACGAATCACATTTCCTTCAAGGTGTGGGAGCCAGAAATCTCTCTCTCCCGTTCATATACTAAACCATGGTCCAGGGCCAAGAATATCTACTAGTTGAGATCGGTTTCTACTTGACAAGGCTAACTCCTAATGACCCTAAGTCACTCCTCAAATTGAAGTCAAACTGTAACTATATGCAATTGTAGCACCATTCAGCTTTCTAGTTAGTACATGTACAATTACTCCTGTTTAACTTGTATCCCCACTTCATTCCAACCTTTCTTTGCTGCAAAACATGGTACATCTTTCTGTGTGTTAGATGCAGTGTCTTCTTCTCTCACCTTAGCACTTCATTTCTCTTTCCATCCGTCATGTTTTCTTCTTTCACTTCTGAATATGTCCCTATCCACTTTTCCACCAAATCTCTCCTCACCAAGTCTCCTCCTATTTGCTAATACCAGAGACTCACTCAACCATCATTCTCTGCAACCTCATGATTCACTCAAAGTCACTGAGAAATTTACCAAGACCTTCAAACTAGAAAACTAAATTTCAGTTCTGTACTGTAATCAAAATGCAGGAAAGAGTAAAAAGGAAAGAAGATAGCTTTGGTGTCTACAAGACACTCTCCTGCAAGTCTGCCCAAGAACCTATCAAACATGCTTCTTGGAAGACTTCCAGTCCTATGGAGAAAACACTTATCAAGTAAGAGATCCCAAGTGCTCTGAACTTCAGCCATGACTGGATTACAAGTGGCTGGAGGAAGGCAGATGCTCAGGAAAGTCTTCCTAGCTGTATAACTCCCTCATGCAATCCTCTTCCTACAGATGCCACCAAGTTAAAACTTTTCACTGCTTGATTCCATTTTATTCAGAAATAACTAAACAACTGCACAGGCAAAACCTAACTTTAAATGCAAGCATATTTCAAAAATCCAGTGGGTTTTGTTAATCTACGAATGTTAAACAACAAACATTGTCCCGGCTTTGTAAGCTGCCAGTCTTGATTTTATCAAGCACAGCTAGCTTGTCCTTTTTATTTTTTCACATAGGCAATTGAATACAGGCAGGTATCCCATTCCTTTCTCTTATCGCTCCTATTCAGACAGTTCTGCAGAAGCTGGGGACTATCTCATTTTCAGATTCCCTGCACATTCTTTGTCCCATTTGCTCACACTGTAATTCTCTAAAAACTGGATCACCAAATGAATAGCATTTATCTTGAGTGATCTTCCAAGAGGAAGCACAACGTAGGTTCCATCTCTGTTAACTATTGTGCTGTGTTGCTCTGCACGTTAAAAGGTAACCAAATCATTTTGCCCCTCTATGAAAAGGGAATTTCACTGCTGAATTTCAAATTCAGGCAACATGCAGCCTGCTCACATAAGCCTTCGGGAGAGTCAATGTTCCTAAAAAAATAATTATAATAAAACAATTAACCCCTTGTTTGCTTTCTGTTCACTTTTTTATTGATTACCCATGACTACTAGACTTGGAATCCTTACCTACTACAAATCCCACTGAGGAAACAAGTAAGTCTTTCTGCTAAGGAGAACTGTCCTTTCAGTTGTCCAAGAACATGACTAATATCATTTCTTGAAAGACCACAGAAAAGACTCTAGGGAAAGCATAATCAGAAAGAGATACAAGACAAAGTAGGGAAGGACAGAAACTGCATGTTAGAGTAGAAACTGAGCTATGCTTTAAGAATCTGGTCCAGAGATCTAGCTACACAATGGTCCTGTATGGACACGGCTTTGTTTTAACATGCTGGACATATCTCTAACAGGAGCAAGTCACAGGTTGTAAAGTTACTGTGCTTGTAAATTAAGAAAGAAGGTAATAGTTGGGGTGAAAAAAAAAGAAAGAAACTAGGAAAACACCATATTCGTTCAGAATGCAAGCTATATCTGGACTTGCCTTTTTAGAGCTCCTGTGGCACCAGGCAGCCACCACAACAGTCTTTTCGGTACAAGAAAGCCAACAGCTAAGCATAGGCAAGAGGACTGTGCAAGTTCAGAAAGTGCAGGCGCACAGTGTGCACCAGAGCTCGTTAGTGCTAAGTCAGGAAAATTACTGGTACCAAGCCACTCCTATCTGAGCAGAAAGGTTCAGTGCCAATGCATAGAGCATGTATTTACAAATAAGCTTTCTGCAAGCTATCACTTACAGAATTCAATTGCTCAGAAGAGGGAGAGACGCATTTCTACAAGAACAGTGGCAGAAGTGCAGGACACTGGCAAACAATCCTTAATCCTCAGAAAGGCTCTTCACTGCGGACAAAGGGGTGCCACTGCAGCAATTACACAGCACTAGGCAGAGTAAATAGAAGCAGACAAAAACAGTGTCTCCAGTGGATCTCCCTTGTTAGGGGAGCTTCTTCTAATTAATCAAAGAGTGAACTGTTTAGTACCACTTTCCTTTAACATGGACACAAGACCAGTCTTCCACTCCACATCCATGACCCACCTCCCTCTAACCAAGAGCCAGGAGGAAACAATGGGAGATGCCATTGGGAAAGGCTTGGGATTAGACCTCCCCATTCTAGCTAGCCATCTCAGATATTAGTGTGCATAAAATGGCAGTAAAAAGAAATAGACAAAAAGTGGCTGCTGCCACCCATTAAGTGAGCAAAGACTGGTGGTGTGTTTGATGTGCTCTCCATCTCCATTGCAGTAAATAAGACCTTCTCAGCAGTTTCCCTGGGAGACCGTATGTGTGCAGATGGACACTCAAGTACAGCTAACAGCATAAGGGACAGCCAAACAGCTGGTGGCAGGGAGGAAAACAGCTGAAACTGCTGTTGGTTAGCCAAGTACAGCTCCATTCTCCTCCCACCCTTACTCTGTCCTGCTCAGATTTCTATTCCAGGTAAGCTCAAACAATAAGACCAACGCACAGACAGGTAGAAAATTCAGCCCTAGGACTATCCAATCCAGCCGCCACTTACCTATTTTTATGCTTTTTATCACAGTGACCAGCTGAATTGTGGCCTACATCCAGCACCATAGCAGTCTTTGTGAAGTTAGCTGTTTTATTATAACCAGATCCTGAAAAAACAGGTCTCCATTGCAAGACACCAACGATATTATCAGCTCCTTACTATTACTGTATTTGGTTTACATATTTCATGGTAGTTCTTAGAGCTGTCCATGGTAATCTCCATCTCCCGGGGCACGGGTGCAATATAAACACAAAAGACACCTACCATCCCTCTAGTTTACTATCTAATGAGATAGAATTCACAAGAGTTAAAGATAAGCAACTTACTCAAGGTCATATAGCAAACTGATAGCAAAACAAAGCCTGTACTTCAATTCCCTAGTTCCTACGTTGTCTCTTTGCTTAGCAGATGCCTTGAGCAACAAGAGTTCAGGAGTCAAGATATCTTTCTGAAGGTACACAAGTTTGAAAGTGTGAGTATAATTGACCTGTGAAGAGCCATACCACATATCACCAGCAAAAGTATATTCCTCAGGTCTTACTTACCCAGGTTTATGCTATTTCAACGGCCCTTTGGCACTTTAAAATGGTATACACATACACAATATACAGTACACAATATATTCAGGTGTACACTGTCACACCTGAACCCAATAAAGCAAAGAGTAATTTTGATCTTCTTTAGTATTACCAAATTAAAGTATTACCAAAGATCAAAGTAAATACCCAGAGACCAGCAAAAGTCAAGGATCCCAATAATCAGATACACACTTAGAAAGGCAAAGAGAAAGCTCTCCTAGGAAAACTGAAAGGAGGATTTTCTTATAGAAGACTAGGTGGGGAAGAAATCTAACCTTATGCACATGTACTTCTTGAGGTCAGTTTTGTCACTTTGAAACACCTCAGGAGAATATACTTGAAATTAAAAATTGCACAGGATGAGATAGTTCCTATCACTGAGATATTAAGTATTTACCAAAATCTGATTCAGTTAATTTTAAATAGAAGATTGCATCAACCTTGTCCCTACAGTAAGATCTTTATTAAGATTCTTCAATAACTCTTCATTTTTCTTAAGAAAACTATAAAGAATCACTTGAAAATCAGGGGGAAAAAAAACAACAGTTTAAGGATGCACATTTCACCCTACCTTTCTTTACCCATCACTCTATCAAATATTCTCTTACTATGCCCCAATATAGTTGCCAAAGAAGATGCAGGACAACAGAAGACTACCGGGTGACAGAAAGGCTTTCTTCACATCTTCAGTTTTAGGGCTCAAAACAGTTCAGATGAAAGGGAAAAGGATTTTTTTATGCCTTAAGCCTAATTTCAGGCCAGGAAGCCATTCAAAATCCAGTGCTATTCCTGGCTGGAGGAGAACTTTGAACCTTAGCATTAGCTACTCTAAAGACTGCAACAGTTCCTGGAGTTAACCATAGCCATAGCTCATCAGCCCCAGTCGCAGTCTCAGTCTAGCCTAACAATACTTCCATACTTCCTGTCCTCAAGATTAAAACCAGTCTGGTATCTAAACAAAACAAAACAACAAAAAAGGCCTCCTTCCACAAACAAAACAGCAACTTGACAAGTATCCTGGCTGTGCATGCTCACCTGTTCCAGAAGATTCTTCCTGGGGTCCTAAACATGGAAATATCAGGAGAATCACTGCAGGAAATTGCTTGTACTCTACAGAAATCTTCAGACCAAAATCTCAAGATATCCTGCGTGACAGTTCAGAAAAGGTACTCCAGAGCACTACTCTGGCTACTACAACAGTCCACAACAATACTTGTGGCTTCAAAAGCCTTGCAGATTACCATCTTCAGTTGACCCAGGAGAGCCCTGTAAATCTCAAACCTATCCTTAACCTGCTATGAATCACAGCCCCAACCTAATCCCACAAAACCCTAAAGATGGCAACTTTAACACGAAATCCAGGACTCCTGCAGATTCTAACTCAGCGTCAGGGAGCACCAACAGCCAGCTGTTCCCTGGGGGACAGGAGCTGAGAGGAATAACCTGACCAGTATGGCTGAACCCTATCCCACAGTAACCAAGCACAACAAAAAAGCCTAACCTGGAGACAGCAGCAAGGTCCGGTTAGCAGTGCAGGTCCTCAGGTAGTATCACGGTGATGAGGCAGGTCCAGGGTTGAACGGAGAAGCTGATCCATAGGTCAGGGCTTGGACGACAGCCAGCAATTACTAGTCACTGCCAAGGTGACGAAGTTGGGCCAAAAACCACACTGAGCAATCAGTCTTCATGCTGAGGTCTGCATCAAGGGGCTCCATAGCCAGGCACACCACAGAGCAATGCTTCCTCAACACAGCCCAAAGAAGAAATAAGGGCCCAGGGCTGAGCTTAAATAGAAACCCCAGGCCCACAGGTGCAGCGCACCAGGCCTACTAGGGCTCATCACACCTGCTCCTCCGTCTTCGGTCTCAAGGGCAAAAACAAAATCCCAGCAACGAATTCTAAGTCCAACAGGCCCCCAACAAGCTCCAAATTTCATCCAGTCTAGGATAACCTTTTGGGTTTCAGCACAGCCTTAGTCAAGACACGTGCAAAACCCAAACCTCTCCTTAGCACAGAATGAAGACAGTGCCTTCTCACAGCTCCAGCAGCCCCCTTCCGTGGTGTGTGCCCACTCCAGACATTCTGGGCCACCAGTTGGCCTCAAGCCCAGCTTGTTAGCAGCCGTCAGCCTCAGCAGCACACAGCCAAGCTATTTCACCATTCTTGCAGGATGCTGAGAGAAACCAACACAAACTGGGTCCCCTGGCATGCTTAACCAGACACACCACTATTTTGGACCCTCAATCCTGACCTACAATATTTTCTACAGCTTTCACTGCAGGCCACAGAAGCCTGTGTAATGGACAGCCCTTTGCTGTCTCATGAGAACATCCCAAACATCCCCAGATTCCTGTGTACCGGGGTCTGTACCAGGGTGCAGCAGGTGTAATTACCTCAGCAGAGACCTCAGCTGCAGCCTTTTTGGCAATCACTTACAGCACATACAGCAAGTACATAGGGAAGGCAAGAAAAGACTTCAGCATAATCTTACAGTCTGATATTTTCCATTTTCTCCAAAAACGAACAAGGCATATGAAACAAGTATTGAGTTTGGACACCAGCCTCTAGGTTCTAGGGCTGGAACTGGTGTTCCTTGCAGGAGGGACAGCATGCAACTGGCAGGGGACAGGGCCCATGCTCCTGATCAGGTCTAGACAGAGGTACCGGTCTGCACACAGTTCAGTTAATCACACACCTTTTAGCAGTGCTTAATTCACATTATAATAAGAAAAAGGATGAATTCCAAGGTCAAAATAATGATGGACAAACTACAGTGGTGAGAGTGAACATAAGACTTTACAGAGACATTAGTGACTGCTATATCAATAGGCTAACAGCTCAGGCAGGGGGAAATCTTCCTAACTGTGAAAGCAGCGCTGTTTTATTCACCCAGAGCCACAACCCAAAAAGTTATCATTAGATCTTAAAAATGGAACATCTCTCCTACCAGAAAACCAAGCATTTTCCCAGTCCCCTGGAAGCTACGTGTTAAGTGTTCCTCAGAACACTGCCATTCACCTCAGAAATAAAGACCCCATCCAGGGAAATATGTGGGTTATGCATGGGAAAAATACATTAACATCTTTATCGGCTGTTCCATCCAACCGAGTCTTTCCCATAAAGAAAACAGTCCCCGTGACACTAATTTCCTCGCTTTGAGCTGAGTGTTTCATAAAAGTCTGTGGCTATCACAGCTGCACTGAAATGGAGCCACAGACGTATGGAGCCAGGCTTGCTGCTGGCCATGCTGCCAGGACAGGCTGGTCCCTATGCCCAGATCTCAAAACAAGAAAAACCTAGCATCGTTCCCATGCCCCAGGAAAGAACTGCAGCAGCCACTGAGTCCGTCGGTCGTGTTCTCATTGTTAGTCTAGGGCAGAAGACATCTCTTGGCTTCTTCACCTACATAGTATCTATCACATGTATCCTAAGTGGTGCCCTACTGCCAGACTTTTGAAACAGCTATCATATAGGACTTAGTGACAGAGCCGGATTTGGAGCTTTCAAGTAACATGTTTTAATTAAGAGGTGAATCATGACAGTCATTAAAACAATGCAGGCACTATCCAAGAATTGGCTTCACCAATTTTCCTTTTCTGAAAGTAGACAGACATTTTTGAAGCAACAAAAGAGAAAAGAGAAGGAGCGGGCACTTTTTCTGCTTATGTAGCTGAAATCCCCTGTACTGAGCAGAAATCAGGCTGGGAATTTTCTGAAAACAGTCCTGATTAAAACAGGGGAAAATCCCTGAACTTGCTATAGCAAGCCAATTAAAACAAACTAATGAAAAATCTTTTTGGCTAGGATCCACACAGAGACTCAGTGATAGCAGAAAAGCATTCACATTCTCTTCCAGCCTCAGGAAGAATCTGAGCTGCATTTCAAGCTGAAGTTTCAATTTGGTTGGTTGGTGTTTTACTGTTGTGGGTTTTGTTTGTTTGTTAATACACCATATTAGCACACCATAACATGTTAGTAGTGTCCTGCAGCACTTGTTCCATTACATGTGTCAGTGACACACACATTGAGACTAAGGATGTTTGTCTGGAAAGGTGAATTTACCAAATCGAGTTTTAACCTTTCTGGAGCTTAGGTAGGTACTTCTTGTCTCTGGGACCAAGACAAAAATCTTCCTCACTGTTCAGGTCCTTCAAACTCCCTCTAGCCCACTACCTAATCCTGTTCCCATTAATGAAAACAAGACCACTAAAATATAACTAAAGTCAAGCACTTACACTAAGCAAGAAGGAAGCAGTAATTTCATTTTCTCCCTTATCAGGTAGCACTATTAGATTTAAGCCCACATCTTTGAGATTGATTTCTCTTATACTGCAACTACTTGAGTTACTATTGATGATCCTATGGAATACATACTTCTCCATAAAGACAGAGTTATAAAAAGCAGCAGAGACAAGACTAGAAAATCCCCCAAACCCTAGGCAACATGCTGATCTGTGGAGCGGTACATTACCTGTTCTTTCCTCATCATCTTCTCTGAAACAGACGAAGCCATGAAAGACTTATCAGAAGTGCAGGTATCATAGCAGGCATGTGAACAACACTTGGCAGCTCTGAATATATGAACTTCAATCATTTTTTGGTGTGTTTCTCTCATGCTGTTAAAACGAGCCTCTCAAAGCAGATGTGGGGAGAATTGCATCCCAAGATCTCAGAAAGCAACTACCTAACAGCTAACACTGGGTTCTGATACTATAATAATCAGTGAAATAACTGAGCCTGTAGAGAAAGAAAGACCGTAACCAGCGATCTCCCTTCCCTCTCATCTTTTAGATGCCTGAATATCTACTTGTCCCTGACACTTAAGGTTTCAACTTCCACGCTGAAGTTTCAGAAGCCCACGAACAGTAACATTCATCTACATCCACCTTTATCAGAAATCTTTTTAAGATGCAAGCAAGCTGCATTTCTAATTCTTTATGGACCAGAGGGGCTGAAAAGCCAAAGGGCCCTGGCACCTGCATTCTCTCCCTGCTGGAATTCAGGTATGATCTTCTTCATGGGAGAAAGTTGCCCACATTAACACAGGCAGCAAACTGACATCAAGGAACCAGAGAGAGGAGTCTCTCCGATTTACTCCCAACAGCTCATTTAGCCACCTGGATTTCACCAAAAAAGTTAATAGAGACCAGTTTCTCCACTTCTTAAAAGTTTTTTAAACTTTTGCTTTAGTCTGTGTTGATTATCTATATCTACAATTTCAAAAGTATTACCAAGCACAAAAGGAAAGAAAAGCACTCCCGTCAAATCCTCTGTGACCTTCACCAGGGCTATTTGCTCATGAGCTTTACCTGGTACTTTCCAAGAAATGACTGCACAGCAGCAATAACAGAAATAACTGTGTGTCAGGAATGACAGAAACGTGCAAACTCAAGTACCCCATCCCTACACAAAGATTTTTGTGATGTCTCATCCTCTCTGCAATGGCTTCCACTTTTTTTCCTTCTTTTTTTCATTCCCCATTAGACAAAAAAAATAGTTTTGAAAGTGTATCAATGCTTTCCTTGACTGGAAAACTGACGTCAGCGCTGATAAGACCTCAGGGTGAATCGAGACATCTACTCACCCAGCTCTAGCCTCCTCTTCCTGGATTAATCAGTCAGCAAAAGAGACTGCTAAATGTCAGCTAGCACGCTCCCATCACTCATACAAGGCAAACTCAGCTGTTCAAATCAATATTCGTTAGCAGGCAGAATGATCTACTTTTGAGAGTGTTCTAATTAGACAATAGAGATTATTAAAAAACACCTGCAATGTTTGCAATCATTTAAAATAATGAGAATCAATACTAGCTTCCAAAGGCACCATATGGTAAATGCTCATTCCAGGCAGGTGGTCCCTGATAGGATCTCAATGTCTCAAAAATGTTCATTAACTTTTTTTAATCTGAGTGAACTTGTTCTCGGTTAATGCATCGGCTGCTGGTTTGTCCTTCGCATGCTGACCGCACACAAAGCTGGGCTAATCGCAGTGCCTCCTCGTTGCACGCTGCAGGAACGGAGCTGGCTTCTTCGGGAAGCGAGCCCACCAAGAGAGCAACATCCCCTCATTGTAAGGCCTTTAATCAAGAGTCTCAGAGGCCTTTCAAACAATTTCCAGCTAAAAAAGGGTTTTCTGACTTAACATAGCAAATCTACGGCCATGCACACAATGCTGTACTTTCAAAAGATGCCCCACAGCAGTGGTGTCTCCAGGGGTGACAGCCAGGGCCACAGAGATGAGCCATGAAATCCCTCTGCATGAGCAGCTCTGGTCTTACACATCGCTGGGGGCAGTATTTGAGTCCTCCCCTCCCAAACCCATGCCTATTTCTTTATAAATAAAAATAAAATAAATTTTTAAAAATTAAGTTTTCTACACATATTGCTTAATCTCAATGAAAACAAAGTATCTTTCCCATAAATCAAGATTTGTCTGAATGCAGTTTCAATGAGATGACAACTCTCTGAGACACCAATTTGTTTTTTTTAATTGCAAGAAAAGTAGATTGCACACCTGTAATATTGTAGATACAATATTATAATAACAAATATAAGTATTCCTATAAGGTAGCCTCTTTTGCAAAAGGGGAAACTGAGATACAATCCTTCTGTTCCGAGATGTATGTTATTATTTAAAAGGCCATAATCCGAAGAAAAATCTTCTTATGTTGGCCTCAATTTCCCTGCTAGGAAGACTTGGTGATTGTAGAAGAAAAATAGGAAAATAAAGAAGATACTTCCTTAGCTTCTCCCTTTAGACTGGTCAGGGTGAAAAAAAAAAAAAAAAAATCTAAATAAATCTAAATATATCATTTTACAAACTAAATAAAGCATTCATTAAAGGTTATCATGTACACTCTTTGCAAACACAACAGCTTTAGGATGCCAAAGAGAGAAACACAGACTAATGAAATCCAGGGAAATAGGCAGAAACAAGTCTAAACTTAGATAATCTTAATAAGGCTCTTGTTACCAAACAATAATTACACAGCATTACATTTACCTATCAACTTCAACACCAGGGATCTCCAAGCATTTTATTTACAAACTCTTAAATCACTGCTCCCATCACTGATCTGCAGCCACTTCTGTTACAGAGCAGAGGCTGCTTAAAAGCACGCTGCAGAATATTTCAGACAGGCGTAAAGACTGAATTGTAATCAATTGAAACAGTAGGGGAAAAGGAGAACAGCAATTGAATCACCTGAGTTAGAAATTAATTAAGACTCTGGGGGTGAAAACTCCAAGACGTAGAAAAAATACCACTGGATTTTTCGTGGTTTTAAGTGAAAATGTTTTCATTTGAAATATTTAGCCACCAGTTATATCGTACATTTAGCAGCAATGCTGGGCATTAGTTCTGAGTAAACTTGGAGAAGGAAAATGCCTAACAAATCACCAGGATGGATTCTGCCCTTGGTCTTGGGGCAGATCTTGCCATAGAAGTAGTAATTTTTTTGACCTTATTTTATATAGAATTTCGAAAAATATCAAAAATTCAGAGAAGTGTTTTGATCACTGAAACATATCAGGTGGCTTTGTGGGTGGCTAATAGAAAAATGAAATTAAGCATTTAAATGCATACTGCTAACAGATTTTTTTCAGGTTCCACTGCCCCTGAGAGAAATTGATTTTCATTAAAGACATTTTTCAAAAATATATTTTGCAGAATATTTTGATCGCCTTTACTTTATGCAGCCCCTCTATGAACTTCCCACTACACAGAGAGGAAAAGGTGGGGACAGGAGGCCTGGGGGATAGAAATGCTGCCCTTCGACAGGCTGTAGCGTGTGATACGCCACAGAAGGGAGAGATGAAGAGAGAGGACATGGCTCCTGCGTGGAACCACAATTAGCAGGCCACCCGAAGCGCAGCCGCAAGTGGACAGATCTAAGTTACACAAGAGCAGGCTTGCACCTCTCACTGCATGAGATGTTCCATCAACTGGAGGCATAAAGTTGGTATAAAGCCATAATGACACTTTCATGTACCACTCAGCGCCTTCCCAGTTGTTCCTCCCGAAGCTGAAACACTGACCTGGACCAATATTTTGTCACTAAGCTTTTCCCCCAAGGCTTTTACCCCTGTGTTTTCAGCTTAGTTGGAAATAATAGACCACACCACAGCACAAGGGATAACACCAGGAACTTTTGATTCATGAGACATTAAAGCCAAAGAACCCAGTAAGAAAACCTGAAGCAGATTTTATTACAAAGTATGTTCACCGGTGAGCAAATTCTCAGGGTTTTACACACCATCTTCCTCATTCCTTTTATTTTGAATATATATGGATTGCTGCTCTAAATTATTACGGTAGAACACTGCCTGCTGGAGAGGCTGTGATCAGAAACTCTCTGGGCACTGGCATTTGTCACCATGATTGTAATTCACAGCAACACATAAACTTTTTCAACATAACCGCAGGGGGTTAATAAAGCTGCTTTCCAATCCTCTACCTCCTTCCATTGATAACTTATTCATATTGTAATTGCTTGTAATGTGCACCCTATATCACATTACTACTTGTGCTACATGTACGTTCTGAGGCAATCAATCACCCGTACCTCGTGGTAACGTCCTTGTCCTCACCCGGCGATGGAGGCAGGGTACTGGTAGCAAATGGGGTTTTGTGCTAAACATTAACTGACGCCCTCCAACCCTGCCCGGCTCCCAGATTTATCATTTGGGATTTCTCTTATCTTCAAACCCGACTTAGTTCATTGCACGCAAATCCGCTCCTCAGCTGGCACTTCCAACAGACCTAGAGATGTTTCATATGGAGAACAGCATTGCTTGCCATTTTGTCTGCCCTCAAAAACTCAGAGACCGAGCTTCCTCTCATTCCAAGAGCAATTCTATCAGCTCTGCTCCGCATTTCACAGATGTAGGCCACAGCAGACCGCCACCCTGGCCTGGGAGCACAGAGAGCAGCACACTGCTTAAGGAGGTAGTGGTGTTCTTTCCTATCACCAAGTAAAGCACTAAGCAAATCTGCCCTTTACTAGTAGATGTAAGGCACCTAAAATTGAAGGGCTAATATCATAAAGGCAGATGAACTGGGTAAGCTTCTTTGACCCACACCCCTATGCAGTACACTGCTGCACTTATTTGTAGCACACGATTTTATCTCTGTCATTAATTTTATAGCCCAAAGTTATGGTAGGTGGTTCCTGAGCTATTTATGACTCTGAAGACTTTCCAAAACAAATTCAAATGAGATAGACGACACTGACATCATGAAGAGGGGTGAGGAAAATCCAAGCCTGACTCAGACACATGGCAGAAGTCTGTGTGCTGCGTAAAGACAAAGCTCTGTTTCTTTGAAGTAAATAAGATGCTGAGCCTTTGTGGACATGGCCTCTTTCTGCTCTGCTCTTGAGCTCCACGCTTATCTCTGCAGAGGCTCTGTGATCTGACCCGCAGCTTTCAGGGCTACTCCAGGCTTGGATATCACAACCGTATTTTGATGCATCTTAACTGCAATATTTCACCTCCTGAATTTCTAGTGCTGGTTCTTCTTTAGGAGCAGGATGACAAGGAATGATAACACATATTATCATTTAAAACCAACAAGGTGCTTCAAAACACCAGGGTGTTTTGAAGTTTTGAAGAACCAACATGCTTCACCAAGGAAACAATTTGCTTACTGTTCTTTTTATGTATAGATGTTCACAGCTTTGCATAAGGCTTTTTAGAAGCAAATTAATCCTCAAAGCATCCCAGAGTGTATTTCTAGTCCCATCTTACTGGAAAAAAAAAAAAAGGGGGGGGGGGGGTGATTGAGACATACCCAAAGCTATACAAAAAGTAGAAATAACAGATCTGGCATTATGATAACTCAGAAATATCTGATTCTAAGACGTACAACCAAAAGACACCTTAGCTGTCTCTCAAACTGTGGCCTCACCAGGAAGGGCAAAACCACTAGGAACTAAGGGCACATCCACCTGGTCAGCAGCAGGCAATTGTAAGCTGCCTCTGTGCATGCTTGGAGCTGACTGGATGGGAGCCAGTTCTAGACTTTTTAGACTAGTTCTTTTTCTGGCAAAAAAAAAAAAAGTGTGGTCACCTTAATTCAGGTGTGGTGCTCCACTAAAAAGTCAAATGCAACTCCTGAGCATCAAGTGTCAAGTCCTCTATCCTAAAACACTGGAGAAAATCTTCACATCTGGACGACTCATTAAGAAGGAAATGGCTGTATGGTTCACCAGAACATACAGCTATACCTCAGAAAAAAAAAAAAAAAATATATATATATATATACACACGTATCCTGAAATGCATGTACTCTCAAATCTATTTGACTTCAGCAGAAGTTTTTTCTGTGGTCCACAGACAAAAGCTCATCAAGCAACTGGGATACACTCTAGAACTGACAAGTTGGACCTCCTTTCTTTTCTGGATCTCCTAATGACTGATCTTTCTCCTCTTCCAACCTCTATTTGCCCTGTGCCTTTATAGTTTTTAGTTCAAGGATTGTCTCTTACTGAGCAGATGGCTAGTACCTAGCTTAACACATAAGTATTGCTGAAACATACATCATCATCATCATCTCCCCAGCTGAATATTGTGCCACAACATCTCTCATCCGCCAGTGACCTCTCACCAATGTGGCACAACTGAGTGCTATAATGTTATATTTGTTCTAAGAAATACTATACTGGTTTTTCCACAGATATTCTCAGTCCTCTGAACACATACTGAGCCAGCAGAGGTCCAAGCTACAAGGAAAATGCGGTGGGTCTCAGTCTAAGCACTGTATTATTTTTAGCTCATGGCTGATTAATTTAATGCATGTAAAGGAAAGAGATAAGCATTTAATTGTTACTAGAAGTGGGGAAGCTGATCAAGGCTGAATTAGTAGAATCAGTGGCCTAATTTCATCATTGTTTTAATGTTCTAAAAACTCAGAGCCTGAGCTCCTGCCAAGATGAGATAGATTTCACTTCAGCCTGCTTTATGCAATTGATTGTACCTTCCTCTCCCTCTCAAACTTGATGTTTCTTCCAAACAGATACCCAGCCCACCAGCTTGTAATTACTTCTGTGCTACTCTAAGATACTCTGCCCATTTTTTTTTATTTTTTTTTTCTCCTCATGCTCTGCTTTTCATTAAAGACCCAATTCAGGCTCCACATTTTCTGATTCTGACAGTGGTATGATTGACAGCAGCTCCTACAATTGCCCTAGAATATTTGTGCACACAAAGTGCATGCTAGGTACTGTATGCTATATATTCATACTATCTTATGGATGTATGCATTATCCTAGGGAGGTCTTCAGAAAAGTCAAGTTATAAGACCTTGGAACAAACCAAGCAAGGTGTAGGGCATAACGCTCAGATGTTCTAGCAGAAACAAACCTAGACTTCCATTTCTTGAAAGAAATTTTGTTCTGCAGCCTAGCTCTAAGTTATACTGGGGGACTTGCATAACTTTAGGGTAGTACCAATGCCTTTTACCCCAGAAAAAAAACATATTACCACCTCTTTCCCTGCTTAATTTCACTTTGGGAGATCTAGCTCTGCATGAAGCTAAAGGGAGGAACTTTTCTTCATCTTGCAAAAAATCTTTTTAGAGAGAATAAAAGGAGAAAGGAAGGGGGCAAGGGAGAACCATTTTGTCCTTGTTTCCTTTCCCTACCCGACTTCCACAGGGGAAAGCCTGTTCGGAAAGCATTTTTTGCAGGGGTTTGTTCAGCAGGAGACCAAGCACTCCAAGCCCTTTCTGACACCGGTGGAGTTGTGGGTGCTTAGCTCCTCTCAGGATGAGGCCCTCGGTAAAAGAGTCTGAGTTATTATCTACCAGGGAAAGCAGTAACTGAAATTGGATCTCCCCCCACCTCCCATCACTTAAGACATCATTTATCTTCCTAGAGAGCATGAAGCATACCAAATTCCACAGACTGCCTCTCAAACAGGAGACTTAACCTTCCCAGGCAGGACTTCCTCAAAATGAGATTGTTTCCCCTTTGCAATTTACATTACCAGAGACTCTGTTATTAGCCTGATATTTTATCTCTGACACGGTGAGAAATATTGCTGCCATAAACCCTGCTGCCCTTAGTAAAAATGGAACTACTTGGAAAAAGCTAATAAAATGAGGAACAATGTTGGCAATTGCCAGTGAATACTTAAGCACCAAATGAGCCAACTGCCAACCCGTGTGCACACACACGCACACTCACACACACTCATTTCTTCTTTATATGATAACTATACCAATAGAAACGGTATTACAAGGAGAGTACTATTTTCACTTTATGCTGTACAAAGCAGAAGTGCGCTGGCAGGGAGATGGATGAGGCGCTTCCACAGATCTTTAACTCCTATGATTCACAGTTCTCTTTACAAACTTAGTTTTGTACCTAGCTTACTTGTTAAATACTTCTGCTCTTTCCTGGATTCTTACCAAAGAGAACATATAGAGGAGATGGTGTATAAGATTTTATCAGTCCAACGAAACTTTCTGTTCTCTCTTTCATAGCACCTCTACTCTGAAGAAAAGTTTTGAGTAATAAAATAAAACAGGTAGAATTAAATCATGGTGAAGGGGAAAAGGAAATTGAAACACTTAAGGCTGTTCCAAGCCCAGGAGCTGGTCAAGAAAATGCTCTTGTGCCAGCAGTTCTAGGACTGTCCGAAGAGGAGGAATGTCTGAGCTCTATCAGCAGAAGAAACAAAGATACACGACTCACTAATTCAGCTGCGACATCACAGAGAGTTTGAAACGAGAAATTTTAAACCTCAAGGGATGTTATTCAAGGTTCCTGAGAAAAATCGCTCACTCTCCTCTTTCATTAACTTCTGCTGCCAGACCCCAGTACCAAAACTTCGAGGAATTCACAAAGGATCCAATAGTCAATTCTAGAACTCACTCATCCAAAATCACTACAGCTGCACAAACCTAGAAGCCACTGTTGAGATCCACAGAGAGACGATTCTATAGAGAGAGTGTCCAGATCTATTCCTACTTCTTGTAGGGTCTGCCTGGCAGGGCTCAAACAGGGGCACTCTGGGACATCTGACTACAAGACATCTTTGCATTCCAGTTATTTTCCCAGTTGCTAAGCCTGCAGCTCTTTGGCAGCAAACTCCATTTGCTGTTAGGAAAGGTGATTAATATCACAACTACAAATTTTCTCCCATTTTTGGACCCTAAGGTACAGTAAGACAATAAACTCCTGTAACTACTTCTATTCTCTTACAACACTTTTGTTATCTGAAGAGCTGTATGGCAGCACTGACAGTCGTGGGAAGCTTTTTTTCTCCAGACAGTAAATCAGGAAAGTCTCTCTTCTCTAGACAGCAATTCAGGAGCATTTTGTCACCATTCTGAACTCTCCTCCTTCCTCCCTGCTCCCTGAAAAAGCCTTCTGATGATCAATCTCATTAAGCATGCTGCTAAGTTAACATCTCCACTGCATTTGGCTGTACCACACTTAAAACACTCTAAAGCCTCTTGTGACCCAGCTTTGGTCTGCGCCGTGAGAGAAATCCCGATGCCTGCGTACAGATCAACTTCAGAGGCCTACAGCAACATCCACCACTGTAGCACCCATTCACATATATACACAAGTCATCCACAGATCCTTATTCTTAAAGTAATGTTCATTTTTTAAAGATTTCAGAGGAAAGGTTTGATGTGGTTTCCTCAAGCTGGAAGCTGGCTCTGTTTCATGGGCCAACCCTTGACTTCTCCAAGAGACTTGAATAAAAGGAGAAATGATAACTATGCAGTTCTGGAGCATCTCTAAAGTTACCACAGAGAAGGAAGCAAGGCCTTATGAGGAGGACACCTATACCTTCTTGTTCACATCAGAACTAAAATTCACCACCTCGTTTTGCAGAGGTCACTAAAGAGCTGTTGGATGGAAGGCGCAATCAATGCCAGCCAGTACTACAGTTGTAGTGATGGTCTGCATGAAAAAGGGTAAAAGATCCCATTTCTGTTCCCTAATCTAGCCAGATTCTTCTGTGTAAGCCTGCTGCCATAAAAAGATCAGACATTATTATGGTGATGAGGAGGGTATATGCAAGAACGTTGAGGCAGATGATTTCTCTAAGGGCTCACAACCCTAAACTTAAGTACCAACCAGTTCGTCAGTACTTATGGCCCTCCACACCGTGACCTTCCCACCCTCCCTGCACTACCTGCTCCCCGCTCCATTCATCTGTCAAGCAGATTCTCCTTTGGCATGAATTAGCACAAGTCCCCTGAACTCCAAGAAAGTTGACTCAACGCGCTCCACCATGGAACACGGCCTCTGCGATTACGCACTCAGGTCCCAGTCAGCTCCTGTCCCAAGGCCTGAGATTTACACTCTGCCCAAGCTCCTCTCAGGGTGGCATTATCCGCTCTGCCAGTGGTCTGAGTCATTCCCTTTAGGACACCGTGGCCCCGAGGTGGCAATGACAGGCTGTGATGAAGAGGAAGGGGATAGATGCTCCCTTTATTCTGTCACTGCATTTACCCAAGCGCTGCAAGGGAAATGTTACCAGGAAGCTGTAAAAGGGCAACTTTTTCTGGAGTCACTGATACATCTACATGCGACATTTACTCTGCTAGGAATGATTTATCCCTTCAGAAAGGAAGGGCTGAGTCACAGCCCAGCAATAACAAGTAAATCACCTTCTGGAGGAAGATAATAGCTCTACCCATCATAGGGCTTTTTTCAACCTATTAAACCAAATTCTGCCCCATTCTTGATGAATAGTGAAATCTCAGAGTATGCATACAATTAATGCCCCCGAATAGGCAAGAGTGTCTGGGTTTCGTTCCCTCCTGTGCTTCTAATTCCGTAAGGGACCCTCTTCATCCTCCTCCCCTTTGAAGACGAGGCACTAGTCATCCCCTAACCCACACAGCAATTGTGGGAACACAATCAATACTGGCAAAGAAATGTGACTCACAGAGGGGAGGTGCCACTGACAGAGCAAGGAGTACTGGCCTCACACCTTCATACAATTTCAGCTCAAACACAATAGAAGAGACAGGATTAGGAGAAAGAACTCATGTACTGAAAAACCCTTCCTACCACAAAACTCTTCCTATCACAAGAGCCTGACAGATGAAGGGCAACAAAAAAAAAAAAAAAGATGGAACATAAAAGCAAGTGTTAACAAATAACACTCGCCACTAGGATGCTCTGTAACACCTTTCCCTATGATTTATCAGGTTACAGCAACTTAAGTTCTGCCCTATGCTGCCTGCTGTTCACTGTAAGATTATTCTCCAGCTATGTATTATTTAGCCTAATCCACTTTGAAGTGATTTGAGCTCCAGTTTCTTCACACATTTAACTTTGATCACTTTAGACTGGAATCCTCCAGATATACACAACATTATGCAAGTACAAGGAAAAGACACTGAAGAAACACGGGGTCAGAGTTAAGCGTGTACTGGCAAAGCTCCACTGTGTGACCTAGAAAGAATTACTGGAGAAAAGGCAAGAGAGATTTATACCTGCTTACAAATTCTTCTAACTAGGAGTAATTTTCCCTTATTCTAAAACACTACAATTTCCTATAAGGTTTACTTAAATAAAAGATGGAAAATGAGCCTTTGGCTGCAGCCACTTAAGCCTAGAAAATGATGACACAGAGTTAATGTCAGATGGGGTTAAAGGCAGAAGGGAAGTCCACCAGCTGTACCTCCACAGGGGAGCTCAGGTGAACAGAAAGTTTCTGGCGTTATTCAGTGTTGCAAAGAGCCAGAGTCACAGAAGACCAGTAGAGCCCGTGGTCAAATATCCTCACCTGCTGGGATGGCGTGCAGGTGGTACATGCCGGCATGCACACACTGCTCTCAGTCAGAAGCCTCCTTCGAGTTACTATGGGACTCTGACGTGATCAGGGCTTAAAGGCTCATTCAGCAGTGAGCAGGACTACAGATGTTTTATGCTCAGAACCAAGCTGTTTTAGAACTTGAATCAGGCCTATTAAATTTTGGGGGATGGAGAAAATTAAAGCGAGGACATACAGCAGATTATTAAAAAGTTTCAAGTTACTTGCCTTGCCTTTGCTGGGGGGCTTTTCCTCCACCCTGTCTCAACACACAATTTAGCAATCTTCTGGATGCAGCACACCCTGCACAGCGCTAACAGGGTCTCTGGGAAAAAGTCTATCCCTCCATCACCTCTAGGACCTGGCTCTTTGCTTGCGCCTGCCAGTAGTCTGCCATGGCCATGCTGTGCTGCAGTCTATTGTGCTACTGAAGTCTTCTTCTGCCAGCCCCACTGCCCAGAGAAGGTCCTCTCCCTCCTGCCACTGCTCCAGCCCCCCAGTGAAACACATTTTCCCTTATTCTGGAAGGTATTTTCTGAGATTATCCCTTGAAGGAGAGAAGGATGGGGCATAGAAACCAGTACAACAAATCCCATCTGGCGCACAATCATTAAAAGTTCTGCTTAAATAAGAGCTACTGGATGCAGCCCTGCAGTATGTGTCAGTATGGATGACTCCCTCTCTCTTCAGCAACAGCTGGACACTAACTGCACTGGTCTGTGAAAAGCCATTCTTTCTTAAAAGTGTCCCAAGGACTGCTAAAAGGTCAAGAATTAGACGAAAGCACACCTTCTTACTCTCAGCCAAAACACAGAGCCTGCAGTCAGCCAGATAAAGCATTCCTTGCCTACCCTGTGAGATTGGCCCATCTGCAATGAGACTTTTTACTGCAGGGGAGCAGTGCCTTGAGAAAGCAATGAAAAGAACTGATAGAAGAAAGTCACTACTTCTCAGCAAGTGATGCCACTCTGTCACTCGCTGCTAACGCATAGATAGATCACACAGGAGACACAAAACCTGTGTTGGGTAAGAAGGGAAAGAGGAACACAAATGGGAAACACAACCGAATCCAAAAGAAGACAGAAAATAATATGCAAAGTGGACCATTTGCCTATCCGCAAGTGGAGCCATCATGTCCCTCTGCTCTGTGTTTGCTTTCGTACATAACTGGGGAGCTTTTATGGTCTTTTGGAAGACAATAACAAAAGGTGAGAGACTTTAGATCAATAAAGAATAATTCTTCAATGCTGAGACACTCTTCTTCCCCTCTTAAGAGTCAAAATCTGGCAGTATTTCTTTTGCGACATGCCTTTAAGTTATTTTGACTGGGACAATCAGCTCCTTGAAGGACAATAAAGGAAGTCCTTGCACTTTCCTGATGAACATTTGTTCCAACGTCACTAAACGGTTCAGAGGGCACACACAGACAACTATGACAGATATCTCTGCAGCAGAAATGTGCATTCTCACTACTGATGTTAGATGACATGAGTCAGAAAGTTTATTTTGATACATGATTTCACTCAGTCAATGAGATAGTATGTACGCTTTCATTCCCTTCTAAACTGGAAGGCTGTAAGGATTAGTACTTTACGATAATGGGCTCCACCACTACTACAAAACTGTTTGAGAAGCTCTTCTGTGATATTTGCAACCTGAGCAGATGCAGATGCTGGCACTATTGGAGGTCTCAAAATGAACCCACTTGCTCTTTGTGCTTTTTTTTCCATCATTGTTCACGTGAACATTTGAGGGTTTCCTTGTACTGATCCACCAAACTTTTCTCTCTTTGCCTTCTATCCCAAGCCCTTGGATGCTCCACAAATCCAATGTCCAGACTGTTTGCTCCATTGCACAGAAATGCCATCATGCTGAGAGTCATTTGGCAACACCTGCCAGTGATGACTGTGTTTTATAACAGTCCATTAGCGCAAGGTTCTTAATGAAAATGAAAGCTGGTAATGAAGCCAAAAGGCAGCAGCAGCCTCTAGTCTGGGGAGGGTAATTAAGCTAGAAGGGATGGGGAGACTGAAGAACAAAATTAACACATGGATAAAGAAAAAAGAGAACTGGTAGTGCATTAGAACTAATGCAGTTATGGCAAAGCATCCAGTTTCCTTTATGAAAACATTCTGTTTGCATTTGGTGGGCTATTTTTATATCACTAACTGATACAACAACAGTTTATTGCTCCCGCAAAGATACAGACATCGACAAGTGCAACACACACAGGATTTCACTGTGGAGCAGACAAAGATCCTCAGAAAAATGAAGGGTACGTATCTTTAATATGGTACATTTGAACTCTGAAGAAGGGAAAAAACTGAAGTAGTGAACCTGTAAGTCGCTATCTCATCCACTAGACGGGGAAGAGAAAGTCTGGCTCTCAAGAACAAGAACTTCAGTTGTGGTTGTGTTTTTTTTTAATCCAATTGTCAAAAACTCAGTGGCTTCAATCTTTTCACTTGGAAAATCGCTCTATAAACTGAAGTTATAGTTCTCATTGTTAAGATCATTCTTGATACGGGACCTAAAACACGTTTTACAACTGAGTGGCACCCCTTACAGTTAATTCTCCTGAGACAATACCAGGATAATTTTTTTCTTCTTTACATTTATGCTCTCTAGGTGCTTAGTGATGGCTTTCATTCATATCTTGCCACTTTCTCAGTGTTAAGTTTAGCTGTACATACTAGGTCTTTCACTGTTCCCTCATAATCAAGCCTTGTACGATTTTAATCATCAAGCCCTTTCAAAATTCTTACAAACTGTTTGACATATCTCCACCCTACTGTATTCAAGGCCCTTAACAGTTTAGTCTAGGTAGAGCTTATCAGATCTCTTTACAGATGAATTATCCACCTACTGCTTTATGAAGGATGTCACTGCACTTACGCGACATTTATGCTGTTTTCTATCCACACTGATGATTGCAATTCTTCTCATTCTAGTCAAATCTACACATTTCATTAATGTCATTTCTTCCCCTTTTTGTAATCACCAAGAAAAGCACTAGACAGAAATGAGAGTAACTTCCAATTTGTCTAGCCTTCCCAGTTCATGAAAATGCTGTTGCATTTTGTATTGCTAATTTATTTTAGAAAACACTTCACGTGAAAGCCAAATTTTAATTGTTTTTTCTTTTCCAAGCAAGATTATATAGGGCTTTTTGTCAAATAACTCATTGAAGTCTAGATATATCACAACCACTGTCTTGCTTTCATCCATTAATTTTGTAACTCAGTCCAAAAGTAATCAAATGCCAGCTATGAATTTTGTTTATTAAATGCCGCTGATTATTGTTCATGGTTCTGTTACCCTGTATAGTTATAGATTAATTTTTCTTAATATTGCTTCCATTATTTTATTAGAGGCTGATAAGGCTTTTAAGAAATTGTTTGAAAGTTAATTCATGGAAGGGTTAGGGGAGGGATTACAATTTAGCTGTATTCAGAATCTAACTGTTTTAAAGCTGCCAGAGCTTTTTATTCTCCTCAGCATAATATGCAGAACCAGAAGAAACAAGAGCAGATGAGGACCAGAGGTTATGTTATAATGGTTACACTGTTGATAATATAGTTGAGGCATACAAACAAGCAATCACAACTATTAGACAAACCCAGAAAGGTTTGGCTGCCTCACAAAACAACAGCCTGATGGGCCTGTGGATTTGGCTAATTTTTATATATTTCGTTCTTGTATGTATGTCTTTTTTTGCTATCATTTTGCAAGATTTTTTACCTAAATACCTGACCTATTTTATTGCTTCTCTTCAGAAATGCCTCTATGTCTTATACTAATATTTGGCATCGCAACTAACACTAACAGCATGAACTCTTCTGAGCAGGGTCTGTCCCTTTCCACATCATCCTATACGGCATGAAGAGATCTTGGGGGCTTCAGGGTCTCACATACCAGAAAATATAATAGGAGAGGTGGACTTATGCTTTGCAAGCTCATGCTTTGAAGTAATGCCAGCAAGGTAGGCAAAAGGGGTTGGAAAGGGAGGAGTATGAACACCTACGGTCCCGCAATAGAGCAAGAGGAATCGGCACTTTCCCTCCCTGAGCAGCCTGCAATGCCGACACCTGACAGTAAGGGGTATCCTGAGTGGATTAAAAAGGAGACTCTGAACCTCCCTGCCTCATCCCTGCTGTGCCAACTCTCCCCAGCCCCTTTTGCTTTACCCCTGTTGAAAATTCATATTAATATTTCTAAATCTTTCTTGCAGCAGCAGTAATAACACCAGCAGAGAGCTCTGTCAGCTGGCAGGACAGCTTGCTGCCTGTTTTGGCTCTGACATTGTACCCGGGAAGCCTGAAGACTGACAATCTAACCTCTTTATGAGTGGATTGAATAACTGGCTCTATTTACAGCTGTTTATGTGGCATCCCAGAAGCCACCAGGTAAACACCTGAACCCAGGCAATCACTGGCCTGTAACTAGAGCCTTGCCATGTAATAAATAGGCAGCTCAGTAAAGGACAGATAATCTTGTAATGAGAGACTCTTGAATCAGTCTTGTTCTTCCAGTGTTTCGTCCTTTCCTCTAAAGCAGTCTGTTAACAAACTGAAACCTCCATGTACGATGAAAGTTAATATCCCTGTTCCTTGGCAAGCCAGTGTTTCATCTGCAGCAGGAACTTTTTTATTAATATAATTTGCCTGTGAAAGACTAAGAAAATGCTATACAAGAAAATTTTGCTTTGCTCTTCACTATCTTCTTCCATTAAGTGGGAAATACTTAACGCTCTGAGTGACTACACAATACCTCCTATTCACAGCTTTACCAGTGTGTCTCGTTTCTAGCTCGGCTGTGCCAACAAGTTCTCAGCGCTGGAATGAAGTGTGCCAGCCTAGTGAGGCCTGGCAGTGAAATGGCAACAATGCCCTAGATCAGGGTGCAGAGGGACCCAGAGCTGCGTTATTGGTGATGGAAAGTCAAAGCATGTCAAATTCAAGGTGTGTGTGGGGGAGCTGTGAGGCAATCCACTCAAGCAGGGTAACGCAAGCAGACACTTTAAAAAGTGTTTGGCATAGATATTTGACATGGGAAGATACTGAGGGTTATTCTGATAAAAATATACTCGGAAGAAAATAGATTTTTGAATCACAGCTATCCATCAACACAAACAAGGAAAACAACCTGATGTACTAAGAATAAATTCAGAATCAAAAATAAAATGGAAAATAATGATCACCAGATGGAAAGAGAACAGAGGCTGAGGCAATCATTATGGCACAATAGTATAAGGATATTGAAATCCTCATGGAAAATTGTTATTTATAACTTCCACAATTCATATTCTACATAGCCAAAGCTCTGGGAACTCTCTGTTCCCATCCCCAAGATGCACAAGCAGCCAAACACACTCCAATCAAAGCCAATAGATCTACATTATAAGAGGAAAAGATTTACAGTTAACTAATTTATGTGAAGGAGTACGGAACAAATAGCAGAAAAGCTCCAAAAAGCATGTGGGAATGCTCATGCAATAACTCCATCCAAATTCATTGTGTGGACTCAGTAGTCCAAATTCATTGTGTGGATTCAATATTGCACAATCCCATGGAAATGGATCTGGGGGTTCTGGTTGACATCAGCTGAACACGAGCCAGCAGTGTGCCCTGGCAGCCAGGAGGGCCAACCACAACCTGGGGTGCAGCAGGCCCAGCACTGCCAGCCGGTCGAGGGTAGGGATTGTCCCACTCTGCTCTACTCTGGTGTGGCCTCACCTCGAGCACTGTGTGCAGTTTGGGGCACCACAGTATTAGAAAGATAGAAAACTGCTAGAGAGTGTCCAAAGGAGGGCTACATAGATGGTGAAGGGTCTGGAGGGCAAGATGTATGACGAGCAGCTGAGGTCCCTTGGTTTGTTCAGCCCAGAGCAGAGCAGGCCGAGGGGAGGCCTCATGGCGGCCTGCAGCTCCCTCACGAGGGGAGCAGAGGGGCAGGCGCTGAGCTCTGCTCTCTGGGGACAGCGACAGGACCCGAGGGAACGGCGTGGGGCTGGGACAGGGGAGGGTCAGGCTGGGGGTTAGGGAAAGGTTCTGCACCCAGAGGGTGGTCGGGCACTGGGACAGGCTCCCCAGGGCAGTGGTCACAGCACCGAGCCTGCTGGAGTTCAGGAAGCGTTTGGACAATGCTCTCATACACATGGTCTGATGTTTTGGGTGGTCCTTTGTGGAGCTGTGAGTTGGACTCGATCCTTGTGGGGTCCCTTCCAACTTGGGATATTCTGTGATTCTAGGATTCTACTTGGTTTCTCTGCACTAAGCCACAACCTCTCACACTGCAAATTCAAGATATACTGGAGACAGGAGAGCTGAAGACCAGGGCTGAAAGTGAATTACAGTCTCTGCCCAAGGCTGCAGCCCCAAGTCCACACTCCCATCAATGGTGACATCTGCCAGGCCCCATACAAGCACAGGCCACTCTGCAGATGAGGTACAGCATGGCCCAGCATGCAAACTGTGCTGTTCCTCTGGAGTCTGGGACACTTGGCCTGCCTTTCCCAAGGAGCAGTTCCTCTTCTCATCCCAAAAGAGGGCTGAGACCCCTGTTTGTACCAGCACGGTGTTGTTTCCACTTACTGCACAAAGATGGAATAGACGGCCAGGAATAACCCACCACCAGCAACATCTGACACCACTGCTGAATGTGCACCTACAGCATGGGTCACGAGAATCACACCCTATTCTATTCTTTTGTACTTTCTACCCAAAAACCCAGCACACTTACAGACTAATTAATTTGGTTTGACGCAACATAAGACAGGAAAGCATCATTGCCTCCATTTCATATGTGGACAAGCTGAGCTTCACTGTGGGCAATCAAAACAGCCTGAAGCAAAACCAGAGCAACCAAGAATTGAACTGAGGACTCTAAATCTAGTGCCTTAACATTACCTTTCCTATCTCAGCATGACCTCCTCCCAAGCTGAGATGCTACTTTTCCATATTCAGGGGTATTACTTTCTTCCCTAGAGAGACCTGAAGGCTGAGCTGGAGTCTCTCTTCTTTCTCTTTGCTCATAGAAAGGAAAAAAAAAAAAAAAAGCACATCCACAGACACACTCCAAAGGCACTCATATTTAATCCCAGTGTAATTCTCACTGCTCTTTCTTAATCCTTCCACCTGTGAGATAATTGCCAGCATTCTGGGAAGAACTCGATGCTAATCATAGACTTGCATACAAAGAGACAAAGAACCAGATAAAACAGACTAAAGGAAATCACGGGGCCTGAATTAACCATGCACATACACATCTATTCCAGACACCCTGCTGAACTAGCCTCTTTCACTAACAGATGAAAGGCCCATTAATGGGGCTGGAGGAGAAGGCGGAGAAAAGCCAAGCCAGTAAATCAAGGATTTAGTCTTCTCCTGTATGCATTGTGTAATAAAATGCTACAAAAATCAAAGAACCTAAATAAGCTGCCTATCTGCCTAAAATTCAGCAAAAAATAAGGCATAGGACTATCTTCCCACCTCATTCGGTCCAGAAGACCAGTGTTCACGGCAGGTTCCTCTGCCACTGCTTTACCTGGGACACTCCTCCCAACCCATCTCTTTTGGTCCTCTGAAGCAGGCGCTCATATGTTCCTCCTGCCCTTCCCTTGGCAGGGGAACGTCCTGCCCATTCCATTTGTCCCTTCTTCCCACTGCAGATACCATACTTCCCTTCTTCTTCCTTATAACTGGGGAAAAACATTTCCACTCCTTGACTACTTGAAGTACCCTCTTTTTTTCCACTTGTCCTTCAAATTCATGCCTTTGAGGAGAAACCCACACTGCCTCTGTGCACTCAGATATACTTTCCAGCACACCCTTTAAGCAGTACACCGATGGCACCTCTGCATTATGGCTTTTTTAAATCCTGTTGATTTTTGTCATGGAGAATATGTGTTGTTCCCTTTGTAAAATATGATTGCTATTTATACGGTTGTGTACATGTTTATCAACAGATAAATACAGTTTTAATCTTCTTAGAGAATTGCTTTAACAAGTAGAATCTAATTGGGACAGTCCTTGGTAGAACAAGCAAGTTATTCAGTGGTTTATAAGATACACTGCTCCGGTGGTTACAGAAATGGGAATGGACAAGAGAACTCTGGCATTTAATGCCTGTTCTCCTCCAGCTCACTCCATCTCTGTGCTTCTGCTTATTCAACTGTAAAACAAGGAAAACAAATAATTAACCTTCTTACTGGATGGATATGAAGCTGAATGATAATGTTTGTACTCATTGTGTATTTTTTCCAGGGCACTTTGTGTCAATGCGGCAGCCTCCTTGAGCAGCAATGAAGGGCTTTTGTCCTCACTCCACCACTGCCAGGCAGAGGCACAAAGGCCCTGACAATTCACAGGGGAAGCCAGTTGGGAGCGAAGCACCCACCTCTCACTTCAGAGGCCTCTCCTTTAAGCACGATGCTGTTTAGGAATGTACTCTAAGCACTCAGAGACACTTCTCAGGACAGTAGGTTGGTGGGATGTCAAAGCACAGCGTGTGCGCTGCTGATGACAAATAGTGAGCTCACAAGAAAGTATTTTTCAGGAGAATTACAGACAGACATGGCTGGAAACAGCATAAGAGAGAAAACCAGCTGCTCAAAACGAACTGCTGAGAAATGACCCACCGGAAATCCCAACAAATAGAGCTGTAACGAGCTCAGGGCCGGAAAGAAGGGAATCAGTGCCTATCCACTGAGCGCATCAATAGGAAAACTTGTAAGGAGGTTTCAAGCTCCCAAATCAGTCAGATGGGAGAACAGTCAGAGAGAAAGTGAGTCCTGAAATAAATTTCTTTTTGGTTATTTTTGGAAAAGGAGACAAAAAGGAGGGAGGTCGGTACATTGGAAAGCTGACAAAAATCATTATTCTCTATAAATTGCTTTGACATTGTATAGGCAGTGACCTTCACAGCGCTACCAGTTTAATGGCATTTACTTCAGCAGTAGCTGATTTCACTATTAAACAGGGATGCATAGCACACGATTACACAACTAAATCACTCTTGTAAATATTTAATATGATTGCCTTTCTTTTTTCCCTTTTAACAAATCACTATCAAAGGCAGAGCGCACAGTAGAAAACACATTTATTTATTCTATCCTGGAAAAAGCTTAGTGCTCATGCATTTTATCTATCTAGTTCTCCAAATGACTTTGACACTTGAAAGCCCTTGTGATCAAAACAGTCTGAAGGAAGGCAATTTTGCAACCATTTAAGAACTGATTTCATGCACTGATCAACATTTACCAAACTTGCCTGATGGAATAGCACAAAGTTTAACCCAGCAGACTGTTAGCAAACACCTGAAAGAGAAAATTAGTAAAAAAAAAAAAAAATACACTGGTTTAAATAGAACTACCTTAGGAGACAAAGAGAAAGAAAATCAGATATTATCTACACCACCACCACCAAAAAAAAAAAGAAATCAGTTTTTGGAAAGTAAAAGGGAACTGCCACTAATAGAAGTCATACTTCTGGCTGACAATACAATAAGTGCATCTACCACATAATGTATTCACTCTATTATGGACATACAGTGCAGCACAGCAGGAAATGAAGTGTCCACAGATTTCTCTTAAAATATATCTGTATTAAAGATGGAGTCAATAGATAGAACAAATAAAGTACAAAAACACACAAAAGAAAAATTACTAATGATGCCTCTGGTATCATATCTAGTAAGAAAAAATTGAGAAATTGAAATGCTAAGTATGGAATTGAGTACCTTATGTACTGGAAGTTGTTTTTAAAGACAGCCTCACGATTTGTACTTTCTGATTTTTCCAACTTTAGAAAAAGAATTTTTTCACAGTCTGTCTCATTTTGGTAAAAATGATATTCTGTTCAAACTGCAGATGACCAGTGCCAGCAAGTGCTCTTTATGAAAGTATTCCAGGAGTCTAGTAGCTAAAGGGATGAGTCTCTTCAGCAATTCAGCAACAGAGGAAAGGGAAGTCAATGGGTATTTAGGAACTAAACAAATTCTGGGGAAAAAAAAAGAAAAATTTCATACCCTAAGAGACAAAAAACAGAGAGTGCAACTTGCCTACAGACTTCATTGTGACGCTCTTTGGAGTAAGACCATTCCCAAGTGAGTATGTGTAGCTGGAAACGGTCAGATAAATGTGTTATTTGGATGACGCAGTTGGTCAGTCCTGCAAGGCACTGGCACCCGGGACATGTGTGCCCTTCGTCAGAGCTGGGAAACGCAAATGCACAGCGATGCGAGGTGCTGCCCTGGGTTTTATAAAAGCTGCAACATCTTTAATGCAGAGCTGAGTGAGAGTGTAATCCCTGTGCCGTGATGCAGCAGCGTGCTCCCCTCGCAGGACAAGCCAACAGCTATGCAAGATCCTTTTATCAACATTCACAGGGCTAGAAAATAACTGTTCACAGTTTGATTCCTGACATTACCGGGTGAACCAAGAATTGCTCAGAGAACTGGCAGCTGAATACACACGTAAAAGACAAAGGTTCTTCAGTGATATTTATTCTAGCCAAGTTTTAATATTTCAAGGCTTATAGCAACTAACTCTTTACATAATCAGCTGTAATTGTCTGATCCCAGCTGGTGATCAGCACATTCATCATCAACCTGGTCATTATTAATACACCAGTAATTAGGGGCAATAAAGGTGTGTGCTTTATAACGCTAGATTAATACAATTCCGCTGTACCTAATAAGACTACAGCTCCTTTTAAAATACAATTATTTTAACATTCAAATTATACATTGTTGTTACCACCACTAACAACTAACGATCACAGAGCTGTATGATTTTAGAACAAATACTGATATGTTTTTAGAGTCTTCAGTAAAAAGAATTTGATCAATTAAAAGGAGCCTTATTTTGCTTTAGAAATAATCTGACCTATAAGCAGCTCCCAAATCAAACTGTGATTTGAGAGAAAAGCTCTATTAAAATGCATGCAATTGACAGAATCGAATCGTAAACACTTACCTACATATACTACATACATTCTTCTTGCTCTACCGAAGGAGAGAAAGCGATATCTCAGGCACCACAGTGTGGTACTGCTTGGCAAATGCTGCTGACTTTTTTAATGGTGACAACTGTGTACACAAATTCTCAAAGTACCAGTTCTGCTTGAAGCCTTTCCCCACACAGCAGTGCTGGTAAAGGGCCATTTCTATTAAATGCTTTGCAGTCTTTGACTTTAACAAGAGCAAAAATAAGGCCATCATTTAGCAAGAATGATCCATAATCCCTCAGGTTATTGTCAGAACAGCCTCAGAGCCAGACTCTTCCCTGCACTATTGCTTTTACATCAGAGCAATTCCCCTGCTTCGATATCAGTTATACCACAATAAAAGTCTTGCAGTGCAGTGAAGAATACGGCTCCTGATACCCTTACATCAAACCTCTGGGTATATAAAGCATATATAGGATGAGACCAGCATCTCGCAGAAAACCCTACGAATGAAAATTGGGGACTTTGTCCTTGCATGTACACAACACATTCCTGGGTGCAAAACACCTTTAATGTCCATGGGGTTCACCGGCTGTTCAGGGAACACACTACCATAAGCAAATCAACCTGCAGGATAAACTGTCTGTAGCATAAACTTCCAAACAAAACGGCTTTGAAAACAAATGAACACACTAGAACTTGCAAGTGCTGGATTGTTTGGTCTCTGTGGTGGTATTTTCTATTATCTTCCCTTATTTCATAGCCTGTCTGTACCGATCTCTATTTGGATACGTACACTTGGAATTATCAAGGCTTTTGAAGCAAACGTGGCAATGAAAGCAAGCATGAGAAGGAGCTCTAGCTCCGTGGAAGAGGTGAGCATGGCCAAACAAACGAGAGGTGCTGGGTGTCACAGATGCACCAGCACTTGGCAAGGGCGCAACGGAGTCAAAAACAGAATAGCAATTGTTGTTGTTGTTAGATGTGGCGGAAATCACACACCATTAGACATGACTTAATAACTGAAACAGAAGATAACTGTGTGAGTTATATCAGACGGTTTGAGAAAGCATGGCATTCTTCACAGTAATAGTTTTACAACCGTTTGTATGGCGTGTTATCCACTAATGTCTAGTCAAAATATTTACTATCTAGTAATGCACTGCAAATAACACTGCTGTTTCTAAGCACTTACTTCTAATATATAAGATCCTGCTTACACAGCACATATTTTCTAAACTGTACCATAATGTTATCACCATAGTGCACAAAAGGCCACGATGAGCCTTAAAAGGGGAAATTCCCCTCTTCCAGTGGGTTTCATATTTTTGCAGGGACATCTGATGTGTGTGACAGGGGTCTATTTCTGCTCCCGATGACATTATCACCATTTTGCTGCATTACCATAAAGCCCAGGAAATAAGCTATTACCTACCATCACTCCTCCCAAATGTTATCACAGAGAATCATGCATTCACAAAACAGCATTAACAGTGAGAATTGGAGTCCATTTAAACTGCAGCTGTTCCTTTATTCCTAAATAGGTTCTTAGATCAAAACTTCTCCCTGACTGGACTCATTATCAAATGTCCCTTTCAACTGGAAGAAGAAAAAGATCGTTTAAAAAAAAAAAATACATGTTTTACAGATAAACTCCTTCCCTGAATTATGACAACCAGGTAAGTAATGTTAAAACAAATATTTTTTTCTAAAATTCAGCAGACTATTTATCTTTCAGAATTGTGAGTTTAAATTTTGCCTTCAAATCATCTCTGGCAACAGAAATGAACCTGTAATTTTTATTTTCTATTTCTAGTTTATTTCATTTTCAGAATCTCAGGCCTCATTTATTTCAGGAAAAGATTTTCCTTTTTATTTTAATTTGAATGATAATACTAACTCTGAAGTAATGACTTTCTTTTAAATACAAAATCTAAACCCTGGATCTGATACACATGCTGGTGTCCCTTTCAGTTCTAAACCCATGCCCTGGAAAAACCCACAAACCTACATTCTGCTATTATCACAGAAAACAGCTTATTATGTTCCATTTCCCTCTCTGCTTCTTTGCCTCTTTGTTACTGCCCGTTGGAAGGACTCCAGTCTGCAGGGAAAAGCCACTCTCCCACTGCAAAAATGAAATGCCAGGAAAAGGCACAATGTCTCTTTAAGAGTCAACAGTAAATTAACTTGCCCATAAGAGTGCAATAATTAGCAGTTAGTAGCTTATTAAAAGGATGGCAAAGGCCAAGCTGCCATCTGGGATCTCCAGTTTCTTGTGATTGTTATTATGTCAAGATGTGCAACTTGCATTAGCTTTCTTGTCACTGTGCTTGCGCTTACTTTACATGTAAATTTTAATGAAAGATACAGCACTTTAAAAATCAGACGTCCATCAAAAGCACTATTAGTCTGGCTTTTACCGAGCACATGGCCTGTTTCGCTGCCTCTGCATCTCTACACACTGCTGAATGCCTCCAATTTTAAAAAGAGGGGGAGAGAGAAAAAAAAAAAAAGCCTTTCAATGATATCAATTAAATAGCCTCTTGGGGAAGAGTGAAACCTGATCCCCATCAAAAAGAGAAGACCGCACCACAGCATGAGAGGACAATATTTTAGCTCCTGTTTACACACAACACAGCCACAGTGCCTTTAACTCTCCCGGGAATCATTCTTCTTCATAAAAATGAAAGTCAATCAAGAATCAGCTGTTTATTCACACGTTAGAAAGACACAGGCTTGAAATAAGGCAGCAAGAAAGCCTGTAAGAAAAAATAAATTACCTATAAACTACAAAATACTTAACGCATTATTAAATATTTTATGCATACACATTGTTTGTAAACACAAATATGCCCATATGCCCAAACAAAAAATAATTTACCAGAAATGTCCTATTTAGTGTCACATTTGTCTGCCTTCATAAATCTATTATGGAGAGGTGTAAAAAAAAAAAAAAATCTGAGACATCTATCCATTCCTTTCTGTTAGCTAGTATTCAATATTTTAGTGATTTTGTTCACCGAAGTCCTCAATTGTCATCAGTTCTGGAATATAAAGAAATAGGATGAATGTCCTGTTGAAGCATCCCCCAATATGAAATTCATCAACTATTAATCATCCCTAATTACAGCTAGAAGAATTACTTTAAAATAGTGTTTTTTTCCTAAGTAAAATATGAAACCAGTAGCAAAGGTTTGCTAACAAAAAATGATTCCAGAAGAATGAAGTCTACATTTAAGAGGCCTTCATTCTGTCAAAGAGGTTTTATGGACTGGGTATTCGCTAGGCATAAAATGAAATGCATTATTTCTTAAGCAGTGATTAGAAGGGAACTTAAAACTGAAAGTAGCCATCCTTATCAGAATGCAGGAATTTTTATTTTGAAGAGAAAAATAAACCCCAAACCACCCACTTTGAAAGTATTAAAGAAAGGACTCTAATTATAGAAACCAAAAACATACAATGAATTTAAAACCCCAATATTAAGACATTTTAAAGGGCAAACCAGAGCTTAAGAACCACTGCCAAGGCTGGCAAGATGAATGTAGTGTTGTTTTTCCCCTTGTATAATTAGATATTTAGAGAGCACAAATGATTTAATTTGTTACTGATGTTTCTCCTGAACATTTGCATAAACCCTTGGCCACTCAGATGAACTTACTCACATGGCTCCGAAATCCTAATGGTATTACTTGCAAAGAAGAACTTGAAAGTATTTTCCAGATCAGTAAAGTCCAGTCCTTTCCTTCTATCCAAGTCCACAAATGTGATTTTGCTTTTTCTGTGCCATTACCTCCTGGTCAATATTATTGAACAATTCAAAGAAAAAACAACCTCACACAGCTCACTGAGAGCAATGCTGAACATTACAAGACTTGAAAGACTTACTTGGGTTAAGAGTAGTTAGGGCCAAGAGAGATAATCTGATCTTGCAGTGCTGAGAACTATACAGGGAATTTGCCATTAATATCTGGTCTACGCATTGTGCCTCAAAAAATGTCTCATCCATAAAACAGGTGAGTGCTTTTTCATTTCCCTCTGAGAGTGGAAAAAAAAAAGGGGGAAAAAACTGCTTCATGTTGAAAATCAGTGTGCAGCTGTGCAGTTATTCATCCTGAGCACAGTTAATGATGGTGGGAAGGACCCAGTGCCTTAGAGGAGAACCTGAAAGCTGCACCAACGCTACGGAGGTGTGTGGTGCACACCCTGAAAACCGCTACGCTTCACTGTCATTCTTCGTGTCAGAAGGGACATTGGGGACTTTTGAGATTTTGGGTGAATCTTGGCCCTCTAAATTCAATGGAAATGTTGCTATTGCCTTTGAGAAGACTCAGGACTTCATTGATTAGGTGAAATTCATTCCTGAGAGAACGCCAGTGAAAAGAGTAGGGCCCTATCTGGAATACGGCCAATTTCCTTTGGAGGCACCAACCTCAGTAGAAGCAAGATCCAAAACAAGAGTGGTGATAAACCAAAAATCACTACATATATAGAGAATGGTGAATGGTAGCAAAAATGCAAATTATCATTTCCTTAACAAAAGCTGTCAAGAGAACAAATGATATGGAAGAACATGACTACACATTACTTCCAGTTCAATAGCAAAAGAGAGTTGGATATTTATATTCTCCTTTGGTATCATTGTCTTGTTGGGGAGTGTTAGGGAAATAAGCTCAATATAATTGTTCTTTAATTGTCAGTTCCTGTCCAGAAAAGAAGCTACATTCAGCAGTTCATGCCAAACAAAATAAAAGTCCTTCCTGATCATCATACATTTACCTCATCCTTGTGACCAGTTTTGTACACCTAATAAAAACACAAACAGTATAAATATATTTAGTTCAGGTTAAAATAGAAGTGGTGCATTGATGCATTTCTCCTATCTGACTGCTCCAGCCATTACCCCAAAATACCTGCACTTCATCTTCTTCAGCTTTCCAGGAACTTATATAAATAAATAAATAAATAAATAAATAAAAAATTTTAAAAGAATAGATGCAGAAGAAGCCTATTCACTATGGTGGAAGCAATTAATGAAAGACTTGTTCCAATTGATGAATGCAAGGTCACAGACTGCTATACCTTGTGAAGAGGTTTTATGAAATCACATACATCATATCCTTTGGCTACATACATGGCATGAGACAGAGTGGCTGACAGTTTTTGCTAAAAACTACAAGAATGCCCCAAAAATATGAATCTTCTAGGTATGATCACTATGGTATCTGGTACCACCTTTTCTGTGAGCTGAAGGCCACGCGTGGGTTCAAAATTACACAGCTTTTTTCACAAAGAGTGATGGTTCTCTAATGAAGTCCCTTGTTATAAGTAGAGCTAAAAATTACACATAGCTGGGAACTGAAACAATATTTTCACTTAATGACACAATAAATTGTTTCCGTGCATATAAATTAATTGTAGACTATATGTTATAATCCTCATTTGTACAGGCTCAAATGGGAGTTTTCCGTCAAAAAGACTTTCCGCTTAGTCCTGCAGCATAAATGCCACCTGAGAAAAGAAGGGAGCAACAGGAGCTAACATCACGCCGTACAAGACTTGCCCTGATCTACACTGACCCTTAAATCACACTAAGGCATACATCAGCCAACTCAATTATTGGCAGCTGTGTTGAGTCACAGTAACATTTTGTATGGTGTGCTTACAGCTTTAGGTTCTCAATTTTTTTATGGTGTGTATATGTGATTATTAAGTTCATGTTCACTGCTTGCTAAGAAGATGGCTCTGAGTACAACTTACACGTTATTCTCTGCCCCCCAACTTTGGATAGAGTAGAAAAGCTGTGAAATAAATTAGTGGAATATTTTTTCAACTTCAAAACAGAACAAACAATATTAATTACATGATGCACCCCATCACAGAGAATTCAGCAATACAAACTTGTTAGAAGAAGGCAAGGCCTCATACAAAGAGAAAGTGTTTAACATGGCATCGTGCTCCCCAGAATTTGGGTATGAAGGGAGCAGCAATCACTGGGCAGAGCCTGCTTGTGTCTCAAAAGAAAGCTACCATGAAAAAATCCTCTAAGCTATCATATTCTCCCAAATTCATAGTAGGGCAATTAGTCATGTCATCCCCTAATGTCTTATTGGCATGGACACAACCAACATCCTCCAATGTGTTCAAATCCTGCTGATTGATAGATCAGATTCTTCAGCAGTGTATTTGTTGAAGATGAGTAAGCCTCGGCATAATGAAACCTTCTAATCTCTCTATCTCATTGGAAAGTAGGACAAAGAAATGGATTTTACTCAAGCAGTGCTTATAATTTATCAATTAATCTTCTCCCTTCCCTCCACTCCAACCAGAGACCCACAGCAGGTTTGCAGCATTTTGCCTTTTTGACAGCTTTGATTAGGGATGGATGACTGCTCTCTGCATGCTAAAGATAGGTGTGAAATGCTGAAAAGCAAGCCGGAGCCCCACAGCAGCCTTTCCACTTCATGCTCTGTGCTGTACTGAGCTGCAAAGAGAATGGTCCCTCTGTTTAGCAATGCTGATGATTCTTGTTTCCTCTGCAGCTCTTTGCAACTCAATTCCTCCTTGAAAAGCACCTTTTTGCTAACAGGGAGACGGAACAAAGCAGAGAGGAAGAAATGACTGCTGAAGAGACCTCCATGGCTGAGAAGTGTTGGGCAAAGCCAGGTCCTGCTTCCACCAACACCGGTGTCAAAATTCCCAGCAGTGGCAGGGCTCCAGTGCAGGAGCCACCAGTACCAGCTTAGGCCTCCGGCCTCTGGCTCTGTCTTTGACTGAAGTGACTGTCGCTCTGTACCCCAGTGTCACCAGCTACAGAGGGCCTGGCAGTGCATGGCCCACACTTCAGTATGAATAGGGAGGAAATACCATCTGTTAAGCAACCCTCAAAGCATCCATCTTAATTGTTTCTTCTATAAAACAAAGCAAAGTATGTTCAAAAGTAATGTCATTCAATTCCGATATAAGCCACGTTCATAAAAACACAATGTGTCCATTGACAAGCATTTTACAAGCAACAAAGTGTTAGAAAGAATGCAATGTCTACCTTTACTTCTACCTACAGACAGGAAGGTGTGCGTCCAGGCAAGAGGAGGAACAAGAGGGGTGTCCGTCACGGAGGAGGCAAAAGAGAAGAAAGGAAGAAGCATAAAAAACAGAAAATGGTGTCACTGGCCATACTTAGAAAAGCAAGAAAATGAGCGTATTTATATAGCAACCAAAGCCACCAAAACACAGTGTCAAGAGAAAAACAAGAGTCACACCACAAGTAAAGCACAAAGCAAGGCTTAAACAACTGATGGCACCACCAGAAACTGCCTTTTTGCTTCAATTTGATTTTCCACTGAGAAATGCAAACCTTTCATGCAATAGCACGGCAGTGATATGCCTCATTCCACGTCAAATTCAAAACAGCAAAGGAAACAACAGAGTAGGACAGACAAAAATAAATCTCATGATAATATATTTGCTAAACACATTTCACCTACCAAAGCTAATGTGTTTGTATATAACATTGACATTGCATATTTACATACATATATACATTTACATATTTTATATCCATCGTATTTTTATAGAGAGTAAATATTTATCAAAAAGGAGCATCTCTAAGTTGGTTGGCAAGAAAAGAGGCCACTGTTCCCTGATGTGTCATGGATAAATAAGGGTGGCTAACGTTGCCAGAAACCAATAGTTTTCACATTTTTTGCCAGACAAGAGAGTATAGAAAAAGCTGACGGCAATCACAGTATAGAATAGGTTGTGCGAGTCTTTGGGAGCCAGCTGGGTTGCAACTTGTAATTTAAATGGCCAAGTCCATCTGTTTAGACAATCCACTGCTAAATCACAGACCACTATAAAGACATGTTCAGTGTTATTGAGATTGAAAGTAGCCATGAAAGTTCACTGTCCTGATCACTCCCAACACGCCATCACCCTTCTTCTGCTAATAGCTTGCCATATTCAGCTGCATCCTCAGCAACTAGAATATGCTGGAGGGACTTTTCTGGTGGATGATCCTTCACTAAGCACGATTGTTGAGCCATGAGCCCAGCTGAACAACAAGCAGGGACAGAGAAGTAGCTCGGTGCTTCCCAGAACTCAGCCAGATGCTTCACATGCCAAACACCATGGTCTTGACATGCAGTCCTAAGGAGCTGACTTGCCTACCCCATGGGGATGCTAACTCCCTCAGCAGTGAGCCCCAGCTTCACTTCTGTTTCCCAAGCTGTCATGAACTCATAGCAGACATCTGCCTTGAACTACAGAATAAAAACTGCTTATGTCCTAACTGTTTCTAGATTTCATTGAGATATTATGTCCTTTTTATTCAAATTTCTAATTTTGAGCCTCTAGAGGCACTACGTTCTTCAGGTTCACTTAATGGCAAGAATACAATTCCGTATATCTAGTCTAGGAAGGCCTCATCAGGCTTTAGAGGCAATGCTCACATTTTCTCCCCATGGACAAGCTGCTGGCCTGGTCTTTCTAGTGTTCTGGGATCAAGTTGCCCAGTCCTGCTCACACATCTCTCTCCTCACACACCTTGCCTAAGACTTCATCGATTTGACAGTGTTATTCACAAGATCAGAGTGCTCCACCAGTGCTGCTAACTCCTCCCCGTGCACTGCGTCAGCAAGATGCTGATGCTGTCCAAGGCAAACAGGATCACCCCTCTCCTGCCTCGCTTCTGCTCGTCAGCTTCTTGCTCCACACCCCCAATATTGCAAAATGGGACTAATGATCCCATAATGTCACAACCAATAGATGAATAACACAATCCAGGCTGAGATATTAAAACATATACAGGCATAGACCCCATTTGTAGCCCAGCCTGAGGCTAGCCTTGGTATTTTTCTAAACCATTTTGCTCTTTGCATATTTGAATATTTTAAATTGCAGGCACAGGACTTACAGGCCATTATAGGCAATTTTCCTCGGGATTCATAATTAGTTAGGATCGTGCCACAAGGGCTATTAACATATTTTTTGTAATAATTGCACTCTTAAAGACCAACATTGAGCTTTACATTTACCAAGAAGGAGCAGGAGTCATTACAGCTGGCACAAGAAAGAAATGGGAATGCAGGTGGACTGCATAGAGGGGGAAAATATCCCTCCTTACCTCCAGAGGATCATTTTATGCTCCCTAGACTCTCCCTCCTGGGTCCCAGGCTGACAAGTAGCCACATGGGACCCAGAGTGGCAAAAATGCAAATGGTTTGACTGGCACCAGTAAGCCCAGTTCCAGGCACCTCATGCAAAGCCCAGCTCAGAGAAGAAGCACAAAGCTCTTTCCACAGTCAGTGACTGAAAAAAAGAGAAAGGTGAAGGACTTACCTTGTTCACCCATCATCAGGTGTGAGAGGCCTTTGAAAGAGAGAGAGAAAAGAGAGGAAGTAAGAAGAAAAGAACAACCGAGAAGAGGCAGCAATATACATGCACGCTGATTGCTGTCCAATACCTCTCGGGATTGGAGCTCACATACTTGAGCTAGATCAAGTATGGGTGTAGCACACAGGGCACACACGAATGCTGCTTTCCATGCTGAGAGGAAAAGCTTCTGTCACAGCTAGGAAAGCCTGCTGTTTGTGGCCTCACACTGCATTTGAGGCTAATCACGTTCCCCGGGGAGTGACTCCGGAGGCATCGCACACCAGTACAGCTAATGGACAAGGAAAGCCCAGAGCTGCAATGGGGCTCCACAGGGAGCACGGGCTCCTGTGGAGAGCTATAGAAGTAGCTTCTCCCCTGCTACAGCTCCAAAATTCAAAGATGTGATGGTCCGTGGAAGGGAGGCCATGATTCAACCCTATCTGCTTCAGAGGAAACTTCAGGGCTAAATGTATTTATACACACACACAAAGCTATCCTCACGCATAAATGTGGTGGCTTCAGCATGTATTTTTAGTTGATCAACACTCCTCACACACACCAGATCTGGCAAGGACTAAAAGAGGTACATCCAACCTGTTATTAATACTAATCCATTTCCCTTCTGGTAAGAACTTGAAATTCAAATTCTGAGGACAATTTGTTACTTCACAGCTCTATAGCTAAAGCCACTCTTGGGTTTCATAATTTGAGATATAAAGCGAGGAAGCAGCACAGCTCCTTTCAGCAGTGACGGCCACTGCCAGCTCTGTGGAGGGGACTGTGGTGGTCTCCAGGCCTGCTGCAGTCTCTGCCCAGCAACCCTTCCTGGCATAAACCTTGTTTGTCCCAATTACAACCTGTTTCCAGCCCCAATTTTCAAATATGTTTACTATACAGCTGTATTGATACAAATATCCTTTAGATACTATTAAAAATATATTTTTGCCAAATCCATAAAACATCAGCTGACCCATCAGTTAATTTGGTGACACATGACATCACAGAAGTAACATATGTAAAAACCAAGCCCTACCCACTTGAACCATGCGTGAGCCCTTCCATATTTCATTCCCTGACCTTCTTCCCCTTAGCTTGTTCCTTTTCCACATCTCCTACCTCATGCAGCATTTATATGGCAGGGACTTTGGTACTTACTTACGCGCACACACACACACACGCCCCTATCTCAACTCAGTTTATTGATCAAACAAAGCAATGATTTTTTTTAATTTCACGGAGACTGAGAGGTCAAATGAATGTATTAGAATGAGATTTTTTCAACAAGCAGCATGCTGAGTTTGAATTTGTTTATTTATCTCTCTTTTATATTTTTTCCTTCGTGTCTGCTGGAGAAATCTAAAACCCAGATCATCCCAAGAATATGTTCACCCACAGAGAACTCCAAGCCAGATAAGGGGATTAATAATTGTACGGTCTAAGGAATGCAAATATCTTAATGTTCTTGAAGATTATTGTGGATTTAGAAAAGTAATCAGAAACACAACATAGGTTTAGATGGTTTTTAGTTTAGTTTTAGCTATAAATAAACATAACAGATTTGATATTGTAAAACATATTTCTGGTCTACATCACAAGATACAATTTCACTGAATAGAATTTCTCTGCTAAGAGAGTGGGTTGAAATTGTGTCTGTATTAATGGCCCCTGAGCCCATCATTCTTGATAGGCAAATCTTAGGTCTAGCCAACTGGGCACCTGAAAGTCACTGGAAAAGGCACTGGAAAAGGCCATGAGAAGACAGAAGTGTAATTGTTAGAACCTACAAAGCACAGAGGCCCAGAAGCAACAGTGAAAAAGGAGAATTGGTGAGAAGGTGGCAGTATGGCATGTAGGTGAAGCGAGCCCAGCAGGGAGCTAACATCAGACCCCGAGCAGAGACAGGGCTCGCAGCCCCTCAGCCCCAGGTACCAGGGGGAAGGACAGCCTGGCTACGAGGCTCAGCACCAACAGGCGCAGCTGCCGGGGATGGCAGGAGCCTTGTGCGCTCGGGGAAAAGTGACGCTGACAAAGAGAACCTCCAGAGAGGGTTCACAGCAGAAGCCTGCATTAAACACTCTGAATCGCACCCTAAGTAACACCTCTTTCTCTCTCAACAAGCCACAGAGGAGCTATAAAGATCCCAAATGTCGGGAATTCTGCCCTTATCCCAGAAGGCCAGCGCTGTGTGCCCTATCTGTCAGGGTGAGCACCTCCAAGGCACAGCCACCCTTCTGGCCCCTGCCTTGGCCCTGGTTCAAACACCAGCAGGATGAAATCTCCCTGAGAAGTCTTCTGACTCCCCTGCTTCTCGTCAGATTTGAAATACAGAAGCTGTGGTACTGAGTGCTTCTATTGATCTTCTAGTCCCAGCTGGGCAACAGAAGTGACAAGATTAAAGAAAAATAGTGTCCCCCCAAATGCAACCTTCTCCTTTTTAAAACGGGAAGGAAAAGGGGGGTGGACTTGGAGATAGAGCAAAAAAATCCACAGTATTAGCTCTCATTTCATCCATTGATGCAGATCCTTATTTTAACTAACAGATCACCAACAGAATTCAAGATCCATTATTAGATATAATGATAATTTAATAATGAAAGAACATATCAATTTTCCTCATCTGAAAACTTTTTCCCCTTGCAATTTAAAATAGGAGTGAAAATGAGTGAATTTATCTCCAACAAAATGTCATTAACAACCAAAACCTTCAACTTCAGAGATCTTAAGTCTGTGACATTTGCATCATTTGTAACGAATGCCTCAAATTCGTCACAGTAAAATCAACACAGAAAATGTGAACTGGCATCATTGTTTCACCTTTACATCAGTTTCAAGATATGACAAGAAACTAAAACAATTTTCAAATCAAAAGTCAAAGTCATCTCAAGGTGGCATGGGGTAGCACTTGCTATTGGACTGCAAGGGCATCCAATAAACTAGTGCAAGAGGTTTGAGAGGCGTGCAGCCCTGAAAACTAGACCGGCTTTTGCCAGAACAGCGGGGACATCTATCACCGTGCTATTTGGGCTTCTACCATAAAGGCCAGAAAAGCTTTCAGCTGACTCAGGACACCAAATGAACTCATCAGGCCCCAAAGCCTGTACATTTACATGTACAACCGTTGCTTGGGTCAATAGGCATCACATTCTGGGGGAAATCCTATAGGAAAATCTGAATTTCCATCTAAAATCAGTTGAAACGTGCACTGTTTCAGCTTTCCCTTTTAATCCTAGATTTTTTTCAAAAAAAAAAAAAAAGATTGAAGCCTCAGGGCTGCAATCCCAGACAGCACAGATCTGGGAAGACGTTGGCACAAACCTGCATGAACCACCACGGTCAAGGTGCTGCGTGGTTTTTCTAAGCAGATCTCGTCATTCCTACAATAATCTACTGGCTGGGCACAACTACCACCAAAAATGGTGGGTAGCTTTGGAAAAGCTTCAGGAAAAGCACAGAATAAACAGCTTATCTGCTGCAGAGAAACTCCATGTCAAAGCCAGCAAGCTGGAGACTTGCTGTTACTGAACATCAAATGTGAGTTACAGTAAGGACAAGCACATGGCTTTGGAGGGAGGCTCTCAACAGGTTTCTTGGATAACGATAAGCATCTGCTTGTGCTCAGCCTCTGGAGCGCCAGCTTCTTCAGACTTTCAGCAGTAATGTGAAGAGAAAGTGGCCTGGTTCTTCAGAGCATAGGTTTGTTATTAAAATAATATCTCCATTGCTGAGGGCAGACAGACATCAACTCTGCTCTCTGGCCATGATCTACGCCTGTCACAATTGACTTTTTCTGTTTAGACTTGGGAGGCTTTTTTGATATTTCTTTAACCTGCTACCAAATCAATATTATTTTCTTAAAGGTTAATATTAATCTCCCTTGATCTCAAAGTAATATTTAAAAGAACTACATTTAAAAAAAATATTGTGAACCATCTGATTTCCATATCAAAATAGGAGAATTAAGTGGCTCTAATTGTACAAAGTATCAAGGGCCAATGCTGGATTCTTATGAAGCCAAAAGGACACTTTTACAAGTAACTTCAGAGTACAATATGAAAGAGCAATGTAATCAAGCAGCTGACCTCAGCTTTAAGAATGTACTAGGGACAATTTGCAGGGTGGAGGAGGAAATGAAGAAAACCTTGGAGCTACCTTGAAGCTTACCTCCCTTTCCCCCCAGCACCGCATTTGGGTACTTAACATTTCAAATGGAAAAATAAACCCACAAATCCTAAGAAAGTGTGGAGAGCACAAAACACAGCTGACAGTAACAACCGGTTGCAGCAACAAAGGAAAATGGACTCCTTCGTCTAGTTAATTATAGCTTCTCCCACATTACTGGGCCCATGCTCTGGGGGTGTGCACGTGTGTGCGTGTGTGTGTGCACTGCTGAACTGCTCTGTTCAGGTGGGCAGCCTCGATATTTCCCTTTTAAAGACACCGCCAGAAGAATAGCCCAGAAGCTCTTTGGAAAGGAAAAGAGCTTGCCAGGCAGCAGCAGCAGCAGACCAGCTCTCTGCAGGGGCAGGCTTGCCCTCCGAGGATCCTTTCCTGGGTATCAGGCTCCACGACCCATTCAGACAAAAACAGGGCCAGTTGCAATATGTGTCTGAGCCAAGGCTTCAAGCCCTCTGGTCCAGGACACACATGCAAATCCCTTATGGTGGAGCTGAAGAAAGAAATTGTGCAAACCAGGGGTTCTTCCAAAAATAAAATGACACTTACTATAAAGGAGAGCGCTCTAATGAGTGATGCGATCTGTTCTTTACATTTCCTTTCCTAATTTCCTAGACCTAGTACTTCCTTAAGAAACAGGCTTCTTTCCCCTCTGAGCCTCCTACTCCAGCTCCATCAGCAGCTCCCTCTTCTAGTTAAGGAGGAGAGCTAACAAGTTCCTCTTCTCCCCCATGATATTTAAGATAAAATAGGTATCTTGAGGTTTTCTAAAACTCAGAGAGCAAGGAAACGTCCATAAGAGACCCCACATACCAAAACCAGGGCGTTCCCAGTAAGCCCAAAGGACACGACTCATGCAAAACCCTTGTCTGGGGGCATTCGAAGAGACAGCTGAAAAGGAAAAATCATTCTGAGATCTAGTTCAAATCTTTTACCTGTTAGACAGGTCAGCTCTGCCAAGAGGATGACCTGATTTCTTGGCTGCTGGCATTCGTGGCACCCATTTTTTATACCTGGGCAAAGCAGTAGCACAGGCTGGGGAGCGGTCAGTTTTGTTTGATTCATCCACACCGTGCTCAACAGCCAAGGGGCTCCTCGCAGGCCCCAGCAGTGAGGCGAGCCGGGAGTGCAGTTCTGTTATTGTAGCCGGAGGCCCACTTCCAATCCAATTACACACAACAGCTGTGCTAGCTCCTCTTTTCCACCCCCTTTGCTTCCTCTGCTATGTGATTCCAGGAGAGGTTTTGTCATTATCGGGGGCAGTAAGTCAGGGTGAGTGGCACCTAGTCTGGGTGATCAAAGGAAAAATAGCGTGGGATGGGAGCCAAAGAGAAAGTATTTTATCCCAACATCTATGGGCAGAGAGAGATCAAACCATACAATCTCCTTTCTCCCGTGGCAGAAACAGCACTCAGACTTTGTACATGGCACATGCCTAGTGCAATGTTCACAAGGGGAGGGTTAGGAGGAGGATGGTGTTTGAAGCACAAAAATACACATGCAAGTGTTTGCAAAGATGACTGCATGCACAAGAGAACGTGTGCAGATGGCAAGAGCTGGGGGTGAATGCATTTTATGCCTGGCAGATAAGAAGATGTGTATCAGTGGAAAACAGAGCACCTGACCAAGTAGGTGCACAAGTGGGAAAGGGTTAGACATAGAACAGGACTCCTCAGCTTGGAACAGAAATGTCTGACAATATACATGATAGAGTTAAAATCCTAAATAATACAGAGGAAGTGAACAGGGAATTTTTTTTTCTTATTTGTCAGAACACTAGGAGAAGGAGTCACTGAATGGTATTTTCAACTAACACCTGTAAAAACAAGTGAAATAAAGTACTTTCCACAGTTGCGTAATTAAAAACAGGACTTGTTATCACAGGATACTGTGGAGGAAAAATATTTAAGTGGATTAAGAAAAATAAAAACTGGACATGACCAAAGAAAACAGGTCCATCCATGACTGTAAAACACCAGGCACAATGTCATCAGGTCAGAAAGTCCTTAAAGTAGTGACAACCAGAAATCACAAAGGTATATCAGTGAAAGACCAATTCTAATTTTGTTTCTTAAACTTGTTCCAAAGCATCTACTTGCATAAAAAGGAGGTTTCTGGGCCTGGAATTCTTGCTCTGAACCCAGCCATCACTACTGCCATGTTCTTGTAAATGGGTGTGCACGGAGCTGAAAAGCATTAACTTTTCAGTGAGAAGAATCCCATTTGTAGACAGTGCCTGTACAAAGGGCATGCAAGAATGAGAACAACTGTGGCACCTATGAAGACTGTATATACACAGAGGTTTCAACCACCTGTGTGAAGATACCTTGAAGATACGGCATGGGTGGTACAACTATCAGTTGTACTCTTACCTAGTAGCTTCTGCAAATAGGAAACTTCAAACAGGCAGCAACACAATTCACACACACTCATGCCCAAAAAGCATAATTCAGCTTCAAGAACGCAGAACTCAGCATACAGGTACTGCTTAAATGACCCTATGACATGGAGTTAGGAAGATGGACTAAAATATCAGCCCTCAGATGAAGAACGGAAAGGAGTATTAAAAGATAGAGGCTGAAAGATAAGAAGACCTGAACGAAAAAAAAGTGCTTGTATGCTTGTGCCTTCAAGAACCTCTGTATCCTTATGGAAGACTTGCTCAGGCAAACAGGGACTGATTTTTCCTCAGGGCCCCAGCTAACTAGGTCATTTCTACAGGGTTGTGCCCATTCATTTACATGCAAACTCTAGTCAGCAGTAAAATGATGACAGTAAAATGACCAGAACTTCATCTCTGAGCCTTCTCCTCCGGAATATCTGAAGATCTCTCCCAAAAAGGGGATAAACGTGGCATGGACAGGCAAAGCACTCCTTCGGGTTTGACACCCACCAGGTATCAGTGCCAGTCACCATAATATTAAGGACCCATATTTAGTCCTTTCTCCTTCATATATTCTTCCACCGAAAAATAAATAAATAAATAAATAAGATGGGAGCACGTCACTAGCTGCTTGATCAACTGGTCTTTCCCCAACCATTTGCCTTTCAGCACCTAGACTCCTGGCAAAGAGCAGAAGGTGCAAAGAAAGGGGCAGGTATTGTGCAGAGGTGACGGAGGCATCAGTTCTGGCCATGCTGCACACTGTTCCCCAGCTAAGGCTCTTGACCTCTGTAAAAAGACACTTAACTTCCATAACATTCAGCCTAAGATCTCTAAGCCTGTTGTGAAGATGAGATAAGGCTGTAGCTATAACCCCAGAGGGAAAACTGAAGTACTGAAAGAAGTTATTTCTCCCCTAAACAACACAGCGATTCAGTGATTCAACTCAGCACAGATAGCAACGCTCCCAGATCCAGGGCCCTGCTCTAAACACTCGATTTTGTTCCTTACAATGTGGTGTTATTTTGTGACTGGGACAAAACACCTATAGGGCAACTGGGCTAACACATGACCAACTCCTTTCATTTGTGAAATAAACCAGATGGGATCTTCAGCTGGCTCTGGAAAGTAGTGTAACACACCAGGCCCAGCTGCCAGAGTGCCCCTTCTTCACAAGCAGAGACCTCGCGACCGAGGAAGGCTCACACTATACATTTCCATTTACTTTGAACAAGACCAACATCTCTGCACCTTGCAGGAACTGCACCCAGCAGAGCCCCATGCCTTGGTCCAGCCCCAGCCCATTCCCAACTACCTTCTCTTACGGGGAATTAGTTCTAACCACTCTATTTGACAAGAAAAAATATTCAGTTAATCGATGGCCTCCTTACTACCCTTCTGCTGCCTGTGGGGAAATAGCTACCAGTAGCTCATAAAATACTTAATTTATCTTGCAAACAGTGAACAGTTAAAGCAACCATCTCGGCAGGGGCCTGGGGCTCTGTTCTCACCACGCGGGTGTCTGGATGGCTGGACAGGGAGAGAACCTCGGCTCAGCTGGGCAGAGGGGAGGCACGCACCCAAACCCCCCCGTGGTCCACGTCGCAGCCCAGGCCCACAGCAGCGCCAGTGTGCTCCCCGGGGGGCTGAGCAGAGGGGTTGGGTGTCTAGGAGCAATCAGGTGCAGAGCCCCGTAATGAGGGGAGGGTAACTGTCAGAATGAAAACACGCAGAGATGCCTGTGACAGCACGTGGAAAAGAGCATCCGAGTATGACTAGAAATCCACGTGAGAGAGTACGCAAGCAGTCCTGAGAACGAAAACATATGTATGTGAGCGATAGGGAGAACAAAAATGCACGTCCAGGCATATAAATAAGAAGAATAAGGTGGCAGTGGGGCAGAAGAGCTGTTCACTGCTGTGTGAGGCAATACTTGTTCATGGCATATCACAGAAATAAAATATCCGTGTATTGGCTGAGCATAGCAAGGCCATACCTTCCCAGTTCAACCATACTCCTCTGCCACAGACACCAACAGCTTCAGGAGCTGGTGGAGAGACCTGTGACCCCGAGCCCTTAGTGCATGCCCTGTCAGATCCTGCCTGGTGACAGGAGACGGGAGCTCCTGGACACCTCAGCCTGGAGTAGAGAAGGTACATGTTCAGCCCTGCAGGTTATGGTTTACAGAGGCTTTCTTTCCAAGACATGCCAAGCAATGTTTGCCATTTGGCCACTTTCATCCCCATTACTGCCAGCTGAGATGCAGACAGAATGCAAGGGATCTCAGCAGAACAAAAAGGGGACTGATGAGAGCAGCCAAAAGGGCTAAATATGCAAGGAAATTACCCGAGCCGCTGGCCCTCACTGCATTTCTCTGAAGTATTTCACAAAACCTGATTGTCCAACTGTAGAAAAGAAGCAAACTGAATGGAGAACTCATTCCAGGTCCAGGTCGGGTTTAGCCAAAGTTATGCACAAAGCTGAGAAGAAAAAAGCCTCGACTCGCCCATCATCCCACCCCCAGCCATGGCAATGCCAGCTGCTTCCCTGGGCCCTCATTTCCATTTCACATAATGATAAACCAGGTGGAGAGCTGCCTGAGCGTGAGGTAAAAATTGGTTTCTTAAGCTTCAGTGGCAATAGGATGTGGACGGCAGAGTAAGGTAGTCTAGTCCGATTAACCCTTGTAGCTGAAGCTGGGGGAATCAGATCCTTTCAGCAATGAGAAAGCAACTCGGGGAGGGAGGCTTGGAGTTCTCTGTGGTAAAATGCTTCCGCCAGGAAGGAAGGACTCCCCAAATAAACGATGCACATGAAACACATTCCTTTGTTTTTTTTTTTTTTTTTTTTTTTTTAATTTTGTCTGAATCTTTTCTCTACCGTAGGGCATGAAAGTCTTGAGACCTAAATAAGATCATACATTCACATTCAGCCAGAAACATACTCACTGTTTGTTTTTAAAACCTAACATAAAACAAGAACAATAAAACCCTTTGTTAGTGGAAATGAACCTGAGGAGGTTATCAGTGGGACTAGCAAATGAAGTGGACTACACTGGGATTAGGAAAATGACAAAACTAGATCTGTATGTCTACAAATAGCCGTGTAAGAAATAAGCTGTATATTCTGCAATGTTCAATGCCAGCTTATTAGCAATACAAGCAACCATTTTAAATGCAATTTTCATTCAGAAAACATCCCTTTAACTGACCATCACATCTTAATCTCTGAAAAGTTTGTGACCTTTGCTACTATGAAATTCCCCTTTTATCAAAGACCTTGCAATCCAGACCCTGTGATGCCCATTATGAGGATTTGTGCTGAACACTCTCGGGAGGCAGGTTGTGATTTCTGCCCCTGGTACCTGCCCACCACCACTCCTTACAGAGCAGCCCTTCAGCTCAGAAAAGGTAACACTTACCTGGAATATGATTGACATCTGTCGAGGTGTTTTCATGGCAAGCAGAAGGGAGAGAAGGAAAAGAGAGAGAGAGAGAGAGAAGAGAGAAAAGCCATTAGAGATTCACACAGAAACTCAGCATCCTTGCATGGAAATCAATTTCATGCAAAACCAGAAGTAATTAGGTTTGTTTGAAGGCCACCCATCTGCAGCCAAGCACCCAGCCATGCAAGGGAGGAGGCTTTGTCTCCCTCTCCACTGTGCATGTAGAAGTAAATCCACCATCATATCTGTCCGGAGAGAGTTCCTGGAATCAGATAGATCCAAGCCACATCAGTTCCTGTAAGAATATTGGTTAAAATATTCTACTTTTTTTCACACACAAATGCAAGAGAAAGAACCAAAACCTACCTGCAGGTTACTACAGCACATAAATTCAAGTAAGTTTTCAGAAAAAAAGAAAAGAACCTGCTCCCCTTTTACAAGGGGCCATGTGAATTTATGATCAGGTGCAAGACACTCAGTCCCGAAATCCAGAGGAAAGCCCACTCCTTATCATTCCTCCTGCCCATCATTCTCAAAAAAAAAAAAAAAAAAAAAAAACATCCTTCATTGCAGACAGCAGAGGGGGCGGGGGAGAAGGAGTGCCACAGGTTGGCACGTCCCACGTGTTGTCTTTTCACAAGATGTGGAAATCAGACCAAATTTCAATCAGTATTTTTTCAGCCATGACACAAGACTTCTTTAGGAATCAATCACATAAATCCCAGAATAAATTAGTCCTTTAAAAAACAGAGGAGCAAGGCTATGTAAGTGATGATATCAGTCACCGAAAAGGCGTATCTTTGAATGTAGTATATGTTTTGGGCAGAGTCCATGAGCCCCAGGGAATGTGCTTTTAAAACATGCCTCTCACATCTTTTTAGCATCGCAAGTTTAGTCTTGTTCTGAATAGCCCCATTTATCATAACACCATGAGGGAGGAACCTCTGAAATCTCATGGGGTTAGACTAGATCGATACCTTCCTTGCCAGGCAGTCCTCCAAAGAGGAACATGAACTTGCTTGTGGAAACAGTGGGGCCAAGTCCCAATGTAGCAATCTTCCTGTACCTTGCAGCAATCTTCCTGTACCTTGCTCATGAGCTATGCTGCTGCAGGTACCGTCCTTCAGGTAAGGCTTCAAAGCAATACATTATCCCCTCAGGTTACTACAGGTCCCAGAGCATTTCTGCCATGAGTCCAGGAGCATGACATGCTGGGTGCTTCGGCTACACACCGAGGTTAAGAACGTATTCTCCTTCCCTGAGTATCCCCTCCCCTTTCCATCACCACTCTCCCTTTCCATCCAAACCAGCTATGTTCCTGTGAAACCAGTGCCACTTGTCTTCCCAAGACACTTGCATTTCAGCGGTGAGTGACTGATTCCTGTGGATGTTGCTTTCTGTTTTTCACTTTCTGTTGCATTTTGTTTATCACTTTGTAATGGTTCCAGAATCATTTGAGGAAAAGTCCCTGTGGTACATCACACATATATCAAGCCATCCTTCGCTAAGGAAGTAATAACCCAAATAAAACAATGCACAAACAGGGGAGGGAATGCTGCACCAACTCATTTAATTTCCGTAGCTTCCACTAAATATGTATGTCAGATCTGATGAGTGTTATTTGTTGCCTTTCCTTTTTTAGCACATAATGGTATCTAAGATCTGGTGTCTTTGCATGTGAACCTGGAAGGACACCTAGCACTGAAAGTTTGCCTCGGAGTAATTATTTTTAGGCAGGAAAGAAAAACAAGTGTCAGGCAGCAACACACGCACTGATGATAGAAAGTGAGAGCAGGGGCAGAAGGAAAGAGCAGACCCTTCACCACCACTGCAGAATGTGAACACGATGCCAAAGAAACAAGTCCACAACAGAACTTGAATTGAGGTGTTTGCGGGGAAGTTAGAGTCACAGTCAGAGAAGATGATCACACATGTCAGAAGTAAAAGAGGAAGGAGGGAGCAGTGTAAGACACCACATGTGCTACTGATAATCCAGCAGTTCCCCCAGTGCCTGTTCCAAACAGGTACAAAGCTCCAGACCCCTGCACCCTCTCAGCCTCGCTGCCCATGGGAGCAGGCAGGGCCACAGCCCAAGGTACAGCAGGGTGTCTGTGCTCCAGAAGGGAATCAGTGGTCTGTCTGGGGAATAAATGGGTCACCAGACAGAAAGGGCAGAGAAAAGAGGGAACCAACAGTGAGCAAAGGATAAACACATTAAGCAAATAAGAGGAGAGGCAGGCAGTAGGCTGTAACTGATCTACTGCGTTAAATAATACTTATTTAACTGTGCGTGAATTAAACAGGTAATGAAGTTGTTAAAAAGGGGAACAATTAAGTGTTAAAAGCTACAGAGCATCTCCAAACATAGTTTTTCATTGGCAAGTAAGGGGGCAGCCAGCAAGGGGCTTTCCATTTGTTTACCCATACGTTTTGTTCAGATGTCCCTAGGAGCAGGCATCCCTGAGCCCGACCAGTTTTACTCTTAGCTTTCCTTTCCCTCTGTCTTTTTGGAATGTCTTCACCCAACACAATTTCTGTATACACTGGTTGCATCAGAAAAGACACTGTTCACATTTCTGTGAACTTCTGCAGTATTTACCTGTTTGGTAGCCAAAGTCATCAGTGCCACTTCCCTCCTATACTATACACTCCATTTCTTGTATTGCAGACACCCCCCCATGTGGTACCTGCTAGCAAATGCTGATTTTCAAATGGTGAAACTACTTGGGTTTTAGTTTAAAACACACACAAGAAAGCACTGCTTTCTTTGTTAAGACAAAAATTCCATGCAGCCAGTCAGCCCTCGCAAAAGACCCTACAATAAATACCACTGTGGCTTACAATTGAAATTGCCATGCCAGTTCTCACAGGAAACCCCATAACACCTCTGTGGTACAGGGTGCCACTCACCTCTAGCGTGCAATTAAAAATGCGGTTGCATATACTGCAAAAGGAACCCTTAATCAAGTGCACTCTGATGCTGTAGCTCATGCACAACTGGTGCCTCTGCAATTAGAAAAGAGGCTCAAGAACAGAGATGGCAAATGGCCACAGTGACCAGATCAGGGAGCTAACTTGAGTCTACTGGAGTTCCTGCCATCTGAGGCGTTCTCTCAAATTCTCTTCATGCTTTTTCTGGTTCGTTTTTAAAATGACTGTTTAAAAGATGTCCCCCCTTTCTTCGTCTTCCATCAGCCCTACCCTACTTCCATGACAGGGATCTCCTACCTACATAGGCACTGAAGAGGTACAGCATTCCCTGATGAAACAGGGAGCACACAGAACTCATGGCTAACTCTGGTCCCAGTGACCATGGCACTTACTGCCACGTAGAGGAAGGTTTCCCCACTTTCCCCATCTCAGAGCACTTCAAACGCGGAAAGTCCTGCCTCTTAACAAAACACAAGGCAGGGTTTGCTTTATCCTATACACAAGAGTCCGTTTATTGCGCCTTTGTAAATGGCTGAGCCACAAGCCGGTGCTGTTTGCTTTTGTTCTTTGATGCTAATAGCTAGGTTGGAAGAGGGATCAGCGGGGTTGCTGCCTTTGTCTGGTGCAGCCCCAGCCAGCTGGGGGGGTGGAGGGGGAAGGAGGAGGATGAAGGCGATTGTGAGGAACAAAGCAAATATTATTATAGATCACATCTCTCCAGTGTCTCTAACAGAAACATCTGAAGTATTTTTTTTTTATTCTAACATTTTTTAATAAGAAGTTTAGCAATAATGGAAAGCGCCACGAGGTGCACTGTTCTCTCTACCTGGAGGACAGGGACAGCACACAAGCTGTCTGTGCACACAAGCCCTATTGATATACATCACCTTGACCTGAAGAGACCTGTTTTAGTTCCCATCCCTGTAGTCTACTCAGTCTTGTCCCCCCTTTGATGGGCTGTTGACACCTGTCTTCTGTGAGCCAAACTGATAGCTACTGACTGAATCCTCTTGTCATAAAACAGCCATCAGACAGGAGCACCCTAGGCCAACTGGAAACAATAGCCTAGAAAAGAACGGCTCTGTCTTGTAGTGTCAGTCCCTCAAGCCCTGGGCATCCCCCTCCAGTGCTCTCCAGTTACCCTCTCTCTGAATACCGGTGTGTGGAGGGCACTAGGAAACCAGCAGAAACTGGGCAGCGAAGGAAGGCAAAAGTTTTAAAATTAGAGGTATCTTTTTGTTACAGGACACCAACTCCCAGATAAAAGGAGATTCTGCCTTTAGACAGGAAAATGACCTTTTTCTGAAGTTAACTCAGTTGCGGGCACCTGAAAAAGCCTTTCTGAAGCAGCTTTGGCACTCACTGTGCTGCAAATACAATAGATACGGGTACAATTTCATTGGCAGAAGTATAGTTTGTTGGGAACTCTCAGTAACTTACTTTGACTTACTGATATATATGAAAGCAGTTCAGAGACTACAGATGGATGCATTTATGGCAGCCTTTGAAAATACTCAAAAGATATGTGATGGGCCAGTCTGGACTACTGTGGTGTGGTAGGAAGAGATGCTGGTGACTCAGAACCAGGTGATTTCCTCCTAACTGAGCTCTGATGCAACATTTTAATAATTGGATGAAGAACTGCATTTTGGCTGAGGTGGAAAACCCTCAAACTGCAATAAGCAAAGTCTTCATTAATTTGACACTTCATCAAACAAAGTGCTAATTACAGATGCTGATTTGTTGAGTAGTCTCATGTCATCCTAATCTGGTCTTTTAAAGGTAAATATATGGTCTTCCTTCACTTCCTGTATCAAACTGTTGGGCACCATTGTTGGTGCAAAACCATCCAGATTCCTTGTCTTTTTCTTCAGGAAACACTGGTTCAAAGCCAGCTGGGAGACAGAAGTAACACCTGCCTTGTATAATGAGCTGCAAACAACACTTTGCTTGGGTGAAGATGCTCTCTGTAATGAGACCAATTTCAAGACCACCATCCTTGTAGCGCCTGTGCTCCCGCAGGGGATAGGCACCTTGTATACTGTTACATGTATGGCTAATGAAATTAAAATCTTGGCTCCATTAAATTTATAAAAGAGTTGACAGTTACTGTGATAGTGTCATGATTTCAGGAGGCTCCATCCCTGATATCTTTCCACCGATTCTGACAGAATTGCAACACAGATAAATGTAACCAATTCTATTTATTTTGTTGAACATTTATGATACTGAGACAAATCCAAGACCACTTGAGCCTATAATGTCTGTTACTGAGCAGCATGCTGAGATCACAAAGAACTTCACAGTACTAGCAGGTGTGGACCTTATTGTCTCACTCCAGAAGAACAGGACCCTGTAATTTGTGTTAATGGAGTGTTGAACACTTCTGATTTTATTCAGCAGAGACAAGTGGTGACACATACACAAACAAGTTCATTACAATCAATTACATTTCTCTGTGTCCTTTGTCCTATGGGATCTCTTAGGCTTCAGTCTCTTGGGAATAGTACTCACTTCATATGTTGCACAGAATTGCATACATTTGTGGTACTGTGTAAAGAGTGAATACTTGGGATCCCAAAGCACTTATTAGCTGTGAATATAAGAATCATTCATCCAATACTGAAGTGCAGTCAGCTCTGAAGTGAAAGAGACAGATGTTTAACAGCTTATAGGAACACCAGCAGTTTAGCCTGTCAGAGTTAGAACAACAAGAACTACTAAAAAGGCAGCATGAAACCTTACTCTGACTTGGCTGATTTTACTAAAAGTACCATACGATTTTAAACCACTTTTGATTTTAGTTAGGTGGAGGGATTGGATTTCAAATCTTATCTGAATGATCAACATTGGTTTGATGCCTCCATGCTGTTCTGCACACTCTGCATACTTCCACCATTACGAATGCCATGAGCACTCCACAGGGTCAGATGTGAGGTTGGCTGACATGTGCCCGAGTATGTCACCCTTTAAAGCATAAAAACTGTAAGTAGCTTCTACGCCTACTAACAAATAAATAAAATAAAAAAATCCTAATTTCAAGGGGCCAAGCTTTCTCCTCAAGGCAATCCAACCAGAAATTAGATACTCAGTGCCGCCCAAACAATCTGTTGATCTTCACTTAAACTGCCTAGCTACATTGCCTGATCACTCCAGGATGAAGCTTCTGGTGTTTCATCCTAGAGGCCTGGACACGAAAGGAAAAAGAGGATTTTCTCACTGTTATTTTGCACAGCACCTCCATACATCTCTGTTCAGCCACCTGTGCCCACAGTCCTGTGTTGCACACAAAGATACGTAACTGTAAAATTTCGGAAGGGCAGGAGGAAGCAGACGAAAATACTCTGCACTCTAAACTCACCATAGACAGAATGGGAAGAAATTTACGGTGCAGCAAGTGAAGTTTAGGTTTAACATTAGAAAAACATGGTAGCAATAGGGTAGTGAGGCCCTGGAATAGTTTGGCTACTGGGAGTTAGGTACCAGCACTGGAGACTGTTAAGAAAAGACTATAGAATTATTTCTCATTAATTTTTCAGGTACACCTGATCTTGTCTTTAAAAGACTAGTTGGCCCTTGAGACCGCTTCCAATCCCATTTCTTACAATTTTATTATTCTAATTTAAAAAACAGTCTCCCCATGCAATCCCGTCAGTAGCAGCTGCCAGGCATCAGGAGCTAAGAGCTTCAGTAATGGAGCAGGGCAAACATCACAGCAAGGCTGAGCCTCTGACAGCAGCCAAGCACCTGTACTCAGGGAGGAGTGAAAGGAACTGGGAAAATTCGCAGTAACCTTACTTGCAGCTTCCAGCAATGAGAGACTGCATCAAGATCAAAATGTTTAATAGTCCTTAATGGACTTTTCCCTCTTTGAATTTGTCTGGCCTCTTCCAGAACTAGAATTGATGTGGTGTGAAACCATTTTCATCTGTTCATTTAAAACCTGCAGCTGAATATATCACCTTGGGCATCCCCTACCTGTTGCTTTCTAAAAGATTATGGATAATCATTCGGCATTCAACACCACTGCAGCATACTTATTATTACGATCTACCTCATCCCCAGTTTTAGTCACTTCTTTTCTAAACTGCAGTGTCAGTCCATCAAGACCCTCTGCATATGGCTGCCATTCTGTGCCTGCAGTGAAAGATACCTAAGTTATCTACAGTAGGACCAATTTTGAGTTTTACCCTGGGCTCAGTTGTACTGGGCAGTACGTTCATCTAGTCATTTTTAGCACAGATCTAAATCCATCAGAAGCCTGTCCGTCCCTGAGAGGCATATTCGATTGGGCCAAAAACCCAGTGAGAGCCAGGCAGTCCTTCTTGTCAGAAACACAGGCTGACAAGTTTATGAATAAGAAATACGGTCTGGGTTTTCAGACAAATCAGCCTAAGAGCACTCCACTTCTCTGAAGACCTTTGCTCCTCACTAGGGACTGGTGCAGATCCACACCCCCCTCTTACCTTTCTGTTTACCAGTACTGCACGCTGAGCCCTACAAAGAGTAGTCTTCTGCCCTAAAATTCACTTGCAACACTGGCACCAAGAAAAATCAATAGCTCCTGAGAAAAAGGACTAGATATCAGAGGACAAACAAATCATGTCAGAAAAACATGAATACTCTGATAGCGTGTGCCCATGAAGTGCACATGAAATCTTCTTCACAGACTACAATTTGTCACCATTAAATGTTCCGTGCAAACAGCAAAAGCCACCATATGGTTCATCATATTACATACTAGAAGTGCCAAAGCTTTTTCCACCTAAGTGGCCTTTCAGAAAAAAAAAAAAAAAGAAAAAAAAAAAAGAAAAAAAAAAGACTAAATGACTTCCCTGCCTTTAGCTACAATGTTTGGAACCACTACTTCTAAACCATTCGTATATTATGAGCAGTCACAGGGTTACAAAGAAAGAGGCTTTTTTTGCATTTTAATAGATCATCTTCAGTGGTAAGAAGAGGAAGATGATTTCTCTTTCCCTCTCAACAAGTTCCAGCTTGGATGAAACTAGAAACTAAGACCCTCTAAAATTACACAATATTTATACTTCTACCTGTTTTATCACACTTCTGTAGCCTTACCTAGACATTTCTGTACCTGCTTTCATGCAGATACTTATGGCTGCATACTCCTACCATCATTCAGAAATCCCTTCAAAGTAGGAGAGCCTTAGATTTCACAAAGTCTTTCAAAACTTACTTGCAAGATAGTGACATTTTTATGGACAGTTCCTCATGAGCGTCTTCATGTTCTAACTACAGTTGAAACTAGCTTCCCATTATAAGCCTAATTTTCTCTCCAATCTGGAGTTTAACATATACTAAATCAACCAGTGTGACACTTTAGTGGCTGCAGCACATCATAGAGATGTTCTTGTAAGCTGGACGTGACTCACACAACAGACCTTAGGGATACAGGGGCCAGTTTCTCTCCTACGACCTTCCTATTTTAATTGACTTGAGCAGCAGGAAGGGATGTGAATTGGATGAAGCTCCCTGTATTAAATGCCCTCCCCACAGGGAAGGCCTTCCCTGGATTTACCAACCTAGCTACCTCTTCTAAGATCTAGCAAAAGCAGTAACGTTAGGAGGTTATCAGGACATAAAGATGACAAGGAACTTGCTGCTGATGGTGTGCAACAGCAAACTACCCCACGCTGAACACCACAAAAATAACCTATTTTTTGAGCAGTTAGACTGAAGTGAACCAGCCAAACCAAGAACCGACACAAGAAGCTAAATGTAGCTTCACTACAGGCACTCTGCCATCTGCTCAAAGCACTTAAATTGGGCCCACGGTGTTTCACCCTTGTCTGCATCACCTGCAAGACGGGCACAGAGACTGGAAACCAAGGCATTACCCACGTATGCCACAGAAAGAGGGCACCTTCTGTCCTGCTGAGCAAGACCCTGCACACATGCCAAATATTTTCAGCTTTGTCTTGTTCTCAGACTATCACCATGACAGCTACCAAACGCATTTACTACTCCCAAATCCATCACAAATTGTGCCATCTCCTTTCCTCTCTTATAATCCAAAAAACGATGGACAGAAATGAACTTTGGGAATATCCCCTGTGACATATACAGCACTGAGGACATTCAATAAGTAGTAACACCAAGAACAACAAAGATACACAGGAAGAATCGGGGAAAAAAAAAAGCGATAAGTAAGCACAGAAAAGGTTTGTTAAGCCTATGAAGTGGTCCAAGCTATAATCTATTTGCTGTACCCAGTCTTGGAATTTATAAAACAAATCCCTCGATAAGTCTGACGGAGTTATTAGAGGATGCTAATATTCCCCCCAAAGCAATCTGAAGCAGCAGAGCTGGAGCCACAGAAGGCTGTGCCTAGCCTAGTCAGCAAGGGTGGAGGATCAGGAAGAGGGGGCCCTTTTCCTAAGGCCTAGGTATCATTGTTGTCATTATACCACTGAATCCAGCTCACACTGGAAATAAAACTCCATCTTGCTTTTTCAGTATTGATTATAACTAATACTGAATTAAATCTAGATTTGTTACAAGACTCAGCCCGGATGAATACGTAACTCTATGTTTTATTGGGAGCCTTGCAGAAGACACTGTATTCAAGTGGCTGGCGATCTTGACCAGTCCACATCTGCTCTGTTGGGCCTTGTACTTATGGCTTTAAAAGTCAGTTATGCTAACATATTTGAAATGTTAATATACTTTAAATATGCTAACATACTTTAAAGCATGAGTATTCGCAGTAAGGGAATCTGCTGGTGTGCCTTGTGTTGCTCTGTGCTGCACACTGGTGAATGATATGACAGAGATAAAATCCCAACCTGTCAGGAGAAGATAGACGATTTTGTTTGTTACGCAAAATAAAAGGCACCACAGAATGGGAGGGAGAAGGAAAATCTATCTGTAGACCATATGATGCCACATAAAAGCAGGGTTCCCTGCATTTGCTAGGATATAGGATTTACTTGTTATCTATATCCTTCTTTTTATTCTATTTTATTAAAACCACTATTTTATTATTCCATTTTTGTCAGGCCTTTCTTCCTGAGGTCTGGAAAATCCTTGCCCCATCTCACTCTCACCCCCACCCGCTCCCCAGTGCGGAACAGCTCTAAGGGAAGGAGTCCTCAGAAAAGATTGCCATGGTGCTACTCAGCCACCTGGTGCCATCAGGTGCTAACATTCATGCTTCAGTAGATCTCTCTGGCCAAGGAACTGCTCAGCCTCCTGCTTTAAACACTCTTCTTCCTGAATTGCCTAGTGATTTGAAAGTAAAGACCATGATCCTGAAATTTAGTTGGTATCCATAATGTGCTTAGCATGCCTCTGGGTTTGGTATAAGTAAGTATCAACTAATTATTGATGCATTCATTCCAATTCTAATTAGGATGGAATTCCAGTGTGCCTGTAAAGTGAGAACTCTATTTATTACACATAAAAATATATAGTGCATGCTCCTCCAATAATCACCCTAAATACAGTGTGAGTAATCAGAAGAAATGCATCTTCTTTTCCTCTTCCTCCTACATGTACATATCATTTTTAGAGTATATGTTAGTGGGTTTTATTTTCCATGTTATTGCTGTATTTGCTGCCACAATATATATATTTAAATTAAATAGAAGTCATCAAGAGGTTCTATTGGAAGCATTTGCTTTGTTTATTGTTGAAATTTGCTGCTTAGAAAAGAGTAACTGCTGACTTAAGTAAATGTGAAACATAATGATGAGAAACAGCTGCATTCTGCATCTCTCAAAATGCTAAATTTTCTTGTATAAACGTCTAAATGTAGACCTCCAGCTTGTAGTGGGATCCACGCAGATGCAGACCCAAGTGTATAATCACAGGTCAGGGCAGGACCTCATACCCACTGAATTGAGCAGATGTCTCTCTTCATTGAATGGACTAGGATCAAGCCCCTACAATTACTAGCACTTGCATGCAGAAGATGTTCTTCTTTTTCTCCTTTTTTTTTTTTTTTTAATATACAGCACAAAATAATTTTGACTATTGTTAACATAATACACATACGTCCCTATCCACAACAACAGAAAACAGCTAGAAAAGATGTAGGGGAAAGACTTTGATGTCTTTTTCATATTGAAAAAATGTTCTAGAATTTCTACTCTTTCTTAAATCTGTGAAAAGAAGGAGTGTATGTAATAAATAGCTTCCATGCTCATTTTTCTCAGGTCTGCTATATAAAAGACACTGCTAAGCAGTATGAAGCTTTTCACTTCCAAGCCACTAATTCAAATCCACTGTACGTTGATAGAGATTCAAAGTTATTCCCAGCTAGCAGTCCTTCCATGACCTAAGTGAAAGGAGATGAGTGCAGCCCTCAATTCATATCCTGGCTGATATCTGAATACAGGAAAGCCACCATCATAATTACTGACTTCCAACAGTGCACTAACATGTTGAGCACTGCATAAACTGAGAAAGCAGAGCCCCACACCAAGGAGACTGCCAAACACACTGCCAAACATTGATACTAATTGATATCTTGCTGGGGTCTTAAGCGCAAAAAGAACACAATTTTGTCCCTTCTTTCTAAGTGCAGTATCTTTGCAGCTAAGCTGTGTCATAATATCAGACCAGAAAAGGAAAATTTCCACTGTATGCTTGTGGCATGACTAAACGCTAGTACCTCTCCCACATGAACTGATTCCTTGCAAGCCAGGGGTCCAGCTCTAAGTCTTAATGCACCAAAAGCATGGAAAAATAAGGTGTTATGACCAGCAGTATACATCAGGCTGTCCTGGGGCGTTTGTACCTCCACATCTGAGATGAGGTCATGGAGAGCCACGGCCCTCTCCTATTTCCCAGACAATTCAAGGCCCACACAACAGCATGAACCAGTGAAAAATGTTCAACCTATTCTGACCGTATCTTACAGAGCCTCATTCACTGCAAGATGAGTTATCAGTCCCATAATAAAGAGCTAACAAAAACTTTCTTCATTAGGGATACACAGACCTGAGACAAAACAATAACCTTTAGGGAGCAGAGACACAATCATCTTTGGATTTCAATGATGGTCATTAGCACTTGTACTGTGAGGAGTTACTCCTCCTGGATGAGAACTTCCTGGTTTGCATGACAATCTCCTGAATCTGTAAGAAGCAAACCAGTAGTCTCCTTCAGTTGCTCACCTCCCATCTGTCATGAACAGCAGCTACTCAACTAGGAACATTACCTGCAGGTCATTCTGGTATACATCTACGTAAGATGGAACAAGTGTCAGGGATAGCTGGGTATCTACACAGGTAACCTGGGAGAAATTGACCAGGGAAATCATAGCCTTCATATCCCACCTAGTCTGGGATATTAGCCAGCATATATGGGAAGTAACAGCAATTAATGGGGAAGCAATACAAAACTACACTGTCATAAAATGAAGCTAATAAATATCTGGCAAGGAACTTGGACACAGGCAGTATATGGAGCAGCAGTTGAAGCACATGCTATTTTCCCTTATGGTAAACAAGTCTGTCATGGAAGATCTGTATTAATAGCACATATACAAGAACATTTATAAGGACTTTTTCAGCAACCACCAGTTGCTCAATATCAAAATTCTGCTAAGGAAACTTGCCAGCTTGGAGTAGTAGAGGAACAGGGTTATTTTGTGTTGATACCACTATATCCAGAGCCTGATGATTTCCCAGTGGGAGAATAATTGAGTACATCTCCCTGGCTGTTTATATAACGTAACATTATATGTACATATTGCCTGTTAGTCATGCCACAACAGAATTCTGTGAAGCAAGCAGAAAAACTATACAAACAAGCCTGACAGCTTTCTACTCAAGGACATTAAGGTAGCTTCATCTCCTTCTGCGAGCACATTACTCATCACTACAAATAACTCAAGAGGATATCCGTGCCTTACAGTAATATTGCCCTGGAATGGTCATGACCGTTGTCACTGTGGGGAGGACAATAAGGAACATCCTTATTCTCCAGGATTAACCATACAAAACTGAGGTGGAAATGTGTGATCCTCTTGCTTTTTGGTGCCTAGACAGAATATATTGACCTCAGTCAAACTACAGAAGGCTAGAGGTGAAGCCTAAGAAATACTACCAGTTCTGCACACCAGCATTTGAGGCACGGACTGCTTATTACCCATGCAATACAGTTTAATCCCCACTCGTCAATGTCTACAGAAAAAGAAACTATCTGAGAGGAGAATGATATTGCCTATCAGTCATAATATCCACGAACTTAATTGCTTGTTATGAGTGAAAGCTTAGTTGTAGCTTCTGTCTACTGGGGGAAATAGAAGGCTCTTCTGCTTCTCTACATGCTAAGTGCTTGATGAACACCCCCAAAATAGCCTGAAGAGTCAGAAAAAAGAAACGAAGAAGAAAAAAAAAAAAAACAGGCCTTGTGTTAGGAACACAGAGACCAACAGTACCACACCAAGGTACATCCTACAGCCCAGGTGATGATATGCAAGAACTGTGAGCCTGTCTTGAGCTTGGAGATGTCAGTGGTAAAGGTCCACTTTACTATCCTAAATTACAGACAAAAGATAATATATATATCTATCTGCTACATTTCTTCAACCTAGAAGAGGGCAAAAACCTCCCTTATTAATTAGTGTAATGTAGCATGAGCAAAAGCTGCTTCTTCACTCCTACATAATTTCTTGTATGACTCTCAGAGGAATCAACGCCCACTTCTGTTTGGGGCAAGCTTCCTTATGAGTGACACCCTCAAAAAGAACAGGGAAAAGGATATAAAAGATTAAACTGGACAGAATGCTACAGCCATACCATGTTTTGCAAAAGAGGATGAGGTGGTCTCCGAAGATTTATTCACTGAACTCTGAAAGTGCTCCTAATCACCACTACAAATTTACAGGTGTATAATGTGAGTGGGCTGTATTATTAGGGAAGAAGAAGAGTGTTATTCTCCAATATCTCACTAAACTTCTTGGTGTGATACTCAGGTTGCTAAGAGAGTAAGATCTATTGATCTGAGACTTGTATTCACTGCAATTCGATGGCAGAATGCAAAACCCTAGAAAGCATCAGTTAGGCCTTCTGGTATTTCAGAACATGTAGTCCTGTCCTGTATCACAGCTACAAAGTCACAGTCCTGCCCTGCATTACAGCTGTAGTCTCAAAGTGAAAATATTCAGGCTTGGACTAAACCTCTTTAAACACCTAATGTCTAATGTTCCATGGAAGCACCTTGCTGACATAGTAGCCATAAGCCATAGTGTTTGGGATATCCAGTGCTATCTGAAAGACCACCTTGGCCAATCCTCTCTTTAATAATTTCTGAACATGTCTCACTGTTAAAAATGTGGTATCTTTCAGTAGTTCTTCAAAGTCCCATTTGCTTTTGACTGTTCATTACAGTTCTATGGCCTACAGGATCTCCTTCAGGAAATGTGCGACTCTCTTATATAAAAAAGCATGTTTCCAAAAGCAACAACTATATTCAGTCCCACAGGATGAACTGGTATCTCTTCTTCACTCATTTTGCACTGTGTTCCTCAGCTGATGCTGTATAGCTTCAGTATAGTCAAAGAGGCCTAATTTGTTACTACAGCAATTTCAGTTGGGCCACTTGTCATCCTCTAAGCTATCCTTGATGTCTTGATCTCCAGACCCTCTTACAAACAACTTCTGAGCACATTAATAAACCCTGCTCTTCATGATACTACTTCACCAGATGACAAGGATATGATCACTCCTTTGGTAGCCAGCATTAGTACTGCTTTGTCACTAGACCTTACTCTTCACAGTCTTTCTCTTACCAATGGGGAAAGACATTTTCCTTTACCCCAAATGCAGTGCAGACTCATTTCTTACAGACTCCAGATCACTCAGCAGTGCTCCATCTCATGAAATACAGATTATGATTGGTTTGCTGGACACTGGCCAACTTTGGGCCATTCCTAAGAAGGTTTGAGGCAGGACCTTGGCAATCACCTTCAAAATACAGGGCCTGCCTCCAGTATCAATGATGATTAAGACAGCCATGGTGTTGCTACCTCAGCAAATGAGTAACATCAGCTCTGGCAGTTTTCTGCTTGCTATCTTTTCCATACTGGTCTTTGCTTTCTTCTCTGCCACAGGAGGCCCTGGATGAAGCCACCACATTTGCCAGAAGGTGGCTGGAGCTTATCTCCGACAGGGCCTTCAAAGACTGTTCCAGCAGATGGAGCTTTTACCTCATGTCTTGCAATTTACACATTCTTGTGGAAAATGACAATCAGGCATCTGTTTCTTTATGAGATTCCCACACAAGCAGAGATGCCTGGTGAGTCCATTCCTTACAACGACTAACCCTGGAAAATACAGGGCACCTAAACCTGGCAGGCTCTGAATCCCAGAGGAATCAGTAGGAGAGCTGTAGGAGTCAGCTCAGACAGACAGGGTCAATTTACAACAAATGGTCTAGAACGTAACAAAGAGAGATGAAGATTTTCCTAGAAATTAGTTTAGCTTAAGTGTGTTAGACATGCTCCAGTTTCTAGCTCTCTGTCCTAGGGCCCAGAGGGAAATGAATGAAGGTCACAGCACCTTCAGGCCATCCGAGGAAAGGAAAAGGAGGCTCAGAGCTTCTACAAGTCTAATTTCATACAAGTGGAATGTGTGGACCCAAGAGGATCCATAGTGACATCTGAAGACCTACAAGACTTCCATCCCCAAGGCTAACTCCAAGAGCAGAGGGATGAAAAAATAAAAAGACTGTTGTAGAAAAAAAAGAGATGCCTGCATTGCTGTATTTTTCTTATACCTGGCAAGGTCCTTTGGACAACTTTGATGGCTAGGAAGATGTGAGGAGCATCTCTCCTCTAGTATCAAATGACCAATTCCAGCATGGGAATCCATCAAAAGGAGGGATTTCTAGAGCCCTGCCAGCAGATACTCAGGAAACAGATCTTACTCAGGGAACAGATCTTGAGTATCATGCCAAGTGATACAGATGCTTCACTTAGATGATGACAAATAGTAGGATGCAAATGTGCTGCTTTACCTTACAACCAGGTGCCTTAACGGCTGACCAGTTTTCCATGCTTGGGCACTTCCCACCTCAAACGCACAGAAATCAGGCTCTCCCTTGATGACTTGCTTTCTTTTCCTCCAGTTGCAGAGCCCACGCCCCGTCCTCCTGTAGCTTTGCCTCAGCGAGACTGCTTTGCCTCCCAGTGCCAGCATGCGAAAGCTGGCCTGGCCAGTCACAACCGGAAGGCTCTTCCCCTGCCAACCGTGATCATCTTGACAGTTCTGCTTTCTCCTCACATCATCTGTCAACTCTCTCACTCCACCTCCCCTTCCTGAAATCAGCCTCCCCCATCTACCAGGGTTGGGGTCAAGAGGATAGAGGCACAGTGCCAAAGTCGGGGCACTCTCTGCTTCCATCCTATCCCAACAGAGTGAGGAGCCTGACAGAGGCAGGGTCAAGTCAGGATGGGACAATTAGGCTTGTGGGAAAGCAGTAGAGTCATAAGCAGCTACAAAAATCAACTCATCATACTTCTGCTCTGGGGAAGGAACACCTCAAGTGTCAGTGTTTAGGTGTGGTTTGACTCATGAAAGACTGACAAAAAGATTTAAGGAAAAGATCCATATAGTCACAGATCTGTGGACCACTTTCCAACTGCCTATAATGGAGCTAATATCTCTAGCAATACATCTCCGTCTGGACTGGCCACTCTCTTTTTTCTTTGACTAACTTGGGATCCACTTTGACAGCACTACCAACAAATGTCACTCCTGATCTTGGCATTGCCTGTTAGTTTAGATCTGTTTCCTTCTGGCCTAGTTCTGCTGATGAGCTTTATTATAGGCCTGAAGGAATTCCAGTGATGTGCTTCTTCCCAGCACCAACCAGTAAATTTCTGTTGTGCACTGTACTAAAACAACCCATAAGTAATGCTTACAGCTTCTACTAATATAAATTTAAACAGCTTCTGTAACAAATACCAGGTCAGAATATTAGTTAACCCTGAGCAGAGGAGTCCTACTCACACTCCTGTACCCCTTGTTGTAAAAGAGGCTACCTGTCAGAGGACAGTATAGTTAAATGCAGCATGTCAGTACTACACAGAAATTAAGAGAGCACATTTGGGCTCAGGAGCCTCTGCTCAAGTCTTTCTGGTATGTTACAGTTTTCGCAATAAGCGAAAGGGCATCATGCCCCATCTGCCATCACCTTCATTCCATACAGGACTTTTTGCTCATTTGGGTAGCTGGTGTTTGTCAGGCAAATTTGTTTTCAAGGTTAGTATCAAAAACGGGACATACTGGAACCACTTTGAGCATCTAAAGATGACACATTTGGGCAAGAAACACATTGAAGAAGGAACCCTTCTAAAATGTTCTTATTAGGCTGCTCAGAGAGAACCAAGAAAAAAAGCCCAGGTCTCTTCAGGAATTCTTTGTCCACACAACCTTCTCTCAAAGCAACCAAACCAAACAAAAGCCCATACAAAAACTCTTCTGTTTTCGTCACCTATGAATAACGGTCTAGAAAGTCAGATCTAGTTCAGCTGGAAACCCAGCACATAAAGAGTTCTGCCTGCAGTGGTTCATTGGAGTTACTGCACCGTGGAGTAAAGCTTCCAGTAAAACCCAGTCTATACTGACTATGAACACTGGGCAGAAAGAGATGGTTACATGAGAGCATCACCTTGGCCAGTTGGTAGAAATGCAGAGGGAAAGCAAAAGAGAAATCACCCCATTATACTTCCTTCTGCCACCTTCCATCCAAGGTGATGTTTGGTAAAACATTCAAAGACTTGGAATTAGTGTTTCATTTTGCTGTTTTTGTATTGTTTTGTTTTGGTGAAATCATAAACATCTCTCTGCTGGAAACATTTAAAGAAACTGGCTTTTCTCTTTCCAGTTTTGACATTTTTATTCAGGAGCCCATAAACCACAGATGGACAAAAACAGTTGAAACTGCTTTAAATCTCCTGTTCCTCATTAGCAACTATAAACCTATACTAAATAGACGAAAGCATAAAGCATAGCCAGACATAGCCTAAATAGTGCAACACCCTAGCAAGGGGTAAGGAACAAGCTGGTTCAAGATGGTTTCAGCTGACAGTTGTATGACAACAGCCACAAAGGGCAGAGCTTATTGGATATGAACAATCCATTCCACCAGACAGAATAAAAAGAGATCTTTCTTTGAAATTTCAATCAATTGAAATTTTACACGAATCCCTAAAATCCAAAGCTCCATTTTTAGCTTCACATTCAATGTAAACCACAGTATTCTGTGGCTTTTCTAGCACACTTGGAAGAAACTAGATAAACTACTATATTGTTTAATACTTAGGATTTAGCATTCTGGATTCCAATCCCACCTCAGGCAGCTTCTGACACGATACCCTTCAATAAATCACATTCTGTTTGCCTCTCAGTTTTGCCATCAGTAAAATGGAGATAACATGCATTTCGCTGTGTGGTAGAGTGATGTGAAGGCTGACTGATTTATCAGTAGTTGTGAGATGCTTAGGAATACTCTGATGAAATGTGCCACATGTATGCACAATTTATTATTAACCTGACAGCATTTTAGCTCTTTTATTTTCCTGCCTTGCACACAATTCAAGTGCATGATGCCTGAAGCACATTTGAATGGATGCCATGTGGCATTTTGATTGTAGCAGGTACTATCATTTAATTCTGAAATTCACAACCTTAGCACCACATTAAAGCAGGATTTTTGCAATTAATTTTTCTTTTTCACTTAGATTTTAAAAGGAAAAATTTGAATGGTCTTGATTTTAGTTGGTGTCGTTTCATTAAAATTATTAAAGGCACACAGGCAAGGAAAGAATCTCAAGCAGAAAAATTGTTTAGGCCAAACCTCTAGAGGTGAAAAAGGATGGAAATAAATGTTATATGAAGGTTAAATGATCAAAATTACTATTTAGAAGCCCAAGTCAGTCTCAGAGCTCCAAGGTGCCTGGGTCACTTTTCAAACTGGGAATTAAAAGTAGCATTTTTTAAAAGAAGACCAACAAATCTAAGTAGATTTGGGTTTAGTTCTTATTTCAGCACATCTTTCATCGGTATGAATGAAGGTTTTGCCTGGCTAACGAGTACGTAGTGTATGAGGTTAATTTTAAGGTGAACACTATTAAGCGTATAAAAAAAAATCTGTACAACGGTCTATACATTTGATGTATTTTTCACATAACTGCTCGTTAATGACACTGTATCTGCAAGTTCAAATAGTTGATGTACACACATTCTGCAGCAGAGTCAATCCTTCACAAGGAGAAAACAACTGGGCAGGCATATGCCAAGAAAATAGAACAGATGAAACACACATTTTGTCTCACTCCCAGACCTGAAAAGTAGCTTAAATTATTTTAGTCTGCTTTCCACAGCAACGTTTTGTCAAGTAAACAAGAAGAAACTTAAGCAACTTCAGCTCTGGAGGAAAACTAGTGAAGACTGTTACAAATATCCCCAAATAGTGGAATATAGATTCACAGATGTTTAAGGCCAGAGGGAGCATTAAATAGACCTACAACAGAGCAGTGACCTCCACTGTAAGTGGTAGCAGGCCTATAATTAAACACCATTGACAAATGAGGTCTGAAATCACAGCCAATTGTTCTCCCGAGATAGAGGATCTGTTACTGAGTACTTTGGTTTAGATATCTTTTGCCTCAGGCAAACTGGGAGCCTCCACACTGGCAGTGGCAATGACAGGGAAAAACGTCCCAGAGCTCAAGAATGGCTGTCGTGCCATACAAGTGCAATTCCCAAGAGATCTTTGAAGGCAGAGCCTTGCTCATCCAGCCCAAATCTCAGCTTGGGGTGGCTGCAATTCAAAAAAAAAAAAAAAAAAAAATTCTTGAACGGAGAGAAATCTGTTATGCTCCTCTCTGGAAATGTCCACTGCCCAGTCATCAGGCCCAGCTACATTGCAAACTGCTTGGGTTAAATTCAACACGCTAAAAAGCTGAAGACCAAACTGCTAACAATCCCAAATTCTCTAATCAGCAGTTGTGGCTCTTCGTTAATATAGGCAGCCTTGCTGCCTTCACTGTCCCTATTGAGAGGCTGCACTATTCAGTTATACTGGGACATCTGAGCTGTCGTATGGGGAATAACCCACCCAAGTCCTGTCCACCCAAGATCATTCCTCAGGCCGTTCATTTAGTGGAGTTCTTGACAACCAGCAGTACCTACAGATCTGTCACCTTAAATGACAACATGGATTCACACCACTCTTCCCTCCTGGGAGGTTTCAAAGGGCATCGATGTGACTCATCACCACCCTACCTGTGCTCCAGGCTCCTCTCACTGAGAGCTGGAAATCTGTTCTCCTCTCTGGTCAAGTCTAACCTGTGCTAGGTTCTTTCCTTCTGCCTCCACTTCTGGGACTAACAGTTCCCACAGCTGTAGCAGAATAGGATTCGGTCCACGGGGTTTCATTAGAGCTTTTTAGTTGGTGTAGGAGCATATGTTTCTTCCTTAAAACACTTCCAATTTTTAGCAATATATCATTAGTGTGCTCACTAGGGACAATGATGCTATTAAGTTATAAAATAAGGTAGAAATATATGGACAATTGATACAGATTATATTTTATACAAAGTCAGAATCCAAAAATTCTATGAAATAAAAATGAATCTCTTTTTCTGCTATCATCAAAATGAGTATTTTTCTAAATATTTTGACTTGAATGAAAACACTATTTCTGTTGAGGAAAAACATTTCCAAGCTGTCTTATTCTGATGTGCCTTAGCTGGTCTAAATGTTGCTTCACATGTCTTTCAGTAGAACATGCCACAGGATAAGGGCAGTCCAAAACCAGACTGCCTTACCTATAGATTTAACTGCAAGATGTGAAGTAAAGTGCGTAGGTGTGTATGCTCAATATTTGTTTAAGCCCAGCAGGTCTTGGGGTTTGCTGTAGATGTGTTCATTGCTGCAGCTGAGGTGCAGCTGAGCATCTCAGCTGAAGTAACAAAAGAAAATAAAGAGTTTAGGAGGAAACAACTAAACCAGTAACCTAAATTACAATTTGATCTTCAAAGTCCTAATGTTTGTTGTTCTATTTTTAATTATTAAAAAAAAAAAAAAAAAAAAACAGCTCTCCAACAGTGCAGTGCCCGCTAGAGGAACTCTGAAAAGCGGATTTCGCCATTTTCTGCAACATCCAATATTTTTCTCGGAAAACTTTCTTCTTCTACTCAGTAATAAACTTACAGCCATACCGCTATCACCACATGACTACCTTCCATGCTGCCATGATCACACAGCCGCCAGTACCAGAGCTAGCAAATTTTAAGCTGGACACGCTCCCATTAGTCACGCCTCATCTTTGACACTAAAATAAATATACCTCTATGACAGATGTAGCAAGGCTACTGCTTCCTGATGGCAACATATCCAATCTGTATCTGTTTTTTTTCACATTTTTTTTTTCATGTTCACTGATCTGCTGTTATTTTCCTTAAAGTCAAAACTATCTGAATAACAGGAACCTGCACAGATCCCCAGCTCCACCAAAGGTCTGTCCAGAATCGTGCAGGGCGGTCCCTTTGTGCAGCAAACCCCTTCCTACAGCCGCGAGTCCCAAGGCAGCTCTAGCAGGAGCCACAGAGGGAAGGGCAAAAGACAGAAGAAAAAACACAGAAATTCTGGCTACTTCCCAAGCTTTGTCTTTCAGGTGGTCCTAGACAAGCAATTTAATCTCTCGGTTTTCTCTCCTTTCCTCTTCACCAGGCTCACCTTTTTGTTGGTGCTGGTTTTGTCTTGTTTTTAAGAGCAATTTATTAAGAAATGATAGAACAGGCTTCTTCCCCATATAAAAAAAATCTTGGGGGAATATAAGCAATATATTTTCAGCCACATACAGAAAGGAGCTTAAGGAATTTAGCTGCAAACACCACTGAGCTATGAAATTCACAGATCACAACACAAGCTGCTCTCATCTCTGCTAGCCATCTCTGCTTCAGCTGCGGTTTCTGAGCACCCTCAGCGGACAAACCTGCCTTGAGCTCCTCGGATTTCTCCTATATTGCCTTGAGGAGAAAGGTACTGAGAGGCACTCTAGCCCTGAAAGCTGAGCTGGCAGGATGGAAGCAGCAGGAAAGACCAGAAAATCAAACACGTGTGCAGAGACACACCAGAGGTTTGGAAAACTCAGAGAGTGTCATTTTTCTCGAGTACTAAGGCAACAAACTGAGAAGAAATGAAAATCCACCCATGGGACTTTGCAGTCTGAGAAAGGCTTCTGAATAAGTAGCAGCCAAGTAAGCTGTGGGGCATGCCAGCAGCTTTAGAGATTGAAGTCAGGTTTTAACCTACAATTTCTGCATCCACCAGCGAACTGTTTCTTCCGTTCTGATACAAGTCTCTGTCAAATACTCAGAGCCAACCCAGCCCATCATTTCACTCAGGTTACTTTACTGGTTGGATTCCATGAGCAAGAAGAGGGAGATCACACCTGAAGAGTAAATCCTGATAACAAGGCACACCTTCCCTCCTTGGCCTACATAGCAAACTGCCGATCAGCTACAAATACACTGGCTACATCTCATAAGCAGTTAGACTTGCAATGGCAAGAGCTTACAGGAAGAGAAATACAGCAAGAAGATTTTACTTTCCTTTCCAGTGCCTAAGAAACACAAAATGCTTGCCAGCTTTGCGCTAATTAAAGCACTCCCAGAGTTGTTCTACTCTGTTGTCCTGCTTTTTATGCAATGATTTATGCAAGAACAGAAGGAGAGCAAACTCTGCAATTCTGCTCTACTGGCCTTTTATACCCTCCCTGCTTTCCCTGACAGCCCAAGGTCGAGTTGAGTTGAGCATGGAGAGCAAAAGGGGCCAGGCTGGAAGCAGCAGCTGTAGTAGGGATAGCACCAAGGCAGACAGGTAGGCAGAGGTGGAGCACTGCACAAGGAAAAGCATCTCATCAGTGCCTGGGGATCACGACAGAGGGCATCTGGGGAGAGCCAGTGGAGCACATGGGACACAAATGAAAAAAGTCGTAAGTTCTCCTTCTCCCATCGCTCCTATCAGCACCCTGCAGTGCAGCATCTGCTCGGTGTCACCCAACAGCCTACACTGCTGCTGGGGCTCTGTCTTCAGCGGCGCAGCTGCAGCCTGGCCTGGGAAGGCTCCAAGCGCACATAGCATGACAGTGCACAAAGCTGCAGGAAACTGGGGGACTTCAGTCAAAAGGAAGGAAGAGGAACACTCCTCAGACACGGTTTACTCAGCAAGGAAAGCTACCTTAATTTTTAACTGCAAGCCAAGTCAGAAAACCGTCAGTCAAACCAAGTCATTGTACTGGGTACTCATGAATTATCATAATTTACCTGTCCTGCTATTTATATGGCTCTATCTTTGTCATACAGCATGGTGTGAGGTCCTTAATACCTAAGATAGGAAGACCCATTGGCTACATACGTCAGATATGGGAAATGAAGCACAGAGGGTAACCCGGTACATAGCCCCTCTGAAGTAAGCTCAGGCGATTCAATCCTGAGTCCTTCAGTCTGCCAGCAAATCATCCTGGGGATACTGGAAGCCTGTGGCAGAACTGGAAATTAGTCTCAGGTGCTCAACTAATGCCTTAATGACCACACCAGCCTTTCCTGCCAAAGATAAAAGTGCTGCTGCACCAATCCACTTCCTTTACACATTGCACCCTGGCCTCCTTTCAGGATAACAGGGTGAGCAACTGCATGTGTAGACAGGGTCTGGCCACCTAAAACAGCACTACCAGCAATGCCATCAGCAACATAAAGCAAGAAACCAGTGTACACAGGTCCCAGCCCCATTTCAGAACAAATGCACTCAAATACAAAATGTATTTAAGTAGTCTGTGACACTCAGAGCCCTCCCTGTGTCTCACACCTACCTGCTTCAGCCCTTGGGCTGCTCTGCACCCAGCTGTCAGCTCCTGGACCCATTCACAGGTAGAGCGAGGGGAAATGCTTTGCTCTGCAGGGCGGGTTTACAAGGGCAGTAAGCTTGTCTGCAATGAAGGATTGTGGGAGAGACACACGCATACACCCCAAAACCACCTTGCTGTCTCTGGACAGCAATAACATGGCAGTTGCCTTGTTTTCTAGAGGTGCAGAAAGAAGCTTTGCTATCCATCGAGTTCAAAGTGGGTCAGCAAAGGAACAAGAGGTGAAGTGAGATCAGAAGCCAGCCAGGACAGGTGGCTGCTCTACCATTTCGTCACGTGGATCACCACCTCCTCCCAGGCCAGGGAGCGCTCAGTGCCGAGGCCGATGTGCCGAGGCCCATCTTCTGTCAGCAGTGCGAGAGCTTGCTGGACGGACGTCCTCCTCCGCTTCTTCCCCTGCAGCTTTCTCATGTGGTTGCCAGCATCCTCAAGGTTTCCAGGAGGATTAGTTCCCCCGTTTTCCACCAGAACTTAACAAAAATTACCCTGTGGCAAATGACCCGCACCCCTCCATCCTGGAGTACAGATGAAAGCAAGGCTAGAGCATGTGCTGTCTTGCTTGGGGCTGTATTTACTGCTGATTGACCTCCGTGACAGGCTGCCTAGCTCAGCAGAAGCCTGGACAGTAATTCTAGGCCAACGCTTCCTTTTTTTTCCTTTTTTTTTTTTTCCCAGGGAAAAACAAAGGAAAATAAACCTTCCTCCTGAAATCAAGTAATCTTCTCCACCCTTCCTTTCCCTAAGTTGGAAAGGGAAATTTTTGGCTCCACTCACTTTCATAATTATTATGAGTTCTTTTTATTTCTTTTAGTTTCTTACTAACGCCCCAAAATTCAGTTTAGGTCATAGCTGTGCACAGGTTGGGAAGGAGCAGGAGCCACCAGGCTGGTCTGCAGGCTGACAGAGGGAGCTGGTGTCTAAACTCCAGCCAGATTCAGTCTTCCAGAAGCTCACTCAGCCCATTCAGATCTCCTCTCAGAGCCAGCCTAGAACTGTTCTCTTACACTGTGCGGCAGGTAACACCAGGACCAAATAGCTGCTGGAAACAGCCTCTGTGAGCTACGGCTTACTTTTTCATAAAGTAACATTTTCATCCTGTTTTTACCCCAGTCCCACCTCCTTCTCGCCTACAAACTGCTCTCACCCTTCACCAGCTCCCACCAAGCGGCGGTCTGATTCTGCACCAACTGCAGTTTGCCTCCTTTCAGTAAGGGCAATGCCCAGGCTTAGCCTGACTGAGGGCTACAACTTGTCTGCTGCCTGAGGGCTGCAGCTGATCTGCAATCAAGCAGAAAAGGACCGTAGCCTCATGGTCATCTATAATACAGAAGAATGAAACAAGAAGAATATAGCCGTCAGCATGTATTGCAGCGAGACCGAACCAGCGGCACGCCTGCTACAGGGGCCTGCCATCTCCCTGCGGCTCCCCTGCACCAAAAGCAGGGGAGGGAGGAAGCAAACCCAGCCAGGCCTGGAGCTGCCACAGTCCCCGCTCGGCAGGGGAGGTGGGACCTGGGCCATTTCTGTGAAGGGGTGTGTTGGATCCCAACCGAAACTCTGTGGCTCCTGCTCAGTTTTGGTGTTCATTATTACGAGTAACAAACAACACTTAAACTGCACTTTGGAGTTTCAAAGCACTTTGCAAACATTAATTAATATCTTAACACATCATCTTTCTCTGGTGCCCATCTGGCGTTGCATCAAAAAATTACAACCAGACTGGAAAAAAAAATACTGTTTTAAATAGAACCAAATGAACTTAATCCAAGAAGAATGAGCAAGAGAAAGAGCTGGGAAAAAATAAACTTGCTGCTGCAGAGCTATGTCAGGAGCAGGGCTCTTATTGGCGTTCTGCTCAATGGCCAGAGCTGGGGCATACGAAGTGTCATAAAAGAACAGCTTTGCCTCTTGCAACATTTACTCCACAGCCCTTGGAGACCATCAATCCTGGAGCTCTGCACCGGTGAGTGAAGATCTGGGCCCCCCAGAGCTGCCTGCTCTCCTGGAAGTGCAGAGCACAAGACCAAATGGAGGGTCTGCAGCTGTTTATTGCTGGTGAATCCACCGACAACCAATTTATATTCATCTATCAAGGAATATGCAAGTGGAAGCAAATATTATGGTCATGTTCATTTGTTTCTGATTACAAAATGTATGTAAATGCATATGCAAATTAAGTGCACCCATCAGGCTCATGGCAAAGCGCCAAATGAGCCCTTAGCGTTACAGAGTTCGGGGTGGCTGGCGGGGAGATACGGTGATTACAAGGAAGGCTCGGCCATCCTTTTAGATGCAGCCAAAACTGGCTGCTCCAAAGGGGCAGGTGGAGGATAAATCCTGCAGTAACTTGTCTCTTTAAACGAAGCTGAGGGGCTATAGAAAAATCTGTTCCCGCTGCAGTTAAAAGTGTGATAATTACAGAGCAACGGGCTCCTCTGTCATTCAGCAGGCAGCATCCCCAGGAAATCTTGCTCTGTAATCAAGGGAAGAGGTGCAATCAGGCCCCTATTCAGGCTTCGTTTAGAAACAGCCCCTGCAGGCAACACAAAGGCTTCAGCATGGTGCTTTGTGAAGCCGGTGATCACATCAACGTCTTGGTTCTGCAACTACAAGCAGAGTTAATGTCACGTCTAAGCACATCTTCTGTTCACCTTCACCACAAAGTCCAGAAGGGGCCTAGGAGAGAGGCGAGGTCGTGGGCCAAGCCACTGCTGTACGTAGGATGCTGCACTCACTGTCTGCATCAGTGGACTCACCCTCCGCACCTTGATGGCGGAGGAAGAGAGAATTTCTAGCAGACTAAGCAAGGCGGCGTGGTCCTGAACGGGAGATGTGAGCACGCGCAGCTGGCTGCTGCAGCAGCACTGTGGGCAAAATTTGCGTAGGGAATGAGAACATTCTTGATTTGTGTGTTCTGGGTTGTTTTATTTTTTTTTCACTGACGTGAATGTATCTATCTGTGCTGCTCAAATTCTACAGGAACCGCATTGTCTTGGCAGCCGCCTGATCTCACAGAGACTGATGAGGTTTATTAGAGGGGAAGGTGTCTCTGACTTCAGCTTTCATGTCTAATGCCACTACTGCCCAGAAACATACAAATTAATTGCTACTCAAATCAGCCATCCTTTGTACCCTACAGAGCTGTCAGATTCAATGAACCGGTTTACTCCAAGTGCAGTAAAAATAGTATCACATTTTATTTAAAACGGACGGATCTTCCAAAGTGTGCACACATTTGCACACCCATGGTATAAACTCAGGCACACAAATCGTAATTCTCAGTGACCAGCAATGATCAGCTCAGCTACCCATCTGGGCACGTAGCTACCAAGACATACACAATCCTGGCAACTCCGCATGCATAATAAGAGCTAAAAAGCATTCTGCACACTGGGGCATGTTCTGGGCAGAATTTACAGTTTTGTCTCAGTGTGGAATGGTTGCTTTCTGCTGAGGTTCACTGTAACTTCACTTTGCATCACAATAACCCCTAATGCTGCAAATGGAGCTTCGTTCCGTCACAGTACGTGATCAGGAGGTTCCACTCTCTATTTATTTTTTATTTCTTTGGCCACAGAATAGATGATTATGCTGTGGTTTTACCATCTGCAGACATAGGTATCAGTCAATAGCCAAGTAACGGCCTAGACCCTGTCAAGAGAAGTCATTATGAAAAAGGTACATACTGCATTTAGCTGTTCAAACAGTTGTTATTGATTGGATCCCATCAGTTCCCAGTAAAAGAGCCAGAGAAAGACCAAATGAAAATACACACACAGACTGCAGACTAGTAAATACTGTAATGGAGTTGAAGATCATCCCCAAAAAGGGAGTTGATGTGCAGTTGAAAGAGCATGTCTCTTCCGAAAACGCGACTGAGAACAAAATACCATGTTGAACAGAATTCCTGCAAACATCCAGAGGCAGGATAAGGAAATAAAATAAAAGGCAATAGTTTCAGTGACAAACATTTCTATCTCTTGGAACAAAGCAAACAAAGAAAATACAAGATGCTTAATGGCCAATCAAGCCACAGGCAGGAAGAGCCTGCATCCAGTCCTGCTGTTCCTACCACATCCTACTGTTAATCAATGGAGGTCCTGCCACATTCAGGCAATTGCAAGACAACATCTTTGAAGTTTGCTAAGTTTGTCAATCTCAAACAAAAAGGTAGCTTTACTTCATCTGGTTCATTTTTAGTTTCCTTGCCACTTTTCTTTGTCTGCTTGTTTCCACTTACTGAACAGCTTTTCTTCTATTTTTCCCCTTCTCACAGTCTACACAGAAACTGTAACATTTTTGGGTGACAGCATTTAACACACAGAAATCATCACTGTTGCAGAATAAAGGGGGCAGAAAACAAGGCTGATTATAAAATATTAACATAAACCAAATAGACACCATGAAGTAATACAAGAAAAAACAGGACTGGACAAAGTGGTAATTGTTTGTGGAAATCTACATTTGTTCCACTGGAAAAGTTCTCTGCACAGCATCATATGTGTGAGCAAACAGAGCACAGCTAACAGTGAGTTAAAAATGTTTATTTAAAAAGGTACATCGTGACAAACTTCTTTGCTCACTCTTAATAGAAGGTTGGGCTGAAAACTGATGAATCACTAGAGGAAACAAACAGCAATGGTGACGCATGGCTTCAAAAGGTAACAATAGCACTGCTTGATCCGTGATCTCTACAGCAGAAATATCCCTGGTTTCATTAGAAGATGGATTTCATCTTGCTCCACCCACCCAGGAAATACAGAAATCCCACCAGCAGAGCCTTGAGATTGCCCCCACAGGTGTGTATACAGAAGCCTCACTCACGGTATTTTCTCCAGACATGTGATGAAAACCATACACTGTTGATGTCTTGACCTGTGAAATCTTGATCCATCATCCCAGCAGCATAAAGAGGCTTATATCTTTATAATTCAGGCTCCACGTGCCTCTGTGGCTCTTGCAATCTTCCATCCCCCAAAACTTGCATTTAGACAAGAGGTGTCTTTGCTCTGTAAGCATATGAGGATCAGGCCCTACAGCCCAGCTATTCAAGTGCTCAGTCACAACCAGCAGTCTCACCAGCTCCACATGCTTCATGGTTCAAGCACAGGACACAGTTCTGGCTCATTACTGATATGGACCAGATGGGTGCTGACCAAAAAAATGGGGAAAAAAACAGCTTTGGAGTATAAAAATACAAGTCTAGTTTGGAAAACTTGGAGAAAAATGGGAGGGAAAATCACTGTAGACAGCCCCTCACCAGTCATTCTGAAAGCGATTTTATTGTTGCACTTCGGTACTTTAAACTGTTATTTATAATTAATAAATGCATCAAATTCTATTACTGTACCTGAAAAATGCTGGAAACTGGCATTAGGGAGGTATTTCTCCATCAGAGTGTAGATCTCTATAGCACATACAGCCGATGTTATCCCAGAAGGCATATTAGTCTTGTCTCTAAGATGGCTATTTTGGTCAAGAATGATGACTTATGTACAATGATAATGTATATTATTATTATATTTGTATATAAAGGCAAATTTTCTTCTATCGTTAATAGCACCTTAAAATTAATGCAAATATAGATGTCATGTTTACTTTCCAAACTCTCTCTTCCTGTAGAAACATGCTTGCTTCTCCACCACAGTATTTCTGTAGGGGTACTGACTGCCTTTACGCTTACCTATCAGCAGTATGTAGACATTACTTTCAGCACCTCTCACATTCCACTTACTAAATTCCAGTTAATTCACTTCCATTCCCAAAATAAGTAAGGGAATGGTAATTATGATATGTAAGATATTAATGCAAGTATTTCCATTTTGACAAAATTTCAGTGTTTTTTTTTTTCCCTTCAGATTGGACTCTTCTTACCCAGTTTCATCTCTGGCTTAAGCTCAAACTGTTGTGTTTAAACCCAAATGTCAAAAAATGCTGTGATAAGATTCTTGAATTCACACTGTGATTTCCAGTCGACTTACTTAAGTCTCTTGCACATACAGAGTTAATTACCATGGCACTGCTAAACACCGAGGAAAGAACCCTGAAATACACTTCATTATGCAGTTTGCATTACTTAAGCCTTCTGGACTGAAATTTTAAAAAGTAGTATGAAACAATGGCTACAAATCCCTCTTCCTTTTACAATATTAAAAGAGATCATTAAGAATGTCTCAAAGCAATTTAATCAAGGATGCTAAAACAATCAAGGTACCATTCAGCAATTAGTATGCAAATAATTGAAAGGGAGCATGGGGCTTCCACGGAGAGCAACAGCTTACACGATAGGTGGCCTAACTTTTGCACTGTCCTGTCAAGCAGTTACGTTAGCCATACACACATTGCTCATTTTTACCAACACTTCACTCAATTTACCAACACTCCATTAGGGCCACCAAATTGTGGAATTAACCCAGATAGCTAAGATCATTTCTTACCTATGCTTTTATCAGCATCAACTTAGGGTACTTCTGTGTTCACCGATTCACATTTTCTACCCTTATTAATAAGTTGCTGATGAAAATCTGCCCATGCTACAAATGCAGCATCCTTTCAAAAAGGCACTTTTTGCAATTGCTCATGCCCTCCGTCTACTCCCATTTCATTATTTCCTGCTGGAAAAAGAACGGTGGAACTTTAATTCCTCTGATAGCCACCAGCAGGGATAAGAGCTCAGCCACAGCCTTGCTGAGTGACAAATTAACTCTTTGGATTGCACAAAGACCAATGGGAAGCACAAATGTATTTTCTTACCTTCAGAACACAGTTTGCCAGCATACCCAGTGGCTGAGCAGTCACAGTGTGGCTCGCCATCCAGAAGAAAGCAAGTGCCACCATTTTCACAGGGGTTTTCTGCGCAGGGCCCTTCCATTTCCAGTCGGACCCCTTGACTGCCCAGGAGCTGCGGCTCAGAGTTGCCGTATTTCAGATCCAGGATAAATCCTTGAAACGGAGGCTCACTCAGAACGCCATCAAGGGTCAAGGCAGCAGGACGGATGTCCAGTGGGACTCCACCCACAAAAAGGTCGCTGACGATATTCATATACTGGCGCTGGGGACGCACCTCACCTGGCTTGGCTTCACCGTCCAGCACTAGCACTGTCCGAAGGTGATTGCGGCTGACCATCAGGAAGTGCCAGTTGCTGTCGTTGACCTGCTTGTCTGTGATAACTGTAGTCTCTGCACAGTCCACACTGAACTGCAGCTGGATGCGCCCATCGACAAGGGACAGACAGAGGAAGTCACAGACACCACCGTCATCAAAGTAGAGAAGCAGCCCAGCGGAGACGTTGGTCTTGAACTGGAAGCTGAGTTCACTCCTAGTGCTGGCATCCCAGCGGAGGTAGCGGGCCCACTGGTTGGGGACGCCCATGAACTCCAGACCCAAACAGAGACCCAGCAAGGAGCCCAGCAGCAAACTCACCTTCAAAGTGAAGTAGATGGAGTGGAGGGTGAAGCCCATCATTTCAAGAATCTGCTCTTCACTAGGAGAAAAACAAAAGCCACACTACTGTGAGGAGAACCCCAGCAGTCAACACTGAATCTGTTAAATCCAACGGGAAGAGAAGGAGAGCACAGATTGACAGAGGGAGGGAGAGCAAGTGGAAAGAGAGATAGCAAGGGCACGTGACTGAGAAGAAGTGTCTCCTCTCCAAGCAAAGATCTCAATTATCCTTTAGGATCCAGAGGCCTTTATCTCAGAAGTACAGGGTATATGAAGGTACTTCTCCAGCCGGTGTACTTTCATGAAGGGCAAAAGAACCCACGGTGGTTTGTTTTGGTAGAACACAAAGGTGACACTGGTTGTTCCTGGGAGAGAGGAAAGGCCGGGATAAAGCCCAACCCTCAGATTCTGGTTTCCTAGAAGGGATGACAATACTGACGGAGGTGGCAGTGAGGTGGAAGAGAAAGTGAATTCATAAAGTACGTGATCCTTGGGAGGGCAAAAGTGAAGCCAATCTTCATGGTGAACTGGTGGCAATCCAGCCCATAATTCACTGCTTGGCACTCAGAGAGCTTGCAGGACCTGTGGGGTCAAAGGAAGAAAAAAAAAGAAAAGGTTGATCCCACTACTAGCCATACTTTTACCATGAAGCTTATTAAGGTCTTGTCCAGTAACTCATTTACATTTCTTGATATTCTGGCCACTTGTTCAGGCCTGCAGTTGGCTATACTGTCCTTCAAAGCACCAGGGACATCTACATCATCAAAACTAAGAGGACCAGATAGAGAACTCACCAAGGGATCTGCACAAACCACAACACTGGGCAATGAAAAAATACACCAAAGGATTTTACCCCCTCGGATGAAGGCAATCTCAGTGACTTTACTGAGAGAAACGTTGCTGAAGCTTCCTCATTAACAATTACCTCTCAGCGGAAATGCTTAGGGCAAAGACCACAGTCCTTTAGAGTCTAAGAGCTGATGCACAGCAAGGAAGATATTAACCAAACTTCCCCTTCCATTGCTTTCATTATGCTTCCTAGCACACCAAGCAAGCGTTAGAGAAGACAACCCCGCTGTCAGGCTGTCATGCAATAGCTGCTTTTACTTTACATGTCTTGCACACTTCAGAGGCTCTAGCAGGGACCTTTGCAACCTGGAAACATGTGCTATGCAAATTATATATGGCAACCTGCAGCTTAGATGATAGGAAACTTGTAGCTTAGATGATAAGAACTGTCTAAGCACTTAACCACTTACCCTGGTCTAATGGTTTGGCAAAAAGGCCAAATTCACCCCTAGCTAACAGCAAGCAATTCCAGCTGCCTTCAGCGAGCAGGAGCTACACCTGTTAGCACTGGGATATAATTCACTTCTGCCTATTTGCATGTGGGTGACTGTATGCCTAGGGTAGGAGGATGTTTTAAGATGACAACTAATGACAGCACAAAGCTAGGCTCATTCTTTGAAAATCCTGCTTTAAAAAAAGTTTTCCATTAACAAAGGTGCTTGTTCACAGGCTGGGCATGAGAAAAGCTCTGGGAACTGCTAACGCTAGCACAGATACAAAGCGGGAAAGAAGGTGATGAGAATCAAGGCCTTCAACCTCGCAGAAGACAGCACAAGCACGGATTTCACAAACTGGGTCACAGATATTGTGAGATATTGTGAGACAGCATTTTGCTTGGGACAGGTGTTTTGCACTGTGAATGATGAGCGTGGCTGGGGCTGTTGCTCCTAGCAGATGCCTTTCAACCCTGCCACCCACCTCGCTCCAAAGGAGGTGACCCCCAGACACTGCAGAAACGGGCAGTGCATTAAAAACTCTGTCTGGTAAGGGCAGAGCTTAAGCTGGAGGGGAATCACCAAGCAAAGGAGGGGACAGCTCGCCCAGTCACGGCCTCTACCTTACCTGCCCCAGGGACCTGCAGAAGCCGTATGTCTCCAGGGCTGCCAATCTGGCAAATTTAGCCAGCACAAAAAGCAAGTCACTTACAAAACAAAACGTATCAATTAAAAGAAAACCTGCAAGCTAGAGAGTAACGTGAGCTTTCAGTGCCCAGTGGAAACCAGGCCTGTTCCCTGCAGCTGCCTGAGTGGAGCTTGTTAGCTAAACTGCTATAAACACAAATAAAATCAAGTCAAAACCAGAGGGAAGATAATTCCTTTTAATTGTTAACAGCTTGGCTCAGGAGAATAGAAAGAGGAAAAAGGAGGTGTTAGGAGAGGTGTAAAAGGGAGAAAAAGAAAAAACAGATCCAAATGCTAAAATCATCTGTCATCCCAATAATTACAGTGTTGGCTCAATTCATGTTTTTTGTGGGGGGCTTTAAAAATCAACTGGAGGAAAAAGCATGTGGCTCTTGTCCATTCACCTTTCTCCTCTGTGCTCCCCAGTGGGTCCACTAAAAGTTTTAGCCCATGATTTATGGAGAAGGAGAATAGAGTGAGAGGGAGGGAAGAGAGAAAGTGATGACCCAAGCCCGGAATTATTGATGAGATGGGAATAGGAATATAATAACGTGTGTAAATTAGCCAGCGATGTGCTCCCGGCAGCTCCCGGCTCCCCAGAACAGTTACCAGCACCGCAGCAGAACCCAGTGCTCCGTCAGCCGGCTCTGTGCTCAGCCTAGCGCGGCACCCGCCATCCCCAGGGGCCCTCACAGCAGCTCCCGATTCCCCTGGGCAGGGCAGGTAGCAGCACCTGCACCAGGCGTAGCCCCCAGCCTGGCCACCCGGCTCTCCCTGTTTTAAAGGACTAACTCTTTGAGAACCAGTGGAACACGGCGCACATCCTAGCATCATGTGAACACTCCCTTGGCAGTCACAGATGAGATACGAATGCCCCAGTACGGCCCAAATGCCTGTACAGAATCCCACCTATGCCTCCCAACCCCAGGCTGTTTTACAGATGCAAAGAAATCTCAGTCCCCACGGGATGCTTCAATCCTTGGGGTATTTCCAAGAAGCAGGAAAGGGAGCAGGGCTGCCTCTGCGGTACAGATCTCTGTAACACTGAGACGTGTTCATTAGGTGCCGACAAAGCCACAGTCAACAAGGGACACTTAAATCAGGCAGAAATGGTTAAAAAGGGACAGAACTGTTGACTGAGGGAATCCGGGGCAATCCCTCCCTATCTGTTTTGAAAGAAGACAGAGCCAGCGCTCTTTCGGTAGATGAAGATGACACAAAAATCATGAAATACAGGAGTAATTGGGGGTGCTTCACTGCCTTCTGGACATTACAGCGCAGGCTTTGGGAAGGCTGCCCACACCCAGCCGCGAGCAGGCCGGGGCCATCTGGGGCTCCTGCAGAGCCGTGCTCCTCCTCACCACACGGCAGCAGGCCTGCAAGGAACCCCAGCGCTCATTTTAGCACTGGCCAGGACACGAATCTGAACCTTGAGAGAGCAAATCCTGACACAACATACCTGTGCCTTACCCGTTCCCCACAATGATCCTCCAAGACACACCGAGAACGAATAATTTTCTGCTCGTACCATTTTATTTTTAGCATAAATACTACCCTAGCCGCCTCATGCAGCACGCTGCTACCATAGCAATGCATTGCAATTTGGGACAATAACTATAGAATCCCATAGTATTTTCTTATATATATTATCTCTGAGAAATCTCAAACTTTGTCACAGTGTGAACACATCTGACAGAAAAAGACTTCATGATGGTCACCGCCTCTTCCAGGCACGAAGCAGCAACGCCCCTGTTCCAGCTCCACTTATTGCTCAGATGGAAAAGCAACATAACAAGTATGTGCTGGGTTATATTTTAGGCTTAATGTGAGCTAGCAGCACGAAACGAGAGCTAGGCTGATGCGATCAGCCCTTCAACAGACCAGTAGGCGAGGTCTTTGCAGAGCATTTTAGGCACTTGGTGCCCTGAAGGAATGAGGTAGCCACCAAGTCACCTCCACTGCACGCCAGCAGCCTGCGCTTCCCCCGAGAGCTGAGCCATCGAGCAGCCCGCACGCCCAACAGACGGCTCAGCACCTCGCACACGCGGGACCCGCTGTAGGAAACACACCCGCCTGCCCTATTCCAACTTCCCACTGACGGGGCTGCTGCTGGGGCTGCACCACTTCCCGAGCAGGCTGCCAACCTCCGGGCCCCTTCCCAAGCTCGAGGGCAGCCGACCAACGCCAGGGGGTGGGAGCCACGCGCTCAGCAGCCCGGGGAGGGGGTCTCGCCCGCATCGGAGTGCCTCTCAACTGCTTAGCAGCTGTACGCGGAGAGTGAGTGACATTATCTAATTGCCAACTAATTTCCATAATTACTGACTGGCACTCTCTGGATGTGGGGTTAACATCTTCGCAAACGTCTCAAGACGCACCTGCTTGGGAAATGGAGAGGGAAGCTGGGCATGCCGCCTATCTACCCGGCCGTGCGGAAAGGTTGCAGGAGATGGGTTTGCTGCTCCCTGCCCTCCCTCCTTCGCCAGCTCCCTCCCTGCCTGCTAATTGCTTGGGGATGGATTTTTTGGTTGTGAAAGCGTAATTTTCAGCAATTTCTAGTGCAGAAAGAATAATGGAGTTGGATGAAGCCAGGGACAGGCTGGCTTCCCTCGCAAACCCCTAGCACAGCAGCCCGGAGTGAGCCTGCGTGCATCCTGTCACTCCACTTAAGGATTCTGGACAAAACCCCACTGACACCGATCAGAGACACTTACTGTCCCCTGGTGCCACCCCCTTCCTCAGCCAAAACCGCTCATTATGCCATGCTTCGTGTGGAGTGAAAAATATACATTAGTGACCTAAGATCCACAAATTTATACCCGATGTAAAATCATCTTTGTCCTTGCCTTCGCTAGGAAAGCAGAAAACAGAATGCTTTGCTCTTCTGCCTGGCCTCCACTGAAGCAGAGGAGCTCTAAGAAGGGGTAAGAAGGGCCCAGCATTGGCTCTACTTCCATCGGCACTCCCACAGGCGGCTCAAGGCACAGCTACCAGATCATTACGGCTCTGTGACATATGCTGCTTGAGAGGAGCCAGTGAGATTCACAATCAATAATTGATATTAAAAGCCAGGCTTGCCAGAGGCAGAGAAATGGGGAATTAATAGTATTTATTCAGCCTGTCTTCACTCATCCAGTTCTCTGGTGAGGAACAGGATCCTTTTGGCTAAGGCCTTGAGTGTGGGGCTCCACAGAGAGATTTCTTCATACGAAGAAATCTTTCTGCCTGCTCCATCCTCAGCTGAGTTGTGACTGAAAAAGAAGGAAGGGGGAAAAAAAAGAAAAAAAATCTTCCAATGAAAAATGCAGATGGAGACATCGTGAGTTACTACCATCACTGGGGGAAAAAAACAGGGGTTGGGAACACAGAAAAATCCTCCCAATCTCATAGCTTCTTCAGCCAGGACTCATGGTGAGATGTTTACGGAGAATTGAGAGGGGACAGGGAGGCTCTGAAATTCAAAATACCAGAGAAAACCACGCAGATTAATTTAGTTTTTAATTCCTCTAGCAGCATCTGCATCTCAGCTATAAATCTGGACTCTGGCTCAGCCCTTACTGGGCTCGAGAGGACTCCAGGGTGGTGCCAGCGGAGCTGTGATGAATAAACTGGGCTGGAGATAGACAAGGACAGCTACACCCAGGGCAGGGCTTGGTGGCACTGCGCTGCTAGCAGGGGTCAGGGATAAGGCAAGGTGGGCTCTCCTCAGGGAAGTGGCTGCAAGCACAGTTGAAAATGGGGGCTTTGTCTTGTAGACAGCTGAGCACACCCAGCTCCTGCTGAAGTTGGCAGAACTTCACAGGAGGCAGCACTTACATGATGCTGCTGGAGGGAAGTGGAAGAGGAAACGGGGCAGCTTTAGGCCTTTATCTTGGATGTTGAGAAACACGTGAGGATGAAGGCCAGCATCTTCTAAGTGGGGACTGGGGGTGACACAGACCACCTGGGGACCTCTTTTGGATAGTTTCTAGGGATACAGTATTCATGCCAGTCTCCAACATCCCTGTGGGAATTGTACATGCCTTTGGTCCACCACACGCCCAAAGAGAAGATGCCTACTCTTATGATCATAGTTTTTTTCCACCACTGGTATAATGTGCAGGGTTAGCTTTTCCTTGCTGGAAAGTGAATATGGATTCGCTCGATTCTCTTTATCTGAATTCAGTGCAGAGCTCCCTCGGAGACCGTAGCAAAAAACTCGTATCAAAGCAAAATGCAAGAACAGGAGATGCTACCATTCAGGAGGAGGAGGGGAGGTCTAGGGTTGCAATCCAAAAGTGTCCTCTTAAAAGGAAAAAAAAAATACTAGACTCAAAAGCTAGACTCTCTTTGTCTCCATTCCCCTCCAGCAGACTAAGAAACATACACGCACGTGCACACCCTGTCACTTGAGATCTGGTGGTGGTTGGCCGGTTCATTTCCCAGTACCCAGACACCTGGTTTGCAATCAAGCAGGTTAAGCCCATTGCCCTGCTTCTCCCGGCATCATGGTTTCGGCTGGATAGAGTTAATTTTCTTTGTAACGGCCTGTACAATGGCATGTTTTGGAACTTTGAAGAACAAAGCATCAATAACACACCAATATTTTAATTGTTGCAGAGCAGTGCTTACATTGGGTCAAGGACTTCCCTGTTCCTGGTGCTGCCCTGCCAGCGGGGAGGCCTGGGGTGCCCCAGGAGCAGGAGGGAACACAGCCGGGACAGCTGGCCCAGGCTGACCAGAGGGGTGTCCCCATGCCATGTGGCACTATGCTGAGTAATAAGAGCTGGGAGGAAAGGAGGAGGAAGGGACATTGGTGGTGATGGCGTTTGGCTTCCCAGGAAACCACCACGCACGATGAGCCCTGCTGTCCTGGGAGCGGCTGAGCACCTGCCTGCCGGCGGGAAGCAGTGAACGGATTCCTTGGTTTGCTTTGCTTGCACGTGTGGTTTTGCTTTACCTGGTGAGCTGTCCTTATCTCAGCCCACGAGTTCTCACACTTTTACCTTTCTGGTTCTGTCCCGCAGCCCACCTGGGGAGAGCGAGCTGCGTGGTACTGAGCTACCTGCCGGGTTAAAGCACAACACCCTGTCCCCTGCTCTCAGTCAAGAAGGCAAGGGTTTGCTACAAGTCCCCTCCTGGAGCTCACCTCCAGAAACACTATTATCTGGGCATGTGTAATACCCAACTGGGTAATCATGCACTGGGGAGCCGAGCTCCCATGCCCTCGTCTCTCGCAAGACACGCCGCTGGAATGCCACCAGTGGCCTCAGAAGGGATATGAGCCAGCTTGTAACGTGCTCATTTCAGCAGCAGGCACAGGACCCCGGCAGCACAGCCTCACACTTCACAGCCACCTGGCCGCTGGAAGAGTCAATATTTTGTAACAGCCACCCTCCAAGGGTCTCACCTCCTGGGCCTCCTAAAGTCCGTCCAGAAGCAGAGCTCTCCGAAGCCACACCAGAAGAAGAAGGGTTAAAGAAGCCACAAGGGACAGCGCGACTCCCTTCTTAAACACTCTCCCCACCCCGTGAGAGGAGTCCATGTAGTCCATGAGACTGACCTTTAACTAGCCTACCTAGCCCAAGCTCAGCAGGAATGCAATTTACAGACCATTTCAGCTCTCCAGCTTTCTTAACACAAAGAAGAAAAATCAAAACCCAAGCACAATGGAAGGAAAGAAAGAGAGAGAAAATAACCCTGCAGAGCAATCATGTCTGGGGCTGCTCTGATGGCTTTCTGTTCCCTTCCAGGACACAGAAATGACTCCCAGTGTGTTAATTACTCCCATTACCACAAACTCTCCACTAACAAGGACTAGCTAAAAGGAAGCGTTGGCAGCAGCTGAGCAGTTATTGCTCTGTACTGCCACGCAGGAGAAGCCAGACTCCCCCATCTCCGAGCTGGTACTAACCAGGAGAGCGATTTCTGCAAACCTAACAGCTTTTATTGTAATTCCCAGGGCAGCTGTGCTGGGAACCCTGGCCTTCCCTCAATTCCACCATCTTTAAAACAGAACGAAGAGTACCCGCTTTTCTGAAGACTTTCAAATCCAACAACTGGAGAGCTCCGAATCGTTACCATTTATTTCACTCCTCCAGTAGCTGGTCTGCCTCCGTCCCCCATGTCCTCTCCTTTCTGCCACCACGAAGCCTGGATGGATCTGCAGCACTGTTTATTCCTCCAGCTCCTAATAGACCAAGGGCACAGAAGGGAGCTGCACACATCGCAGCAGGGGACTCTGTGAACTTGCAGTGCTGGCGCTACTGATAAGCGGCAAAACTTCTTCCAGATTCTGTATCCGACACACACATCATATTCCCGTTTGAATAAAAACCAACTCTTGAAAATGTGCTCCCCGGTGCTGAAAACTGGCGTTTGAGTGTGTCATCAACGCCTGAAATAAAGGCCACTCCCAAGAAGGCCTTCCTGAGACTAACAGTCCAAAATGGTTTTGTTTTTCCCCTAAAACAGATGTGATACCACAGAGGGAGGCTTGCATCAGGCACCCCTCAGAGGACACAGCTGGAGTGTGCGGGTCTCCCACCTTAGCAGCCAGAAGAGGAAAGCAGTCCCTGTCACACTGTTTTACCAGCTACTTGGCATTCGGAAAAGTAGAGAAAAAGTACAGAAAATACAAAGCAACAACAAAAGAAAACTAATGGCTGGCATACCAATAAATAACACCTTGTTCTTCCTGTCTGTCTGTCTATCCATCTGCTTCTTTCTCACACATGCGTTTTGTAAGTCCTTCATAAGCAAGAGCAGCTTCTATACTGTGACAGAACCTAGCACAACACAGTCAAGAGTAGAGCTCCTAGGCACTGAATACACATTAATAATTGTGATTTTCTGTTAAAGTGCCTCTACACTCCAGCTAGTGTGCACTAGTTCAAAAAAAAAAACTCACAAGGACTATTCAAAAGGCTAGAATTAGAACAAAAAGTTAAATTAAATCTTTCAAACATTTACAAATCACAGTGAATTCCCACTTTGTTCACCACACTTTTACACTCTTGAACCTGATTTCCACTAAGTCAGAGACGTTTGCATGATTTTAAGCATCACGCTAGGTTATGACTGAAAGTGAAGACCGATGCTATCGGTTTGGTTTGTCTATTTTTACTGAAACATATCATGCATAGACGGGGACATTGCACCTGGCCAGAGCTCCCTGTCATTAACATGTCCAGTAATTCATTTGGTCATCCATCCCCTATTGACTGGTGGCTCAAGGGAAAATAAGCAGCATCCACTTGGGAAGGAAATAAAAGGCCCACAGACATCTAAAGATTTACAGAGCCTTTTCCCATTACGTAACATGTAGCACTCTATTTTATTGCAACTTCATAATCTCACACAGAACTTTCTCCTCAGCTTCCTGCAAAGCAAACACTAAGACACAAACCTAGCAAGGAGGTGTGAGGGGCTGCGAACAGCCCAGGGGACATTCGGTCCAATCGCTCAGCACCTTAAGTAACTGAGGCGCTGTTTACAGACAAACAGGAATGGCTTTCAGGGAGCCAAGTTAAATGCTGGAATTGAAGTGTGAGGGACTCACGTTTACACAGATCCTGCAGCGACTGGTGCTCTGAGGGAGCAAAGACTTCGGTGAGCTCGTAAACTCTCTACAAGTCTACAGCCACTGTGAGATGAGGTGTCTGCCTTCCTAACCACATCCATCCTTTACCACTAGCTCCACAAACATGTTTCCTTTTGTGCGTATATACGCAACACCAGGCTGGGAATCCTCTGCCGTGTGAAATCTGTACATTCTTCCATTCTCTGTTTTTTTTTGTCTTCTGATATATACAATTATTGCCTAAATTTGCTCCCCCCGTATCCCCCTCCGTCCTTCTACCTAAGGGTCATCAGGGAGACGTGATGAGGAGGTACGCACAGACAGGTTCTCAGTTGTAGCGTGCTAGGGAATGAAGTGGAGATCTTTGCCAGGATAGACTGCTTGCAAAAATCTTTAAGCATTGGTGTCTTGGCTGGAAAAGGCCAGTCCTTGAAGTGGCTCAGGATATTGAAAGCTTTCCAAATCATCAAGGAAATGGCTTATAGCTTTGCATGATAGAGGCCAGTTTCTGAACTAACCAGCAACGTGGGGATGGGTAAGAAATGCGGTAGGCACACTGCGTTTGTGAGAAATCATTTCAACCTATCCTGTCCTTGCAGCATGACATGGTGCCCTGCCAGGGTGTGCCACGCAGCCCCGCACTGAGCTGGGCCAGCCGGGCTGCAAGAACCTGCCCGCTGCCCTGCCGCTGCAGTGGCCTCACAAGCAAGGGCCAAGAGCAGCTCTGGGAAAGGCCAAAGCCCGGCCCCGGGGGCCCTCAAGGCAGGAAGGCAGTGCTGATGGCACTGCCTCTTCTGGGAGGAAGGCTGCCGGTGAGATAGATTGAGGCTTAAGAGCTCTGTGACCCCAGGAGTCCTGAGAGCAGGAGGAGTTACATACAGGATGGGGTTTGCTGTTGTTTCCTAATTCATGTATGTCTTCTCAGGCTGTATTTCTGGGAATTTTCTCTCGAGATGGCCCTTTTCCTCAGAGACTTACCAACATGAAGCCTAAAAACGAACGTTAAGCTGTGTAAAACAAAATGATTTTTACAAAATTCAGGTATAAAGGATTCACCTATTTCAGTGGAACCATCTCACAACGAGGTAGTGACACTTCCCAGAGCACGCAGAACACCACTAGTCAAAAAGACGGGGAAAGAGAATGAGCACATGTAGCAGAAGAGGAACCGCTGTGAGCATGGGATGGCAAAGAGGCAGATGCTGGCTAAAATAAGGAGCCAGAGAGCACAGCCCCGGCTGCCAGAAGCACTTGGGAACACCTGCAGGAAGGTGCAGGGGGAGCACCAGTGCCTGATACTTTTTCAAATGGACCTGCATAAAAGCATGAGGAATTAGCTTAACAGGGACTGGCCCTTCACCACCTGAGACACAGACCGGGGACACTGCACCGGCACAGCTCTGTTCTCTGCCTCTGTTGTGCAAGTCATTGCCAAAAACCCCAAACTAGGCAGCAGAGAGCCTGGGCCACAGACCCAGAATGCAAAAGCTGCTGCAGCCAGCTTAATATTTCAGGTGAGCCAAGGCAGGGGGGAGCTAACAACAGTGGTATGGAAATCACCACTTCATTAGAAATTATTTCACATTTTCTAATGAAGTGTTATAACACCAGTGGAGAAGACGTGCTTTAGATAAGCTTTACTTGTTGCATATCGATAAATCAATCACACTTGGTAGATTCAGAAAGACCTAAAAGATATATATTCTCCCACAAATGTTCCTTTAAAAATCAGACGGTCTTTTAAAGAGCTTCCAGCCTTGGGACTCACAGTGCAGTGCCCTGGAAGACAATTGACATTCTGAGTGACTGGGCTGCGAATTCAAAATCCCAGCTCGACCTGCTTGAGTCAGGATCCAAACTCACATATTTTAAAAATAGGGGAAAAAAAAGAGAGGAAGCAAGAGAGGGAGGATGGGGAAAAGACTTGATTTCTGCAAATGGCCAGGACGGACTCTCTGAAGGTACAGATGTGATCAAGGGCCCGAAAACATCTCTGTTACGTGGTGTGTTGATGTACTAAATATTCCCATACTGTTAGCAATACAGCTGACAAGGGACAATTGTTTGCTGTGAAAGACACTAGTGAAAAGAACAAAAAAAAAAAAAGTATTATGTTAAGGCATTTTCATTGAATTTTCAGGTTTTAATTAAAAAAGGAAATATTCCTATTTAACTGGCTTTCGTTATAGTAACTTCCAGTCATTATTTGCTATTTCTTTTATTTCTTCTGGGAAAGGAGCACAGAATAGGAAAAGTGGGAAAACTGAGACTACTATATAAATAGCTTCATTACTAGCAATTGCATAACTTTTCATTTCAAATCAATTTTAAATGTGTTTTCCCCCCTTTCAACAATAATCTGCACATTCTGAATAATACATCCTTTCTGCTAACATTGTTTTCACAGTCTGAAAAGCCATTATTTTGACAAAAACATTAAGAGCAGCTCTTGCTAGCAGCGCCCACTTTTTCCCCATCACTCCAAGCCCGGTGCTGGGCTCAGCGTCTGGCTGGGAAGCTCTGCGCAGCTCTGCAGATTGGTGGTGAAGTGGTGGCACTGATTTTTATCTCCTCTTTCCACGTAAATTGCTCTGAAAGCTTTTGCTAGCTGGTAGCAGATTGGTAGCCGATGAGAAACGCTGGGGGATTAGCCCTAGTTTCTAAATGAAACACCACAAACCCCCTCACCAGGACGGGCCATGATTCTTCTCCTGCCCACCGAGTACAGCAAGCAGTGGAAGAACAAGCGATAAAGATCATCTCTACACCTTAGGAGCCACCCTGCCCAGGACATAGCTAAAACGTGGGAGAAGAAAACAGCAAGAGCACTCATTCCTGGGTAGCCTGAGCACTCCAGTTTCCCACCCCACACCTGTCACGAGTACAAAAATAAGCCCAGGAGCAACGGAGGGAAAAGCTTCTCTAATCAACACTTAAAAGGAAGATACCTGAAGTGCTCGTAATAACCTGGCACAACTTCTGTTTCCAAATTGCATCGAGTAACTGAGATTTAGAAGTAACTATGGAAAATGATTACTTGGTACCACAGGCAACAGATGGTTCCTGCAACCTGCCAGTTGCCAGATTCTAGGCCAAACTTCTCCCCCGTGTAACTTCATCACACATTAATTTAACTTATTTTATCTGCGGTACCTAGCTATCGGCTGCCAATATTTTGCTGCTTAGTAGTTCCTCATGCAATGGGATTCATGTCCTAGCAGTCCGGGCACACGCTTGAGTCAGAAGAAAAACTCTCATCGCCTGCTTGCGAGGCCTCAGGCAAAGTGCTCTTTCAGGAGATACAGCTAGGACTACATTGGAAAGTTTAATTAGTGACTGTTAAGTGCTCCACCCACTCGAAAGACAAGCTAACAGAAGAGCACCCTATTTTCCTTCACGACTTTAATAGTCCCCTTTCAAGCGCAGCAAGGGAAGAAGCATCCATCACACGCAGCAGATTTTCCTTTGCTACTCCTGGTGGCGCAGCCCTGAGGAGGAGGCGTGGGTTTGCTCAGCAGGCGGGGAGAAAGGCACGGCTGCAGTGGGCTGGGGGAAGCCTCCAGCCGCCCCCATTCCTGGCCCACTGCAGCCACCCGGCCCTTCCCAGTCCACCAGGTTCCCCAGCTCTCTGGTACAGAGCTGGTGTGGTCTGCTCCTCCTTGGGGACTGCCTGCCCGGCCATACGATACCTCCTGCCTGTGATACAGCACGGGAAGCCTCACCTTCCCCATTTAAATACAAATCAAGGGAATCTGTACGTTGGCCGCGGTGTTTTCAACAGGAATCATGGCCCACGCTGAGTGCACTGCTCAGGCAGCTCTGCAATCCCTCGTTTTTCCCCAAAGCCTGCTTACAGGAGAACACATCTCTCCAGCTACAAAGACAGGTGATTGACCATCTGGGTGGAAAAATGGGTTGGTTTAACTCCATTTTTCATCACTGCTAATCTAAACCATCTGAAAGGCTCCAAGGAAGTGAAAGGTGCAAGTCCAGCAGGGTTCTTATACACAGCACTGCCCAGCACTGAGGTTCAGCTAAGTCCTGCTATTTAAGCTTGCTTTATACACTTCTGCTTGTTCCTCCACTTTTCTGCAGCTTTTAAAAGTCAAAAATAAAGGCAATTTAAAAAGACATGAATCTAACACCAAAAAAAATCTGTGTACTCTATGTATTTAATTAAGACCTAAATAAAGGAAAAATGCTACAAATTGTGTGCCTGTATACAGATGTTAGCCTTATGAGAAAATACAAGGTTTTAGCTATGTTTAATCAAAAACATTGCTGAGAGAGAGGGAGAGAAAGAAAGAAAAGCTGCTTTCAGATATGTGAAATGTGTAGTACTGTGTAAAGTAGAACTGCCTCCACAGTTCACAGGGAGACCTGCATCATCGTAAACTGGTTTTAAAGAATCCCAAACATAGGATTTCCTATAAAATTAAATGAAAAGAGGATAGGGTTAGGAAAACCCATCAGTCTACTACCGTCTTCCAATTACCTTGCAAATTCAGGCCAGAAGTAGTCACCTGCTAAAAAATACATGTCGATAAAAGGTGTATAGTTACCGTGCAGCACCGAGGCAGTCTGTTGTCTTGGACTACAGCACGCTGTTGGCTTTCTGTCAGATGTCTCCCAAGAGAATCCTATACAGCTTCACATGACAAACAGTGCTCATCCAGGGCAGCACAATTAGAGGCATTGAAAGTGTATCTCCTAAAATATCCATTCCCTATAGCTTTTTCCAACTAGTGGGAGAGATTAAGATCACACATGTACCACACTACACCTGCCATTCACTACACAACTAGTTGATTTTAAACCACAGGACTGGAGGCAGTTTCATGATAGGAAAATAAAGTCTGAGGTAATAGCACCACAGAGGCAAGAGTGCATGACTGAGCAGAGGAAGGAGGCAAGAGTGGTGTTCAGCAGAGGATTTGCTATTAAGGTAGGAAATAGCAATAAAGTCAGAAAAATGTTTTAAGCAGCACTCCTATAGGAAAAGAAAAAAAAAAAAGAAAAAAAAACATGCAGATTCAATTGATTTCACAGACTTCAAGAACAAACTTCCCTTACTTTTCACAACCGTAAAAGCTAAGAATCCCAAATCCCATGGGGCCATCTTCTTCTCCCAAGATACTCATTCCCAATAGACTCACCATTTCCTGCTTAACAGTGGCCTGAGAAAACTCTGCTGTTGAAGGTTTTTCCAGTCACCAACTAGTCACTGATGCCTCTTAGCCACCCCACTCCTTTGGTACTTTCACTCCCAAAGCACAAGACCATGCACCTGGAAATCAGCCTGTCTGTATAGCAGTAACTGCATTACAAGGGAACGTCATACGCTCCCTCCTTTCCTCCTCAGCAGATTCTTCCCTTAGTGACAGCCCATACTGCCCACTGCCACAGCAGGAGTCTCCCTCCCACTCCACCATTTTACATCCCACTTACACCACTTAGGCACATGCACACACGCTCTTAGTAAAGCCTCTCCTCTCCTGTTCAGTCCTGGCTATAACCCAGCTCCCCCTTCTCCGGACCGCTGTGGACTGCTCCCTGCCACAGCCCTCCTTTCACAAGCCGGACTCCCAGCCCTTCCGTGTCTCTTCATGGAGACATCACTGCATGTCTGGTGAATTTTCTCCATACTTCCTCTAGGTGGGATGAATTTAGTTGCACGGAGCTAGTAATTGTGTCATACTGGCTGGGATTTTGATGAGTTTTATAATGCAGAAAGGAACTCAATTCAATTAGGACCAGGAGATGTCCAAAGAAAACCCAAGGTATCACAGTGTACCACTGAGTCTAATCTGCAGTCCATACTAACCTGGCTTCTCCTTTGGCTCTTCTATTCAGGTGCGTAACGCATTAAGCAATGTGATTAGAATTGATCCAGCATGAGTCTCCCACCATGCCCCAAGGAAACAATTCCACTACTTTTAAAGGACAAAATGAAAGCATTTGATTTTGAATCAGAGATTGACAAGTGAAAAGCCCTGTTCCTGTCTTCTTCCTAAACCTCCCAGCCACAAAAGATTTGTCCATACATATTGTATAATAATTATTAATATATATACTTCTCTGCTACAAAATGACTGGTCCTACTGACCGGTCATCCATCCATACAATTGCAAAAGCAGTAAAAGCAAAGTAGCCAGTGCTACAGCTGGTGGGAGCTAAGCTTTGGTGATGGACCTGCGATGTAAGCCTGCATGGACCTCCATGTATGGTTTCCACACTTATCAAAGAAAATGTTCACCAATCCATTCAAGGTGATCAAGGAGAGAAAACAGCATAACATGAGGCCTGTGATTTGGATCAGTCCCAGCCTTGTGTAAACAAGCATTTTTACTCATCATTCTATTAAACATATTGTTATTTCAGTGACTCCAATATCCCCATTTTGTGCTCCTCGGTTGGTGCTTTTCAGTTATCAAGCTCTGTCCACAATACCATGGCCCAGAAAAGAAATTAGTCGCTTCCCTTTTTTAAGAGCTGTGTTTGACTTTAATTACTTTTATACTTGCTTGGGAAATCAGGCTTCATTCTCAAGAGGGTTAAAAAGGGGAAACAGAAGGAAAAAAGACACGGAGAAAAAGAAACAGAAAAAGAAGAGACAAAGGTAAGGTGGATGAATCCAATTAAAAATTTCTAAGCTCCTATTCCTGAAGTTTCAGCCAAAGCCACTACTTAGCAACATTGGGAAGTGCGTTTTTTAATTATTTTTTAAGTTTTTTTTTTTATCGGTCATCTATTCAGAAAATTGCTGACATTATTCTTCAAGCAGACACGGTTATCAATCATTAGAAAATGCTTTTATCTGGAGCTGCTCATAAGAAATTGAAGTCTTTCCAAAATGAACTTAATGCAGATAGATGGTAGTTCAAGGGAGAGGAAGAAGACGTGAGCATTGGGATAGTCTGGTTACATTTTCTTCCATTTGGGTTAATATTCAAGACTGAAAAAGCACAAAGCGCTGCGGTCAGCGCGTGCAATCAGAGACGATTCTGCAGAAGTGGGTAAGAAGCAGTAACAACAAAATGACTGCTCCATGATAAATACTTCTTTAAGCACCGAGTTTCTCAGTGACACAGTGCTCTGCATGTTGCTTGTCCAAGCTATATCCATGACTGCCAAAATATTTATTCCCAGCTGGTTACTCTAGAGCTGCTGCTCAGCACTCAGCAGCATGGTCAAACCTTCATCTTCCACTCCTTTCTCCCTCTCCTGCACTCTCTCTCTTCCTCTCCTCCCAGCCTTTCATTCCTCTACCATCACCCCTCCTTGTTCCATTTTAATCAAGGTTCTTTCCTAATTAAAACAAACAAATATGAGGAAGCAATTAACGTCTTGAAGGAAGCAGATGGCGGAATAGTGCCATTTCGTTATTGCATTAAGCCTTAACTTGCTATCTCTTCAAACTTTCTGCACTTTAATTAAGCACTGTTACAGGCAAGTTCAATGGGCTCTAGAGTAGGCTTTATCCAATTAGCTCCTGAAAAGCTGCTGGCGCACGGTGGCAGGCTGAGCGGGCTGTGTAGGGTGCTGGCAAGGGTAACCCCAGGGCCAGAAGGGACTAAGAACTTGCCTTATGCATGCCGAAGGTGGGAAAAGGAGCAAGGGGGAATCGAACAACAGTGATGTGGCAGAAGGGTAAACCAGCCCTGCCCTTCCATATTGGGGCAGAAGTTTTTCACTGCTTGTGGCACAGGACTTGCTGAGTCTGAATTCTACACAAATTTTAAGGGGCCATGGTGACTTTTAATGTCTATGTCATCTTCCCCGAGTGAGTGCAGAAGTGAAGATGACCTCAAACACAGGGCAACGAAATTATGGGTAACTTTCAGGTTCATTTATCACCCTACAAGCTCCACCATTCCCTCCACTTCAGTCCTCTGCTTCCATTATACCCCCAAATACAATGGACTGGCAAAGAGCCGGCATTAAGGAACCTGAATCATCTAGATAAAAAACATCCGGAAACAGAAAGGTTTTTTCATTTACCTCCATGTTCCTGTTTGCAGTCAGGCTGGCAATGCCGAACACAGGCTGATGCAGATGAAGGAAGCATCAAAGAGCGGCTCTGTCTGCCAGGGTCACCCTCTCACTTGGCCTCCACACACACATGCAGACAAGCAGGTAGTCAGATGCAGCGATCCAATTTACCTCTGCCCTACCACATTCTGGCAGATGATCCCTTACTGTTCAACAACAGAGAGCTGAGAGTCTCTGAGTCCTACCTGCACACATCTAAGGGCAGAAAGAAAACCACCCAGCATGACCCAGAGACACACAGCACTATAGATCCCAATTCTCTTTGGACAGAAGCATCTCCATTCCTTATACCCATATGAAGAAAAATATATTACATCTACCTGACAGATTGGAATGAGAGCCACGGACAATTTTTGTGACTCCCAGTGTCACACAGGGACTGTGTGGAGGAAACACACATCAAACCTGTCTTTTCTGTTTCTCTCGACCACAAAGATCATCTTTTTTGTATAACCAAGCTTGGAATATGACTCATGGAGGATTCACAAATTACGAAGTCAGAGAACATCCCTGGGGTCATCTGGCCTGAGAACTTCTCTGAATTAATTTCTGTTTGAAGCAGGAAAAAAATCCAATCCTGACTTAAAGATTTCTATTAATGGAGACTTCATAACAACTCCTAGAACATTTTTTCAGGGCCTAATTATCATAGTTGTTAAAGATGTGCACCTTATTTCTAGCCCAAAGTTGTCTATTTCAGCTTCTAACCACTTGATCTCGTTATATACCTTTGTCTGCTCGACTGAAGCACCCACTATTGTAAAGCCCCCTCTCCATCTCTTAAGGATGGAAGACAATATGCAACACTTGTATTTGCTGAGGGATGAGACACATATAGTGTCCTGGCATCTGTTCATTCGAAACTTCACACTCACACAAAGAAACCATTGAACATGATACTAGGAAATGTAATGACTGCATCCTACAAATAATAATGTTTTCCTGGCTTGTCTCTTAAAAACGTGCCATGTGCAGTGCAAGCCTATTTATTATGTTGAGTATTTAATTGTGTAAAATTCAGAGGCTATGAACATCCAGTTCCCACTATAACCATGATTTAGCCCCAAATACACATGCAAGCTTTTGTGTTTTCTTGTAGATGATATTATAATTACAACTTAAACACACCACACCAAGAAGAGAGTTTAGTAGTGTTTCGGGAAAAGAACCTCTGAATTTCCTAGCTTTAAGTACCTAAATTCTCATCTATATTACCACCTTATAGGGTGGTATGCACACACAATGGCACTGTCAACACCAGATTCAAATAGTTTATATGGATATCTAATCTTACATTAGAAGTGTATATTCATGTAATCATTCCCCATTTATCCATATCTGAGGCATCTTTAGGTTCCTATGTAAAGTATTACACACAATATCTCAAAAAAATTACGTGTTCAGATCCTCATGCTATGAAGAAAAGAGTTACTTTTAATTATGCTAAAGGTATCAAGTGTATTGTCTAACTGATTATTTGCCCTCATAAATCAACATGGCTGTGCAGTGACTCTAGGTAGATGCCTAGCACAGATGCACTACTAGGAAGTAGTGGTATGCTGGCTACCTGCCCAATTACATCTTACCCTCAACCTATGTGCCTAAGGGAATCCCACCAGTACCTCTGGAGCTGAAGTTGGGTCCATGTTGCCCGAAGGACCAACAGCCGTTGTCCGTGCCGTTCAAACCAGATCCTTCTGCTCTGTAAACACCACATTAGCAAATAACTTCGTGCAGAGAGTTAAAAGCCAAAGGCTCTGTGCTGTGTTCTGACATTCCGACCACCTGTGCTCATGAAGGAGGAAGACAGACTAAGTTTCAAGAATACCTCCAAGGATGTTCCGGAGAGCCCCGAGCCTATTTCATAAGAAGAGATTAAGGCAACATGGCACTTTGCCCTGGCAAGACAAAGGTCAAGAGCAGAGATGAATTCTGTCTATAAATACTTCGGGGACAGGGAAGAAGAGAGATTTAAGCTGAAGAGCAATACTGTCACCAAAACAAAGGTATATAAACTGGTTATAAGTAATTGCTTATAACTTCCTGCTAACTAACTAGCTAGCTAACTAACTGCTTATAAGTTATAACTTCCACTTAACTGGTGGAATTAAAATAGCATTTCTAACAATCAGCGGACTGAAATTCTGGAATAGCCATCCATCCAGGAAAGGATCAGACATCACAAAACTAAGTGGTTTTATTTTCTTCAGATGATTTACAACTGCTTGTCCTGGGATTCAGGCGGTCCTCTGCAGTCCTGTGTTCCTGCCTGATCAAGGTATACATTGTAAAAAACATGAGAAGGCACAGGCCGAGCCCTTGACAGCCAATAAATATTAGACAGGATTTAAGACAAAGCCAAGAGATGGCGGAGGAGAAAAAATGTCCCCAGTGCACTGTTCCCAAGAACAGTTAAAGCCTCCAAAAAAGTTTCACTGTATATGAGAATACGCTGTCGTTCATACAGCAGCCCCTATTACACAAGCAATTGGAGTAGATCATTCTAATGGCCACCTCTGACCTTAAAATCCATGGATCACAAGGCAAGGTAAAAATGATACAAGCATCAACAGAAAACCTGAAATCCTACTCCCATTCACGCAGCACTCTGAACCTGAAGCTGATGCAGATCTCAATTTTTTTCCTGGGCAGGAAACACAGCCTGACCTAGGGCTCATACAAAGGTGAAACATAAACTCCAAAACATCTGATCTGTATTTGGTAAGAGCCTAGGGACACCTTCAGAGCACTTGGTTTTTGCATTTCTTTGTTACCATTTAATATGATCTGGAGATGCGGCTGCTCAAGTCCCTAGATAAAATGAAAGCACACACCACTAGAAGTCAAAGCTGCAAACTAACTATAGTAAATATAGTTTAACACCGGGATAAGGAGCAAAAAGCACTTATCCTAAGACAGCATGAATATAGACTGCGTAGTTGCAGCCTTTCAAACAACTTTCAATGCATCATAACTACGACTCTTAGAAGCCCTTCCACAGGAATATGGAAGACACAACCCCTGTCCCACCTATGTTTCACCTCCTGCAATTATACTCCACCTCACCAAGTGCCCTCTGCAAGTTCAGCTGGCACACTCTTCAACCAGACAGCCCTGCTGCCCAACTCCAGGTACAAAATACATTAAATCCCTTAAAAACACTAATACAGCGAACATTTTGTTTCCTCTAGAAAATCCCCTCAAAGAGATGCAGTCCCCAGTGTTGACAAATCAGGAAAAGTAATGAGGATGGGCAGGGGCCAGAGCACACACACGACATTAACTCAGTGCATCTTCCTTTTGAACCCCCAGATGAAATGCAAACCTTCCTTGCCCAGGGATCTTCAAAGAGGGCAAATTTATCCAAAGCCTACCTACAGTAGACTTTACATGCACACAAGTTGTCTACGTGGCTGAACAGAAGTTTTAGACGAACTTTGGGAATCTTCAGATGAGACAGGGTATATGAAACCTACACAAAACAAACATTTATGGTCTATAAATACAGACAGCCACATTCCTCCTCTCCTCTCCACAGAGCAGAGACTCCCACTACAAAGTGTCTTGCAACATGTCAGACATATTAACAAAGCAAATAGAAGTTTGTTTTTTTCTCAGCTCTGCATAGTAAGGCCATGTTCTTTGTTCTTACTCCTCTGATATTTATCCCTGCCTTTCTTCTCCATCTTCTGCCTCGAGCCATAGGCTTGTCTGCTGTCTCTTCATATTGGAAACATGCAAGCTTGTTTGGTTTAAAAGGTCAATCACAGCTTGTTTGTTCTGAGTCTTTCTCTGATGCAAAAATCTCTTACTATAAGCTAGGAAAAACACTGGAGAAGAGCCAGTGCTGGATGGAGCACTACGACTGAGGTTTGGGTAATACATTAGGAACACAGACACGCAATTAAGGCACTGTGACTTACCAAAGCAGCATCCATCAGTTGAGGGCTCTATGGGTCTATGTTGTTGGTCAGCAGCAAATAAGCCCATTTAATTCAGCTCCTAACAAGAAATGCTTAAGCCATGTAAGGGTACCTTGTATTCATCATAAATAACAGCGTTACCACCATATGGATGGTGACCATCAGACCAACTGATGCCCCATATGTTAATTCAAAGCAATCGACTGTGTGGCACAAAATGTAACTCCTCAACACCAGGAAAGGGGCTAAAACGACACTAGTTCTGTTTTACAGACAGGGAATGGACAAAGCTACTAAGGCTGAGGCTTCCATGACCATGGGCCACAATCGAGGCCATGGCATTTGAAAGCTGCTCTGTGATTGGTTTGGAGGCTTTTTTTGTTTAAGTGCTTTTTTGTTTAAGTTTTGTTCAAGCTGTGTGTCATAAGCTCTTCCTCAAAGTTGCCCAAGGCTGGAGGAGTGGATCCTACTCCTCACTTGCTTTGCCTGCCTTGTGTAGCCACAAACTATCCATCACATCTTTCTACTTAAAGGACAAAAAGGTTGCAGTTTTTTCCTCTTTCCCTGGCCTGCCAAGGTATCACTGCAGAGCCGCGTTTTTGTGTGGAGAGCTGGTGGCACTGCTAAGGCCGCACCTCAGTGCTGTGAGGAAGAACACAAACCACTGCTGCGGGAGGAGACACAGAAACCCAGAGCTGGTACCAGTAAAAAGCCCATCAAGAAGCAGAGTACATGTTCACTTGTGTCACACACGCACCACAAACTACTTTACATCCACGTTTCTGTACTCCCTACACTGTATTATCCATTATTTCTTTCCTCCTCCTCTCTCTCAATTGTCAGAAGAAGAATCAAGCTCCTTTTCCACTCCCAGGCCTGCCTCTCTGCCACCTTACAGCCCAGTTGTTTTCCACCATGTATCCAGCCACCCTGGTCCCTCCACAACCTTAAATGAAACCTAAGCAAAGCAGGACAAGTCCCTGTCAATTCAAAGACTAAAAACAGGTTTTGCTTTTAGCTGGGTTTAACAGGGACCGGCTCTTGGTATGTTATTTCCAACGTTAATCGATGGCCTTTCATAACTCACTTAACTGCTCCACTCTGCTCTGTCACTTGAGACTTACAAGGCCATCAACAACCACTGAAAATAATGGAACCTGAGAGGGACCAGAGCAGAAACTCCCTCTCCAAAATCTTTCTTTACCTGTGTAGTCTGGGTTGAACTACAGCGCTGAGCAGCTCAGTTGTACGGGCTCCAGCTGACACCCACACACCAGTGAGAAGCAGCGCTCCTCTTCTGTAAGACAGCATGTTCACTCCAAAAAAGAAAAAAAAAATCCCCAAGAAAACTACTACAGTTTCATTTTTCTTCTGTGTGAAAAAGTGCAAGTCCCTGTCCTGTCTAATCAGAGACAGCCTTGGAGCAAACACCCACATAGCTCCCTGCTGCTATTCATTAATCGCTCCAGCAGCTCACAATGAAATCCCCAGAGAGATTTTATAGCCTTCCTGTAACTCTGCACGTCTGTTTGAAGAGACCCCAAACAGCCACACACATAGGCACCTGTCACATGCTACCAGACGCTTGAAAGCTCGGTCCCTGTGGAATATCAGAGAGGTGCCACACACGTGCTCCTCCAAGAGACAAAAAGGAAAAAATCAGTGACCCCCACTTACTCATGTCACGTGGTGAAATACAACCGTGTACAAACTGTACCTTCCTGCGGAGGGCGTCGATACATTTATTGCACAAGATGTGTTCGAAAGTTCAGTGAGGTATATGATATTCAGAGAGAGATGCTTCAGGAGCTAAATATCAGCCTCTAAGAGCAAAGCAACGGATGCAAAGAAAGAAAGTAGAGATGTTCATTACTCCAGCAACACAACCGAAAAGGCCAGAAGTTAGGGTTGCAGCAGATGATAGATACTCCCTCAATTACTGCTCCTCTTCTCAGACACAATAAGGGTGATTAATGTTATCCAAAGGCCCTGTTATCCAAAGAACTAGGGGAAATAAACTAATATTCAGCTCTGTTGAAGTGAGAAACAATTTTCGTTGGCCTCAGTAAAGCTAGAAATTCCTTTTTATCCATTTACTTATTATTTTATCAGATGCTTAATGCAGGAGATGCTTTACAATAAAAGACACAAGTGAATGAGCCCTGAAAACGGAAATATGGGCTGCTCTTTTTTCCTGAAGTTTAACCTGGGCATTTCCCAAAGATCTGTGTACCTCCTCTGCATTCAACTGAGACATGCAGCCCCGGAAGCACCCCAAGGATGCCTACACCACAGCGGATGCAAACCGCCACAGAAACTCACACTTTCTATCTCCAGTCCAGCAGCCTCCTCTTCTGGTTCAAACCAACCCTCTGTCTCCTGCTTCAGATATTGTGATTGTAGATAAAGACATAAAACCCGGTTAACTCTGTTAGCTTTACAACATCATGTCATGAAATGTCATCTCGGTGGAATGTCATTCCACTGCTGTCAATTCATGCCACGGCCCTTCTGGCCTGGGCTCCTCTTGTTCTTTCCATCAGCCTGTCCCAGACGTGCACTGCAGACTACAGCGCTTCCAAGCCACCCACCGTACCTGTGCACAGGCTCTAGAGCGATATGAATATTACATGTAGCAACACTTGCGGCAAAGGATATATTAAGTCCTATATTTTTAATGCCACTTTTAGTACGCCTATAAAAAGACTCTATGCAAAAGATCAGATTATCTCTTTTTGCACTGTATGGGAACAGGATACAAGTGAGAGATGCGGCAAGCGGGAATGATCCCATCCAGGTGCAGCAGCCTTTGGCAACCGGCATCTGGAAGGGATTTGCAGAGAACGCTGTGAACATATCGTCCTACAGGCACCACAGCTCATTGGACCCATAGGATTTTTACATCTCTGGAGGTTTCCAAGTGGCTAGCACGTGAAAAGTGCTGGTGAATGCTGTCCCTTGCAGGGAGTGGATTACATGCTGCTCTTCAATTTCTCTGTATCCATTCAAAAATGTGACAACTTTACATCTCATTCTGTGCCCTCCTACAGCTCATAATAGAGGGCCAGAAGGAAGAGAAATGCCTGCCAGACACTTGTAACAATATTTGATGGTATTTGGAGCCTTCTCTCATATTTGTCCTTCCTTCTTGCAAACTAAATTAGGGTACAAAGAACAATTACAACTTCCCATACCTTCCTTCGCATTTCCCCTGTTCAGCACCCCTGGAGTACCCTCTACTTCAGTTCTGGCCTGGAGAGACTTCCCCAGCACTAAGAGGTCATTTAACCTCTACAATATCTTCCACTTTTGGACTCCTTGAGATAGCAAATGCACAAAGCAAGCAGGACTGGGAGCACTTTAAGGCAAGGACAGCTGAGATTACTGCAAGGCTTTTTTCCCTGGCATCATATGTCAAGAGTGACATTCCTAGAAGAGGCAGCGCTTCCTAACACTGCTTCCCCCAAATAACAGAGAAACTTACCGGGGAATGAGGTCATTAAAAGAGAGAGCCTGACCCACAATGAGAGATGGATCGACAAGTGACCTTTGATGAATTGGAGCCACTGATCAATGATTACTTTTTTATTAAATGATTCTTTTCCTGTGTCGGCTGGGACTTCTTCCCTCACAGACAGCATTAACATTAACCTTTGCCACACAGGGAGTAAAGGAGATGACACCACAGAGGACTGTCAAGGAAGAAGCGAGCAGCAGGAGGACTGACAAAACAGAGGCTCAGCTGAAGGAAACTCTGGGTTAGCTCATGCTGCCCAATTTCACCATCGCCGCTCCACCCTCTGTGTGTTGTACCTAAACTCTGAGATGGCAGGTCAGCCTGAGGAAGAAGGCAGGCCTCAGAGCGATTAAGGAGGCTTGGAAATGAGGAATACCTAGTGAAGGCAGATGGGGCAAGGTGAGACACAACACGGCCATAACAACATGAATAAATTAGCCACGGCACCACACGAATACCAAGGCCTACAATTCAAAAGCAAGCTGTGCTGAACCACAGCTCCCAGGCACTTAACTGATGGCAGGTACAACCCTGAAGCCTTTCTATTTCACTGTTTGGCTCCATCCCAAAACACTTCTGTCTCTGTCCATGCCAACGTGTTTGACTTCAAGCCATTTGCTTCTCCTGAGTGGACACACCGATCTGCGAGAGCTATTTACTGAGAAGGGGAAAAAAGTCCCTGAGGGGAAAGCACAGCTTATCAAATGTGCTGTGCCTGGGACCGGGGTTCAATCTTAACCCAGCTCTCCTGGGGTGACACTGTGCACTCATCAGATGAGCCCTCTGGCTCTATGCCCAAAGGAAAAAGACCAGCTGGGAAAATTTCTTAAATCCTTGAACATGTAAGACTGCAAGCGTGGCACAGGAACAGGAAAAAACTCAGTAGACGGCAGGGAAGCAGCTTCTTTCTGTTTTCAAGGGTGGCACTCTCCAGCATGGCTTCTGCTACAATGGTTCCACCGGCTTCTCCATATACTTCTTCAGATGACACATCACACAGGAACTGCAGGGAGAAGCACGTATTTGCTTCTCACACAGTCTGACTTCATTATTCCCCGTAAGTGTTGCACCATGGTCCCCAGTGAAGCAAAATGTCCCTGTCTTGGGCCAGTGCCAAGAAGCCAACCGTCACTCGAGCCTCAGAGGAACAGCGAAACGTGCTGCAGGCAGCTCGGCCCGCAGCAGGAGGAAGCGTTTGGCATAAGGGAGGAACATGGACACCAGAGAACAACATAACATGAAACTCCACTTCGTACCTCTTGCATGTGTATGATTCATCGCCACATATGACAACAGCAGACACACAAGAAGAGAGAGCTCCAACAAACCTGAAGTGCCTCCCCGCACTCTCAAAGAAAGAGGAGACACGGTCAGCTGAAGCCCACCTTATCTAGCCACTACCAATGCAAAAGCAGCTACATTGCCAGCAAAGAGGCATGCCTTGTTCCCCCTCCTCTGGGATGGTCAGTTGCTAATTTTTTAAGCTTGATGTGTCAACCAAAAACTCCACATGAGCCCTCCTTGTCAGAATACGGTGAATGCCTTCCACCTCCAGAAGAGAGACCCTTCCTGCCCACGTCGCTTCTCATTGCTCCTATTCACACAGAAATAAAGGGAAGATGGTAAGAAAGAAATAGGAAGGGTATGAAAACGAACCATCCCGCTAAATCAGAGGAGGATGGTAAGAGCGCTGATTATCACTACCAGCACAGATCTGAGTTACCAGCTTGACGATGGGGAGTCTCACCAACTACTCAGCTCTGGAAAATCCCGCCAGATGTGGCAAAGCTCTCTCAGCTGAAGAAGGCAGTAGGCTCTCAAGTCTCCCCATAGCTTTGCTTCAAAGAACACTTCTTGAACATATACTGCTCACTGGTGTCTCCAAGGTCTCAATCTGCATGTGAAGTGTTGCTTTGCATGCTCAACTTCCTCTCCCCTCTCATCAAAAGACAGAGAGAGAGAAGGGATCGCAGTATTAAGTAGATCTTATATTTTAAACCTAATGATGTGTTGCAGAGATTAAGAAATTAGATCATATACACTACTTTCACGTCACTCCAATTCTGTGCTTCCCTGTTGTCCTCAGCAGAGTTGCTGGGCTTTACTTTTCCCCACTGCTGTACCAGCTTCCAACAAGCAAGCTCCTGCCTCCTTGTCAGAGTCAGGAGACGTTGCCAGCTGTGGCAACACCAGCTCCCCAAGAGACCCTTTGCTCTCCCCACACATCCATGCTTTGTCCTTCCAGGCACAAGCTGCACGCCGAGTCCTTTCTAGGAACTTGGTCAGACGAACATTTGTAGAGACAGGACGAACTGAGAGAAGGAACATCACCCCTTTATGTCACACAAAACCTGCGCTCTCCTCCCATTTCCCCAAGAGGCCTTTCCAAATTCTTCATCTCCTGCAGCCCTCTATGCAGCTGATCCATGTCCTTCTCCTCACTACAAATGATTAGATTGTCCTACAATTTAAGTGGTCCAGAATGCTGTTTCCTCAAACCAAGGATCCAGATTTTGATATTTAAATAAATAAATAAATACATAAATACATAGAAAGCCACAACTGAGCGGGATCAAGGCAGTTGATAATAATTGAATAAAAAATTGGCATCATGGGGTTCTTCGCTAGCAGGCTTTTAAAAACAAGTGCAAGTTTCTAAATTTTAGCAGATCTTACCCTGTGATTTCAGGCATATTTAAAACTAACAACAAAAACCCACATAGCTTTCTTGCTATTTTCTTGGATCCCAAACTACATTGTGAGTGGCAAATTATATTCCATTAAAGGATACTACCAATTAAAATAAAAATCATGATTCTATTTGAATTCTTTTTATTTGGTATTGTTACAAGAGACACCTAAGATTAACAGAACTGAAGGATTAGAAGGGAAAATGCCTTTCACCTAAATCCTTGGTCCATGCATTTGACAGCATTTTGTGTCAAGTCAGTTTTACTGTTTCTCTTAAAAGCAGTCAGCTCCCCTGTTAGTTGAGCTGGATTAGACCCACACAAATAGGAAAAGAAAAATACATATGGAAATGTAACTGCAGAAACTCAAATATTAGCAAGCAAGCCCAAGGATAGCACTGCTTTTTTCAGCTAAGTAAAATGAAGCTGCAGGGTACTCCTTAAACAACACACACACAGAGAAAATCCTCTGCCTCAAATAAACACACATTTCCCATCAGGCACACAAAAATATTCAACATTCAGCAGACAGTGTCAATATTGGCAGTGGTCTCTTTTTTCTCCTTTCAGTAAAGCGGGCGATCTGCTTTTTCACACACCCTACCCTAGAAACACGAGATCTCTATGATTCACTCTGCAACCTACCTCTCCAGTCACACACCTGGGGGGAAGGCATGCTGAATGTTTTCTCATCAAAGAATAAAAACATTTAAAGCATTGTGTTTCTTCTGGGATTTTGTTCCTCCTCAAAACGAGTCTTGTCACTTAATGTTTCCCTTCCACGCTTCCCCACGCTTCCCCAGCTCCAACCCACTGCCTGGCATCCTCTCCTGTCCCAGAGTTTGTCTCCTTACCCCTGTGCTCCTTCTGGTCACCTCCTCCAGTGCTGCCTCCTGGCTCTCTCTGCCTTCCTGTACCAAGGTGACCAGCCTCTTGTGCACCTGTCAGTAGGGTACATATGCATGCACAAAGCTCTGTTTGATGTATGCTTCATCCATCAGAAAGCTGATTTTTGCTCTCTTTAGTCATTCTCTTCACTCAGAAGCTTTTTCTCTAGTACTTCTCCCTACCTCCTTCTTCCCCCCTACTTCTCCTACTTCCCTACATCCTTTTCCCTCAGCCAAAGCTTGGTAATTTTCTTCATGTTTTCTCTCTTGCTCTCAAAACTTCCCATTTCTTTCCTATTCTCCAGCTACTTTCTCCGGCTTATTTTGTTACCAGACTACCACCTGTGCTCTTAGCCCCAACCATGTCTCCAGGATCTCTACAGTTAAATCATTTGTTAGACTCCTTTAATTTTCCCCATTTGCTCCTTTGAGTCCGAGCACCGCCAGTCCTCAATGACACGAACACAAACCCATGCCGTCTCCTCCTCCCCTCAAATAGCACAGACCTTCACTGGGAACTGACTGCTCCTCTAGGAAGCAATCATCAAACCTTTTCACAGGGGTACATTATTATGTATCGGCGTTAAGAGGGTGGCTTACCAAGAACTGATTAGAAGAGACGAGCAAAGCCTTGATAATCAAGGCCGAATCCATTTGAAGTTAAGACAAAGGTTTGGGCTGACTGTTTTGGGGCAACTTATCCCTAGAAACTTAAGAGAAGAGAAGAATCATCGGAGACATTTTGGCCGTGGACAGAGTTAAGCAAGAAAACAGCAAGAAGTTTCAAGGCAAGAGAAGTCAAACCAGCTATCCCCAGCGACCATTTAGATCTTCTGAGTTCGAACTCTACGCAGTCAGCAAGCAACAGCATAAAGCAACTTTCAAGCTACTTAAAGAAGCTAAGAGCAATGAGTCAGAGAGGCAGCATTTATGGTACTAAGATCTTCACCTGGAAAATGAGAGGAGCATAGCAACTGCTCAGCAGGCTGAACAGCAAAGACACACACACACACAACCCCAAAGAAGTGAGGCAGGATGGAGCCTTTCGAAGTTTGGTGCATCATCCTCCATGTGACAGCTGCTGGCAGCGACCTGTTGCTTCCAGACCGTACGGGAAGGTTGCTCAGAGCATCGCCCCCACGTGTGCTACCCAGACGAATGCAAAGGTGGGTGTGTGGGTGGCAGAGGAGAAAGCAGGCAGAGGGGTGAGCGAGCATGCAAGCAGCTGTGATTGAAAACTCTGAAAGTCTAAGGTCTCTGCAAACGCCCGAGTTAAAAGCAGAGGCAGCCTCCTGGATCGATTATGCATGCACGCCACTGAAAACACAGGCTGCTAAAGTGCCAGAGCCCTGCTGGATAATTTATAGGCTGGTGTTAGTATTCACAGAGCGGTGGGCAGAGTTCAAAGGAACGAGGTGGAGAATAGAAGTTTGAGCCTTATGAAAACACTGTCACAGCCAGCATGAGCCTCAGCTCCACAAAGGGCTTCACTTGTGCCGGGCACAGGCAGAAGCCAGCAGACATTATCACAGCAGGAGCCACTAAGTGCCATCCTGGCACAGGGGCAGGGCGTCCAGGGAGCGTGCACAACCACAGTGCACTAACGTGCAAACTCTGCAAGCATCTGAGCGCATGCCTGCTTGGATTTGGGGAAAGTACAGGATAGTCGTGTGCCAAGCAGCCTGCAACCCTTCTTCTCCTGTAATGCTTCCTCGCGATTCCCTTCATTCTCCTACACTGGCCATACATCAAATTTTCTGGGCTACTTCTGCCACAAACACCAAGCAGGGAGTAACTGAGGACCTTCAGATGCCTTTTTCACTTACGGTTTCACCAGCATTTGAAGCCAGGACTTCAGGAAAGAAATTAATCATACTAAGCCACCTAAAATGTAAGCTTTATTTAGGTGAGCTTGAGTTTTTCAGCTTTATCACTGTCTGAGACTCTTAGCCATCTAGTTATTGGGAGAGAAAGATGGGAAGACAGTGAGGTCATCAATTTACCAAGCCCTATGTCTGCTCACGTTTGAGATTAGACACAACACCAACGGCATTAGAATAAGTACTGTGGTTGACTTCAGCAGAGATGTAAAGCAAAGCCTCCCTCACCTGCCTTCCCTTCCTTCTCTGCAAGGCTACTACAAAGCCAGACCTTACAGACACATACAGGGGCACACCACACACTCTTACTATTCACCAACAACTGCCTAGCACAGTAGGAGTACAAGAGAAAGCCCCACACAGATGGATAAAAGAAGGGGTTTGGCCAATATTATACCATTACCTGCATGTCCAGATGCTACCTTTGCATACCGCTCTCGTATCACCTCTCCACAGCACCCAGCATACCCCTCTCCAACCATACTCAACCCAGAACAGACTTGTCTGAAGTTACAAGTAATTATCCAATCCATAAACTTCTCTACCTGAAACTCCCTGGCTCTTGCAACATACTTCTGAACTGAGAAGGCACGCGGGAATTTGGTATCACATACTGTGCTGCTTCAGAGACACAAATCAGAATGAAAACCTTTTGTTCCACATTTGGACAGCACCAAGGACAATACAATTCTCATGTCCGACTAGGGAATACGGTAAAATAATTAAATAGATAATAGTTGCTTAAACTAGTCTCCTCTCCATACAGTTACAATATAAAGTTGGATTTTTCTCCAAAGACTCTGGAGGACTAGAATATTGATAGATGCACGTTATTTTAATCATTAGAGTCATTTTTATCTTTTTTAAACAAAGAAGACGCATCTTTACTCTCTTGAGTGATGGCATGGACTCTCGATGTACTGCTGGCAAAACTATTACGTGCAATATGCAACTTGATTAGTTCAGCTTCTACATACGTGGTGGTCATCAGGGTCTTAGCAATCAATCTATAGGTTGTCCACTGCAACATTTCCAGTGGATTTTCAGCAGCAATGTTATTAAAAGTCTAAGGATAAAGGCACATGTGCACAGCACAGAATTTTGAAGGCTGGCAGCATCTGCTGCTGATAAATTTGACAACCATTAATGTAGAGAACAGTTTGGGACAGAATCTCAAACCAATCCTAAGATGAAGAGCGTACTAAATGTGATTAAATAAATCAGTCTGTTGTCTATGATCTTCAACAAAAAGAATTTAAACTCTTTCTATTGAATTTGAGACCCATTTTAGAGATAAGAAATAGAGATAGCAATTTGCTCTTGTCACGAAACAACTCAATCGCAGACTGAAAAAAGTTTGCCTCCTGCCCCTTCCATTTGATTGCTTACCTCTCGCAGTATAAAGAATGGAGGCTTCGACAGGGGAAAAAAAAAAAAAAAAAACTGCATTTAAGTTCATGCAAACATCTGGACAGAGTCCGGCAAAACAAGGCTATAAAGCAGACAGAAAAGACTTATATGGAAATAGAGAAAAGAGGTATAATGTGTTTAACATGGGGAGAGACAAAAATTACAAAGAACAACCAAATCTGAAATGACATATAAATCAGTTTACAAACAGAACCATTTTCTCAGCACAATTATGGTGACAGAAGAATCACTGGAGAGCTTTAAGAAATCATTCACTGAGCACTTACATGGGATAATCTAGCAAAGGGGCCCAGGAGACCTGGTTGATCTTCAAGAACAACATCCTCAAAGCACAAGCACAGTTGAATTTGATGTGCAGGAAGCCAAGCAGGTGTGGAAAGAAGCAGGTGGCTGAACAGGAAGCTCCTGATGGAGCTCAAACATAAAAGAATCATAGAATTATAGAATATCCTGAGTTGGAAGGGACCCATAAGGATCATCAAGTCCAACTCCTGGCACCGCACAGGTCTGCCCAAAAGTTTAGACCATGTGACTAAGTGCACAGTCCAATCTCTTCTTAAATTCAGACAGGCTTGGTGCAGTGACTACTTCACTGGGGCGCCTGTTCCAGTGTGCAACCAACCTCTCAGTGAAGAACCTCTTCCTGATGTCCAGCCTAAACTTCCTGTGCCTCAGCTTGACACCGTTCCCACGGGTCCTGTCACTGGTGATTACGGAGAATAGGTCACCTGCCTCTCCACTCCCCCTCGCGAGGAAGTTGTAGACTGCGATGAGGTCCCCCCTCAGCCTCCTCTTCTCCAGGCTGAACAGGCCCAGTGACCTCAGCCGCTCCTCGTATGTCTTCCCCTCTAGGCCCTTCACCATCTTCGTCACCCTCCTCTGGACAGTCTCCAACAGTTTTACGTCCTTTTTGTGCTGTGGTGCCCAAACTGCACACAGTACTCAAGGTGAGGCCGCACCAGCGCAGAGTAGAGCCGGACAATCCCTTCCCTCGACCGACTAGCAATGCCGTGCTTGATGCACCCCAGGATACGGCTGGCCCTCCTGGCTGCCAGGGCACACTGCTGGCTCATATTCAACTTGCTGTCAACCACAACCCCCAGATCCCTCTCTGTGGGGCTGCTCTCCAGCGTCTCGTCACCCAGTCTGTACGTATAGCCAGGGTTGCCCCGTCCCAGGTGCAGGACCCAGCGCTTGCTTCTGTTAAACTTCATGTGGTTGGTGATCGCCCAGCTCTTCTCTCAAGGAAGCAAATGGAAAGTGAAAGTGGGGGTGGGCTCTCCAGGAGGATACTGAAACTTCCTCGGCACATCAGGATGAAAATTAGGAAAGCTTGAAATTGCATGATAATTCACAAAATGTGAACGGTGGTAAGAAGTGCTTCAGAATGCACACTGGTAGCAAGAGAACGACTAAGCAAACTGTGGGCCTAAAGCTGAATGGGACAGGGGACCAGTGGTAAAGGGTATGGAAAATATTTAGGTCCTCAATGCCTTCTTTGTCTTAGTCTTCACTTGTGAAGACTGTTCTCAGCCTTCCTGTTTCACATGCCCATTGGAAGTATCCAGGGGCCAGAAGTACTACCCACAGCAGAGGAAGACTGAATTACAGATCACCTAAGCAAGCAGGGCTTACTTACCTAAGTCCTTGGGACAGACAAGATGTCCCAACCTCACTGAGGGATGCAGCAACAGCTGATGTCACCCTGTCATGTTTTAAAGGTCACAGTGATTGAAGGAGGCTCCTGATGACTGAACAAAGGTAAATGTTGTACCTCTCTTCAAGAAGGGCAAGAAGGATTCAAGGAATTACAGACTGGTCAGCCTAACATCAGTTCCTGGGAAGATTATGCAGCAAATCCTCCTGGAACCCATTTCCAAACACATGAATGACCAGAAGGCAAGTGGGAACAGTCAGCATGGATTTACCAAGGGAAATCTCAGCCTGATTGCCTTATGTGATGAGAAGATTGGCTTAGTGAAGAAACAGCTTTTGAAACAGTTTCCAATAGGATCATTGTAAACAATTTAGAGAGCTGGAACTGTATGAGTGTATGGCAAAGCACATGGAAAAATGACTGGAGCGCTGCACTCACAGGCTGGGGGTCGGCAGTACAACAACCCAAGGGCAGCCAGTTACTAATGATGTAACTCAGGGGTCCTTTGCTGGACTTGCTCCATTCTGTCAATGTCTTCCCTGCACGGGGAAGGCCAGGAGCGTGCACAGTAAGCTGATGGGGTTTTAAGAGCCAAAAAAGACAGAACTTTTTATCACTTGTTTCCAAAGGTACACAGGAGAGCCAGGGATAAACCCCAAGATAGACAACTCCCTTGTCCATAATTGCTTGCCCCATAAATGTATTCTAACAATTATGGTCCCATAACTCTGCAATTTGTCTATATTGAAGGGTTCCTGGAAAATAATTCACCCACAAAAAGTTAAATAATCACAGAATCATAGAATGCTTTGGGTTGGAAGGGACCCAAAAGACCACCTAATTCCAACCACGCCTCCACTAGACCAGGTAGCTCAAAGCCCCATCCAACCCGGCCCTAAGAGTTGATAAGAAGGTTTAAATATGACTTGATTGGAAGTTTGAGGCTTCAAGTTTTGGAGCATTTTAACTGTTTGTCACTGCATACCATAAAACATGCAGCTACATCTAGTGTCCCACGGCCACTTCATGGCTGCTGAAGAACAATAAATGGCATGGCAGGCCAAAGTAGAAGGAGGTGGGGGTTTGCAACATATGGGTTAACAGCAGGCATGTTTGTAACATGCTTCACGTTGGCATACTGTGCAATGGTACCACATCACACACTAAATGACAAAGGACATCACAGCACCACACGAAGTCACACAGCTTAATATAAATTCAGAGAGAAGAGCACCTCAAAGTCACCCAGTGCCTACCCTGCATTTTGTGGCCCTCCGGAGGTACTGTCCAAGCAAGATGTGCGCAAATGCAGCCACCAGCCCAGGCGGAGCTCCTGCAGCCAAGCCTGCCAAGTTCCCCAGCAGCATGGTACAGCCTTACAGCTGGAACAGCTGCTCATGGGGCAGCCAATTCCCAGCTCTCCACCCTTTGGGCAGTCTTGTACTCGCCCATATACAGCACCAAAGACATAACCTATACAGACAGCATTGTTTCCTAGCACTGGTATTAGTTAGGTTTTGCATCACCTTGGTAGGACACCATTCCGGCCAACAAGCTTCTTGCTTTATGCCACTTACTTTGCACATTCATCCTGCTGAGACCCTTCATTTTTTCCCCAGTATCCTTTTAAACACTAAGCATCAAACTCACGCTTATTGTCTCATTCTCTCTCTGTAACAAAAAACCTCCTGTTTCCCTTAAAACCTGCAGGGGTCACTTCACTAATGGGCCAGCCTGTCTCCCTACATACATCAGGTGGATGGTGGAAAGTTTGGGGACAGAAAAACCTCATCAAGTGAAAAGTAAGCTGTGTAAATAAAACAGATGGAAGATGCACACACAAAAACTCCGAAGCAACGGCCCCAGCTTGAATTATTATTGTAATCCTTTGCCACATGCCTACAGAAAACTTGACAACAGCTAAGCTGTCAACATGCTATCATACCACCCATCCTGCTGACCAATCTTTGTTTTTCTGTACTCCCCCAGTTATCTGTGTCCATCTGTTGTCTCTTGTCTCATTATTAGTGTGCTAGCTCTTTGGGGCAGGGAGCATTTTTTGCCCTGTGTTTGATGCAGGACTGTGTAGGTGCTACCACAATAGGCAGGAATAACAACAACAATAATTAGGTTATATCTCCCTACCTCCTTGGGTTGGAATGTTTCCCTCCTGACTTCACAGCAGCGTTCATAAAAAAATTATTACTTGGTACTATTTGGGGCCTCGTAAACAAATAATTACACCACAGCCTAACTTTGACCATTTCACCAGTCGTCCCTTCAGGCCTGAATCCGCTGAGCTCCCCATATGCTTCAAATGGTGAGCATGTGAGAACTCGGCTCCAGAGGACGATACCAGCCTTGCGGTGCAGCAGGACCAATGCCCTGCATGCAACCCTTAGACAGATTTTTCCCTGGACAGAACAAACTTCCTACACACAAACTGTTGCCTCCTACTGTTGTGTGTCAACCCTGACTCACTCCTAGTGCCAAGAAGTAGAGGATAATATCTTCATCCTCCACTCGAAGAATGGCAGCAGCCTGCAGTTATGAGTTTATGTAAGAAGGCAAAAAATGGTTATATTGTAAACTGCACACGCATACAGTGGTCAAGCCCAACACTGTTTGGGCTTCACACAAGTTCAACACGCATGTATTCACAGATGTTCTGTTAAAACAAAAGGAAGAAATTTCCTTCTTTGAGGTTTGTCAGAGGAACTGGATCTCTGTACTGGATCTGCTCAGAAATTCACCCCTGGCCCAACTGGCTACAGACTGCCTGTTCATATAAATCTAAGATTCGGAAGAAATGTAAGTAAAATATCACATAATATGCCTTGGTTACTTTCCAGTAGCCACTGAAAGAGTTTTGCTGAGCCCCTCAGAGAAGTGGATCCCCACTCCCTGAGTAAGTGCCTCTTCTCTGCAAGTACCACGAGCCCCTTTCACAAAGTACTGAAGTCGAAGTATTTATGGGATCAGGCATTAGGCTCCCTTTTCTCTAACCCATGGGGTGCTAACACACCTCCCTGCAATGCCTAGTCCACACTACTCTGCTTTAGGTAACTGGAAGAAGAAATTGTTGTACAGATGAAACCCCGTGCCCTTGTCCACTATTTAATGGAAGAGCACAGAAAAATCATCTTGCAGTAACTGCAACAAACTATACAAACTTGCAGTAGATTTTAACAGGAAAAAGCAGAGGTGGAAGTCTTCCTTTTCATCTCCAAATCGTTTATCCAAATCTTCCCAGTCTAAATTAATAAGCAACTAGGATAAGAACCTCCTAGTTAGGAGGACAGAGAAAGCTGGGCAAGCCCTCTGCTTCTTACCCGCAGGAACAGAAAGACTTACAGTGCTGGACAAGTATGTGGCCCTGTCAAAACCCACAAGCTTGCTCAAGCCTTTCTGGGACACGCACTGTAAAACCGGGTTGTGCCAGGGACACGGAAGGTGCTACAGGGGCATTACAGAGGAAGTGTTTCACCCTGGCCCTGCCTCCCCACGCTCCCACCACAACTGCCAGCAAGGGGAGAAGCCTGCTTTTCAGGTAGCCCAAGATGTATAGGGACCGGACGCTGGGGGGCTCAGGTAGCCCACTCCCTCCCTGAACAGGTCAAAATTCTAACAAAACAAACTAGTTAAAATCTGGTGGCTCTCCATCTCATCTGCTCTTAAAACTTCCTACGATGGGAGCACCGCAACCTCTCTCAGGAATCTGTTTTCATGCTTAACTATCCAAACAGTCACAAAGCTTTTCCTAGCATCTATCTCCACATCTTCCTTGCAACAAATTAAGCTGATTACTTCTTGTCCCATCCCCAGTGGACACAGAGAACAATTAATCACTGTCTTCTTAGAACAAGCTTTTAAATATCGGAAGACTTTTCATGTCCCTCGTCAATCTTCTCTCCAGACTACAGGAGCTCAGCTCGTGGAGCCTCTCCCTGCAGGTGACGCTCGCTGAGCTGGCTGCCCTCTCTTCATCTCCTTCCACCGTTCCTGGCTTTGCTGCTCATGCTGGACACAGTGCTCTGCTGTGGCTGCTGGAGTAGAAAGACTACCGCCTGTGTGCTACACGTGACGTTCCTGTTAAATATACCCTAAAATGAGATTTACTTTTTTGCAATGTCACCACACTGTTGACTCACATTCAGTCTCTGACTCACTGTAGTGCCTCCCAGATCCTTTTCTGCAGTACTGTTGCCTGGCTTGTTATTCCCCATTTTGCATGTAGGCATTTGATTTCACCTTCCCAAGTGCAGCACTTTTCATTTGTCTTCAGTGAATTTCTTCTTACTGAATTCAGACTGCTTTCCAGTTTATCAGTTTAATAGGTGTGTGACCTACGCTGTGCCAGGAAGATCAACTTCCTGCCTCGTGTTACACACAGGCTAAAAAGAGAGCATGCAAGAACTGCTGTGCTCATACAAACGTTAAGAGTTACTGTCTTATCACAAGCCTATCAATTTGTCACTTCCTCTTCACTCTACATCTCTACGTGATACCCCATGGTCTTAGTAAGAAACCAGCAGCTCACTGAAGCTTTATAATATAAATTCATTCAATAAAATTATAATCCACTGCCAAAAAAGGACTGCAATATCCCAAGCACCACATCACTCTGACCCAAGCTGGAACCAAACAGAGCTGCTAGCAGCTCATTAACTGGGTCACATCAACCAACAAGGAGGACAAAGGACATATTTAAAAAAAAAAAAAAAGAGAAAAAGCATCTAATTATAGGAGCTAAATCTTTAAGACCCAGCTCAACAAAATTATGCATTTTGGTCCAGTGTTGTTAGATACACTGTCAAGTATGTATTTGATTAATGACTTGTATGAAATTACATGGGGATCAATTTGTTTCCTTGCTTTTTCCCATAAAGCCCTTTAGGCTTCTAGAGATGTCACAGGTATTTTAAATGCATTTACCTGGAATTACATTCTATCACACCCTCTAAGTACTGCATGAGCTAACCAGACAAGCCAGCAGATTTTGATTCCAGGACTTCAACACAGTATCAGGCATATGGAGTCCCTTAAGAAGGTTTACCCCAGTCCCACCACAGAATTCCTGCATTCCCCATTTCCATCCAAAATGCAGGCAAAACTATTGATAGTTTAAAATTTCTTCTCTTCATGGTGTACAAAAAGATTTCGGGGTGCAATCCACTATAATAATAGAAGGGTTACAGAAACTGGAATCTGTCTCAGATACATGAAACTTTCCTTTCAAGAAACTCATAATACTTTACAAATGACAGTTTTGAATTTTGAAAGGTGGGACTAGTGTGAAAAGCTGGTTTGACATATTCAGGGAGAGAACACCAAACTTCTTCAGTTAATACCTTAATTGCAGGACCATCCTTACTGCTCTGCTGACGCCTCCTACTAGTATAGTGCTATCCATGGGTCATGCACCAGTACAGGCTGGGCCCCACCTGCCTTTTTTCCCAGAAAAGGGCCTCAGGGTACTGGTGGAGACCAAGTTAAACAGGATCCAACAGTGTGCCCTTGCAGCAAAGAAGGCTGATGGTATCCTGGGCTGCATGAGGAGGAGCATTACAGATCAAGGTAGAGGATCCTTCCCCTCTCCTCAGCACTGGTGAGGCCACACCGGGAGCGCTGCATCCAGTTCTGGGCTCCCCGGTACAAGGAAGATGTGGAGCTACTGGGGTGAGTGAGTGAATGGCCACAGAGACGATTAAGGGACCGGAGCTCCACTCCTATGACGAACAGGCTGAAAGAGTTGGGACTGTTCAGCCTGGAGAAAAGAAGGCTCATGGGGCAGAACTCAGTAATGAGTACAAATACGTGAAAAAACGGTGCACAGAGAATGGAGCCAGGCTCTTTGCAGTGGTGCCCAGTGACAGGATGAGAGCCGATGGGCACAAACTGAACACAGGACATTCCGTCTGAACATAAGGAAACACTCCTTTGCTGTGAGGACAACCAAGCACTGGAACAAGTTGCTAAGAGTGGTTGTGTAGTCTCCCTCCTTGGAGATATATAAAAGCCATCTGGACATGGTCACCTGCTCCACGTGGGCCTGCTTGAGCAGAGGGGTTGGACAAGATCATCTCCAGAGGTCCCTTCCAACCTCCACAATTCTGTGGGTTTCACCAGTCATCAACAGGTCAAAACTCTTCCTGAATAATAGTTCCTCTGGGGCTTAAATCTGTTCCTTTTCAAACATGCCCCGACGCTGCACCAGAACCTCCTGTCATCTGATACTGAGGGATGGTGCAGAAAGAAATTCAGCAGCCAGGATGAGTTCCTTCTCCGGACAATGATTCCACTTTGATTATTGCACAAACGGATCAAGATCTTTGCCATATCACTTTAACTCAGACTTCTGCAATGCTCAGAAAGATCAGACTGGTTATTTCCCCCTTCCCATTATTCCCAGAAACAGAGAAGACAGAAAACACAGTGGTCAAAATAATTCAAGTCAAACTGTTTAATGCCATACATATAATACAATATTGCTCACATCAGCAGAGAGCTTTATTCCAGATAAGATCTCAAACTAAAACAAGGACTCATCTTCCCTGTGGCTCCCTAGCACATGGAAAAAGGAAAGGAGGGCAGCATGGCCTCCCACTGGGTCTTCCAGTCTAGTGAACAGAAGAGAGTTCTGCCAAGTAAAGGAGAGTGATATAATCTTGTCTCACCTTCCAGTGCTCTGATGATCAGAAGAGAAAATGTTAAGTGACCATGCCATAATTTTATACCTGAGTTCAGCAACTGACTTATCTACATGAAGTAAATGAAGATCAGTTGAGCTACTAGTTATCAAGAAGTTAGGAGAGCAAGCACACCAGTATGACCAGTGCTTTAACTTGCACCACAGCTCAATTAACTTAGAGATGCAACAGTAACTACAAGAGCAGAAAATCACGAAGGCATCAAACTGATCAGAAAGCCTCTTGAACGCTAACTTGCCTTGAAGATTTCTCTTCCCTTTTGCGTTTTAAAAGAAATGAAGTATTTTGTTAAGAAAATACAACTGACTACCTGGCAACTTACTAGCACACACCAACTGAAAATTGCGTAGTTGTGGGAAGAACAAGATTCCCCCTTGGCACAAGTGAAGGGCCCTAAACTTCAGGTGAACAGGCTTTTTTCTGCAGCCCCTTCCTTGCTTCCCTCCATGATTGGTCACAAAGACAGCTGACAGAAGGGCCTTCCACACATGCCTCTCCAGATCCCATTCCTCCTCACTCCATTTAGTTTCTGCAGTTCAAGCAGATTCCTTTTTCCCCTGAAATCAATGTTTAATTAACACATTATTGGGAAAAAAAAAAAAAAAAAGGCTGTAACAGCAAACTGAAATGAAGCCAGCACCTCCCTGCTCTGCAGATGCAGCCAGTCCCATCAAACAGTTACCCCACTGGAGAGTTCTTCCTCTCCTCATCGTCACTCAGCTGCCAGCAAACATCATCCTTTTGCTTTGTTACCTTCCTTTGCATCCCCATCCCTAGGGGAATCCTTCCCTCCTTCGAGGTGGTTCACAACAGCAGGAAAGACAAGATCACGCTGCAGAAAGTAGAGGCAGAAGGGTAGCAAGTGCTCTCTGTGTAGCCTCGCAGCATGACCAACGCCTCCCCTTTAATCCTGCCATCCCCAGCGGAGCAGCACACTGATTCCCCTGGTGACTTCCCCACCTCAACACGGCAGCAGAAGGAGCGCTGCAGCGGTAACCGGACAGCGTGCTTCGCCATGAGCAGAGGGCGCTCCCAGGGTCAAACTCACAAAGTCTGGGACTACACGCAGCTATGTGTACCCAAAGGCAGCCGAGAGGCTACCGGCAGCTTCAAAAGGCTTACATCATGCCTTCCCCCCCATTGCCTCCTCCCAACCTCACCAATTATTATTCTAGCCCATTCCTTGGCTCTCATCCGGCTGCTGGGAGGTACTTGGATGCAGGGGATGCTGCAGCACTGTCAAGGGCATTACGAGGCAGGCCCTAGGCCTTGGGCACCCTCCCTGCTGAGCGCACCGGCACCCTCACTACAGGGTTGGCACAGCAGGGGAGAGACAACGAAGTCCACAAACTCCTGGGCTGGGCTGCCCTAGTTAGAAAAGGAGACATCAGGATGTTTGAAAGGGTCTACTATCCCAGCACTGTCATTCCCAGGATCCAAAGCTACTAGTGTTAATTAGTTCCCGTGATGTGATGGATGACAAGCGGCAGGGCCAGGAATGACACAGGCAGATCGCGTTCGAAATAAGCTGTCCCTCACCATCAAGGGCAAAGGAAAGGAATCCGGAGAAGACAGGAGCTAAGCACACCACTGAGAGACGCCAGGTATGCTGACAGAGGCCCCTCATCCCTGACGCCCCCTTCCCATCACCCCGGCTCGCTCCCGCTGCTGGCAGACAAGAAATATGCAGGGGAGCACACCTGGGGGAATATTTGGGCACAGGGCTGTGAGAGACAAGGGGAAAGCTCTGAGCTTTGGGAACCGAAGCAGATGAAGGGCTAACCCCTGTGGCAAGGGGCTACATTTCAGCCAGACCCGAGCTCCTGATGGCTGTGGGCACTCCTCCACCACCCTCTGCAAAGCCACGCAGCGATGCCTGCAGCAGCCCAGAGTCCCGAGAGGCTGCACGCTTGAGCCCAGACAGAGGGCTCTGCCAAGCTGGCTGCACAGTGTGCATTTCCCAGCAGCTGCCCGCAGTGCTCAGAGAGAGCCTTTTTCTCTGAATGGCAAAGCAAGACATTGCATCCCCACCTTCTCTTAAGAAACTCAAGATCTTCCAACACCACTGGCATATCTCCACCAGGAGCCCAACCGCCCAGCTTCTCGAGCACAGCGCTACAGGGACACAGCGTTTCATCCCTCACAGACCTCAGTAAAACCATAGTCAGGCTAGCCAAGCCCGAAGTTACGGCTTTTCCTTGCCAAAACAATAAAAGCCAGTACACATATGGAGCACTAAAGATGCCATCCACTGCCCACAGCAAGGAGAAAGGAAGAACAAACTTCTCCCATGCTGCCTTTCTACAGACATGTCTTGTTTTGGCTGCCTGGATTGGTGCTGAGAGGTCAAAACATCATCTCTGATGCTCAAAGTCCTTTACACATGTGAATTGTCTCGGTCTATGATGGTGTGAGGATAAACCAAAGGAAGGAGAAAGCAAATTACCTGACCAAGACGCTGTAGAGTGCTGGTTTCAAGCAACCAACAATCCCACTATCATCTTGGCTTCCAAAATGCAAAATATTCTCCTCAGCACTTGCTGTATGAATTAAGAGCTGACTATGCTAGATTGACAGACTGCTATTAACTAGAAGAGGAGGATGAGGGGGAGAAGAGAACTGACAGAATTTTTCAAAGCTTAACCAAAATTGGGGTAATTTCTGGCTCCAGCTGCGTTGGCAATAGTCCCAAAATAAAGCCTGTCTCCTTATCATGCTGGTGGGAGCAGGGGCAGACAAAGTTGGATGCTTTTTGTTTTTAATTTAAACACCGTGCCTCTTGAATCACTGTCAGAAGTCATCTCTTTTCCTGGTTTTTGGTCATCACAAAGTTCCTGGCTGTAGCATTTTGTTCTTGGCCACCGTGTGTCCTTATCCTTGACACAGCACATCACAGTTCAGCCAGCATTCACACCTTCCCCTGAACACCCAGAGCCTGTTACAAGAGAGGAGAGGGCAAAGGAAAACTGATCAGGGAGGTAAAGCACACTCTGCTTCTCTCAAGACAGGTAAACTCTGGAGCCTTGGACGAAGCTGTAGAAGAGAAAAGCAAGAAATTCAGTAGATCTGCTGAAATACCACTGCTGCTACACCAAGCAAGGGACTGAATGAAGTCTTCCTTCCCAGGAACACTCTAGACTAGAGCCAGATCACATGCAGTTTGAAGGTGTCCTCTAAGGTGATAGTCTGAATCCAATCCTAACACAAAGAGACTAAGAATTGCCTGACGGCTTGGTAACTGGCTTGAAAAGGGAGAGAAGTGGGGGAGAGAGGTTGCCAGCTCACTTCCATTTTGCGCAGGGACTTAGGTTATCACTACCATCGATTACCCCTGCACCATCGCTCACCCCCTGAACGCTCTGCTGGAACTGAGCTCCTCTCTCACTTCTTGGGTGCAGAGCTAGTCCCTCCACTAAGCGCAGTTCACCCTGCTCTGCTGGCTATGGAAGCTTGAGCACGGACAGAGCACCACAGCCAGACTTTGAAGTCCTTAAGGTTTACCTTCTATAATACTTCCTCCCAATTTTCTCTACTCCTGTGTCAAATAAATAGAGACCAACTATGCCATGAGAGCATGCTGGCACCTTAGTCACTGGGGAAATGGAGGAACCGTAAGACCAGGGCCCACCTTCACCCTACAGGGCGACGGGGAGGCAGACTCGGGCTGCATGGTGCTCAGCTGGCCGCTGCAGGAGCCGCCCTGCTCACAAGCACAGGCACCACAGCACCGTTTTGTTTCTGAAGGGGCTGGGGAAAGGGAAGGGAAATCAAAAGCAGCTTCTGGGGAAGCCAGGCAGCTAAGGTGAGATCGCTGTGGTGAGCACACGGCAGGGGAGTGGGGTAGCCAGGTATCTCTCCGGGCATCAGCCACAACGGCAGCGGTACTGGACGTGTCCCTGCCCCGTCTTCCTGACCGCAGCTCACCACCGCGCCTCAAGGTCAGGCAGAGAGGAGAGCAGCGGCCGGCAAACCACAATAGCCCTGGACAGATCTATTTGTTAGGCTTTTGCTATCGCTCCGTGAAGTGGAAAGATCCAGAAGCATGGAGACCTGGGAGCAGGCGCAACCACACGCAGGAGAGGAGAAGCAGCAGCTGGCAGAGCCACAGGAGCCTTCCTCCCTGGCTTCCCTCCGCCCGGCGTGCAAGCAGCCCGCAACCAAGCTGGGAAGGCCTCCGTGCCCAGAGGAGGAAGGTGCTGAGCAGGTCTGCGAGCCCCGAGGGGCCCTGACCGCCTGACACCCAGGAAAAGCCTCACTCACCGCTGCCATCCCCACCCCTGCGTGCCAGCCGCCCACGGCCACCAGCTGAGGCTGGCTGGGCTCTTCCCCTGGCTCTAGCTGGGGGAAGGAAGGGAGGGAGGAAAGAAGGGAGGGAGGAAAGAAGGGATTCATCTTCCTTTCCTTTCCCCCCCTCTTCTCCCTGCTCCACCCAGACCCAAAGAGCCGCGTCCCTCCTGCACACCCTACCACAGAACCACAAGGAGCTTTCCCCCGCCTCTCTCCATTCACCAGCCTCCAGCAGGGACTGCCTGGAAATGGCGATATTCCCCTATCGTCTGGATCAGCCGCACGGACGAGCTGAGAGAGGGCAAGGCAGGATGGCATGGCAGGGCGAGGCGGGGAGGCTTTGTTAGGTCCTGGCTCCAGCGCAGCCCGCCCCCTCTCTCCATCGCGATGCCCTCCAGCTCGGACACGTGAGGAGGCGCTGGGAAGGGAGGGGGCCTGGGGTGCCTATGAATTTTGTTTCCCCCATCAAGGGGACGGCTCGCTCCCCCGAGCATGCCTGGCTCCGCCGGAGCTCCCTGGAGTAACCTTTATTCCAGTGTGTCGCAAGCATGTATTTCACGGATGGTTACACTGAATCATTATCACCAGACGTTCATTTGACCAAAATAATGTTATTAGCATCGTCAGGCCCGTCACCCCCCACTCCTCCCTCCCCAGTACATCCATGCTCCCTCCAAGCCCCGGGTCCCCACCGCCCACGCAGGGCACACCCCTCCCCGGCACAAAAATCTCACAATGTGCTGGAAGAGAGCGCGGCGAGATGGGCTGGCGAAATGGATGGACGTGCCTTTGGCATTTACTGCGTTCCCGACCCTCTGCCAACGTTTATCAGCCGCACGCACGCACACACAAAGACGGGCACGCAAAAACTGGGATTAAATCACGGCCTGTCCTAGGTACGTGACTACGGGTCTGCGAGCGTGTGCACGTGTGCCCGAGCTGCGCTCGCAGTCCTATCGGGAGCCCGAATCTGCGTGGCATGAAGCAAAGGTCATCGTGCCACTGTTGCGATGCACTAAAAAAAAAGCCGCAGAGCCATCAGGATGTAACACAGAATTTTCTCGTCAAGGGACGAGAAACCTTCAGGGGGGTGGGGGCTGGGAGGAGGAAAGCGGGTGTGCGGATGGGGGGGGGGGGGGGGAACGGCAGAAAATGGGGAGGAAAACGAAGAATACAAAGCTCCACTTCGCTAATCCAAGATAGACAATCCATCCCTTCCCCCTCTCTACGCCCTCCCTCCCCCCGAAATGTTGGTGCAGATGGATTTCTGTATCTTGGTTTTGCAGCAGTGGGTCTAATGACTCCCATACCAAACCCCCTCGCTATCATAACCCCTCCCACTATTTTTTTTTTTAGACCGGGCTAAAGAATAATGTGTTTTTAGAGATAATGGGTTTTATAAAAAGGAAAGAAAAAGGGACGCAACGCAGACATTATGCGAATAAGCTGCTCCCCGCATCACCCCCATCTTCCCCCAACCGCACATCCCGATTTCACCCCCTCCCATCTTTCTCCAGCCTTCCCCCATCAGCTCCCCCAAGGAAAGGAAAAAAACCCACAACGCGATCTGGGTAGCCGATCTCAAAATCCCAAGCACTAATCCGCTTGAATTTGTTCTTCCCCTTATATAAGCAGCAGCACGTCAACATGTTCAGTGGAAAGGCAGCGTAAAATGAGGCCAGGCTACAGCCATGGAACAGGGGTGATATCGGCAGATATCGCTTCTATCGAGAAGCCATCACCACCGGGATGATGAAATCAAGTACTGGGCTTTCAGCCCTTCCCTTCCTTTATTTATTTATTTTTCTACGCTTGCTCTCATTCTATTTCGTTTTCATTTTGGTTTCGCTCTACTTCATTTTTTAAAGGACAAAAGTGAAATAAATAATTAAAAGCCCACAGACATACCCCACCGGAAGGTGCCCGAATGCTCCAGAAAGAGAAGCCTTACCTCCTAACTTCTTTTTTTCTTTTATTTTTCGGTTTTTTCCTTTTTCTCTTTTTTTAATAAATACATACAGCCCTGTTGCTCCCGTCATCCCCAAACTTCAAACATCCCCAATTGCACCTCCCCACTCCCAAAAAACAAACACTTTGTCAGAGACAGACAATTGTTTAGGAAACTGCCGAAGACCGAAAAAGAAACCGATAGAGAAATGGAAAACGAGCTCTACACAATAGTCTAGTTCGTTCAGCTGATAGAAGCGTACCCAGTCCCAAAACCAAAAGCAATAATCTCGGCGACCTCCTCCCCCCAGAGCCCCACTCACCCGTAGGTAAACTCGCCCAACTTAATACCGATGACCATTTTAACTTAAACCAATGACAGCCGTAACACCCTTCTGGTTCACGCTACGCTTAATAACCGGCTCTATCAGCCTGGCAAACAAAACCTTTTGTGATCATTTTTCCCCCCACCTACTCAACATCTCCCTGAGACTTTTCGCCAGCCTAGCGAAGAGTTGGCCCCCCTCAAAAAGCAGCCCCTCGAAACACGCAATAAGCCGATGCTGGTGAGCGGTCATGTCAATACTCGCCTCTTTGGGAGGGCTGCGTGCTTACCACAGAACAATTGCGTGCAGGCAAAAATACCGGAGGAACAATTAATATTTAGAAAAAAAAACAAAAATAATTTCTTAAAACTATTTCAACGAAGCGTTGAACGGTTCGACCATGGAAAGGTGGAAAGAGCTTGGGAAAGCGAAAGGCTGGAAGTGTCCTTTTTATAAACAATTTGATGGGTTTAGCCTGGGTTCTGCCTCCCCGATGCTTTGGTTTTTCTGCCGCTGATCTCATGCCTAATCTTCTTTATTGTTTTCTTTGAGGGGGGGGGGGGGGAGAAATCAGGAATTATTTTTTTTGAAAGAGAGAGATTTGAATTTTAACAAAATGCATCCTCATGGAGCCCTGGCTAAATATGTTACTTCCTAGCTACAAAGGACTGCAATTAAAATGAATTTAAAGAGTAAGCAAAAGACAAGTCACCTGCAAAGCACCGAAGTCAGTGCCCTTAGGTAGGAGAATTACATCACTCCCTGACTGAATGATGTTCTCTTTTAAATTATAAAGCAGGTGATTTTTTTTTTGTTTGACAGAAGACAAAAAAAAAAAAGGCAAAAAGAGGTGGGTATTTCACATACATCTTGCACGAAGAAAGCATTGAACCAACCTTTAAGGTCACTCACTGCCTGAAAACCCACAGCAGTCGCTCACGGTGGAAGTTTTCAGGCAAGACGGCTACTAAATCATTAATACAAACAAATGGAAGGCGGGGAGGAAAGGCGCTACTGTAATAGATCCGAAGACTTGGAAGAGGAAAAAAAATATATATATAAAAAAAAAAAACTTTCATCTTCAGCCTCTCTTCGTTCCTCATTAATAATTTTTTCAAGAAGAAATCCTTAAGCTTTAGCCAAACGGGAGGCTCTCTCTAAGCGTCTCCCGGCCGTAATTCAGCGCGGTGTCTTCTTCTTTTCCGCGGGGCCCCCCGCTCTCCGCTCGGAGGAGCCCCGCCGCGGGCAGCGCGGTTCCCAAAAAGTCGGGCAGGAGCCGCCGGGGCCGGACAGCGCCCGGGAGGGACCGAGGGGAGCCGGGCAGCTGCCTCGCGGGGGGCAGCACGAGCCCACCCGCGGGGCTCCGGAGCCCAGCGCCTCCGGGGCGGGAGCCCCCGCCGTGCCGAGCCGAGCCGTGCCGAGCCGAGCCGTGCCGCCCCCCGCCCGCCACCCCGCTCACCTCCGCAGCCAACTCGCGGCTCGCCTCCGCTGCGGGGCGGGGGGCTCCAGCGTGGCCCCAGCCGAGGAGGCTCGGGGGGTCCCGGGGAGGCTGGGCTGGCCGTGGCGAGCCGAGCCGAGCCGTGCGAGCCGCGGGCGGAGCTGCGCAGGGCTGAGCGCGCCGCGGTGCCGGAGCAGCCCGAGCCCCGCGCACGCCGCCGCCGCCCCCAGCCCGGCCCGGCCCCGCCCGGCCCCGGCTTTTAAAGAGACCGCGGGCACGGGGCCCCGCACGGACCCGCTACGGTCCCGGTCCAGCCCCACTCCGGGCAGCCGCCACCTGCCCCGGCTCCTCGGCCGCTCCGGCGCTTCCCCCCCCGGGACGGGGACGGGGTCAGGGGGCCGCCTCCCCGGGACAGCGAGCCGGGGGGTGTGAGCTTCCCCCCGGTCCCGGCTCCCTGCTGCCCGCCGCAGCCCGGCCGCTGCCCTCCGGGACCCCCCCCGAGTTCCCAGCCATCGGTTTGTGCCCTGCCCGCCGCGTCCAGCCCGGCCCCGGCCTCGCCAGCCTGGCAGCCCCGTACCCACCCGTAAGCCCCGGGGAGCGGAGGGGACGGCGCCGACGCCCCCGGCTGCGCTGGGGCCCGCGTTTTATCGGGAGAGCGGCAGCCCGGGCGCTGTAACTGGGCGTTGTGGCACCCTCAGCGCTTCGCACAGCAAACAGCCTCGTTCGGAGCGTCTTCCGCGAAGTTTCTGAGCGTGTTACCCTGCTGAAAGCCCATCTCCGAGAACAGCAGCAGGCACGCACAGGGCACACGAAACCCCAAGCCAAGAACCCAACCCCCTGCCCCACTCTCCGGAGTCTCTGATTTTGGAAGATGCGGGGGCGATGCTCACCCCGCAACGCCAGACAAGGGGAAGTGCATTTGCCCTCGAATAGACTGGAAAGCTGATTGCCTTTCCTTCCCTTTCTGGTCATGTACGCAAAGGTTTTTGTCCTTTTCTACGTTTTGCATAGGAGAGAGCTCACTCACAGCAGCTGGTAAATAATTATTTTATACAAAGGTATTGATCGCCTTGCCCACTATCAAAATGAAGCTGTGTCTGGGGTGTGTAATAGCCTCACAGAAACACTAAATAATAGTTTCAGGTAGTATTAGGAGCCCCCTGGGAAGTTGCTCTGGAAAACACACTGTTCCACACCTCCTAACACATTCAGACGCATGCAGAGGGAGGATAACAGAGACCTATTTCAACGAGGTGACAACAGCCCAGCAGAGAGGCATCTTCCAGACTCAAAATCGGAGTCCCTAGAGCAAGAATTTATCCCTTTATGTCTGTGCAAGCACAGGTTATTGTTCAGCTTCCTGTTTTATATGGACAACAGAGCAGCGGTGAGAACTATCAATCCCTCCTCAGGGCACGGGATTAGATCCCGGTCTCAATTACTGTGAAGAAAATCAGGTATTACTTTATTTACTTCAATAGTTAACTCCAGATTTAAACGGGCACCTGGCAATAAAACCTGGCTGCTAGTCCCTCTCTTCCCCTGCTGATATATTGCCCGAACTAGCATTTCGTAGCTTATCAAAGTAATAATTTGATGAGGTAGCCATCTGAAACCACACCACCTCTGGCCCTTCACTCTCCAAGGTCTTCTAAGACCGTGCACGTCCTCACATTGGATTTTGATCTGGCTGCCTATCACCAGAGCATCTTCCTTATAAAATCAATGACAACAGCACAGTCCCCACTTCCAGTTCCGAGCTAAATCTCTTCGGTTTGGCAGGCAGCAAACAGCACGTACCTGGAGAGAAAAAGAAACTAGCAACGGTAGTTTATAGCCTGCTTCGTCAAGAAAGGTAAAGTGAGCCTGGGAAGATTTTGGCACAGCAAACTAGTTTTCATCCGCACGTGATTTTTTCAACTAGAAAATCTAGGGATCCCAACGCATAAAGTGCTTACAAATCCAAAAGGGGGATAGGAGGCTTCATCTGAGGAGCTATTCAGGGTGCTCTGTAGGAACCAAGGAAGATACTGTCTGCTTTGAAAAAAATCTTACTGTGCATAACTCGGACACACAGACCTCTACTTCTGAAGAATTGTTACAGTGAGGTACTAAAATAGCAGAAATCGTTTTATAAATAGGTAGAGAGTACTGGGAAAATATTAGGAGAGCGGGGAAGTTTCGTCAGGGCTGCAAGACACTTTGCTGACATGTAGAGCAAAGCAGAGGCAGTAGAAAACAGCACAGTACAAGGAGAAGTTCTTTGTCCAGCAAGCAATACTCTAATTGCTCAATAGGGGAGTGGATTTTTCTAATTCCTCTAATTCCTTCTTTCACATCTCTAGCTTACCCCTGCAGTTTGCGAACAAGCTGTACTGAGAGGAAAGCAAAGCAAAACAAACCATCACGCCAGTGAGGTTTGCAGCAGCCCCCTCTAAAGCTGCTCCTCTCCCCAGCACGTACCACTGGCACTGTGATGACTTCCAGATGTATGACAAGCTCACACACCTGCATGCCCTCTCCATTAGCTCACCAGTAGGTGCATCAACTTGTTTCTGGTCTCTCCGTTACAGCGGCAGCAAGACCCCTTTCCAGAGCCCCCCAGAGACCAACAGCAGCAGATTTACACACCTGGGCACCCCCTCCCGACACAGGCACTGTGCTCTCTGCTCCCACCGCTGGAGAGAAGAGGCAAAGGCAAGCATACACAAGCACAGACGTGTCATTCATCTTCTCTTGCTTGCTTCCTTTAGAATAAATCTGCAAACTTTTCACCAATCCCATGTGCTTGTTTCAACGAGTTGCACAGTCGGACAGTTCCTCTTCAAGGTACACTGCTCCAAGATCTGGGGGCTGGCTAACTCAGGACAGTGGCTGTCGTACCCACACACCACAGCTTTCTCTGGCATCTTGCTAGAGGAAGCAGTTGGCTCACCGGAGCTACCTACACCCCAACCTGTGCATATGCCATTATCATCGGTTCCTGATCCCCCCCCCGCCCACTCCACAAGGGTGATGGGAAAGGGACCAAAGCCTGGAAAAGGCCCTGCAGAACATGCGGGTGTTAGAGGCATTACCTGCTATGCCAGGACGCGCAAGTGTTGCAACATCAAGACTGGATGATCCCACATAAACAAATGCCCCGAGTAGGGCAGCAGTAGATGGGAAGGAGGCCGCACTGCAATCTTGTCTCACTGAGTATCGCCTCCTGCGTTTTTTCCTTTGGTTCTCTCAATGGCATTCACCAAATCATTGATTTCAAGCATTTGTGTGGTACTGTTAATGGAAGTGAGGCTCAAGGGGAATTTGCCATTGAAAGAGTGGCAGAGAAATCTGTGCAATAAGGCAAGAATACAATTTATCTCTGGCTTTTTTTTTTTTGGCCACATTAGCACTTTCAGTGTCTTTTTGTCCAGAAGTTAATACCCAAGGTGAATTTAGAAGCTGCAGTCCAAACCACGATCACATCTTGGTCGTGCCAACCAAAGCTGATCTTATCTCACTTGTGACCTTATCCTACTTGAGAAAGCAAAACTCATTACAATAATAAGCAAAAACAGATGGGAAAAGGGTAATAATGACAGCATCTGGTCAGAACTCACTTTACCATCATTTCAGAGGGTTAGGTCTAAGCTCTCCTCCTGTAAACGTCATTTTTCACTCCGGCAGGTGATCCAACCTCCAGAATTATTCTGGCCACTTGCAGGAGGCATCTCTTTATTCTTGATTCACAGCCCTTTTCCTCTTTCTCCTAAATGCACATTGTGTTGCATTTATTTAATAGCTATAAAAAAGTTTCCTGCATAGGAATAGACTGCATGGAGTTACTTGCTGAGCGCTGCTTTGTTCAGCTCACTGTGCAGAGGACAGAAAGTATACAGGTACATGTGTGTGGCCTTCTATGAAGGGGAGAGAATGTGCCAAGAAAATGATGCACGTACTCATACATGTAAGGATGAACACACTCAGATGAGAGCATTCTTGCAGGAGGAGGAATGTGAAAGAGGGCTTAGGGCTCACAAGTGTGCAAATACCAAAGGAGCACAATCAGAGCAAGATGTATAGGGAAAGGAAGTGTATTTTGTCACATCAATAAACATATTTTAGAGAAAAAAGGTGAAGTCCTTTTCAAAGTCTTACACATCATCTTCTGCTATCTTTAGGTGTCATTGTGGAGGGGTGTCTTCTGTATGTGTGTTTACACTTAGGAATATGTAAGCATAACAACAACAGATGATACCTGCACACGAGTTTGCAAAGAAAAAGAAAAGCTGTACATTTTCAGGCAGCAGTATAAAATTTGATGGTTGTTACACTGACTATAACCTCTACCACCAGCTATTGTATCTATGCCTCATTCTAAGACAGATACTCCCCCATCACATGCTCTCAACAGAAAAACCTCCATTCCCATCTTTCATGTTGTCAACAATTCCACCATGACCCTAACTCAGGGCTGGCTCAAGACAACCATTTCTACAGCCTTACAGGCCCTCATGCAAAAATGAGTGGAATTAACCAACCCTGCTCTGTGCTGTCCAGCAGGCAGCATCCAGAAAAACAAAGACCAAAGGCATGGTTCAGAGGTAACCCATAAACCGTCCAATGACTATTTCCACCAGTTTTGAACTCCAACCTTTCTTACTTGCTGAATCTTCTAACTCAGTGTGATCCCTCCAGTTTCTGAGATGTCACTGGCCCCCTCTGCTTTAGGTCCCAGCAGCTCCTTGGTGTTTATTACCCCCTCCACTTGAACTGAGTCCTCTTTCTGTTCCTGAATCCTCAGATGGAGCTGTAATAATGATCCGATGACATCAGTGTGATTCCCTAGCAACAAATACCACGCCATACCTGCTTGCCCATCAGCAGGTTTGGGTAAGAACAGGAAATGTTGCAAGGAGTATGGCTGAGTACTAAAAGCTACTCCTTGAAGAGCTCCAGCGACTCCCCAGCCAAGATTAAGTATTATTTCCACATTGCTGTTGACCCCTTCAGCAACACTGAAGTAGAGCCCTTGATTGCTGACTATCAGTGGTACAAGATAGGGACATTTCCTGCTGTAAGCACTAGATAATACTCCAAACAATGTAGGAAACAGTCAGACTGGGGGGGGTTATATCTTGTCTTGTGTTCATTCTTCAGGATCAGCCCCTAACAATCTCACTTCAAACACTTATCAGTGGCTGGCTGCTTACCCACACATGACAGAAACCCTCCCCAGCCAAGAAACACAGGTGGAGTAAGGACGTCGGTGCAGGACAACGCAGGCTGACTCAGATGACAATAAACTTGTTGATTTTTGTGTGAGTCTATAACTAGAAGATTTAAAATGAGATTACAAACCCCAAACAAGACTCCAATAAAAGTAGGGTGAGGGAAAGAATTCTCTCCCTGCTGCTATAAAACACTGGGGGGTGGGAATTTTCTAGCATTAGCTAAATCCTCCAAGGAGCCAAAGAGTACAAAACATACCTTCTTTCCACTTAGCGAACAGTATTTTTGACAAAACCCTTTTAGCCCGTGTTTAATGATAGGTGTAGCATGTCTCCATGGCAAGTTTAAAGCATTGATTTTGACCTTTAAAGTACTATATGCTCCTTTTTCAAAGTTAATACAAATTAGATATCCATGGTATTTAAGTGCTTTCTGAAAATCCTACTGGGTACCTATCTTTGAAAATCCAACCCTAACCAAGTTTTGAAACTGAATCTTAAGTGGCTTGGGTCCCAACACCTGTTTTCTCAAAGGAGATTAAGCTAGCACTGAATCCCAACCACAAAAGCATGAAGGCAGTGAACCAACAGTGCCAGAGCAGGATTCTGCTCTGCGCTGTTTGTAGGCCCATCTCTTTACACATCGCCCCTCTGCACCCACTGAAAGACTCTGACTGAGGCCATGAGGCAGCAGCCCTGTTTTGGCCACTTACCAATTCTGCTCCCATCGCCGTGAGGCAGAGTATATCCTTGCCTTTCCAGGGCTCAGCCTAGGCTTTAAGATAGGCAGGTTGGAAAGCTAGACAAATGTATATATTTGAAAAAGGGACAGCACAAAATGGAGAGCAGTTTCCCTCCTCTAGCCTGGCCCCTGTGTCCCAGACCAAATACAAAGCTTGCTTTAGGGCACTATATAAATTGGTATTATAAACTCAGATGGTGCACCAGGGAGTGCCTCATTCTGTATGATTGGAGTCATTCTCAGGAGCAGTTCAGGCACTCAGCCTGCCACATGCGACTGCTGCCCCAAGGGCTGCCATTACAGATGCATTATTACAAAGCGCTGCAATAAAGCATGAACTAAAACAACTTCATTGAAATGAAGATTAATACAGAACATGTGTTCACCTCCGTACACTGAGAAGGAACAGTCCAGCAAACACAAGCACCACAGTGCTAGGGCTGATGGGCTGGGGGAGCAATGCGACCGGCCAGCCATTGCTATTGCTGAAGGCAAGCAATACATTTCCATAGCATCTTCTAAGTGTCCACGGGTAGATTTAATGTAGCATCTGCAAAGCAGAGAGGGAGGCAAGCAAGACGCATGGAGTGCTGGAACACACAGAAAAGTGGGCTACGTCTGAGGCAGGGAAGAACAGAGAGGGATGCTTCAGACCTTCAGAAGCAATACCGCTGGCTGCAGAATGATCCATGCCTTTAGTTATCACAGACTTCAGTGGATATTGAGGCTTCTCAGCACTTCAAAGTGTCATATCCATATGAGAGTTACAGGTGAGAAAGATCAGCTAAGGTGATGGTTTATCCATCCCCCTCCCAATCAGAGCAGGATTATTCCCCATGATCTATTTGTTGGTGCTATCGCTGCCTCACTTAAACTCTCCCATGCAATTCACAACATTCACTACCGCCTCTTCTGATGCCCTTTCAGAGCCTCATAAATTTCCCTATTGGCATGAACTGAGGGACATTACATCTATATATTTCCCTGCTCAAATTAAACTCATGATACCCTGCATGGTTTAATGGTCCAACTTTCATGCTTCCTTTTCCTGATGCAGGTTTTTCATTCTTCTTTTCCTTGAAAACAGCATAAGGCTCCTATCGAAAGCTGCCTGGGGCTACTGACATCAGGTCCCAAGGGATTCCTTCCTTCGTTCCATCAACCAAGTCAGCCCCCAACTTGGAGTTGCAAGCATAAAGGCATCCAGGATAGACACAGTCCATCACATCTCAACTAAACAACTTGGTCAATCCTGAAGGTACTCCTAGATCCCCTTTAAGTCTGAGACATGACCCTGTGTGAAGGTACCGCGGGTAAAGGTGGCACAACATCGGGTCTTCTTGCTAGGAAGAAAAGGCAACGGGAGGGTACATGATATTTATGGTATTTCACAGGGGCCAATGACAGATAGCACAGTGCTGGAGGTTAAATATAGCAACAGAAGTAACAGGTTCATAATCAATCTGCATCATGGATATTTGGCACTTAAGAGGGAAAAAAAAACAAGAATCTTCCTTGAGGACACACCTTACAACACGGACTTTGACCCTTTGGAACAAACTGCATGCAAAAGGCTTCTACTGATTCCTTAACAGTGCTTAAGACCCTGCAGATGGTCCGCCTTTGGCACAGCACCCAGATAGGTACATTGTAATGGATGACACAGGTACTTTAAAAAAAAAAAGTCACGCAGCTCTTTATATGGGCTGGAAGTGAGTGGGGAGAAAGGACTAATTAAAAGTAGAGAACAGATGCCCCCGTGATGCTGGCATCTCTAGCACTTTCTGTTTCTGGAATGAAAAAAATCATTTGTCATAAAAATAAATGAACTGACATCAAATATTTAAATTAAAAAAAAAGAGATTGAAGGGGAGATAAAAATACACAATAAACAAGCGAAAGCTCCTGTTAGCAGGTTTGCCTTTCCTCCCCAAGCTGACTGGCACTGCACCAATGCAACTCACAGAGAACAAGATCTGCTGCATGCAAACGATTCCTAACAGAGCTGAAAGTCTGCATTGAACATGGATGAGCAGGGGAGGAGTTGGGCAGCTGCCTTTAGACCAGGCTGCCATGTCACTGGCCATTCAAAGGGCAATACTGTAAAGAAATGGGTATAAATTAGATTATTTCACAGCAAGGTGCCATCCATTCCTACTTGCACTGCAATTTTGTATCCCAAAAATAGAGTAGCCTCCACAGCCCTCCTACAGCGCACCTCTCACACCACCACAAATACAGCTCCATAATACTCCATCGCTATCAATACTCCCCTGACTGAAGATGACTGAATAAAACATTCTTAGAAGCCAATAACCTTATCTTACAATTAAAAAGAAGCCAATGTTAAGCTCTGTTGAATTACTGCTTTCTCTCAGCTCTCCACACGTATACTAAACCAGATATCATGCTACATCCCAGGATGTACCTATGCCTAATGTCCAGCTCTGAGTGGAGAGCAGGTCCTCACTATGGAGAGCTCTGAAGTGACAGGATTTATCCTACGATTTTAATACACAACTTCAGATTTGCAGATCTCAGATTTATACCACACATAGATCCCAACACAGCTCCATATGTTGTTGTCTAAATGCCTGCATAGACCTGATCCCCACCATGCAGAAAGCTATGTGAATCCTTATGCAGGCTTAATACAGAATTACCACTACATTTCTATAATAAGCATATTCCTGCTAGGCAAAATGCTGTTTGGATCCCTAGACTTCATGCTGGAGACACTGAACCTTTTTGCTCTTCGGATCAGGGATGTGAAATGCAATAAAACAATGGGGGTACCTGGTTAAATGATAAGGCAGTGCCTCTCTACATTGGCCTGTTGCAAGTGTGAGTCAGAATCCTTCTATGGGAACCGATCCTTTAGCTGAAGGGAAGAAACAGCCCAAAGACCCACTGGGTCTGCAGCTGCTATATCTCATATTACCATCTGAAAAAAAAAAAAAGAAAAGAAAAGGTTTCCAACAGGTTCTAATAAACAAAGTTCTGCCTAGCCTGTCACCATCTCAGCGAGAGGCCCCAGGGGTTAAGTCTGAACTATTACAGCCTGAACATGGCACGTGTCAGTTGCAGCCGAACTGCAGTGCCTTGAACATACCGTGCTCAACTCCGTGCAAGGAGTCACGGCGATCATATGAAGCACAGCTTATGATCACTCTATGCATGGACAAATTCATAAGAGAAGACTCTAGGTTTCCCCAATCCAACTACACTTCTGTTTTCTGCTACTCTTCTCCAAACCACAGCCGACTTAGCATACTGACCTGCGGACAGAAGACATTGATCATCCTGTCCCATTTTGCCAGGCACAATCCTAGGACTACAGCTAAATCTACTTGTGGTACTAGCAACCACCACTGTAGATCACATCATCTGCAAGGATAATGCATAAAGTGTTTCATTACAAGTAAATCATTCTAGATTTTGTCTGAAACAGTTTCACTGGGCTTATCAGTATAATTTCACAAATCTTGTTTAACAAACAAGTGTTATAACTCCCTGTGCAAATGCTTGCTGCAGAATAGGAGTTGCTATTTTGTTTTCCTTAGCTTAAACTCCTTTCAGAGTGATGCAAGATGATCTGAAAGAAGTTCTCTTATAACAAAACAATGAAGTTATACTAGCATATCAATTTAAGTTTAGACTTACACACACTGGTATCACTTCTCCAGGCAGACAACCTATTAGATATGGGACTTTCAGAGCGTTATCAACAGCAACATGGAAAGAAGCTACATCAGATAACAGCAATGACAGAGAAATGGGATCATCTCCTGGGTCTTGTCTCCCACCTTGGGAAGAAAAGCATGGTTTCGTGTCACGCTTAAACAACCGAGAGCTGGAACTTGACAGTCCAGACACCTGCTATCATGTCTGTAGGCCAGTTTCCTTCTCCGTGCCTCATTTTATCTGATTGTAAAATGAAGAGTACCTCTCCAGCTCCTTCCCGTGCATTTTCCAAAGGTTAACTATTTAATACTAAAGAAAGCTTCCTCAGGCAAAAATTAATAGCATGATATACAGGAAAAATCCTGAGAGACATGAGAGTTATTACTGGAAATGGACTCCCTCATTTTTTTTTTATTTTTTTTAACATTTTCTTTCTGAAGTTGCTTACAGACACATGCATCAGTTTTGCATGTTGGGGGTTCTCTGGTAGTTTTGGAGGCAGAAACCTGGCTGCGCTCCATCTCTAAAGACCTCCAATACTAAGTTTCCCTACCGTAAAACATTCACAATTACTCCTTCTCTGTCCCTCTTTCTCTCCGTCTCTGAGGGGAAAAATAAAATAGAAAAAAAAAAAAACCTCTTGCAAGGGGGTATGATGCATCTTTAATGAAGGAGCTGAGAGAAGCGCATGCCATACAAAGAAGCTAATCAGTCAATCAAGAGCCAGCTCACCAGACAGAAGCCGTCAGTGCCTAACTGCTCCATCTCCACCTGTCCGGGGAAACAACAAAACAGCATGGGACATGCCTGACAATTGAGTGCAAAGCAGCGCAGACATTTATGTATTTCTAAGCATTAAGGGTGCAAGTTGTTGTTGCAAATTAAAATTTCCAAGACTAAGAAAAACAAACCCAGCACCACACAGGTACTGATGCGCAACTGAAATAAGGCTAGTGACTGCCTCTTATCCCTTTCAAAACACTAGCAGACCTCAGGATACAGAAGGGCAGGAGGTGAGAATTGCTGTAATTGGGCTAGCTGGAAAATCCTTTGCCGTAAGCTCGCCAATCTAGATCAGTTAAGTGAATGGTGGTTTAGAGAAGGAAATGCATCTCTTAAAACCAAAAGGAGCAGAGCTGTAGGAGCTGTATGGATTTCTATTAGCGAAAGCATAAGGGTCATAATCTTTATTTCCTGGATCTGATATTGGCTGGCTGAACAGGCTGAGGCAAAACACATTTCACCTGCCTCAGTTTCCCCAACTAGAAAAGGATAAAAACAAAACCTACCTCGATTATACAGGCATGATTTGGTTTTGCAGCTGGCTTAATTAATATTCATATAGTGCTTAAAGACCCTTGCAGGAAAATTGCTGCCCAAGTGCAGATTTCAACTTGCCGTTTTGCCAAGTGCTCTCGTAAAGAGCTTCGAATTTACGAATTTTTTTCCAGCTCTGCAAACAGGCAAATGTCTGGCAAGCACGTGGCACGCCCAGCGTTCCTAAAAGCACCCAGGGGCTCCAAGGCACCCGCCTGTGCCCTGGCAGACGGCACCTCTCGCCAGGGTGCCAAATGCAGTGCCCGCTCCTCAGGGTGGTTCTGGTCTCACTGCTGCGGCGCGGCCCTAAGGTCCTGCGGGCCACACACTCCACACCATACGCTGCCCGGGCTGCACCACAGAGCTGCCGCAAATAACTGCGGCGTCACTGGATTGTTTCAACAGGCAAACCCGAGCTACGAGCCTTGGTTCTGTTTCAGATGGTGTGTCCCTGCTTAATGGCACTCACTGGCCCAGCCATTCCCTGGTGCTAGGGGCAGCTCGGGGTCAAGACTGCCCTGTGATCTCACCTGACCTCAGAGTATGCACATCACTCCTTCCACTTCCATGACAGAAGTAGTTACGTACTGCCATGGGTCTAACTCTTTCTGGGTATGGAAGCCTGCTGTGGAACATTTCAAATAGCATTATGCACCCTGAAGTATGTCCTTACTTACGTTCCTAACCATTGTCCATTTACCTGAAAAGTAAAGGAATGATCTATAGCTTTGTACTCTGGCTTGAATATACATATATATTATTTTCTTTTATTTGGAGGGGAGGAACAGAGAAGGAATTGGTGTCCCCACCTTACCTGCCTTTTCTTTTTGTTCTGGGTCACCTCCTAACCAGCTATTTCTATGATCACAGGCACTTGGGCCAGCAGCAGGCTCCAGAGAAACTGTGCAGCTGTTCTGCAGGAAATAGCCTGCAAAATGGGGGAAAACCATCTCATCTCTTTCAAAAAGCAACACCTAGAAAGCCTGTTTTCTTCCACCTTCTATGTGTGCCCCACGGGTACGGCTCACATAACAGGAAAACCTACCTGAGCAGAGAATCCTAATGTCGGCCAGGAGGAAGAGGGGACAGGCCAGCTGCATAGCATCCCATACCCTACACAAGAACAAACCTGATATTTTGTTCATGAAATATACAGTGATAGGCCCCTCATTCTGCCTGATCTCAAAAGAGATGACAAAGAACAAGGATGTCAGTGAGGGGAACTGCCCTTTCTCCCCTCAAGTCTTCTGAGGCTCATTAAATTACCAATTGTTTCCTAACCTGGATATTTATGTCCTTTCCTTGTGGAAAAGGACAGCAACTAAAACTGTAACCCCCAGTGCAAGGAACAAACCAAACCTCCCCAGCCCTGCACTTCTCTCAGGGACCACTTGCAGGCATGAAAAGACAGCTGGGAAAGTATTTCCCAGCCTCACAGAGGTGAGGAACTAAATTTGTTCATGTTTTAAGGTTCAGATATGGCACGAATACAGGTCACAGAGAAAGCTTATCAGGAAAATTAAATACAGGATCCTCCATGTCTCCCTCTAATCTTAGGAACTCTCAGGATGGAAGAGAAATAAAATCATACTTACTCTGAGGGTTAACTCAGTGTCATGGCTAAAATCCAAACTGAGTAATTACATTCTCTCTCCCGAGCGTGCCCTTGAATTTTCTGCTAAGCATGTGACTTCACTTCCTGTTGCCAAGTTCTGCTGCGTGTGCCTGAGCATCAGCTGCACCCACCCATGCAACCTGGTTTGCACTGCGAGAGGAGGAACGTTTTCTTCACCCCCCACTCTGAAATATTTTGACAGAAGGTCTCGGTGCATTTTCCTACCTTACACAGCTCACGTGGGCTCCAAAGGCATTTTGCTGGGGCTGTTTCACTGTTAGCAGCAGCACCGTATTTGCTCCATAGCACATTTTATAAAAACCTTTCCCAGTGACAGCAACACCATGTGTGTGCCAAACCTCTAATAGCCACAGCACACCTCTTTATGCTCCCTTATTTAACAGAGGTGCTGAATAGGCTGAGAACGTGCTGGCTGTTTGATTTCGGCATGGGGTTTAAAGGTAAAGTTTAGCACAACAATCATTCCCTGAACTGCAGAAATGGTCTATAGAAACCCGAAACAAAATCTCCTTGTGATCCTAACAGAGCCATGAATTGTCTCTCTCAGACACTTTTATTCATCTCTTTATTGTATATTTACTTAGGCTTCTTTCTTTACAGCATGTTTTCTCCTAACGGGAAACATGTTTTATACCCCTCCAGGATTACTCCAGAGAAGCCAGAATGAAGATGAAGTAAAGACAGCATCTACTTCTCACAGGCTGCTTGATTTTCTTGGAATGCATCCCCAGCTTAAGAAATACCGGGAAGGCAATTGGGGATCAGGGCCTGGTCAGGTCAAGGACGCAGGAATAGAGTCCTTAATCCCTGAGATTTTAAAATGTCAGTGGGACAGAAAAAATAAGAATAATAAAGAACAAACTTGCTTCCCCAAAGCAGATCCCCAAGTTTAAGAATATACAGGTACCTAACTGAAACTGACTTAGATTACAGTTAGTCACTGAAATACTCAAACATCTGGGCGCCAGTATCTCTATTACTTTTTTCACTTCACTTTCTACATCCTGGACCCTGCTAGCTTATAAAACCCTGAGGCTCACACAATCAGAAGGCTTCCAAAAGATCTAAGAATGCACGTGTCCAGACAGACTACGCACATTTCCTGGAAGCCAAAAAGCAGGAGAACATCATTCCGAAGTTGAATCAATTACCAAGGATTTTATTTTTTTTAATCTAATACTAAGCAGCAGTGGGAAAGGTAGCTTTTCACTACTTGAAAAATAATAATAAAAATGCAGTCTGCTTCTTTATAAGTGTTTTTCATCCACACAGTCAGTAATGTGTCATTCCAACATGCTGCAAACCTGTAGGCCCATTTAGCTTTAATAAAAGCTGTGGGCAACAAAGTGACGGGCAGACAGCCCCGATCTAACTTTATCTTGCCATACTGGGGGCAAGTAATTGCCCTCATCCTTACCTAAAAAGAAGCAAGCTGCCATATGCAACCTGGCATCCCAAATTTCTTCAAACTTGATCTCCTGCACTAGCTACACAGAAGGTTGCTCACCTGCTTGTGAAGAAGCAAGATGAAAAAGGTACTTGAAGTCCACCCTTCTGAACACAAGAAAAGCAAAAGCTCTGCCATTAACATAGTTAAACCTCTTGCTTGGAGGAGTAGATATGAAGGAAGAAAGGGTAGCTAGTCCTCTGTGGATCTTGGAAGCCATTCAAGGGAGGCACTACTTGAACTGTTAAGTGTCTGTGGTGTGCACTTAGTGACTGAAAGATGGATACTGCTAGTGACTGAACACAGTGGTCCAGCAGATGCATAGGCAGTTGACTCCAACACCTCAGCAGTAAGTCTTGCTCCTCTAAATTGCACCTACTTTCTAGTATCTCCATCCCCAGGTCAAGGTGCTTGTTCATGCGTTCCAGGCCCACCACTGTCACCTGTATGAATGAAAGCTAACTCCCCAGGAAATGCGGGAGGTGTCCCACACAGCTCAAGCCCTTCGGCAGTGACAGTACAAATGCTCAGCTGCCCTAGGGCAATGAAGTACAATGACAACACAGACTGACATGGAGCATCCTCCTTCCAAGAGAGCATGTCACTGCTTTGCACCACTTTCTCCTATTCACAACACAATTTCAGTAAATGACCATTTTCCATGCTTGACTCAGACTAGGTACAGAAATGAAAAGGCTCAGGCTACATAAAGACGTGACATAAGCGAATGAGCCATCTGATGACTACTTACTAAAAGAGCACAAGTAATCTCGTGATCCCCACCTCCAGTTTTGTCACCGCACTCTATGGAAGGATCGGATGATACAGTCACAGCATCGTACACTCGGGATTGATGTAAAATCCTGCAAGACATCATAGGCTGTTCATAGAGGATAGATCTCTAACTAGCTAAAAAGGGCTTCATCCTTGCTTTGTTTCCCTCTGTTGTCTCATCTCCCCTGCTGGACTTTGCTTTGCCTCAGCGAACTCCCATTGTTCACAGCAGAACATGAAGGTTGATAAATTTATCCTCACATTACTCTCCGGAAGGCAGAGAAGTGTCAACTTCTCATCTGCAAAAGGGTGATAATTAAATGCTGAGAGAATAAATGACTTGCACAAGGTCACTTGGGAAGTAAGTGGCAGAGCTGAAAATTAAATGCAGATCTCCAGAGCTGCAGGTCAAGGCCTGGAACACAAAATCTTACTGCCCTGCTGGCATAGTGGAGATCAAACTCTGAGCGTATTATAAGGCACTCTGCAGGAATGTGTGCTAAGGGAGATGAACTGAACTTCTCGTGTTCGGTTTATCTGTAGGAAGAATTGGATGAATTTCAAAGAAACAGGTAAATAGAGATCAAGGAAACAGGAAAGCAACACAGAATCTACCTGCAGAATTACAAATTGCCTTTTCAATATCTCGTGTAAGACAAAGACATTTGCGTAGGCTTCTCCTGTTGTGCATAGTACTAGTCCAGGAGAAGACCTGGCATCAACACAGTGTCTAATGCTCAGAAGTAACAAATTGCAACCACAGAGTTGTCCTTACAATTTAACATAAGGCATATTAGTAGGTTTAAAATTCTAGTAGTGCTACAGATTGTCAGGGTTGCAGTTTAATAATTACATGCCTGCACCTTCCTTTCTTCTTACTCTCTATACCAACTCCTGCTAAGCACCCTCATTTAACCTTCCTTCTCTTTCCTTTGCAGATGCTTCCTGCTGCTCCGTATGATCAGACTTATCCCCTTCCTTGAGTTTAACATGTTTTCTTCATCTCTCTCCCTAAAAAACTTTCTACCTAAGTCTTTCAAAAGGAAGCCATCATCTCAGCTGGTGATACCTCAGTGGCACAGCTATCCTGGCTTCCTGACAGCAAACAGTATTATCATTGCTAGGTTGTGATGTGCACTGTCTCCCTCTGACCTGCTCTTTGAAGCCTGATTTGGCCTCACCTGCCCTGGCTCATTGTGGCTTTTTCCACAGAATCACAGAATAGCTGAGGCTAGAAGGGACATCTAGAAGTCATCTCGTTCAACTCACCTGCTCAAGCAGGACCACCTAGAGCAGGCGACTATGTCCAAGAAGATTTTGAATATCTCCAAGAAGGGAGACTCCTAAACTTCTCTGGACAACCTGTGTCAGTGCTCAGTAACCCACACAGTAAAATAGTGTTTCCGTACATGCAGATGGTTCCTCTTGTGTTTCACTTCGTGCCCGTTGGCTCTTGTCCTGTCACTGGACACAACTGCAAAGAGCCTGGCTCTAGTCACTTTGCATCCTCCCTTCATGCATTTGTGCACATTGACTAGATCGCCCCAAGCATTCTCTTCTCCAGGCTAAAACAGTCCCAGACTTCTCATCCTTTCCTCACAGGAGAGGCGTTTCAGTCCCTTAGTCGTTTTCATGGATCTTTGCTGGACTCTCCCCAGTAGCCCCATGTCCCTTGTACTTGGGAGCCCAGAACTTGATGCAGCGCTCCAGGTGTGGCCTCACCAGTGCTGAGTAGAGGGGAAGAAGGATCACTACCTTCAGCCTGCTGGCAACACTCCTACTGCAGCCCAGGATACCATTAGCCTTCTTTGTGGAAAAGGCACGTTGTGGGCTCATGTTCAATTTGGTGTCCACCTGGACCGCAGGGCCTTTTTCCAGCCATTCAGACCCCAGCACGTACTGGTGCCTGGGGTGGTTCCTCCCCAGGGGCAGGACTTCACCCCTCCTCTTTCTGAGCTTCTCGAGGCTCCTGTCAGCCCCTTTCTCCAGCCTGTTGAGGTCCCACTGGGGGGTAGCACGACCCTCTGCCATGGCAGCCACTCCTCCCAGTTTTGTATCACCTGCAAACTTGCTGAGGGTAAATTCTGCTCCACCATCCAGCTTTAAATTAAAGAATATGTTAAACAGGACTAGACCACATGCTGACCCAAGCGCACACTGCTAGTTACTGGCCTTCAACTAGTCTTCGTGCCACTGATCACCCACTCTGGGCCCAGCTGGTCAGCCAGTTTTCAGTCCACCTCCCTGCCTGCTCATCCAGCCCATGCTTCAACAGTGGCTCTGAGGATCGTATGGGAGACAGTGTCAAAAGCCTTATTGATGTCCAGGTGGACAATGTCCACTGCTCTCTCCTCATCTGCCAAACCAGCCAACTACTCTTGATCATTTTCTTGCCGTTTGTAAGCTTGGAAATAGTTTGCAGGATTAGCTGCTCCGTCACCATCACAGGGATCTAGGTGAGGGTGACTTGCCTGTAGTTCTTTGAGACCTTCTCCTTTGACTCTTCCCGAAGATAGGAGTGACACAGAACGCATTCCCACTGTCTCTCCAGAACTGGAGGGGAAATGTAGGGGGCACCATACCCACCCCATAAAGCCTCCTTTGGGAGGCAACAGGCTATCCGGGCAGCAGTGCATGCTGAGCAGCTGTGGAAGTGGGATTGGGTGGGAGGCTGTGAAGGCACCAAGATGAGCAGGTAAAGGAAATGTCAGGGAGCTGGGAGAAGAAGGAACAGATTTATCCAGGTGGAGACTCAGCCCAGCTGGGTCTGAACTCTGTGTTTGATTTTGGAACAAACAAGATGAATAGGAGTGAGGAGACCAAAACGCAGAGGAAAGAAAGAGAAACAAGACCAACTCTGAGAACTGCTACAGATCTCCACCCAGAAAGCACAGCACTATTCTGTACTTCACTGACTGTTGGTCCTGTTTGACAGGTATCAGTACCCTGAAAGATTTCACTGGTCCTGCCCATCACAAATCCCAGGCATCTGCCTCATCACAGTGGTGAATCTTCCTCATGTCTAATGCATGTAACTACACCACTTTGCTGCTGTCTGAACTCGGCTGTGAAGTCCCAGAGTGGCCCTTGTTCTTAATGTCTGCACAGAAGAAAGCAGACAGGCAAAGCTTAACACTGACAATAATAATAATAGTAGGGGTAATAATAAATCAAATGCTGTCATCACAGTTCTTGAAATTTCTACCAACTTCACAAAATTTGTATCAAAAAAAATACAAAGACGGGGCATTAATTCCCAGCTTCACTTCAACATCCCACTTTCTACATGATTTCATGGCATTTCAGACAATGAAGTATTTGGACAAATCTCTAACCACAATATTTTTACTCCAGATAGACTCTACCACCACTCAAAAATTCTTTTACTGTTTTTTGTTGTTGTTGTTGTCTATTTTTTTTTTTTTTAAATCAATGTAAGCATTCATGTTCAGTAGAAATATCTGGGATGAAGAAAAAGATCAAATGGCTAGAAGCACATACCCCAAAAGGTATTTAAACAGTTAGTTCCATTTTCCTAGTATATTAAATTATTGAGGAAAATTTTCCCCCTTGAACAATGCACTTACTGCTCTAAAGTAAGTGGGGAAAATATTTTGTTTTGCACTTTTTAAAACTCTCACCTAATGCTCTTAACCTGGTCACTAGAGTATGTCATCAAATTATAGTTTTGGAAATACAGTCAAGCTAGAATTGTCCTAAAGGCTTCATTTGTCCTGAAGACCATCTCCATCCGAGACATCTGCAGCATTCTGTAATAAGAATCCGACTTTGTTCTCTATCCATCTAAATATTGCAGACAAAACTGCTTTACTTGAGTGAGAAGTACATGCCCCATCTTGCTCCTGAATTCACGCAGATTCCACTTAAAAAGAACATTTAAAAAGTAAATAATCCTAAAGCTTTTCTTCCCCTGTCTTGGAGGATGTATATACTGGTACATGAGGATAATGTCAGACTAGACCATGCATGGGATCTTTATTAATATTACAGCACTGTGCCCCACCAGTTTTGTGTAACTATCTTCATACTGACTCCAACTGATTGCATCTGTTTCCAGCGTCTATACAGAGGTAACTTTATAGATCATGCAGACAAGAACTGCCAATGGCCCAAAGGTGTTCAGTGTATTTTGCTGCTAGAATCAAAGCCGCATATCCCCTTCACAGCAACATCTGTACTAATCAGAAGGGAAAGAAAGGCTTACCAGGTTGGTATCGTTAATGAACAGACACTCTCCTCAACAAGTATTTCCTTTTTGTCCTTCTTCCCTCTCATCCAAATCCACTGCTCTTAGCCTTAAGAGGTAAAATTCTATAGAACTGCATGTAACAGCTGTGCAAAACAAACAGAAAAGGCTAAAGCGGCTATGATTTGATCAGCAGCTAAGTCAGGACTAATACTCCCCACAGAAGAAAATGAAAACACTCTCAGTATCGCTAGGGGAAGCACAGCAGTCAGGGCTGTGGGATAAGGGCTCAGGTGCAGCAGATCTCTGTGCTCAAGCCATAAATGACAGCTCAGGCTGTCCCACTGCAGATGCTACCCCAGAGGACCTTACAGACAATAGCAGTAAAGCTGGACATCCCTCCCTGCAGGCTGCTACCCTAACTGTCCTCTGAGCAACTGCATGCACGCCATAATGGGACAGCACAAATGTTATCAAGAGAGGAGCTGGGGGAGCCAGGCTGAGTGCAGGCGTACGCTGCCCAGGAGACCACCAAATACGATGAAACGCAGCATCCTGCTGGGTCCAGAAAGTAGTATTTCCCAGCACGTGGAACACACCCTGAACGCCCCACGCAGTACGTTCAGCCTGCATTGATTTTGCACCCATGCCACATTTGCACTTTGATAACAGAGTGAGATGCTGCAGATGGGGGAACCAAGTCTCCTCATTTCCATGGAACATTAGCCTGAGGTGTCCTGCAGGGCAGCACAGGGAGCACGCATCGTTTTCAACCCGCCAACCCCAAATGTGCAAGATGCTGCATGACAGAGGCCCAAAATTAGGCACATGAAAAATGATTAATTTTCAAATCCTGAGGGTTTCTCCTTTTAGTGTTAATAGCTCTTCCTATTGCTGCAGCGTTATTATTCTTCAGTTTTGAGGGAAAAGATATTTTCATGACTCCAGAAGATGAGCAGCAAACTTTGGATGGAAGTCAGAACTTGAACACCAAAGTGAACAAACCCCACACAAAATGAAGGACAACTATAAAGCAGGGGCAGACTTAGGACACCTTTTCCTTTTGTGACTTTTCCCTTCAACGTGCCTCCCTTCCCGGGGAGAGGAGGGAAGGCACACAATGAGGGTTTCACCATAGCCTTGCTGGAATCAGCAGCTTCCCAGTACATGAATTCCACCTCCCTCTCACACTCCCTGGTCTCCCATTTTTCACCCTCTCATTAAACTTGGTCCCTGCTCTCTCAGCTTAGTCTTGCTTCCCATCCCTCAACTAATCCCTTTACACTCCTTTCCTCCATCCCTCTCTTTCAGGCCATACTCTCATCCCAGACCCCAGCACATGCTCTCACTTCAACATCTCAGTCTTTTTCCCCACCATTTTCCCCCATACAACCCCATTCCCACCTGCTCCTACCTACACATCTCTGCTCTCCCACCCCTCTGCCTTAACCACCCTCCTTGTAAGTCTTTAGTCCTAACACCCTTCCCTGCTTTCCTCATGCCCACAGCTGTGATCCCTTTCTCTGCCCCTCTCTTCCCCTCAGCTCTAGCCCATTCCCCAGCCCTCTCACTCCCTCAGCCCCAACCCCTGCCTACATCCTGTGGGCATCTTCAGGCCCTCCCTGCTTCACCTTGGGATCATCCCTCCCCCTAAGCAAAGTTTTCCTGCCTTTTGTTTACACAATGTCAGGTCTTCCCTCACCAGCTTTGCTTCAAGATTTGCCACATTTAGAGAGTAACCGTGACCTACTTAGGTTCCCTGACCTAGTTATAACAGAAACACCAACTCTAAACATTTGAGAAAAAAGGGCAGCAAGAGGGAGGACATATTATCATTATTGTTTGAAATGAAAACAAATGCACCAGCACAGGGCTGCCGAGTTATTCCAGCTCTGCCCTTTCCCCAGGGAAGCAAAATCTGCAGTTCACTTGATCTTACAATACCAGCGTGGCAATGGATCACCACATTTAGAAGTTACCTGGAAAGCTAGTCTGTGCTTCCTTGCCAGCAAACCCTTGCCTTTTCTCTGCCTTATTCCAGTCTCTTTCTTTCCAGCCTTGCTCATCCAGGACTCTTCAGCTTCACCCAAACTATTTTATACCAATTCTATTCTTGTTCATCAATCCTCCTTGCTTGTGAGTCCAGGCTACAGCAGCAGTCCCTATTTACTCAAGAAGAACCTTTCTGCAGCTGAGCTGCATTTAAGAAATGAAGCAATGCTCTGCATTTGTTTAGCTGACCTCCTCAGCCCTTTTATCCTATTTCAGCTGTTGTCACAGCCGTCTTCTCTCCTCCATTCACCTGCAGCCTGTGCCACCTGGGTGCAACCTGTGCCACCCATCTACGCTGCTTGTCTACCTGGTTTGGTGTTGCGGCGTTGCCTCCTCTTTTCCTCACCAGCTCTGGAGGTGACAACAGTGGTGCCAACATTGGCCCTCAGCTGGTAGATATGGCTGGAAGCAGAATACATTTTCCAGAACGAGTCAGGAGTTTCTGGCTTAGCAATGTCCACTCACTTGAGTGCTCTGTGCTGTGCTCATGGCCTGGTGGCCAGGAACCGCTGCTCTGTCACAGCTGGGTCTGTGGTTCGCTCCCACCTCAGCTTTTAGTTTAGTCACTGGTAATGGATTTCCCTGTAGTGTTTGTATTTTAGCAGTCATATTGGCCCTGTACTTCTGTGGATGAGCTCATTAAATCAAATTACGTCTCCTTACAGCTGTTTTTTTGCTCCCCCTGTATGAGGCCAGCACCCTGTCTGATACTGGAAGCAGCCTGCCCTCCACCCTGAGCTCACAAGGTATTGCCACCACTACTGCTTCAAATCCTGCCAAATATTCCAGTGGAGGCTCCCTCTCCATTGCCAAAGCTGTGTCAGAAAAATGTATCTGAACACACCGTATCTCTCCCACAACTCCACTGGATGTATTTATACAGACACGTCAGCGTAGCTCAAAGTGCATCTCTTGTGTGAAACAGAATCAGTTTTCAGCATCAGCTACAGGTGGTCACTGCTCATTCTGCATCCATTTACTGTGATGTTGTACCTGTTTGCAAGCTTCAGCAAAAAATGCACTTTTTGCCTATTGATTTCCTGGGTCACGCACTAATCTACTGTGCAAATGGCTTTGGATATTTACTGTGAAGCCCCCAAATCCCCGTGTTGTCATCAACCACTGCCTGCTAAATGTGCACTTGAGGATATATTGAGCTGCAATTTGGGCTCCTGCATTTCCTTTGTAACCTCTGACTTCTCCGATCTGCCCCCTCACCCACTGGTTTTCTGTTCCTTACTGTGCTGTAGCAATATTTGGGCACAGTCCTACAAAGGCGTAGCTAACCCCCTGTCACTTCAGCTACCCTCAGCGGACTAACAGCCTCACACGCCTCTCTTGTGCCTCCCCACACACCTCTGCTGTCCCAGCCGACACCATGTCCAGCTACTGCAGCCACCGGCCTCCACACTGCTCCGACAGCGCCTCTCCCCCCTGACCTGCATCACGTCACGTTTAGACAGACCAAAGTCGAATTCTTGTAGCATACAGGACTGACATGCTGTGTCTGCAATTTCAACCGCTGCTGACCCCTGAGCTCACTGAGGAAGTGTGTCACGCAGCAGCAACACCCAGTGATCCTGTGGGCAGGAACACCTCGCATTAGCATCACCCCCCACCTGCATTCACAGAGTACCCAGAAGAGGTAAGAGGACTGTAAAAGGACACAGTTGTGTCTGCACAAGCTATGTGCAGAGGATTCCTGCCAGCTTCTAAAGAAAATATAAAACCAATGAATTAGACAATTCCAGATGTACTGATTACGTTTGCCATTGCAGTTTCTGATGGGATTTTCAGACGTCTCTGAGCATTCTCTACCTGGCGTGTGTCAGCCACACTTCACTGCTGCCTTTACGTTATTAGTATTGACAGCCACTCAGTTTAAATGGAGGTTAGGATTGGAATCCTGTCTCTTTGCTTATCTCTACCTTTTTATCTTGTTTGTTTCCATTCATTACGGAGAACTCCTCTTTTTCATAAAGCCCCTTTGAATACCTCAGCAAACATGGAAACACACTGCTAAATGGATTAACTGGCAGGTACTGGGGTCTGGAGCGTGCCTGAAGAGATGTTCCTGGATCAATCAGCCCTGTGTACCAACATTAACGGTCTGAGTTCCTCCCAGTCTTTCCGGGGTTCAGCACAGGTGCAGTGGCATGCTGGGTATAGCTTCTTCCTTCCAAGAGAGGCAGAAGGGAGGAAGAATATCTGGTCTGTAAGAGGGAGCTAATTGCTTGGTAATATGATGAACCACTGCAGGATTTTAACACATGGCAATGGCAAAGGAGTGGGTGTGTCACGACTGCAGATTATTATGCCAGATTTCTCACTTTTACCTTGTCCTCTCTCCCATTTTCTGGTTAATCGCCACATGCTACAGAAATTGTCATTTTGTTCTTTTGAAAGGTGTTTGGGGCAGGGACTATCTTTCTCTTACGGGTATACAGAGAGCTTAGCGCAGTGGCAGTCAGGTCCCAAAATGAGGCCTCAAAGACGTTATTGCAATATCAATAATAGCAATAATGCTCTTCCATCTTTAGGTCCTTATAGCACATTTTCCAGACATGAATTTAGCCTCCAAACATCCCCTGGAGGTTGCTGTTATTGCCATATTGTCCATCCATCTTATACCACTTATTTTAGTATCTAATTCATTGTAAAGCTGAGACATCTGAGGCAGAGAGAGACTAAGGTGTGCCATTACTACAACACCGTGCGCAGCCAGAGAACTCTGTGTCCACACTGGTGCTGAGCACAGGTCCGTGTGTCCAGTGAGTGCTTCTGAGCCAGGTTGCAGTGCCCTGCTACTGGACTGCCCCAGACCAAGCAGCACAGACAGTCACTGCTTTTGGTAGTTCTATGCCCTATACACTAGACATCAGAGAACTGCCCTCAGAGACTCCCACACACATTGGCACACATTGGCAGCAAACAGCAGAGGCACAAGAGGCATTTTGATTCCAGGACCAAAGCTGGGCAGTGTGCTCACCTCTGCTACTGAAAACCTTCTCTACAGACCAGGAGCTGTGTGGGAGAGACCATCCAATTTCCTCCATGGCCAGGGAAACCCTCTCCAAAATGAGCAGCAAGGTCCATTCAGCCTTGGCTTTTTCTAATACGGACAAGGAGATTACCACAGTGCACTAGTGTTTGTGAGGGTTGTGGCACACTGGGAACAGGACAAGACATCAGTATATCAGCTGACTCCCGAACCAGCCATTCATTCTGATGGAGTTCATGAGAACAGCTGGGCTTACCTTGGCACGTGCTGCCCACATTTCTTGTGGAGACAAAGTAAGGATGTAAACCCTCATCAGAGCCACTAGGTTAGACATAAAGGTTCACTCTGTACTAAGGTGGGTAACAGACCAGAAATTAGGCTTTTCAGGGGAAGGGAAGAGAACAATGTCTCTGGATTGCTCAGCACCATGATGGTCAAGTCAGATACCCAGATGCCTACCTCTGCTGGTGGCAAATTCCACACTCCAAGTGTCCACATATGATAGCATCAGCCCCAACAGAAAACAATTTTGCCTCAAACTAAACAAAGGAGATGGTTAAAGGCAGACAATAAAACAGCTCGCCACAAGGAGATATACTTGCACTCATACTGCTTAACAGCTACACAAAGGGTCAATGATGAACTGCAAGGCCAGCATATGTACTGCTATCCAAACAAACCTTCTCTCTAAACAAAAGACTTCATCCAAACCAAAGCTACATTACTGTTGATGCTCTCTAGATCTTTGATTACTACTGAACACTAATTATGCACTAACCCATCTAGCATGCATATGAGTGTCTTTCACTTTTCGAAGCTAAGGAACTTTCTGTAAGCCAGAATGTGGCGCAAGTCACCCACTCCAGGAACCCAAACTGCAAGGAGCGATAGTCCACTGCATGCTGTTTTCTAAAGCACACGTGAATGAGTCAAAATGTAAATTTAGTGCTTACAGTAATATAGCTCATAAATGCTATCTGCAGGTTCACTCAGCAACACTGAACTTGCTTTTTCATCCAGTAGCTGAATATGCACATCTGTCTCTGAAAGATTGGTACATGCTAAAGAGCTAGAAACTGCATTGAATGAAAACTATTGGTGCATCAGTTGATGCCATGACCAACTAGCATGAACTGTCTGTACACACCTGCCTGGATTAGGCCACTGGACATAAGGAAAGCAGTTCCAGGTAATACAGAAGTCACATTAACAAATGAACAACATGTGGCATTCAGGATACAGACATGCTGCAGCTGTTGGCCAACTGAAATGCCCCAAAAGCTTTCTTTCTACAACGATTTAATAGCCTAACAAAGGCCACAGTTGGAAACATGCCATTCACAACTCAGTGTGTTTAATGAGAGCCTGATAATGAGCACTGATGCTGCCTAGGGGCGTAGAAACAGGGTAACCAAACTAGAGGGTTTGAATCCTCTTTGTGGAAGAGTAGGCGTAACAAAGCTGTTACTCTAACGGTAAAGACAGGCAAGTATAAGGAAACATAGGTGATGGTCTGTGAGCTCTAGGAGGAGCTGCAGAACATGGATATATATGGCAGTGATATCAGATGATAGCATTTCTTACCTTTGACATACTATATGTTTGTGGATAAATGACACAAAAAGCAGAAGCAGGTGTTTGTACTTTGTGCAAGTATTAATTGATGGTGTCTGTGGTCAGGCTAGAAGATGTAACCTTGCATTTCAAAAGCAACCAGGACAGATACAGACCCCTTTGGGTTTTACCTTGAGCTGCTCTTCCAACCTTGATCAGCCATTTTGATCACTCCTGAAGCTTTCCTTCTACTTATTAACATCTTCATGATGAAAACTGACAAGCTGCCTGAGAAACAAAAGCAAAAGAGCAGATCCCATCAGAGCAGAAGAAGGATGACTGTTACCTGCATGAAGCCTGCTTCCAATGTCCCTGGGTGAAAGCCCATCCCCAGAGTAGTTAATTTATAACACTGATAAAGGCATAGTGGTGTTGTGAGCGAGACCAGTTTACTGATCTGGGGGGATTTGCAATCAATTTAATTTACTGGCAGTTAACAATGTTCTAATTACTGATTCTGGTATTGAAAGAAGCAAACTAACATGTAGGTAAAACATTTCTTGCCTGTGCCAAACCTCTGGCCCCCTTCCCACACCTCACACTCCATCCCTCCCCCTGACCCCTCCAAGTCGCACCTCCTGGCCTCTCTCAGGCTGCTGCCCCCACAGCTGCTCTCCTCTTCCTGTGGCACCAGAGCAGGTTTGGGCTTTTCTTCTGCCTCCTCCCCCTGCTCTGGCATCATTGTTCCCTTAGCTTGTCATCTACTATCTTAAATACACTTTCGCTGAGGAGCCATAACCTGCCCTGCCTGGCTTAGAGGCCCCACACACTCCCAAGGGCTCGCTATGTCCCATGGTGGGGCCATGCAGAGCTGGCCAGAACCAGCCGTGACTGGCTGGAAGGGCCCCTGACTGGATGGAGCCGGTCACAACTGACTGGAACTGACCTTAACTGACTGGAACTGGCCGTGACCGGCTGAAACTGGCCTTGATTGGCTGGAATCAGATTTGGCTGTCTGGAACTGACTGGTCATGACTGGCTGGAACTGGCCTTGACTGGCTGGAACTGGCCTTGACTGGGTGGAGCCGGTCGTGACTGACTGGAACTGGCCGTGACTGGCTGTGACCACAGAGGTCAGACGCAAGCAGGCACACAGCTCCTGCCGCCCACATCCCCTGCAGCCACCTGTAATGGTGGTGCAGGATGGATTTTAGGAGCAGCCCTGTGGGCCACTGGTCACTCCTGTTTTGACTGATATATACATTTTCCATCTATTATACGTATATATTGGTTTTCAGGGGGAAAAGCATTTATTGCTTTTAGCACACTTAGGAGCTTAAATAAAAACAAATATATCTATATTGACTGTAGTTATTATGCTTGGTTTCATGCAGCGTAAGTGGTTCAAATAAAAATAGATTGGTTGGAGTGAATGTGCATCAGTTCCAATAATAACACAGGCAGCTTCAAGAAACATATAAGTTTCATTTAATGTGCACTGGGCTTACAAAGAAAAGGGAAGAAACATTGGTTTAGAGCAGCTTTTAGTCTACATTTTCTGTCTAAATGCTTCTGCATTTACCAGATTTTTGAAGCAGAATGAGAGTCCATAAACAAGTGGAGAGAAAGGTTTATTAGGAGGCCCGAAGGGGGATTACAAAGGGAGAAAGTGATCTACAATAAAATATGACTGAGAGGTAAAAATTCCCAACTATATTACCTCTCCACTGTGAGTCCCTTACGTGTGGTATTATCTCCCCATGGGAAAGCTGTGCTTCAAGCTGGAGCAAACAAAAACTTGGTATAACAAAGGATTACCGTTTCTGAGACCTTCAGGACTAGCTTTCAACAGGAAAATTAAGAACAAATAGGAACTGGGAGCATAACAACCTTGTTGGGTCTAGTCCATAAGCCTTGAAAAAAGGCTATAGGAAACTATGGTGCAGGAGGAGAGGGGGGTGCACTAGGCACGATACAACCAGGCTTGCTACCTCTGCTTTTTTGAATCCAGCAGCTACTGTGATCCTAATAGTTCCAGTGCAGATAAACAGAAAAGGAGAAGACATCTCTGTGAGATATCAGACTTTCTACGGAAAGTATCCAGGAAACAATCTCAGAGAAAAGGATTCATTTCCAGGAATGGCTGCCGATGATTGAAGGGATCAGTTCAGTCCTGCATCTCTGATCCCCCAAAATGATAAGATGGAGCAAAGTTGAGAATGTAACTTAAGAGCAGATTTTAAATAAATAAATAAATAAATAAATAAATAAAAGAGAGTTTTTCAGATCCACATGAACTCACAACAAACTCTTAAAGTCATAGATTTACACTCCTGCCTCCAGTCATGATGGAGATCTGCTGTGGTCTTACCCTGGGTAGTGCAGGAAGCATCTTTGGGGGCAAGAAGCCATTTTGGAGGTACCACAGAAAAAGGCCCCTATTTCATGGTCTTCAAGTCTTTCTGTTTTTAGAAATTTCTCTATTCATTCCCCTGATTTCTCCTACGTCCCACAGAAGGAAAGACACTACCTGTATGTTGGAACCCACTGCTTCAGCATGGGTTAGGATGAGGATCTACCTGCCTACACCTGATGGCAATGAAAAGGGATTTTTCATGGGATTAGAAAAGTACCAAAGGAGAATGCTCCCACTGAGCCTTTAGAATGGGCCTGTGAGGTAAAGGATGGGATCCCATCTCCCATCAAAAGCCCCTGGAAATTCCCAGCTCCAGGCCATCTGTCCCCCAAGGGACCATCTGTTCCTGGTGAGCAACACCACAGGAGGGTGTGTTTACTAAGACAAGCAGATTGAAACTTGGCAGGGTCTGTGAGTAAGCAATAGGAGGCCTTTAAATGCAGACTTTCTATTTGCAGTATGTGGAGTTTGCATGTGTGTGTTTCCTTCAACCACCCATATACCACAGGGGAAAGCATTCAAAACAGGACCCAAAATAGAACAACTTGTGTGACTCACAGCCCTGTCACTCTGAGTTACATACTCACCAGAAATCCCTGGCAAAGAAGTGTTAGGTGCTACACACCCTCCTCACTGACAGCTGTAAATGACCCTAAAGGAAAACCTACCCTATATATACATATATATATATCATGTGCTAAAGGCATCTCACTCAACAGTGCTCTTACCTCCAAATGGGCACTGTTCCAGCACGGTGCTATGAAGGTTTGGTTCTGCTGGCTGCACCACATCTCTGGGAAGAAACAGCAGAGAGGACCAGCTCCCTCCTGTGTGCAAAGCACAGGCCTGGCTGCCTGCAAGGATTAAGGCATGACATACAGTATTATTAACACCACTGTCCTTAGCCATATTTCTATCTCCCTGGGATTTTCATCTAAGAAAGTTATTCTTTTCTTCTGCTCCATAAAGGTGCTCTTTTGCTCTTCAGTAGTTGCCATGGTCCTCCCACAGAAGTTCATATTTTAGAGGTCACTGAATCTGGTTTTTGTCTACAGAAACAAAAAGGTCCATGAGCATTGCCAGTTTTGGCTGGGTAATATCAGTTTCCCTGTCAGATAAACAGCAACCAGCTTAAAAATTTCTCTGGAAATATATTTCTGATAAAATATTTTTGACAAGCTTCTTGAATTTTACTTAAGAATGTCCAGTATTTGAAAATATTTTGGCCTCTAATGAAAGAACTAAAAACAGTTAAAAAAATTAAAGCAAGAATGAAGAAAAATGAGGATTTTCTTTGTCAAAACCCAAAAGCCTTGAAGACAAGTTTCAGTCAGAAAAGATAAATAAAAATTTTGGAGTGGAAAAAGCTCATGTTGTGTTTGGCTCCAGCCATCCCCTTTTGCACCATGTTGGCCAGGTGGACTGTGTGATACAAATAGCAAACAGGTTTTCTGTGTGTACTCATGTCTCTCTCTAGTGGAAAGCCCTCATCACTACACAGATACAGATAACAGCATGGGATCTTCAGTTCACTTGTGGGAGACCTGCTCCCCATGGATGCCCTGTGCATCCCAGGGCTGATGCTGCCCCATGCCTGGGGCAGAGCTCTCCCACCTTTAACAGGAGCCCTCTCTTTTGCCCCTTGCCCCAAAGCAGGGCTGTGCCATGGCTTAATAGAGCCGTACTATTTTGGAGAGGGGGAAGACTTTGTTGTCATATCTAGAGCTAAATCAGTACCCCAGAAGTGCTGGCATTTAGGGATTTGAGTCAGATCCATTTGCACTGTGAAGGACAATAATCAAGAAATCTTCAAAAGTCTTGTTAAACGCATTAAACCCTTCTGTGAGGCAGGAGCTAACCCACAGAAGGAGAGAGACCTCATCCAAATTCTCAGGCTGGACACCCATCGGCTGCCAGCCCGCTCTGCCCGACACCTCCTAACCCTTAGGGACAAGGAGGTAACGTATGAGGCACGGCCCTGGGTCCCTGCTCACAGCCCTACTCAGCCACCTGGAGGCTCTGCTTTAGGCTCGGATGCAGTAGCTCTGAGCCCACTGGTGTGAAGCACGTGCTCCCCTGTCCCTCGTTGTGCTGGGACCCACTGTGGCCAGCATTATTACAAAGCCCCCAGGACAAGCTGCGTTGGGTCCACAAGCAGTGCCACGCTGCACAGTGATCAGTGCCAAGCGGGGGCAGCCCACCGAGCAGATATCATGCTTGCACATGGCTGGGTTTTACTCTCAGCAGCAACAAATAAGCACCATCAGACTGGCGGAGGTGGGAGCTGTGCAGAGCAGAGAGGGCGGCTAACACTTCACCCTCTCCCTCTGCAGTGTCAGGGGAGGCCAGGCTTTCCTGGGGTGTATAGCCTGTGATGACTCCTATGGTCCATGTTTCCTTAGGAGTACCAAGTCACCCAAGGTTTCCCTGCTGCCATGCAGTGTGAACAGGCTGTTCCGGACTCAAGGCCAGAATCAGAGACTTCGCACTTGCAGCACTGCCTCCATTTCACAGAGGTGGGAACTGAGAGGTGCTGAAAGCAGAAAGCCTCCATTATAACTGCGAGATGCCTGACTGCAGGCCTCTTGGAGCTGATGGGCAGATGTGTGGAGCCTTGACAGATCCTGCTGTTCAGAGGTTGATCTGCAGGTGATCTACACCTGGGTTATCACTAATAAGGCTCTTCAAATAACTGGACAGATTTGAAAAGTTGGGTCTAAATGATATGCCTGAGTCTCAAAGTGTGGGCAAGACATAGCTGGGAGCAGCAACAATCTTCAGGCAGTTTCTTTGGTCTAACCACCAAGTCTTCTCATCCTGTGAGCCCACCTTTGACTGGAGATTTTATGATACAGGACCCCGTGTTAATTCTATATAAACATATTAACATAGATTCCATGTTAGAGATCAGTATTAGGTTTCTAAGTGGTTGTATGTATTTCTAAGTATTTCAAATGTGTTGGGAAGAGAGCAGTGGGTGCAAATAAGTGCTGAGAGCACCACTGCCCTTGAGCTAAGCTGTATGTACAGTGCCCTCTCTGCTTACACTAAGCAAGGCTGAAGACTGCAACATACTTTACATGGGAGAGATGGCTATCACGTACAAGCATGAGCTTTGCATCATAGAGTAACAGGCATAAAGCTATTTACTCATTTCATTTGGGATACAAAGTCAAGGGGCTACTCAAAACAAAATAAAAGCATTTCAGAGAACTCTTGAAACTCCCTTTGGCTTGTCTGTCAGAAATTGGCAGAAAATCTAAGTGGTACCTTTGATTACCTACTTTGCAATACATGTCTAACACAGGATGACAGCAGTGACTGTCAAGGCAAGTGCCTCCTTTGTTTGAATGCAATATTTGCTGTTTACTAATAAACTAATTGACTGAGTCTGGCTGTTGGAAGCCACGAGTTTTGTCTGCTATGAACCCTGTACATATCTAATGCCTATTGGCTAGAGGTCAAAAAACAAAGGCATTTTCTCTCCCCCTCTGCTTACAGAGCCATAACAATTTTGAAGTGATGGGTTTAAAGGTCCACATCACTTTTTGTTTCTTGAACAATCTTTTCCTCACAGTATTTCAGTTACACTTTATCACCGGCAGGATCTAAGCAGCAGCTATCGAGCCTGACTCTAAATCTCATCCAGCCCTGCCTTTCCCTGTGGCCACAGAGGGAAATCTTTAGTGCCAGGAGCTCTGCCGCTTCACCTCCTGACACAATATTATTTCATCGTAACCTGTCCAGTGAGCAAATTGCCTCTTTGGCCCCCTCACTGTCTCTGCATGAGGGCTGGGCTATTGATTGTGACACCGTGCCGGTGCACGCAGGGCGATTCCAGGAGAGGAGGGATCGATGAGAGCATAATCGCTGCCTTGCCAGCAGCAGCTGGGGAAGGGGAGCCACAGCACAGCTCAGCGGCAGAAAAAAGCTGACACTGCTTCTGGAGCATCTTCCTTCTGGTGTCCCGCCGTGAGGCCAGGGACACGGCCACTCTGCCTCCTGGGGAACCGGTGACGGTTATTCCCACAGCAATGGTGTTGCAGCTGCTTAAGGAGAAGCAGAGAGCTGCAGAAGAGAGGAGAGAATGGGTAAAGGATTTGCATCTAGGAAGGAGGCACTGAGGGAAGGGTTGGTGGAGAGAGTGCAGTGGAGCTGCAGGCCAGATATTCCTCCAAGGTGCATGTGCATTTCAATCGTGGAAGATCGGTCTGGAAGGGAGACTTTCAGGGTTATATAACCCATCCTGCTGCCCCAAGGGAAGGCCTGATATACTTACACCATTGTGAGGCTGCAACCCTGGCTCAGGAAGGCACACAAAGCTATAAAATGGACCAGAAACCAGCATTCTCATCTTTAATACAGGAGTGTAGGCTTCAAAGACTGTAACATAGAGTGACCAAAATCATGGCAACATATTATATGTTGGAGAGGTCCATTGTATAGGCAGCACCTTCTTCATTAAAGATAAACACATGAATCTTCATATCTAATGAGTCCATTAGTTCATCTTGCTCGTATCTTCCATGTTTGTAAGTACCAGATGCTTCAGAAGAAGTTTTCACCACCAGTAAAGAATAACTATATAACAAGTTGCCTATCAGGAAATTCTTTCTTACCACCAAACAAGAGCTAGCTGACACATTTTTAGTATATTGTGACTGCAAATATTTCCACTATCCAGACAGATGCCTAATGCGTTTCAGTGTTCTGCTAAATTCTTGCTCAAATCTTTGATAGCTAACTCAAAACTGGCCTGGAGTATAAAGTTATGTCGATTTTTCTGGTGACTCGGATGGTGGAGGGTCCACAGAAGCAATCAGAACAATGACAATGGCTCAGTGGGTTGTGCTGGGTGCCTCATTTATCTGTTTTGTGCCTCAGTTTCCCTACCGAGTGAATAGGAAAAACAATGTGCATCAGTTAAGTAGAGAGAATCAAATTGGTTAGGTTGTAATGATCACAAAAGGATCATACTTGCAGATTTTACTATAGAAATTAACACATATGACAACAGATTTGTCCAGAAAGGCCCAAGATGAGAAAGCAGCCAAAGGCGGCTCTCATTTCATCCTGGGTATACCTGTATTACAACACATCAGAAAGAAACTCTGTTCAAGGAGAAGTGGATGGCCTTTCTAAAAGGCTGTTTTTCCTTCATAGCAGATATCATGAGCTAATTAATTGAAAATGTTGGCTAGGTTTTAATTTTTCTCATTTATTGTCATACTTATCCTTTTAATTTTCAACCCTGCCTATTGCCAGAAGACTCTAACATGTTAAACAATAATGCTAAGCATCTAAAACAGGGCTCTCACAGCCCTTCGTACCAATCGAATCACAGAACCATAGAATGGCTCGGGTTGGAAGACACCTTAAAGATCACCTTGTTACAACACCCCCTGCCATGGGCAGGGATGCCACCCACTAGATCAGGTTGCCCAGGGCCTCATCCAGCCTGGCCTTGAACACCTCCAGGGATGGGGCATCCACAGCTTCTCTGGGCAGCCTGTGCCAGTGCCTCACCACCCTTTGAGGGAAGAATTTCTTCCTAATATCTAATCTAAATCTCCTCTCTTTTATTTTAAAACCATTCCCCCTTGTGCTATCACTATCTGCCTGAACAAAAAGTTGTCCTCCATCTCTTTTATAAGCCCCCTTTAAGTACTGAAAAGCTGCAATAAGGTCACCCCGGAGCCCCCTCTTCTCGAGCCTGAATGTCCCCAGCTCTCTCATCCTTTCTTCACAGAAGAGGTGCTCCAGCCCCCTGATTGTCTTCACGGCCCTCCTCTGGGCCTGCTCCAACAGCCCCACGTCCTTCTTGTGCTGGGGACCCCAGACCTGGATGCAGCACTCCAAGTGGGGCCTCACAAGGGCAGAGCAGAGGGGGACAATCACCTCCCTCCCCTGCTGGCCACTTTTGATGCAGCCCAGGATGCAGGTGGCCTCCTGGGCTGCAGGTGCGCACTGCTGGCTCACGGCAAGCATTTTGTACACCAGAACCCCCAAGTCTCTCTCCACAGGTCTGCTCTCAACAGGTTCTTCACCCACTCCGTGCTCATGTCTGGGATTGCCCCACCCCAGGAGCAGCACCTTGCACTTGGCCTTGCTGAGCCTCATTAGGTTCACATGGGCCCACTTTTCTAGCTTGTCCAGGTAATAGACGGTGTCTTATTGCCCCCACCAGACAAACAGGGCAACCAAGGCATGCTTAGAGGGAAAATACCCGTTTGACAGCAGAGACAAGCATGGAGTCTACCAACATGGGGAGATTTATTTGGGTATTATTTGTGAAGTACTATGAAGATTAGAAGTCCTAAGTATTATCCCTTTTCATATGATGCTTGGTGCATTGTCTTTAATTTCAAAGGCTCCTGAGAAGACAGGCTGGCAAGCAGTGGTTCCTGCATTTTGCACCACTGCAACCTTCACTGAGCTTTCCAAACACAGATGCAAATTCAGACTTGCCAAACATGTCAATCTCTGAAGAAACTTAGCACAGCCAAACTCAAGCACATTCCCTACATCAGACACCAGCTGTGCCAAACACAACTCTGACAGATTCTCCTCCCAGCTTAGCACCTTTCCGCATGTTGGCTTGGGTATTACTAGAACTCAAGGAGAAACTTTGGCATGGTACTCCCATGGTGTCCGTATTTGTTGGTGACTCTCCATCACTGACACAGCCTGCTGTTTGCAATTCTAGCTTTACAGACTCATCCAGGGAGTAAATGCAGGTGATTTATTGACTAAACACCCACTGACAGATGGGTGCTCTCGTGCACTGACACAGCCAGGGACAGAGTATTTTATCTCACCTCCATTCAGTCAACAAAACCCTCCAGTACGGGCTCACACCAGCGATGCCCAGACAGGAGCAATGGTGGTGGCAGAACAGGGCACCGAGTTACCAGCAGGACCATGAAAACAACTTCTTCACTCAGGGTACTCCTGCAGCAAGGAGTGATTGGGGCTATAGTGTGGGCTCAAAGGCGTCCTGCAGGTTAGGTCTGCTGTGGCCAAAAATAAAGCTAGATTCAAACTTCTGCAGAGTAGTGTGTTAGATTTAAGATCCAAACTAGGCCTGTGTTCACTGGTACTTATAGTCATCAGCTTTTGACCACAAACACCGAGGTGTTTCCACAACTGGAAGTCCCTTGCCCAGATCTGTGTAAAGTGCTGTTATTTTGAGACTTTGCCTCAGGGATGCACGTAAGTCCAGGGGAGCTCCCACTGGAACTGGGGCCTTGCAGGAATCAAAGCCTACTTTCAAAAGTCAGGTACGCCAGGCTAAACTACACCCACTTTCTTCTGTTTTCATTCCATTGCAATGTCACAAGCAACTTTCTGCCACCTTGATGAAGGAAAATCATGGCATTAATAGCACAATGCCAAAACTCAGAGGCTAGGGCATTATAGCAGTTCTGAAATCCATGTGGAAAACCAAAATTCAACAGTGACCTCATGCCAGCAAGCAGCCAGCCAGCCAAGGGCCTGATGTGATGTCCCGATTTGCTTCCAAAGCACATTACTGCTTTTCTCATGGTGCTAAGAACCATGGCCAGTGGCTGCCCAGCCCCGAGAGTTCTCCTTCTCTTGCAGGCCTTGCAGAGTCTGCATCCTCCAGGAAGGATGAATTGCTCAGAAGAGCCCGTTTTTCAGAGCTTCACATATTGCAGGAGCCAATGTTTGCTCCAAGTGCTGCCTTTGTCACCCTGGCAGGGACCAGATGGGAAAGAACCAACACATTGGTGGTATCTCCAGCTCCATCTGGAAAAGGCAGCACAAGAAGTCCTGCTCTGGAAATTCAGGCTTGGCAGGAGGGCAGGGAAGCAGCGATGGGCTCTAACCACTGACAGCAGGACACACAGGAGAGGCTGAGCAAGAAAGGCCAGTACTGAAACAGAAGCACCAGGCTGAAGGAAAGCACCAACACTCAGATCTTGGCAGCCCAGCCTTTTTCCTCCCTAACATGCAGCAAGCACAGAAGAAAACGGGACCCAGCCAAACCCCAGCTCTGCTGTTCTCTGGCTGGGATGCCTATGTGCAGAACAGCTCACTCCACACACACTGGAAAAGAAAACCAGAAATTGTACAGGGGCTCTTACATGAGGTTTGGACATCTTTTGTCTCTTCACTTGTCATATTACATCATCCTAGGGACTGGCACAATATATGTCCTTATGTTTAGATGATGTAGAGATGCAAAGTCAGTTGATATAGAAAAATGGTTTGTTATTAACTCCCCAGTTCCCCGAGCTTCATCCAAGCCTGGCACAGACAGCGGTAGGGAGGGAGGAGGCAGGCATGTCACTTCATGTTTTGATCAAAGATTTAACTTTGCTATTGATTCATCCAAGCTCATTTACCTCCCTCCTACACCTGAATTCTTCCCAGCATCACTGACTCTGTCTCTGATACTTAAACATCAAGCCAAAGAATTCCCTCCTCAAAACTGTGTGCTGTGAGAAAGCGAAGGCAAAGTATCGTTCTGAGAAGCTCAGAGCTTTCCATCACACACTGGCCTCCTGCCTTCAGGCTCAGCTTGCAGCAGAGAACAACTTTGTCATCACTTTCAATCCAAGTGCTTTAATGCGGACATCACCGAGGGAGAATAAACACAAAGCGCAGTGCTGCTTCGCAGAGTCACTCCTCTGATGTTCCCAACAGTATGTGCCACTTATGCAGTGCTTTCCCTCCTCAGATCTCAAAGGAGCAGGCTTGCTGTCAATTTGATCATGCAAAGGGCTTCTCCTCACACCTTGGTCCCAGAATGAGATTAACAGATTAGAAGAGACTTCAGGAAAGAGCAATCAATGACAATGGGACTGAAGGAGCTGATTTACAAATTAAAATAAAGCAAGCTTAAAATAGCTGTAAAACACAGTTGGTGTACCTATGCTACTAGATGTTTGTGATAGCAATTAATAAGATTACCAGTAACTAACCATACATCATACAAAATAACCATACAACAGCAGAATTAAAGAGGCAATCATCTTCAAATATTGGCAGACAATACATCTGGAGAAGAGATAATATGAGGGTGAAACTATGGAAAAGAACAAAACGGAAAAGAACAAAAAGAAGGCCATAAAATAAATCTAAGATGAATATTAGCGTAAATTTATTGGAAATCCATGTAGTACAGGAATCAGAACTGGAGCACTAATTTCCCTTGTTTGCTACAAGGTGCTTTAGTTTATGAAGCTAAATACAGAGGAAGATATCCATGGGGAAACAATTCTCCAGGCTGGAGGGGACTCTAGGCTTCACCCGTAAAGAGGGTGACAAAGCTGCCTTGGCCCCCTTGCTAAACCAAGTTTAATTCCTCAAGGAGATTTGGCAATGATCTCATACTCAGTATCACATCACATTGAGAGAAAAAGTCCAAATCGATTGCTATTCATATATTAGATGGGCAAACAGACAGCAGCTGCAGTGTCGCCCACTTATTCTGAATTAGCAACGACTGTCTTGCAATTCAGCCTTTGAGCTTTTCTAAAACACGAGCAGGGAGAGACCATCATAATGTCTGTGATAATGACTGGGTGTGTGGATCAGGAAGCCGAAAATTATTTCTCCTAAACTGCTTTCTTAGAAGAGGACATGCGTTCAGATTTGGCTGGTTTGTCTGAAACCATGCCTGTGATCATCTCACGTACCCAGTTTGTGCACTGGGACATATCGCCACGCTGATTTCAGTTCAACTATCACATCAAAGAAGTAAAAATCACACCACGACCTTAAACTAACCTTCCACTGCTACATTATTTAATAATTTAATAACAATTATCATCTGGAAATTACAATTATACCATGCAGAAACCCAGATAAAATGCCAGTTTGATTGCACACTCAAAATGCCTACACTTTCCAGAAAAACAAACAAGCCTCTATGATAGATTAATGTTATGGGCCAGATCCCAACCGAGAATAAACTGGCAACCCCATTTTGTGGCACAAGTTTATATCTACTCCTGAAGATGTAGTCCAGTGACTACAAAACAACCAGATCAGCAAATCCATCCACAGCACTTAGCAGAAGTGTACACAGGTATATATTACACATGCATGCTCACTGTGGGTCATGCATTTATAGAGCAAACTAGAGGAGTTAAGCGTGCACTGTGAGGCGTTCAGTCCTTTGAGGTGAGCAGCAGGGGTGATGGCACTGTTGTATCGAAATCAGATATGAAGGCATGAACGTGTAGACATGGCTGAGCACTGTGACAGCTGTGCTAATACTCGAGGACTTGCGTAGTGCAGGATGTATGGGAATTTGTGGTTTTCTTGCTCTGAGAAAAGACTTTCAGCAACCTCAGCTGTAGGCTACTGGTGTCTGAGGGCAGGGGAGCATATGTGTGCCCACATATAACATCCATCTTTGCAGGCTGTTCCTGGATGTAGTATGTAGTATGTGTGCGCCCACAAACCTGTGTGCTGTAGCAGCAGTTTTAGTGGATCCTGAATCAGACAAAAAGAGTGCTCTGGTCTTCCACATTCAAGACTGAGCTAAGTCAGCAACCTAGCCTCACAGGAAAGCTGTAGACACCGGGGGAAGTAGGCTTTACCTTATGCAGCTGGATCAGCTGAACAGAAGTCCAGGTCTGCACACCCTGGCTCCAGCTCTTAGCCAGTTCCCACTCTCCCTTCCCATCCTATACAAGCAGCCCAGCACCTACAAATACCTGCACAGGCAAAACTGTAGTCCTTGACTTAGGCTTGTAGTATTTGTGCAGGCCGCCTGACCCACCCAAACACCCGGCTGCTCCAGGAGCGTGCCCAGGTGCAACCAGGAGAGCTGCTCGTTGCGGGTACAGCTTTGCCTCTACATCCAATTAGCAATGCAAAGCTGCACCCACAACAGACTATGCATTCAGGCCTAGTGTCCAAAAAAAAGTGGCCTATTTTCTGATGCTCTTATTAGCATTGAATGCCTTCCCTCCTCGCCCAGACACATCGCTGGGAAAGCAGGAGACGAGGGCTCCAGCCTTTGTGCATAATCAGGCGGGGCAAGCTATCTGACCCACGCACGCCTCCGCCTCCCCCCGCTCCAGTTAGTGCTTTCGTCACGCCGAGCTCCTGCGCTGTGGTTTCCAGGAGAATTTCCACTCGGTGCTCAGAGAGCTGAAACCTTTAGATTAATCCCAGATCTGTCAGCCTCCATCATTTTCAAGCAGGGCTGCGAGCTCCAGGGCACTCAGTTACTTTCTCTAGTGCTGAGGAGCCTTAAGCCTCTTGCTCTTGCTCTCCTGGAGAGTGGACAGCCGCGCTCCTCTCCCTCCCATCCTGAGATGACCCTGAATCTGTGGCCGGTCTGGTTGCAGCAGATTCTCCCCGGATCAAATGATTTATTTTGTTTTCTCTCCTTCAATGAATTTTGACTTGATCTGTGAAGCTGAAGCCAAGTAGGAGCCAAAGGCTGCTAGCATGCCCCTGGCTCCCTTACCAAGGCTGCCCAAGCCCCTAACCACTCTTACTGGCACCATAATCCTGTTTGTTTAGTGCAGGTGTGGAAATGAGCCTAAAAACCCCACACAGAAACTCTTCAGCAATTTCTCTGATAGCTCAACACTCCTAGTAGGGTCAGGTGGATTGAGTTTCTGCTCAGATCTAGCTCTGGTTAGACTAAACCTGATTTGTCTGTTGGTGATCAGCAGCCAGAGAAATCTCTTTCCCCTACCCAGCTGACCATCATTGCCAGTTATCTACCCCCCACCCCATCCCCATCTAAAACAGTGTTCAGCAATCTTTCATTCAGGGAATTTGCATCCTTTGCTTCTGCTTCCCTCTACCTTGTTTGTTCTGCTCTGCCCTGGGCAATAGCAGTGGCTGTCGACCCAAGGTGGCAGTGCCTAGGCCGAGTGCCTGGTGCTTGGGACCATACAGTATGGGCCCCAAGTGCTTTGTGCTCATGAATCCTGTATGGAACAATGCGTGGAGAACACCTCCACTGAGCTCTTACCTCCTGGAGATGCTGCATAGCTAATCCAGTACCAGCAGGACCCTTGTAAGTGGCAGGCATGGCCATCTGGAGCAAGCAGAAGAGAAAGAGGATTTGTAAAATTTCTTACTAATCAGTAAATTCTGGGCTCAGTACTGTACAAAGCACGGGGCAAGAACTGATCTCTGCCCCATTGACCTATAATCCACTATGGCATTTCTTTCCAGCCCACTCTGGTCTAAGGAAGGGGGATATGACTACTCAACCTGCAGCTGGCTATGCTGTTTTCCCCCCTTGTGCTCATGGCATGGGTATGGAAGCACTCTGTGAGCTGAGCCCTGCTGAAGTCACCGCTGCTGGAGGGATGTCAAGTGATACAGCAGCAGCTGGTGGAGCAAAACCATCCTGGTCTTGCCTGCTCTGCATTCACTATGACCCTCCACCATTGTGGCAGCTGAGAGGCTGGTGTGAGGAGCTGGTCTGTACCAGAGCAAGTGTACCCACCTGTGAGCTGCCCAAAACCAGGTGTTTTGACCTTGCCAATGACAGGGAACTGCTGGGCAAAGAGAAAAGCATGATGCCAAAGCCCGGTGGGGAGACAGGAAATGAAGTAGAAATAAAACAGTGAGGGGTCGGAAGCTCTGTCCCTGAGAAAGTCTTTGCAGGCCCTAAAATCACAGAGTGGTTTGGGTTGGAAGGGACCTTAAAGACCACCTGGTTCCAACCCCCTGCCATGGGCAGGGACACCTCCCACCAGAGCAGGTTGCCCAAGGCCCCATCCAGCCTGGCCTTGAGCTCCTCCAGGGATGGGGCAGCCACAGCTTCTCTGGGCAGCCTGTGCCAGTGCCTCACCACCCTCTGAGGGAAGAATTTCTTCCTCATGTCTAATCTAAACCTACCAGAAAGCCAGATAACATGATCAGAGAGTTACTAGTAACCACTGCCCAGGACTCCAGGACTTTTCCTGGACTCCTCCCCTTCACACAGGTGCTCTGAGATGTGCTAAAGACACCCAGGCCAAGCCCTGTGTCCCAGGCACCAGATCATGCCCCATAACCCAACAGCACCAGAAGTAAGAGCAATCCTAGCCAAGGGCCTCCACGGGGACTGTTTGAAGCTCCAGATACAACCCAGAACACAAACCCCATGCACCCTACCAGGGATGCTGAGGAAATGCCTCTTGCTGTGACCCAAGAGGAGCACACATGCAGAGTCTCCAGCCCGCAGACCCCTGTAAGATGGCCACATTCATGGCCCTGCTGCAGGTGGCTGCGATCCTGCCCTCCACATCCCTGCGAGCAGGGACACGAGAGCTCCTCAAGGTGCCAGGCTCGCTGCTTAAGCAATTATCCCTTCTGTGAATACCTCCTGCTTGTGTGTGGAAAGCAGAGATACTCTGGCACGGGGCACTGTGAAAACAGTTTAACCCTTCAGCATGTAACAAATAAATCCCATTATTCCAGCTCCCTGGCTAGCGCTCCCTCCAGCCTGCGCTCCCCGAATCCCTTTCGAGAGCAGCTGAATCAATGTTTGACTTGTACAAACAGCTGCCTGACTGCAATTTGGAAGGGATTCAGATGGGGATTACGGCAAGGCAGTGGATAAAAATCTATTACATGGCAGTATTTATTCTAGATCCCTGTGGCACTCGCTGTGAACTCTGGCAGCATCTTCTGTTCCGTACGCACTGGCACACGTGCAGGGCACTGGGAAGAATCTCTTTCAGGAGAGTGTGGGGCAGAGCAGTGGGAGGAAAGGGCCAGGATCTGGGATCTGGACTGGGCACCCATTTCCAAGCCAGACTGACCTCGATACCGTGCATCCTCCCAGGGGGTGGGGATATCTTTAGTTGAGGAGAACTTGGAATTGCTGAAATTGCATTGTTTTGATGGCCCAGAGGACCTGAGCCAGCCCCGATTTACCAAAGATCAATAGTTCTGGCTCAGTGCATTTGTATCTGAGATCAAAATCCAACCCTGCCTTTCTCTTTATTCACAGAAATGACCCAAGCCCCCAGTCAGCAGCAGAAGCTCCCTGGGGAGCTGGAAGGCCACCAGATCTGGGACCACAGGAGTGACCTCGCAGCGAGCCCCACGCTGCTGCTCTCTGCAGGCAGACTACCAACAAGAGGAGCAGGGCAGCCAAGAGGCAAGGGGAGCTTAAGCAGCAACCTCTGAGATGAGGTGACCTGGGAACAGGGCTGCAAATAGCCCACTCTTTGGGCTCCCCCAGGCCACCACTGCTGGCCCAGCTAGGTAGGAGCATCCTAGGGTAGGCATCCAGCCCCTGGACCCTCCGTCCCTTTACAGCACGCACACAAACTCCGCTGGCACGAGGGAGCGCGGTGAAGGCCAGGGCAGCGCTGCGATACGTGGCTGACTTAACAGGCTGTGGCAGGGCTGTCCAGCAGCAAAGAGAGGCGGAGAAGCCACCACTCTCGAAAAAGAGAGAGAGAGAGGAGAGGTCCAATGGGGCTGAATTACCCATCCCTAGCTTCACCTCTTCTTGTGTCAAATACCAGATTGTCATCTGCCAGAAGTACATCACGTATCGAGGGAAACAGATCTCTCTCTACCGGTGCTGCGTTATTTCTCCACAGATGACAGTGGTAAGAGCAAAATGAGCACCAGCCAAGCCCCCTCGCCTTGGTGTCGCCAGCAAGGCAGCGCACACAGCCACCCTGCTCCCTGGCAGCGTGCGCTTCTGGGCTGAGCGACGCAGAGATGACAGCAGCAAAGGGACTGAGAAGGGCTGCAGGAGCCTGCGCCAGTTTGGGGGGCCCAGCGATGAGGGACCTGCTCTGAGCACGGCCGCAGACTTCAGAGCCCAAAGGGGCCGTGTCCTCAGCGCCTAACAGCTCCCTCCGGGGCCTGCTCACACGGCTGGGTCTGTGCTGGGGTCAGCCCGTGCCAGCGGGTGAAGCTGTCCCACAGGGTGCCAGTGCGAATGCAGAGTAGCAGCGTCTGCTAGCAGGGAGCACCGCAAGCCGCCTCCTCCTCAGCCCTTCCGTGGATCCTGCCGTGGGCTCCTCCTGTACAACCACACAGGCGACTGACCGCCTGGATGGACAGGCTCACGTTAGCCAGCGCTGCTGGGTCACTTTCATAGCTCAGCCATATGAACTTGTAGGTCAAATTTTGGTACCTGTAACCCAGAGGTAAGCCTGCCCTACAACGACGTTGAGAAACTTGGTGAATGGAAAGTTTTCAATGTGCTTTAAGATCACCAGGCAGGAGACGCAAGAGGCAGGCAAAATATTACTATGCATATAACGTTTTATCAGATTATAGAAAATTTTAAAATATTTCATGCACTATCATATAAAGATGAGCTCTATCATACATTATTTCTTACAGGACCCACGCTGCATCAAAAAGAGCAAAACTTTGAAAAGGAAACTAGGAAGGGAGTATAACTCAGATTTCTTTTCCCTAGACTCATTTGTTCCATGTGTTCATTTTTTCCCCTTGCTTCCTCTTTCACTCCAATCCAGTTTCATTTTCCCCCATTCCACCCTGTCTTCCTCCCTCCGCCGTTATTAAATGATTGCTCATTGGGTTTTGTTTTCATGCAGGAGCCAAAAAGAGTAAGAATTAACATGGAGACCCAGAAGCAACACCATGACCGCAGCAGTCAGGTATTTCCTCCAGGTGCACTGCCTGCCCTTTGGAGATGCTGTAGGGCTATCAGCCCGGGGCCCCCAGCTCTGCTGTGGCCACATGGGTTTTCTGAAGGGGCCAGGCTGATGTCACCCTCGAGGAAAGCCTCACCTCTGTGCCGCAGGAGAGCCTCCATCCTTGAGAACAAAATGTGGTCCTCTCCAGTCCCCGGATGCTCAGGTTTACCTGTGCAAGCCCAGCTCTCCCGCCCAACGGGAGATACTCAGGCACTACATTATATACTACTGCTAATGAAGTTGCTTTGTTTGTTCTACTGCTTAAGGGAATAAGTTAATGTCTCAGAATGCCCTTTAACGGTATTTGGCTTTGTTTATTAAATATTTATTTTGCAAGATAAATGTGGATAAGGAGTTCCTGTCGGGATTCCTTCTGGGAGGAGAGAGTCTCAGAGTCTCCGTATGAAATGTCTCAGTATAAAGACGGTACAGAGATCCAGGCTGAGTTCTTATCCCAAACAGCATACACCATCCATCCTTTACAACAGTGTAAAAGATAAACAGTTTAATCTTCCTAATTCTCAGAGTTTATCCCCAGCAGCCAAAAAATAGCGGATCTTACATGCTCACAGGTGTTGTGCCTTTCTTTGCCTGGGGCCAGACACCTTTGTTGTCCCCACCAGTGGTGTGAAATGACTTCTGTTTTCCTCACCTAGAACGACCCCTTACTCTGGCAACTTCAAATATCACAAGGCAGGAGAGAGCCAGGCCATAGTATGTGGGTGCAAAATGTACGTGGGTGGGAGAAAAAGGAATCTCCAGGTTGAAGTAACACAGCTGCATCACGTGCTCTGCCAGCAGGCCTCCACTGCCCCTTCCTCCTGTACACGCACATTGTCTCTGAGAGAAAGCTGTGCTTCTCTCGGGGCCACGACTGATGTTGTGCCTGGGATCTTCTGGGCATCCAAATGCCAGCCCTCACATATTGAGTTTTCCTGGAATAGCTGGTCTGGCCTTCTCCTCTCTGCCCATGCACAGAGCTGGGATTTGATTTGGGGCCTTCTGATGAGAGCCCACTGCAGAGGATCACGCCCACGGTGTCCTCCTGTTGGGAGGGTGACTGCCGGCGTCTCTGGCTGGCAGCAGCTGGAAGGGAGGAAGAGCCACCTCCTCCTGACGTGCCTGGGAGCGGGGCTGCGAGGGAGCGGTGTGGATTCAGCCTCCAGCCACCTGCTGTACGGGAACGGGCAGATCATTACCCGGAGAGCTCTGTAATTTTGCTTCGCAAACGCTTGCCCACTGGCACAGAGCCTGAGGAGTAGAAGGGGGAGAGGGAGGCTGCTCACGGCTCTGCATGCCAAAAAGGCACTTTGCCGTGCACGAGGCCACCAGTGCTCCTGCAGCCAGGAGGCCCTGCAGGCTGAACCCTCTCCGCTGCTCCCTGAGGAGGCTTTTGTGAGAGGGGAGGGAGGAGGGACGAGGGACAAAAGGAGGTAGAGAGGGGAAGAAGAACAAGGGGCTGTTGGAAGGAGAGAAGAAAGTGATGCAGGGCAGGGAAGAGGACATGATGGATGGGGCACGGGGTGCGTGCAGACCATGGGGGTGGGTGGAGAGAGGAGTCCCTGCAAGGGCTGCCAGGAGGAGGGGGAGAGGACGCCATCCCCAGGGCATCCCAAGCAGGCAAGCTGTAGGCACCCTCTGGGGACTGACAGCAAGAGCAAGGAAGAGCTTGCTTGGGACTTTGCTAAATGCACCGAGACTTCCTGGGGAAGCCTGGCTCACATAGGTATATTGCTTGCAGCTACAGCAGCCTGCCATCCCTCCCGCCTCTCCCACCTCACCACGGCTTTAAATTTGTGGGCAAATTTCAGCTACATCTCTAACATGGCTACATCTCCATCTGGTATTATATTTTCACAAGCTTCATGAAAACAGGAAAACAGGTAGAGAAGCCACATTTCTATGAAGAAACATGCTGAAATGTGACTTCTACCCTTAATCCAGCAGAGAACCCCAACACGGGAGTGCTGTTATCAATAAGTTTCACAACCAAGTTCCAATTCCAACTCTCTGAAAAGCAGTTTTTCAGCCAGTCGTTGAGCAAAACCATTACGGTTTGAGCATGGTGGTGCCCCAGATGCTAGTCCATGCTGATACCTGCTCTCCCTCTGATTCTCTTTGAGCCCGTTCCCTGGAGATGTCCCCTCTGAGGTGGCAGCAAGCCGAGCCCTGCTGAGACAAGTGCAAACCCAGGTGCCCAGCAATCATTTTCTTTGAAGAAGCCTTTGGCTCTCCATGCCCTATAACCACTGAGCCCCCACAGCCGTAGGGGTGGGCTGCCCCCTGCGGAGGACGTGAGCTCAGCACACAGCTCCCCGGGCAGCGGGCGCTCTCCTGCACCATCTCGCCTTGAACCAAGAATCTGCTCCAGCTCTGCAGATTTGTGACCCAAGAAGCTGTGTGTGGCCGGGGTGCTGCACCCCAGAGCAGGAAGAGAGGGGCTCTGCTGCTTCCCACATTTCCCAGTTAATCTGTTGCCTCCTGCTGGGGCCGTGCCCAGCCAGGGGGGACGTTTCCATTACAGAAGGGAAATAAAGCTCGATCGCTTACACCTGCACCCAGCTCCTACCTCCCTAGGGAGACAGGAAATCCTGTTCTGCTAAAAACACCTCTAGATATTCCTTCCACATTCAGGTAGCTCCAAAAAGGGCAATACATTGTGCCTTTCAAATACCATCTCCCAGCCTTGCCTTAAGGGCTCTGGCAAAAGCAAGCACCATGTCAATGTCAGAAACATGTCAGAAACATAGGGGGGGAAAAAATGTAAGCTGTAAGGAAGCAGATCTTTGGTGCCCATGGCCAGACATCTCCTTAGACCAGAGCACCTGTGCTCTACTTTGCAACTACTCTCAATTTCTAAGAGTATAAGCCACCAGAAAACTAGATCTGTTGTGGCTAGCTGATCTATTGTAACAGCAAATATCCATCCCAATTCTGCTGGCACTATTATATGCTCCAGTAGGACTCGTGCCTCACAGCATATTTACTGGGCTTAAAGTTAATTTAAGAAGCAACAGGATAACATTTTTGGTTGTAATTTGATGACATTTTGATGAGTCACACCATTTTATTTCAAATTTGCATCAGCCTTTATTTTTCCAATTATTTCTAAAAGTGTGCTATGAGTTTTTCAAGCATCTAATTAGTGAGTCTTTGCCCTGAAAAGCTCCAGTCTGAGCCTCTTGATCCTACACATGTACCTGGAGTTTGGCTTCAGCATCATGGCACCAGGTAAGAAAATGGACAAGGGATAGGCAGGAATGGGACAAAACCCAGGACATGTAAAAGAGTATTCTACATGTTGGTTGTTATGATTTTTTTCTTCCCTTTCGTCTGAATTTTCCATTCAGATCTCACCCACTCTCAACGTGGTACAGTGACAGGTGAGTTTTTCCTTGGCAGAGCTGAGAAACTAAAAATCTTAACTTTAAAATGAGAGAGCCCCTTCAGTCATGCTAATGTTACCTAGGGAGGGTGATGTTGGAATACAGCTGGGAATTAATGGCACAGAACTAAAAGTTTTCCGCAAACCACAAAAAAAAAATGCATTGCTGTTGAATTGCTTCATTTCTTTTCTAAGTACGTGAGGCAGAGCTCTCATTGATAAGATCTGAAGAAGAAGAAAAAAAAAAGTTTAGACTTTCTATATTTAGCCATTTCTGCTTTGTGGCACGTTTGCTTGCTAAAAATACCCAACTGCACTTATTGGGGGGCAGAGGGGAATCAGTCTTTCAGCTTTTTTCCACCTGTGGGACCCTTTTTTCAAGCACCACCCCTACATGGCATGTTAGGCAGCCCAATACCTGCAGCAGCTGGCCAGAGCCTCCTCAGCCTGAGGATGTTTGGTGTCCACAACCAGCCCGACCTGGTGGCTGCATCTCTGAAGAAAGCTGCTGCTGCGGGATGGTGCTGCCCACATGCATCAGGGCATGTATCCTTGCTCATTTTTGGACCTGGACCTAGGGACGAGATTGCCGGGGTCAGTTTGTAGATTCAGCTGCCTTTGTGTGTGACTGATCAGGTCACCAGGGCTTCCTGGGACTCATTCTTCCCTTCAGTATAAATAATGTTATTAGTAAGTAACTACCTCCAAGCATGAAGCTTATACCGATTTTATCAGTGTACATGCTGCTGCTGAGAGGTTATTGGTTTAAAGCGCTGAGCCGTACCCTTTCAACGGGACAGGAACCTGAGCCTAAGGCAGAAATTATTCTCATGAAGACGCATAACAGCCAATAAGGATTTGCAAGTGTTACTCTGATCTAGTTCCCTTTTCCTATACAGGAACAAGGCTTGGGAGGTAGCAGGTGCTGTGTCTCGACTCTAGAGAAGCTTTTGACATTTTGACATCTGACTCACGATACTCAAGAAAAGATTGTCTAGATTAACCTAGTGGGTTCATAATAACATTTGGCTAGGAAATCATTTCTGGAAAATAGTTATCATTATTTCAGTGCCAGATGAAAGATGTATTGAGTGGATTCTACAGTTGTTAGCTGGTGGGTCCAGCACTAGGCAGTGTTTCCATTAATGACTTGGATAACAGAATAAAGAGTATACTTGTTAAATCTGCAGATGACATCAAGCTGGGAGGGATTAAACATGCTGGAGGACAGAAATAGAATACGAAACAATCACAGCAAATTGGACAAATGATCTGAGAACACAAGATGAAATTCAACCAGGACATCCTCGTGTAATTAGACTTAAGCAGGAATAATCAAATTCAAAAACACAGAAGAAGGATCGGGCGGCTAGATGGCAATTTTGCAAAAAGGGGTTTGGAAGTTACTGTACGTCACAAGCTGAAAAGGATACAAAAAAGCATCTCACATCCGCAGGATGGCAAGTATCAGATTGGGATGCTAAGAAGGTTAGTCTGACAGACCTGTGATGTGGGTTTTTCCAGGGAGGATTATGTCCAGTGCTGGGTGTCTGACTCTGAGACAGAGGCCAGCTGGAGAGAGGCCAGGAGAGGAGAAGGGGGATGGTCACAAGTTTAGGAACCCTGGCCAACAAGAGCTACAGAACAGAGAGAGGATGTTTAGATAAAGAAGAGATGTCTGGGGGAGGACACGCTGACAGTTTTCAAATATCTGAAAAGCTTCTGCAAGGAAAAGAATAATCTGTTTTCCATGCCCATGGTGAGTAAGAGAGGCAATAAGTTAAACTTCAGCGTGGAAGATTTGGGTTAATCTGTTTAGAATTAGGGAGGCACTGGAATAGATGCTCAGAACTTGGTCGAATATTTTCAAGGGCAAAGGAGGTGCTGCTGAACATGCCTGGGGGAAGGAGATGGGCTCAATGATCTCTCAAAGCCCCTTCCAATCCTGTTTCCTATAGCTTTTTTGATCAGTAGTAGCAAGTTTTAGCAGAAGCTGTTCACAGACCTCTCCATTCCCCCTCCCTTGTATCAGATACTTTTCACAATGAAAAGGGTGAGTTTTGAAGTTCTTACAGAGCAGCAAGACACACACCAGCTACGCAGCTTCAGCAAATCTATGGGCTGTAATCATAGCAGTTTCTAAATATACCATACACACATTTAGGTGCTCTCAACTCTATGTCGAACAGCGCTTGGGACATTAATCTTTCAGGAGCAGGAACACAGGCCTCTCCTAACAAGCCTGCATAACTCTTCCAAGGGGTGGCTACAGAGCCCTGCAGCTCCCTGCATGTGCCTTCCTCGCTCAGTAGCCCCAGCTAGGATAAGCATTTGCATGCCAGGGTCTCCAGTCTGCAAACTTCTCACATGTTAAATCTTAAGTATCTCCCCTGTAAGCAAAGTTCATGGCTAAAACAATTACAGAACCTTAAAACCGGTATCAGTCACAGACTCCAAGTATAGGATCAATGTCATCACACAACACCCGTATTTGAAATCACGTCCCCTTTGCCAGTCTCTTTATGAGGCAGGGAACAGGATAAATCCTTGTCTGAAGATCTAGAGCTGTAGCACAACCCGTTGTGCACGCTGTCATGTTGAAGCACAGAGCACTCCCGTGGAAATGGGAAGGGAGATCCTGCTGGGACCACCATGTCCTGCCGTGCTCCCAGCTGAGCAGCGCCTGGGTTGTGGACGTGCATGCTACCACGAGGAGAAAAAGTGACCACAGGACTGACTGCAGCTAGCAGAAGTAGGACAGACAAGCACATACCCCTTCCTTCTTAAGTGACCGTAAAACATCTGGTGTTGCAGTGATCAGGAGAGCATGAAACACGTGCTTCCACTCTATAGATGTGTCCTCCCATGGTTGTGCTCCCTGTTCAGCCTGTCAGTGATGAAGACAATTAATGCCATTTCTTAGATGAACCATAAAGTCCCAGGCCAGCACCTAGCAAAGTCCAGGAGTAACGTATTTTCATGCTAAAGAGCTTCTGAGAGATGCTGGGCCAGTTATCCCAGCTCCTCCTGTGAGGCCTTGGCTGCTGCAGCGTTTTCCTCTGTGGGAAAAGGCTTTGTCTCCCAAGCAAGGGGCTAATCCTGCAGCACACAGGGTGTCCTTTGCTCCTGGGGATCAAGGGGAAACAGAGGTGAAACCCTTAGGGGCTGCCCAAGAAGAGCACAGAGCCATTTTCTTACGGCACAGAACGAGGTCCCACTGCACCTTGTCTGGGGAGATGGGGTCACCGCAGCATGTTTGTGTGGTGGTGCTTCAGGGATGGGCAGGACTAAGCTTTTCTTACCATCACAGGCACCCGTGAGGCCGAGGCCTTTCTCTGCGGCTGGCCATCCTTCCTCTCCCATCTCTCGCCCACGGCATCTCTGAGTGATGCTCCCAGCGCTGGCTGTGCCCCTGCTGCTTGAGTTAATTACAGTAATTATACCTGCGCTCCTCAGCTCCAGCTCCCTTTTGTTGTCACTTCCTTGCCCGTTCATTTGCAAATCTAATCACTCAGTGGATTTTTTAAAAAGAAAAAGGGTAGGGAGGGCAAAGATACAAATGAAAAAAGAAACTGCAATTCCTGTAGCAAGAACGGGAATTGAGGAGCCATTAAACAGCACCTGGTGTTTTATTTAGTGCTCCTGGGAGGACCGCACGCTGCTCTGACAAGAAGGCCTTTGCTGGGCTCCAGGCACTAGACCAGAGTGGGGAAAAAAGAAAGAATTGCATCAGCCTCCCCCCCTCCTACCAAATTGCCTCCATCAGGGTTCAGAGCAGAGCTGAGGATCCTGCCCGGTGCTCCAGCGTACGCTTGCAGAGGGCAGGAGAGCCTTCTCAGGCAACCCTGATCCTCCGGCAACTTATCTTCTCAGTGCCTGGCCCTACGCATTTCTCAAGCAGGTTTTCTGGGGTCAAGGGGTGCTGCAGTATCAGCTGTGGAAGCAGAAGCCTGCTTTCATGCCTGAGAGCAGAGGCTTTCCAGCAGCGACCCTGAACGAGGAGAGCTGAAAGGGAGTGTGTGGTTCAGGTCACCCGCCTGATAAGGACAGACCTGAGGTCAAGCCTTTGAACAAAGCGGGAAAAAGCGTAACAAGGAAAAAAAAAGAAAAAAAAGAAAAAAAAGAAAAAAAAAGAAAAAAAAGAAAAAAAAGAAAAAAAAGAAAAAAAGAAAAAAAGGAAAAAAGGAAAAAAGGAAAAAAGGAAAAAAGGAAAAAAGGAAAAAAGGAAAAAAGGAAAAAAGGAAAAAAGGAAAAAAGGAAAAAAGGAAAAAAGGAAAAAAGGAAAAAAGGAAAAAAGGAAAAAAGGAAAAAAGGAAAAAGTAAAAAGGAAAAAAGGAAAAAGGAAAAAAGGAAAAAGGAAAAAGGAAAAAAGAAAAAAAGAAAAAAGAAAAAAAGAAAAAAAAAGAAAAAAAAGAAAAAATAAAAAAGAAAAAAAGAAAAAAGAAAAAAAGAAAAAAAGAAAAAAAGAAAAAAAGAAAAAAAGAAAAAAAGAAAAAAGAAAAAAGAAAAAAGAAAAAAGAAAAAAGAAAAAAGAAAAAAAAGAAAAAAAGAAAAAAAAAAAAAAAGAAAAAAGAAAAAAAGAAAAAAAGAAAAAAAGAAAAAAGAAAAAAGAAAAAAAAGAAAAAAAAGAAAAAAAAGAAAAAAAGAAAAAAGAAAAAAAGAAAAAAAGAAAAAAAGAAAAAAAAGAAAAAAGAAAAAAAAGGAGGGGGACAGAAACAGCCTCCTGTTTTCAGGTTTGTGCCTCCCTGTGTGCTGTGCCATACCGCTGTCACAGGGCAGCGAGGTAGGGCAATAGGTTTTGTATACCCAGTACTGCGTACACAAGGCATACCAGTTTCAAGGAGAAAAGTAGAAAATAGAGTTATTTTCATCTTTTAGGGTCAACAGACAGAGACAGTGAAAGAGAGCAAGGGGCAAACAGACTCCCTGGTTTCTTTGCACTGAGCGCAGCAGTTTAATTAGAGTGAACTGAAGCATGTTCACCCCAGCCCTTACACCAGCCTGTCGGTGTAGCCACGCAGTCCTGAGCTTGTTCACGTTATCGTCCTGGACGCCAGAACCGCCCGTAGTGCAATGTTCTGCTACTCAGCTCCAGGGCTGATCTCTCTCATTGCCTGTGCTGGAAAGGCAGCCCGGATAGCTGCAGAAGTCCAGAAGTTTGAGCAGGTGAAAATTCAGCTAATTGCCCAGATTGCTGAGCAAGTTGAAGTGTTAGAAGATACTTTGGCTATAAGGCTGAAAATAGGTGAAGTTTCTCATGATCAGAGCAGACGTTTTTTAATCATCATATGCTTTGTACACAAAATGTTTATTGTTCTGCATATCTGCCTAGGCAAGAAAGCACTTCTAGAGAATGGACAGCAGCAGAAGGTAGACAGAACTTCTGAACATCACGGGCAGAGAGGCAGACAAGGAAACAAGCTGGAAGTGTAAAGTATTCCTATTTTGAGGTAATATCAAAGTGGACTTTTTTTTGTGAAGTGAATACAACACATTCGTTTTAATATAGCAACAACAACAAAGTAATGCCTTGTTTTCAGGCAAGAAATAAGAAGCAAGAGCCCTGCACGGACCTGAGCAACCTGTAACTGCAGCTTAGCAAAGCAGTTTCCAAGTCCTGGAGATGACGTGCTCAGAAGGGTTTTCGATCTCGCAGGAGGCTGATTGCTGGGGGAGGAGAGAAAGGACCTGCAATTCGGTTGATTAAAATAGTGGTCCCAGTATGGTCTGTTCTTCACAGTTGCCAGGAGACTAGAAGGCCGGGATGAACTGCTCAACCTTTTTGTAACAAAAATAGGTGTTTACTTCCACACCGTATGCATCTTGGCCCTCCCCAAGGTTTTGCATTCTCAGTTAGCCCTCCAGAAAAAAAAAAAATCCCACCCCAAATTTGCTACCATAGACTTGTGATGAGGTGGGTTTACCAGTTTCACTAATACACCAATTCTTTCCTGCCCCATGTTCCCGACCCAGTGCCCAACTCCAGGCTCTAGGCTGATCATGCATTAATCCTAACTTTCCTTCCTGGTCTGGAGCCTAGATAAGCAGATCAGTTCCAGTTACTCACCCCGTGGGACATACATCCGAGGCAGAGGCTGGCTGCGTGGCTCAGCTGATGGCTGAGGACACCGAGATGAGCAGCCACTCAAAGGGTATTAATTGGGCATGCGCTACCTGCAGGTGATTTGTGCTGGAAATGGTCACGTTAATGCTTCAGGAAACAGGATTTTAATGTAGCAAACAAGCCAGGCTATCTTAGCAACTTACTACTACATTTTCTGCCTCCCTTTTCCCAGCTGATACAGAAGTAGAAGGAAACATTGAGTATATTGGTGGGAGATGAGTATTGTCTAAAGCACAACCTCAGTATTCAAGTCGCTTTTGGGGACCATCCTCAAGTACACCAGAAAGAAAAAAGAAAGAAAAAAAAAAAAAAAAGACTGCAGTAGAGCTGTTCCAAAGTTAAAAGCCTGAAGATCTCCGTGCTTCTGAAGTGTCTCTGCAGCCCGATTTGGGCCATTTGCTCCAAGAAATGTCTCATCTTTCCTAAAGCCAAGTGCATTAATGAAACTGAGCCAATGCGCCTTTCCTATGGCTTTCTCTTGTCAATCTGCTGCTATAAAAACTGTTTGCCAAGCAATGCTCCTGCCTCTCTAATGCCTTAGTGCCAACATCTCGAGCAGCAGGCAAGGGGCTGCAATAGATGGATGGACAGCAGGCATGACACAGATTTGGAAAGGAAGGATAGAGACCACAGCGAAGGCAGAAGATCACGAAAATAGCGGTAAAATTAGCTCAAAGCTGAAGTCTCTGCCACAGATGCTGTAGCGTGTACTTGGGGGAAGGGAGTTCGAACGCCAAGAGACAGAGGATCCTTGCTCCCATTAACACAGCGGCAATCAGGCAATAGCTGGAAAGAGCCATTCAAACCTCCCTGTGTAGCTGAGTTGTAACACAGCACGTAATTACTCATCACGCTCCTTTCCACAGCCTGCACAGGCTGCCTGCTGGAAGAGCTGTGCTGCGCAGCCATCGCAGCACGACGCGGCCATGTGACTTCTTGGGTGCCCTCCAGACCAGGAAGAAGGGAATTTGGGAGAACCTGCAAGTTGCCTGGTAGATCCTATAATGCAGAGAAGGCTTCCACAGTCTCTGCACCAAGTTCTCTACCTCCTCATCCTCAGGTGGAGAAACGGCATCGTTCACAGGAAAATATAGAATAAGGGCAAGTGGCACAAGTGTCACCAGGAAGACTGCTTTGGTTCTTCGTCTTCAGGCACTTCACCAGACCTGGACTGGACACCAGTCCTGTTGGTGCCCCTTCTCAGCTCCAACACACTCACTCAGTATTGCAAATGAGGCTTCCTAACAAAGCCAGCCACATCCAGGGACTCTGGAAATGGTCACTTGGGAGCACAAGAGCAGGAACACTTTAGTGGAGGATACAAAATTACTGTTATTAGCACTAGAAAGAGGGCCTCGAGTTTCCCACTAACATTTTAAGAGAAGCATTTCTGTTTCAAACGACCTTGACTGGATGTCAAGGACACATTACAAAGGCAGGTCAATCCAGGTGTGAAGCAATGTAGCATAGAGATAGCAGTTGGAAGACTGTCAGAAGCAAAAAATACTTAGAACATGCCCAAGAACCTTAAACCCAGCAAGCTCACTGTGGGACTGCTAAATGAATTGTTTCCTGCAACCTCAGATGCTAATTACTTGTTCATTTTAGTTTTTGTACTTAACATTCTTCTGTCCAAGTTAATTTAATTTAATGCCCCGACACGAACAGACTGCAAGTGCCTTTTTCCTTGAAAGCATTTGCTGCTAGCTGGTACCTAGCCACCACATCACAACAGCATTATTTTAACTCCGAGTGGTTTTTGTCTTACGTATTGTGGACTCGGAAGAAAGACAGAAAAATAGTAGAGATTGTGCCTTCAATCCTTTCTGTCCATAGCTATAACTATCCATCCTTCAACAAAGGCTACTTGGAGGGTTATACAGCCCAGAAGATGCACCACTATATGTTAACTGCACCCAGCAGATGCTTCTCAGACTCATTTCCTGACTCTGCAGTACGGGAGAGGCAGCAATAGAGCCCAAGGGTGCTTTTCTAGCTCATCCTCAATAGTTCCTTTCTGTTTGCAAACTCTTCTTGGATAGCAGCCTCCTAACCTTTGCGTATCCGTCTTGGATATGGTCCCTCTGACACAGTTTATTCCTCAAGCTTCTAGTGGGCCCTTGCAGCCAAGAGAAACATCTGCCCCATGCGTTGCAGCATCTCCAGCCCAGTGGTCACACAGCATCAGGCACAGAGGAGCCCAGGGGATGAAGCACACAACAAGGGTTTTCGGCAGAACCTATAAAAGCCAAGACTTCTGTGATGGGTCTGCACGAGCAAAAGCTGTTATTTAGTTTCTTGATAGCAAAGCAGGTGGTGAATTTACAGAATGACATCTTCTTCCCAAAGCAGCCTTGCCACAAATTTCTGTCACTTCACGAAGGCTCTCTGCTTCCACCTTGATGACGACCTTTGCCACTGATGGGAGGAAAGGAGGACATTTGTCTCAGCAAATAGATGGCTTTGCAGATCCAAAGGCATCCGTGAGGTTATTCAGCAGCTGACATGGGAGGCTTATCAAGAGCATGGGTTATCTCAGCAATAAATACAGCCTGCCACAAGGCTCCATATTAAGAGAAGCCTCTCAGGGTCAGTGGGCTCAGTAGTGTTGTGTCAGTCAGTAAGACCTAGCATTAGACTCAGCACAAATGCCAATTCCTGCTTATTACAACATGGTTTATGTTTTGAGTCTCCCAGAGACTTTTCTACTGCAAGCTGCTCCTCACATGGCCAAACCCCTTCAGAGTCCTGGGAGAGGGAAGGAGAGGTGCCGGTGGGCCAGCAGGCCGCAGTGCTTTGGGTCTGAGCAGTGGCTGGTGCACAGAGCCAAAACTCCCCTCAGTGATATGGCATGAGGAAGAGAACGGGGAGGTGGAGATCACTGCAGAACATGGCACCCCCCAAAAGCCAAAACACTGCTCACGCTTCCTCCCACCCGTCCTCAGCTGCCATCACACACTGTGCCAAGCCACAGCCCACGCCCAAGGCAGGACGAAGCTCCCGTCACGTACTGATTATCAGACCTGCAAGCCCAAGGCGAGATACGCTATTATACACTCAAAAGCTGCCACCACCTCCAGGAGCAGGGCTTTCCCTGGCCACACTTCCCTTGACTTTTTGCCAGACAGAGAGGCAAAGAAACAATTGCCTTCCTCTGGGTCGCCAGGCAAAACAACTGCCTCCTTGGGGCAGCCCCACTGCTCCTGGCTCTGCCCCCTAACCCCTTCTTCCCTCCTGTCTCCACACCACCCACGTTGTACCAACGGAGCTCCTGAAGCCCTCAGCAGGCACACTCCTTACCTCCAGCAAGAGAAAAAGCAGCCACGACCCAGAGCTGCAACCTCATTACAGTTCATAACGAGCTAACGGGAAAATATTTCTGCCTGATTAGAATCCTTAACGAGCTCCTGGCTATTAGGAGCTGGCCTTGTGTTTTGTCCCACTTGTAGTGGTGGGGCAGCTTCTGGCATGCCTTCTGAATCTCCTCCTGCTTGCCTCGCAGGAAGAGACACACACACTCCTCACAAACCCGCACCACAGCCGGACAGCAGCAAGAGAGAAATACTGCTGGTATTAATGTACCAGCCCTTGCTGTAAATCAGGGGTTAAGCTCTTTCCTGCTTGGGAAAGAAACTTTAGTCATCAGCAACGTCACCAAAGACACCACCGAGTCACGCTGCACCCCAGAGAGTGCTGGGGTTTGGGGTTTTAAGATCTCTCAACAGGTGTTTAAAAACAGGACACTGTTTTTCTGTTATAGTCTACATATTAAAAACACACCCCCTCAAGCAATGGATACCGTTAGGCAATCTCACCAGCAGAGGAAAACTGCACAAAATATATTTACAACAATGCATGCAAGGTAAGCATGGGCTGCATTCCTCCCAAGGCAGAAACGCAGGTCAGGCACTGCCACGCTTCTCCCAGAGGTCCTCCCTGTTGGTAGCCTCAGGGGAAGACCAGGATAGGGAACATCCCATCACTCTAAGGAGGCTCCCTGCAGGGCGGGTGTGTGGCATACCTCCAAGGGCACTCTCTGAATCACTCAAGCGTTTTCTTGTCTTCTTTCAGCCTGGGATGCAGACATCCCCAACAGACCTTGTCCCTTGGCAGCCTCCACGTTCCTTCAGCACTGCAGGTCCATGCAGGCAGTACTGGTCAATAGGACACGCCAGCCCCTCTCCACCCCACAACAAAACTCTGAGACTTCACGCCATGGAAGAGTCATAGAATCATAGAAACATTCAGGTTGGAAAATACCTCTAAGATCACCTAGTCCAACCTTTAACCTAGTACTGACAGGTCCACCACTAAACCATGTCGCTAAGTTCCACATCTATACATTTCTCAAAGAAAGACCTCCAGGGATGGTGACTGAAACGTGGAGTCCTCCACATTCAGCTCCTGTCCATTTGTCTCCACCTCAAGGCCCTCCACTTTACCTCTTCCAAATTCTTCAGCCAAGAATTCCCTTGCTGCCCTCCTCATTCTTGACACCTTCTCCAAAAGCCCTGACAGCCACCAGCTCCTCTCATCAAGCTATTCCTCCTCCTTCCACAGTGCCAAGCAATGCCTTGTCTCCAGCTTCACAACAGTCCTTTTTACAGCCATAAGTAAAGCAAGGCAAGGTGCAGAAGGTGGCAGGAGAGGTTCTCCAAGCCCAGCTTACTTTATGACACGACCTCATACTGCAGTGTGCTGAGGCAACAGTCACAGGCAGCATCAGTTTGGGTAGAAGGAAACAAACACTAATTGCTCTGATTAAACGTTTAAGATGGAGCATAAGTTATTGTATTTGTAAAGGCCATCTTTTGAGTTTACCTGCACTTTACTGGAGTGACTGAACTGATCTCAGGAACTGAGATGCCTCATGTGGTCTTGGTGACTCAACTCCAGCCCACAGAACCAAGTGCCCAAGACGATCTGGTGATGTGACTGAGCCCAGTGACTCATATGACCAGGAGGGCTTGGACAGGACATGCTGGTGACCACTCTGACTCAGTCTTTGCCACTGCTGTGTCATAAGAAGTGGCAGGGCCCAGATAGACATAGCCAATTCTTAGTCACTGCCTTGCACTGGTCGTAAAGATTTCAAAGTGCTCGGTAATCACTGAAAAGCAACACAACTGCATTATATGTAAGTATGTGTTTTTGTGTATTAACATAAGAAATGTAAGCTTTCTTGTTAAAAGTTTAGACCTACTATAAAGAGAAGTATGGAGTAGGAGGAAACTTCTCCAGTCGGCAAGTTTTAAGTTTTTTCCATTTATGAGGCTTTTCCACCTTTCCCTGGACCAGCCAGGATGCACTACTTTCAGTAGCTGGAAAGTAGATGGAGCATTTGGTCTTATCTGGCCATGAGGAGTCCATTTCCATGTTGGAAATGGTGGCTTTTAATTATAAATCATATTAATATTTTAATGACTTTTTACCATTCAGACATCACCACAGCTGTGCAATGACAGATACTCAGGGCATTGTAGCCTGTCCTTCCAGCAAAGGAGAACTAGAAGATTCGTACCTGGGAATATTCTAAACATTTTCTCCATTTACACAACCCTGGAGCAGACATGTTAAAGAGACTGCAAGGGCTCTGCTGGAGACCTCAGTCCAGGACAGGTGTGGATTTCCCCTTGAAATATATTAATAAGAGACCAAAGCAGAACAGAGGTGCTTTACAAGGCTCTTTCTCTTTTAGGGCTTCTGTCTAAAACCCCAGTGCCACATCACATCCTTCCACGGCCAAACATAAGGAAAATAACTTGAAAGACTATGTGTAGTGGGATCGTCAACCGGCACATGCCTTAACAATATAAGCACATCCTGTCTCTTGACACTGGCTATACATTTTCAACTGAGGCATTAATACTCAGCACTTGTAATGCTTTTAATCCATGGATTTCAAAGCACTTCTGTGGAAAGAGAGATACTGCGTAGGCTGGCAGGAGCCTAGAGATAACCCAAACCCGTTCAGATTGGGTAATAGTGGCTAATATACTCATTGACCCAGCTGAAGATGTACAGGAAAGTGTCAGCACCCTCTGTCCAACATGCAGTTCGCTTGGTGTGAAGCCCAGAATGGCTTCCCTGGAGTAATGTAGTGTGGAGTTCAAAACCATCTTTATTTGAATACAGTAGTAACACAGAGCTGCCTTCATAAGTTAAATTCTCCTGCTTCTAAGTATAGACTCAAGCAGAATACGTTTGAACCTGTAAGGCATAAAATACCTGCCTGAGCACTTCTCATTGCCTTCCCAGTACAGGCGATGGGGAGAGAGGTCTGTGTTCTCCGTGGTGTAACCATGTGGCTTGGCTTTCTGTGCAGAGGCTGTGCTGTCCCACTGTGGAGACATCCTGGGCAGCTCATTTCCATTGAACGTAGAAATCAGTGACAAAAGGAGGGTGCTGGTGGAGGCTGAGTCCCATCCTGCTGTAGTACACCAGTCCTGTTCTGACCCTCCTAGCCAAGCAACATTACTTCTTTGTCTGTGCTTTTACTTTCCCTTTTGCTTCCACTTGCCCTCCAAACCACATTGTTCTCTCTTAGATTTGTCCACCTTATCCCACTCTGACTGCTGTCCACACTCATAAAGATTAACTCTGCCACTGTCTCTGGGTCCGCTCCTCTGCAGATTACCGTCTCCTGTTCAGAGTGGATAATCCATCAACCAAACAGCCGGCTGCCACCCAAGGGTCTGACGCAGTCCTTTGGCTCTCAGGCTGGAAGGTGTCTCTGGCTGCAGGGTTGGCAGACCATGGAGAAGGCAGTGCACTGTGAGCGACACCAGCACGGGCTGCAGCTCGGTGCTCCCGCTGCCACGTAAATGTGAGCACATATACGCGTGCTCATGGGAGCAGCTCCAACAGCCTCCCAGCAGACGGCTGGAAGAAGAACTTAGGAATGAATTAGCCGCCAGGAGACATCTTGCCTGCTGGGAGTGGGCCGCACTGGGCAGGCTGTTTGCGGAGTGAATGGAGAGCAGGCCCAGATGATCAGGCCACTGTAACATGACATTTAAGAACTCCAGTTTCCTCTGCTTTTCACTATCTTTTCTTTCTCTTCTTTATTTTATTCCTCCCTTGTTAGTCAGGGTTTTTTTATCCCACGAAGCTGCTCCGAGAGGAAGGCATGGCTCTCTGACCCTCTGCTCTATCCCTACTGACAGGTGTTTATTCAAATACTTCTCCAATTTTAACCAAGTCTGAAAGAGAAGGCATAGAGATCCCGGAGATAATGAAAGTCCTTTAGCTTTAGTGGCAGTGGGTGAGTGGATAGAGGCGAGAAGGACTCTGTGAGAGTCCCCACTGTGGGAGAGGTCGCAGTGTAAGCTAAAACACCAAGCACCAGAACTCCCTCCTGGGAGAAGCCACATGGATACCCCAGGCCACAGGAACCATTTCATGGCCCCCACGCTCATGAGGGCACTTGCATTGGCATGGGAAACAGGGAGCTGGCAGGTGATGGAGGCAGGCATGGCTGTCATGGCTGGGCCAGCACTGGGTCCCTGCTCCCATGGCCTTTGGACAGTCAGAGCACACAGCTATCTGGGAGCAGCTGCATTCGTTGCAATGTTTGTTCTCATGTGGTTTCCCTTCCTGGCATTACTGGCTAGCACTGAACCGTGCGTTAAAGTCTGGGACCGCCGTAAGTGTTTAAGAGGCCTATTTATCCCTCAAGAAGGAGAGGGCGTCCTCATTCCTCTTCACACCTGTCCGAAGGAGACTGCATGCCCCATGCTAACAATGCCAGGCCAGCTCCTTGATGAGGCCACGCTGTGCTGCTGATGCTCCTGCTCCCTGTGCGAGACTTCCCACACCCTCTGCAAATAAGCTCGTGCCAGGTCATACCCGTACTACAGCACTGATTTTGCTGGCATGTGAGTGCCAGTCAGTTCCTTCAGAAGCTGCTGAACAATATGAACTAGAATTAATGATGGATGTGACTCCCTCCTGCTCCCCTCAGATCTTCTGTATCTGATTGGGAGACCCCATTTCCCTTCTGAAGGCAGAAGGCAGCCTATGGAAAGGCATTAGCCCTCCTATTCACACTGAAACAACAGCAGTGCCAGTGCACCAAAAATGGAAGGAGTCATATACCTTCTTCTTCTAAAAACAGAAGGGCCAGGATGCTTTCCAAAACTAGAAACAAACTTAAGATCAAGGCTGGCATTTCACGGATTGTTGCCAATTAACTTAATGAATAAAATTCTCCTTTTCATTGGCACCCTGTGCATGCAGGAGAGGAGCTGGATTGTTCTCCTGCCCCAGTTCTGGGTAGTAATTTTTCCTGCATTCACTAGGAGACAGCTGTCTGTTTTCATGCCCGCAGCGTAAGCTGGTGTTGAAGTTGCATCTGTGAAGGAGCCGCTGTGCTCCCTATCCTGGGGGCTATTTCAGGGCAAAAATGCCTGTTAACTGCTTACACTGAAGCACACACTTGACAAAAACATGAGGAAAGCACGTAAGGATGCACCACACTCCACGTCTCTCATCTGCTGAGGCCATGCCCAGCATGCTGGGTACGTACATGGCTGCCTGGGGCTCAGCGGCGTCTCGGGGCCAGGCAGCAGCCGCTCACCAACCCCTGCCCGGAGCTGCGAAATAAAATGGAGTGAGCTTCCAAACCCCCTAGCAAAGAAAAAGCTTAAAAATATATATATATATAACAGGAAAGTTGGGTGCGGTATGTGTTTCATGGCGTATGGCTGACTGGAAACAAAAACAAAATCCCTGAAAACTTAAGAGACAACAAGAACAAAAGGTGGGAGAAAACCACAAAAGCGAGCATGAGGCAGTGAGGAGAGGGGCTCTGTGTATTGATGTTTGAGACGGGCTCTTTAAAAGGGAAGATAATGACACTGAAAATTATTCTGAGCTTTTCAAAGGCATAAATGACCAAACTGCCTCCTGACTCCTGAATTACATTATCCAGAAAGAACTTAATAGCATGTTATTATCGCTTCTCCTCACTGACAGGATTTCGGCACAGAAAAGACAAACAAGAAGCGCATTCATAATCGCAGCCATGCTCACCTCTGCGCGGCGCCGACGGACGGGGCCACTCGTCCCAGGCGAGCACTGCAGCGGGAGGCCAGGCGAGGCCGTCGGCCCTAATCCAGCACCAAGGCCATGAAGCTGCCTTGGTTGCTGCCAGGGGGACACACTGTGTGTCCCGGAGGGCAGCCCACCTGCGGAGCCTGCTGCCGTGAGGGCGGGCAGAGGTGGACAGTGAGGCTCAGCGAGCCCACCAGGCCCACCCTGCCTGAGTCACTGGGCCTGGCAGGAACAGGGCTGAAGGGCAAATGGCAGGGCACAGGCCCCTGCCAGCGCCTGGCACTGCACATTCAGCTGTCCGTCCTGTCCTCATCTTTAGTGACTCTTATTCTCTGGGCATGCCACTGGAAAGTCATCTACAATTTACCCAGGGCTAAACTCTTCTCCCATAAAACTGACTGTTCAGCCTGCCTGCAGTTAGCAGTGCTACAACACTTAGCTGACTGCCCACACCACATAAATCAATCTGCTTTCCTCCCTCTGCTGGTCCAGCTCACACTTGTGGTTTAGGTGTGTTGCTACACCAAAATCAATCCCCAGCCCATGCCACCTCATTGCTCAGGCCTCCGTGCTTTCTGTTGCAGAGCTGCTGTTTCAGTGCTGATCTTCTGCAAATGGTGGCTATGTCGGCTGGCTCTCCCTGCTTCACTTCTGCTCAAATTTATCTGTTGGGCCCATGTTGGAGAGGAGCAAATGCAGTCCCAGTGCAGACCGGGCGCAGCGCAGGCAGCCAGCCACATGATATATGCATCTTATATTGCCGGGTGTTCCTTTCAGCCTTATCAGCATGATGGATAGTTTAAGCCTGCTGAAGGACAAGACAGTAATAACAATGACCGTGATTACTATTTATCATACTTTCTTTAAGAGCAATATTATATCACCAGACTTCATGCATGTCACTTTGTTTATTAGCTACCATTTAGTAATCTCTTCTGTCTTTGGTTTATTAAAGTCAGAGGCACTATTAGGCAGTCAGCTGAGAGGACAGCAGGTTCCTGTGGCCAAGCACCACAGCCGACAGTCCCCAGGGACAGCCACCCTGGAAAGGCATTTGCTTGCTTGCTTATATCCACTCTGAGCCTGCGACTGCAGGGCTGTAAACTGCCGGCAGCTGACCTGGTGCATGCAGACACGTCCTGCGAGGTTAGACCTAATTCTTGTTCCCTTCTTTGCAGTGTTCTGGTTATAGGAAGGGGGGGGTTGTGAGCATTGTTTATGCTCATATTTATCAGAGTGGAGGAAAGTAGCCTCAGCAAAGAATCTGAATCAAATGAGAATTAATAGAATAAAATAAATTTAAAAAAAAAAAAAATCCAAAGCTTCTCCTTACTCCATATTGCTTGTGCAGGCTGAAAGAGCAGTTTTCACCAGAACACCAAAAATCAAAATACCTGGGTTACAGCAAGCTGGGTCGAGATGGAAGCTGTGCAAAGACCACAGCCAGTGGTCTGACACTGTCACTGATCTGAAGTGCCATGGAGGACTGAAAACAGAGGGAAGCTCTCCAGGTCACACAAGCCAACCCAGAAAGGCTGTTCCCCTTTGAAAACGTCACCTTGAGCTGCACTCAGGCTCCTGCAGGAGGCTGGTGCTGCCGAGTGTGTCACAGGTTCAGTGGAAGCAGCACAGATAAGTGCACAATCATCTCCTGCCTGAGCTGCAGCTTGCAGGGCTCCTTCAAGCTTAGCCGAGGGCAAACACACTGCAGTGATCCCTGAAGATGACAGAGCCTTGGATCGCTACCCCTCGGAGAACTGGCTGCAGCCTCCCAAGGATCCAAGGCCAGGCAGGGAAGGCCTCTCGGCTGGGTGCAGCTCCTGACAGAACAAGACCAAATGCCCTCAGCCAGAGAAATACCTAATGCTTTCTCCATAGGCCCCAATTCCCATTACACAAAGGTCACTTCACAGCTCTCTAGCTCGCTCAAGCAGCTTTCATCTGTATGCAAGCAGAATTTACTCCTGCTTTAAAGCCTGAGGCGGCCCTGGTGTGAACGAAAGGGCCCACAGCAGGATCCCAGAGAGCAGCACGCAGCCCCTGCACATGAAAGCACCACAACACGTGGGTTTTACCCAGGAAGGAACTGAGAAGTTCCTGGCTGATTCACGCTGCAAGGTGGGCTACCCAGCCTGGCTTTTGGCCAGGACACCCAAGCTCACAGCCCTGGTCTGCAAGTGAAATAGCTGGCAAGCATTGGCCTGGGCATCGCTTCAGAGCAAAGATAAACCCTGTGTGGGGAAGTTCTTCCCTGTGTCCCATCTAACTGTCCAAGCCATAACTTGTGGCCATCAGCCCTTGTTTGGCTCTATTGTCTCTCTAACTCCCTACCAGAATTGCTGGCCGTTATCAGATCATCCCTTCGCTGCTTCTTTGCCAGCCTAAACAAGCCCATCTCCCTTGCAGGCTATGGGTGGTAGGTCCTCGCCATGCCACTAGCCCTCCATCAGATGCAGCCCAGTTTATCAGCATCCCTCTCGACCTGAGAGACCCAAAAGAAGGTGCTGGTTCAGGTGAGGACTCACCAGCACCAAGCAGAGGAGGACAAGCAGCCTCACCAGCCACACTCCTGATGTAGCTTTCATCAGCCCCAGTGAGAGCACACTGTGAGCTCATGTTTGTGTGGGGTCCACCACAACCCTTCCTTGCTCCTTTTCGGCAGGGCCGTGACTTTGCTGGTAGGTTTTCTTCTCAACAGAAAGGTCCTAGTGACACTTCCCAGAGTAAGAAGTCAGGAGGCTTTGTTGTCACCCCTACGACACTTGGGAAGGATGATTTTTCTCAGGAGGGTAATTTATGAATTACTAATGCCACTCTCCCACTGTCCAGCTCTTTTACAGTCCTGGGCAGATTTTGAGCAACTCCTGGAGCACCGAGGATGACCCCGGCCCCCAGGCACCTTGGTGGGGCTGATGGAGGGCCAGCCCCACGCCAGCAGGAGCAAGACAGACAAGAAGGCTGCCCTGCCGTGCCAGGCCAACTCAGCCCCGCACCACGGGGAGCCGAGGCAGGCCCAGCATCCCTTCCCAACTGGGGGCTTCACATGTGCCAGCCCATCATCCCCAGCAAGAGACAGCTGCTGGCTGACCAGCTGGAACAAAAAGCTTAGAAAAGCCCATGAGTCCCATCTGGGGGAGGGAGAGAAACAGCCACATGAAAGCTCCACGGAGACGGAGCCAAAAAAAGGCTCTGAGATGCCTGCAAAGGGCTGCGCTTCACTCAGCATCATGCCGCGCCGCAGTGGCACGTGGGGCTGTGGGAGTGAGGGGGAACCCTTCAGTGCGCCTGCCAGTGTCTGGGTGACCTGCAAAACAAAAGGCAGACAGGGTAATCCAGAAGCTTTTAAAGATCACAAATGAGTTTACAGTCATGCTGTTTTTTGGTATTTACTAACAAAATAGGGAGGGGGGAGCACTTCTGTACTTCTGTTCTTTCCTTTCCTCAACCCTCCTCCCCCCCTCCTAGCCCCAAACCCCCAACCCTCACTAGGAAAATAAAACTGCTGGGAGCACACATCATCACAGGGATCCTCACACTGCCCTTCTAAGAGCTGCCTGCTGCCTGGCAGGGCTGCCACCACTGCTATTAACAGCCTGGCCACCGCCCTGCCATGGCAAAACAGCCGAGGCTGGTTCCTCCTGCAGGCGGCAGGGGCAGGATGGGCATCGCCCCATCCATCTGGCAGTGCCCAAGGACTGGCGATCAGGAGCAGAAAGCCTTTGGGCCTGGCAGGCTGACTGCACGTAGCACAGCTCGAGGCAGTGAGCGTGGAGCGGCTGTGGCGGCTCGCATCACACATGGCAGGGGGAGGACATGGAGAGAAGAGTGGCAGGGGGCAAGAGCTCTGCCTAGAGATGCATTAGGCAGCAGCCCCAGTGACCCCAGGGGAGTCGTTTGGAAGGGGAATGACTTTGGTGCTGGCCAGGCTGCGTGCTGGTCTCAGTTTATTTGCTACGGGATGCGAGCAGTGATTCATTTGGAAAGCCTGTGCACTGCGACTGCACTGGGTTCACACGTCCCTGTGAGATGGCAGAGGGCACCCTGCAGCCTTGATCTGCAAATCTGTATGCCACCTACCTGTCATCATTAAAGTTCGTTGGATGTGTTAGGTAAAGGCTGTGCTGGTTAGCCTGGACTAATGCTCTCTCGAGCTTTTTCTTCAGCTGGGTATGAGAAAAGCCTGTTCACTTCCTACCCTAAACTCCTGCACAGTTTTACATGGTAACACCACTTACCCTGACTACCCCCTTTCCACCTCCAGCCAACCCAATGATGCATGTTTAAATACCAGCTGAAATGGCTGCTGCTGCCTCAGCACTTCGGAGCACACCGAGAGCGTTAGGAAGGGAGACAGTACCAGGCGACATCGTAGAATTTCACATCACGGGAGCTGAAAGTTGCCCATCAGTTTGGTGTCTCTCAGCTCAACCACACCCCTCGTCAGTCCTGAGACGGAGTTTGTGGGTTCAGGAGTCTGCTTCAAGACACGTGTTTAGAGCCTGCACCAAGCAGGGAGCACTCTGAAGTTTCAATTCATTCACAGCCGAACCCAGCCAGAGAGCAGCCCCCATGCCGCCTGCGAGCAGAGCAGCAGAGCCTGCATTTGCTGGTGGTAAGAACACCAATAAATTCAGGCTGCAAGGAAAGGCCAAGTGCACAGAGCTGATCCAGGTTACCTGTGTTTGACAACCACAATTGGGATGAGGAGGTGTCTTTTCAAAACCCTTTTAACACATTCACCTTTGCGAGCTTTCAGCGAAAAGACAAGGCAGGAATGTTAAAGGGTCAAACGCGGGGTGTTTGCTTGTTCTTTCCTCAGGCAAACCCTCATTGATTGACTGTGGGAATGGTGAGAGCTGAGCGAAACTGACTGAGGAGCCCCACTGCTAATACTGCAGCACGCAGCCTCCCGGCAGAGAATAATGTCAATAGACAAAGCCCTTTCAAATACACCCTGCTCTCTGACTGCTCCCAAAAATGAGTTTGAGGAGCTGCTGGTTCCCACCCACTTTTAGAGCTTGCACCCTCAAAGCGGCATCGTTAGCAGTTGCATGGCTGGTGGAATGTGTGGTGAGGTGAAAAACTGGGCTTGGCTGAGAGCAGGCTGTGGGCTCAGCAGTCGGTGCAAACGTCAGCTGTGGGGAGCCTCTCCATGCCATGGGATCCTCTGGAAATGAGGGACATGACCAGGGTCCCGCTAAGGGATGAGCTTTCCTACAGATGTTTGAGAGGCCCGACCAGTGCTCTGGTCAGTATACCCAGATGCGGGTAAGCAAAGATATTTGTGGGGGCAGCCACAAGAAGGGGCTGCGCAGTGGGTCGCCATCACTCGAGGGTCTCCCAGACTTCACTGAGTGCACCTGAGCAATTTTTCAAGCAGAGCTCTACCTCCAAAGAGAAGAAGACAGGCCCACCCGCAGTGGTCAGCCTACCAGCTGTAATTACCCAAGAGAGGCACTGATTCAGCAGGACTGCTCACATAAGCAAAGATTACTCACATACAGGCTGCAGGACCACTAACCCTGTGACTCCTTGTTGACTCAGGAGTCTCACCATTGCAGTTACCTCCAGTCCATTCCCTGGCACCGTTGCACAACCCACAAGTAGGGGGAATCACTGATCTGTCACTGCACAGGCTGGGGACAAGCTTTGTAAGGACATTTGGTCTTACCTAGGTTTCTTTTTTTGCTCTCATTAAAGATGAGGCAGCACATCACTCCTGCCTCTGTCCCTCTCATGGGAAGGGATCAGAGAGTTAACAGCAGGGTCAGGCAATTGACTGCATAGGAGACCAAAACCCCACGTTCAGTAATTCCCCATCGATAACTCCGCCAATCACACACTACTTTTTGACAGTCCCAAGCCAGCTGCCTGTGCAGGGGCACGCAGGCAGTCGCTGCCTTCTCCAGTCACTCCCTCCTCATGCCCAAGCACTCATGCAGTCGGGTACCTTTTGTGCATTACATCCCTTCCCTCTCCCACAAGGCCAAAAAGAGCCATTGAGGACTGACACACACACTCACCCCCACTTCTGCCCCCTGATTCCCCTCACACCCAAGTGGACACACTGCAAGGTGAGGTGTCACACCCGTGCAAACTGGGAAACTGCATGCAAATGGAGACAGCACACGCTCTTCTTGTGGCTTACACTCAGGCACGGCCTGGTGCCTGCGTAACACACCTCTGCTGAGCAAGCTTGCAGGTAGTGAAGGGGTGTTCCCACCCCATCCTTTGTGCCCTGCATGTAAGCCACTTTTCACCAAGACCATTTATAAAAAAGCTGAAATGATCTCAGCAGTCACCTCCACCTTGCTGCCTGTGGGAATCCTCAAAAGCAGCAGGGATGTCTCCCAGGATCCCAAATACATCTGGCATAAGAGAGGCCTCTGGGCAAGGCTTCTTAGTAGCCATCCCATAGCTGCAGAGTCAGACCCATCAGACCTGTCACTTGCACCACTGAGCAAGTGGCAGGTTTCCATCTGAGGCAGGACCAGTGAAATGTCACGGGCAGGGACGAGGCGAAATGCTCGATGTGCAACACGGGGTTGATGACGCCTCACAGATGTGCTGCAGCGCGCTCCTGCAGCCAGGGAGGAGGCAGGCTCAGCATGGATCTGGGCGGCAAGGCGTGGTGTGCCCTCCCAGGAGAACGACACCCCATCCCATCCCAACACATCTGACACAGCACCAGAGGACCCAGCTGTGGAACAAACCTCTTGAGCAGAGGACAGAGCCAGATGGCGTTTCATCTGACTTGCAGGGAGTTAACAAGCACTGCCTGCCATCACTCACTCCATGGAGAAACGGGAACAGGACAGAGGTCAGAGGCCACAACATCACCCTGAGTGTACAGCCAGCATCCCTCCCACAAATGTCTTTGATGCAACACATTTATTTTGCTGTGTGGCAGCGCTGTACAGTACACGTACATTACCGGCAGTTTCAGAGCCCTGAGTCGTCATCCTTCCTGCCTTCCCTGAATCCCAGAAAAGAAGCAGGACCACTGTCCCCTTCCCCCACTTCAACTGCAAAGAAATGGGACTGGGAAAGTCCAGAAACACACAGGCACTTGCAGGGAGACTCTGCAATAACTAATATAAACCCTATCGGATTTTTTAAGGGATGTACCAGCTTTCTCTGAGGGTCAGACAAATGTTTTGGGGCATTCTAGGCAGGGCTGTGATTCTCTTAAATTTTTTAGGATTGTTTAAGAAAGAGCCTAGGAAAGGCTTTTGCTTCCAGGGCAGTTTCACTGGAATCTGTGTGGAATTTCCCCTGTTCAAACGGGGAGAGAAAGTACCATGCCCTTCTTGACACACAGTATTCCACACCTCCCTTTCCTAACCCACAAATCAGCAGAGCCCTGGTACCTACTCCACCTCTTGCTGCCACAGAGAAAGCTAATGCTGTAACATGCAAGAACAGTGCAGCATGTAACAAGGAACAAGACCCAAAAATAGCCCACAGGATAGACAGAAACAGTCAGAAAGGCAAATGTGCCGTGGAGAGCAGAAGTGAGAGAGGGAACAGGCAGGCCTCTGCCACCAGCTCGTGTCAGTATGTGGAATGGTGCATCCAGCTCAGGAGACAAATGACCCAGTTCCCCAGCCGGGACCCCTTCAGCCACAGGAAGAGTTCATACAAGTTGATCTGCCACAGGCTCAGTCCTTCTGTGAGTGAGATCTGGACCCTCCTGTAAAGTGAGTGACTCTTGCTCCTCTGATACCTAGAACGAGAGAAACAGCCGTGTTAGCTCTGGCAGGACGCAGCCTGACAGGAAGGCAGCCTGTCCTGCAGCTCCAGTACAACCAACACTCCCCAGGGGAGGTGACTCCCGCCCCTGGAGAATCACCCCCTGGAGTAGGGGGTTTCTCCAAGTAGATGCTCCTGAGGAGCTGGGGACTCCCTTTCTGGCACAAATCTGGCAGAAGAGACGGCCTGCCCCTGTGCGAGCCCAGTTCCCTTCCCGATGCATGTAGTGAGCCTGGGCTATGGCAAAATCTGCTTCTGTGCCCAGCTTCACTTCAGCTCACAGGCGCAGGTGCACACCCCTGTAGCCTTTCCTGGTAGTACATTCACAGGAGTCCAACAATCCTGACACACTGATTCCAAGAAAAATAATTCTCCACCTTTCACTAGAAGCAAAGGGTAACTGGGCCTTGCATTTCCCTCATCATTCAGACAAATAACAGTTATTTCTTCTGCAAGGAGGAGGAATGTGAGGTAGGGGAAGTGAATTGACTCACGGGTGGAAATCAGCTGCCTGATTCCTGTTCCTGGGTTTTAAACACCAGCCTGATCTTCACAGTCAGCCCCAACACCTTGCAGAAGCAAGCAGCAGTGAACTTGCTGATCTTTCCTACCCACAAATACTTCCCAGTGTTGATGTCTGTAATGGGCCCTGTCCCCTCTTCTGGATTACAGGGCCAAACCCTAAAACCTTATCCTACGGCTGCACCCCCATCCCTGTCCCCAGCTGCAGGGTGACACACCTGCCCTGTGGAGAGGCTGATGGGAGCAGGAACAGCACAGAAAGAGGCTAAGGTGTATAACTGAGCAGGGGTCAGACCTCAGCAGATGCTCTAATGAGTGGGAGGGGTCCATTGCTAAGGGTAAGAGGTCAAGATCCAAGTCAGGCCTTGTCAGGGCCCTGAGTGGAGGGCCCTAATATGCCTTCATGGCTCTGGCTAGCCTGGGGCCTCCTCCACACTCTCTGCTTATAGGCCCAGAAGCATTATTTAAGCTGAAGCCTGGGCTTTCAGTGCGTGCCTAGTACTGGAGGAGTACTGGTCTCCAGCTCACGCCCTGCTCTGAGGGCCCCTAAGCTAGGTGTGAACCCCCTGGCTTAACCTCAGCCCTGTCCTGTCCCTAAGGATCTGTCTGGCAACTACTAGGCCTGCTCTGTAGGTCACCTTCCTTGTTTGCCCCTGGACCTGCCTTATCCCCGTGATGTTGCATTATGATACAGACTTTTGGTTGAACCCGGCCAGCATCACAGGGTCTGTCCTGCTTGCTTTGCTCAGGACTGGTCCTTGGCCTGCTGGCTCCCGGCCCCTAGGGAGCAGCCAGCCCTCCATATCTGGAGGCTGCTCCATGTCTGGACCCCGGTGCCTGGAGAGGAAACTCACGTGGAAACAGCTCTGATGCAGCAGCGAGACATGTTGAGGAAGGAGCTGGCACTGGCCCGTGTGTGCAGGGCTGACTCAATCCCCCTTAGCAGGTCGTTGGTCTTCAGCAGCAGCAGCATCTGGCGGGGGACGTTGTTGAGGAGCTGGGTGATCTGGGGTAGGTAAGCAGCAGCATTGGACCGGATCTCCACATCCTGCAGTCAGCCAGGTCATGTCAGAAAGAAAGGAGAGAGAAGCTGAGAGTGCACGGGAAACCCCTGTCCAGACGCAGCTGAGATTTGGCAGGAGGAGACAGCGTTTTGCCAGACCATGACTCTCGGCCAGGTGCTGAAGAGCTCTTCCTGCTGTTTTGCAGCAGGCAGCTGGCTGTCCCAAGCACTCATTACATAGGCACAGATCACTCTTGCTACATTCCACCTGCCCTTCAGTGAGGTAAGGCCCCTTCACCTTACTGGCAGCATTAACAGCCTCTCAGGAGAACAGGGCGTTTGTTGCTATCTCAGTTCTTGGCCCAGGCAAACCACACCAACGTTTCATTACTGCCCTTGCAGCTTTCTGACTGAGTGTCACCTCAGCAGACCCAATGCTGGCAGCGCTGCAAGTGCCACAGGACTGCTTGGGAAGTCGGGCATGCTGCAAGGACAACCAGGCTGCTCCTCACCATGTGCATTTTGCTGTCCCGTGCAACTGATGGCTTCATGATATACTGATGGAGCTCTTTCCAAAGCTTAGCTTAGTCCCCTGTCCTCAACACAGCTCAGTGGAGGCGTGAAAGCATTATGCAGACCTTCATGCTAACCCAAAAGACCACAGAACTGTCATCTGTGTCAGACTATAGGTCCATCTAGACCCGTATCAAGAAATCAAAAAAAAAAAAAAAGTCCCTGGGACACCTGCAGCCTCCAGAAACCAGCAGGACACATGCAAAGGGAAGTAAATGACTTCTTACAGAGAGTGAGGCTCCTTTGTGGGGGAGAGAAAGGACAGCTCTAAAACCTTCTCTTCTGTGGAATGAGGGATGGCAGGTCTATATTTCACGATACGGGATGTGACACCCACCCTTTGTGAACTTCAGACTTATTACAGAGGAAAAGACCCACACAAATCTCGTGTGCAGGCCGTGATGGTCAGAGGTGTATCCAGCTTACACAGCATCATGGTTGCTTTGGTGTCGACACATAAATCTTTCTGTCCTGCCTCCATCACCAATCTCACACACAAATCTTCAGCAAGAAGATGCTTAGCTCTCCTAAATGTTAAATGTTTTGTTCCAGTATTTGTTGGCAGAAAATTCCTTCCTGATATTCTTATCTCTCATCCTTGCCAGCATCACTGCAGAGGCTACTTTATTTTCCACGCATAGGTTTTCTTTTCTATTCCTTTTCTTTTTATTTTTAGCTCCAGCTGTTTGTACACATCACAAAGCAACCACAAGATCTGTCATCAGAACTGTCATTTTCTGTGAAGGGTGAAGCCTGTGCACGGAGGAAGAAATGAGCTATGCCACAGGAACTGAGAAAAGCCCCTTGGCTGCAATCGCAGAGGCTGCTGCAGGATGCAACAAAACACAAACATAAAATCTGATGAGATAAGGCTAGCAGCCACCCTGGGCGGTCAGCTGCCTGGCCTTGGCTCAAGGCAGGAACAACTACACCTATGGCAACCCTCACAAGTTTGCCTAGCCTGCTCTTAAAACCCTTCAGTGATGTGACCCGCATCCTCCCCAGACCATCCACACCAGCGTCTCTCTAGCCTTGTCATTAGATCCTGCTTTACTCGTGTTATTACCAAAATCTCCTTAGCTGAACTTTAAACCCATTATTTCTTGTCCTGTTTGCAATCTGTCTTTACCAGATTTGAAAATCACACTTACATCTTCCCTCAACCTGCACTTTTCTGGACTTTTTCTGCCCTAGCTTGCTCAGACTTAGCTCATGAGTTGCACCTGCTTGACCATCAGCTTCCCACTGGCCTCTTCCCACTTTCATCAAACCTTTCTCAGGAGGCAGTGCCCCAGACTGGACATAGCACACGACAGCTAAGATGTTGTATCAGGAGGGTTTACTTGTCTCTCAGACCACTCTGCTGTCAATCTATCCTCAAGCACATCCACCCGAGCTCTACGCTGATGGCACCTGCCTACAGGGGCACTTGGCTCTTGCTGCTGATACGATCTTTCCAATTCACCTCTAAACTAAGGGCAAACAGCAGCTCATTTCCTAATGTCACAGTAAATCTGCTCAGCTCCCCATTATCTGCTGCAGGATTATCCAGTTTCAGCATTAATTGTGTCATATAGGCCAAGACAACAGAGTTGGCTCCATACAAGCAATTCGGCTCTGACAAAGTTCATTAGCCCACACAGTGCACCGTGCAGCCACAGTCACATCTCTGCATAACTTACACAAGCCAGCTTAGGACAAACATCACTTATTAGCTCAGATTCAACACTGGCCTTATAGCACTGGAGCCAGCTCTGTGTAGATTCAATGTGGTGTCTCTGAATTTTCTTCTGGAGCTACCAACTCCAGAACTCAGCAGATCAAGCACAGATCTGGTAAACAGTCATTATATTATTTCTGATATGCGGAAGATTAACTCAGGTAGGAAGCGATCAAATTACTGGGGGGGTTCCATTACCCAAGGATCTGACCTACTCATTGCTGTGGGTAATGGCAAGCCAGTACAGCAAATTCAACCCCATCCATCAAAACGAAACATCAACCCCAAGGAATTTCCAGGAGAGGATTTCACAGAACGATATTTTAATGCTACTTAAATTAATTTCATTCTATCTACTACAAATGTGTGCAGATAAGAACAAACCATAGGATACAACATGTTTCTCCCTACAGATTCTGGTCCATTTCCTGAAATCACATCACTATAGGCTCACCTCTAAAAAAAGCACAGCTGGCAGGGGCTGCTACTATTCTTAAGGCAATGTGTGCGTGTCAGGAGTGCTAGCAGGCGTGAGAAGGATCCCAGCATGTGTGGATAGGAAAGCGGGGAGAATGTAAGTGGCAATTTCCTAGATTTGTAGTGATTGAGTTGACAGAATCTGCAGTTAAGCAACCTTGACTCCAAGTTAATAGGGTTTCTGATTGGGAGGTAATTTCCGAGGGTTTTTAGGAGTTTGTATCAGTGCTGATAGTCATTTACATGAATAGTGATAATGCATTATCCTTCTCATATCTTCCCACTAGGCCTTTATGTCTCCTCTACCTCACCCTATCCTCCTTGCTGGTTCCTTGCACAGCTGCATTAAACACTTCTTTTCATTTTAAGAAAAGGCTGATCTACAAATGTTTCTCCTGCCAGAACTGGTGAACACTTAGCCATTAAAATATTATACAAAATTTAAGCAGCCCATGACAAGTAAAACTGGGAGATTAAGTTTAGCCACTATAACACACGGTGTAGAAGGATTCCTGGCTTATTCTAGCTCAGCTGTCAATGCAGAATTTGCTATGGAGCTGCCAGGGGCTGCCCAGTATCACTCTGGTATCAGCGATACAAGTGGTTAGAACAGGGAAGGTACCTGAGAAGAAGGAGGACAGGCAGTAGGGGAGGGCACACAGGTCCTACCTCGCTGGCTGAGACTGGCGACCGGTCAATGCCCCTGTTGACAGACTCCCAGGACCTGGCAGTGAGCATGCAGGCAAAGAGCGGGTACAAATCCCCCGCCCCAAGCCGCCGGCTGTACTTCTGCACCCTCTTCATATCGGCCTTGATAAGGGCCTGCCAAAGGCGGCAGTAGTCCATGCGGAACGACTCGCTCAGCACCTGGGGAGGAAGACACAGCCCTCAGAAGTTCACAGAGGGCAGGGAACAAGGAGGAAAGCCTTGTGCCCCCTAGCCATGCCCTATCCCCCACTTCAGAGTCAGGAAATTTCCTTGGAGGGTTATGGGAGTAACAGGAAAAACATATTCATATGGGCTTCGAGGAGCAAGGCTGCAGCTGGGTACGCTCTTCCAGCCTGACACCCACGGGCAGCTCGCAGGGCCTTGGAAGCCCCCCCCAGTTACGTACCTGGTAGAGCCCATGGTCCAGGAGGATGATGTGGGCCTTGCCAGAGGCTGGGCACTTCTTCACCAGCACATTGCCTGGGTGCGGGTCACAGTGGACAAAGCCATTCACGAAGATCATTTCACTGTAGAGTTTCCCCAGGTTGCGAGAGATCTGTAAGGAGAGAGGAGCTGGTCACACACTGCCACCCCCAGCAGGGTGCGTGCCAGGGAGGGGAGGCAGCCCCTGTGTGCCAGCACTGCGGGGAGCAAGGGGCTGGCACATGCCAACGTCCCCACACAGAGCTCGGGGACCCCTCATGCTGACAAATGCACGGTACGGCTGCTGGTGTCTGCTGCACAGGGAAGGATCCACGCAGGGGGTATCACGAAGATGTTTGCAGGGTTAGGCGTTATTTGAGAATATTTATCTGGCATGAAAAAGGGTAGGAATGTGGTAGGAATGTGGGTTAGGAATGGGTAGGAATGAGGTTTCTGGTCCTGTGGGGAAAAATAGGGTTTCTGGTAAGGAGGAGGAAAATGAGACAGCAGATAGTGGCAGATAGACCTTGACAGAGAAGGTATTGAAGAAGCTGCTGGGGTGGGTGGAATGCCACTTGTATGAAGACTCAGGTGTTTCCTTCAATGGATGACAGCAGGGCCCAGTGGAGAAGAGGTGGGAGAGGATCAGCCTGTCTGTCTGCTTACCAGAATGAACGCAGGCTCCCTCTGCCCTCCCTCCACCACACTGTCTCCTACTTTCCCCCTTTCTTTCCTCAGTCCCACACTAATCTGATTTACGATGTCTGTGAAGATGAAGCAGCACAGAAAAGCTGTTTAAATCATCCTGTCATTGCCGTGTCCCTCCATGCCACTGCTTCTCATCACCCGGAGATGTTATTACAGTTAAAATCTCCTAGGAGCTAGTGAACATCCCCAGGACCTCAGATCAATCCCTCACCACACCAGCACAGCAACCTCTCACCCTGACATCCCACTGCTGGTCCTCCCTGCCATCAGAAAGTGGCACAGTGCTCCACAGCAGAGTGCTGAACAAGCAATTAAAAGACAATTAAAAGTCAATCGTTACAAATGATTTCAAGCAGACACACGATGTAAGCAGCAAACAGGCAGCTGTCCCCACAAGCGGAGGTGGCGGAAGAGGTAATGGTTATACTAACGACAGCTTGTCCTGCAGAAAACCTGACAGCAAGGAAAGGGCTTGCTTTACCCACATATGAAATGCAGCCACCTCTGAGAGGAGCGCAGTGGCTGTTTAGGAAGCCACAGAACAATGCCACGCTACTGCATCAGGACAGGGCATGCGGAGCTCCAGACCTGGCTGAGCCACCAAGAGCCCAGGGGAGCAGCTGGAAGCAGAGCAGCCAAGTGTAGAACAGCATCCTGATGAGCAATGCCCAAGTAACTACAAGTGAGGAGGAAGCATGGGAACCCTGCCCGCAGCACACCAACAGGGACAGCTGTAGAACCAGGTAGGACAACCCTCCTTCCCTCAGGTGGGACCTGGAGCGACTACTGAATCATGGGGATGCGGCCCCCATGCCAAATCACCCATGCAGGTGCTTTAGCTGTAAAATTTGGTAAGTCCGAAGTACCAGGTGTTCTGACATCCTAGAAAGGGTAAGTAGAACCTTGCAGTCCAAGGATGTGCCAGACAGTCTGTCCTGAGCTAATCATTCACTCATGCAGACTCCCAGGGACCTGCACACCAGGAGAAGTGGACTTGGACATCATGACTGCTGCAGGTGCAGGGCAGGTGTCCTCTCTTCAGCCACCAACAGCAGACAGGTTACTATCTGTGGTCATAGCCTTTTACAGCCCAAGACACAACAGAACAGAAGCTTGGGATTCATCTTCCCACCTTACCATGGGTCACCTTAGAGGGGTCACAGCCCTGCTCAGACCCACGGGCTGGGTCATGGGTACAAGACAACCTTTACTTCCCCATCCCGTCTCCCTTCTCTGCCATACTTATATTTATTTCACCAGAGTACAGCCTTGAATATTTCCAGTAGCTAATGCTCTGAAACTAAACTTTACAGCTTCTTTAAGAGAGAGGAAAACATTCTGTATAATTTAGTTAGCATACAGAAAATATGTCACAGGGATTTATGATAAAATAAAACAGTCTTTACCTTTGAAAAAAATAAATTTACTTAGAGTAAGAGATGGAGCTGCACACTGAAGTATTTTAGCGTATTTTTGTCTGCTGACATACCTCTAAAATTGAAGAGAAATTAAGATAGAAAGCATCAATGCTGTTGAGTTCTAAACAAAAAGGAAGGCTATATTTCTAGAAATTAGAGTATAAAATAAAAATAGTGAGCCATCATTATAATTCAGACAAAAGGAATTCATGTTTCTAGAGCAAAAAGTTAAGAAATAACCATGACACCTTTACATACATTAATTGCAATATAGCTCCATGAGTCTTCAAAGACACATATACTATATATAGGACCTTTGGTACAGATGTGTCATATGTCCAATGCTTTAAGTTTTTTTACTTACATAACTTCATTTTCTGTACACAGTTATCTAACGTGCACCTGCCGAAGTACTGAAACGTGGCTATTATTATAGGATTCTTAAACTTAGTACAAAAAGACTTTCACTAATCGTTCAGAGGGAAAGAAAAGAAAAGTAATGTAAAAATTGAATTCTGTTTTTCTCAGTTTCCCAGCTTTCTAGCTCTACATCTCAAAGGGGCCAGAGAAAGGGGACCAGGACAGGAAAAGGAAAACTAAAAATAAAGGTAAATATATTCCTTCTTCAAGTTTTCATCTTTTTCCTAGGCACTCGCATCATCATTACACACAGCAGTGAGCAGTGACAAGTACCTCCACTGACACAGCTTGCTCTCTGGATGAGATACAAGGCTATGCAAAAGACCTATGCATCTACAACCTGGGGAGCAGGTTTGGTACATATGTTTGGTACAGTTCTGTGCCTGTATATTAGCAAAAATATGATTTCTTGGTATCAGAAAAAGTATATGTCAATAAGTGTTTGATCGTGCATGGATAACTGTAGGTCTGTTGTTCCATGTGTGCTTGCTTTTTGAGTTTCTCTCTCTGAGACCTCAGTGACTACCGGCAATGATTCCCAGTAATTTGCCTGGAGTGAACTCCCCTAAACTCTGAAGCACTCATCTTCTATTGACACCCTTTAAGCAGTTTCAAGAGAGATTCACAGAAAGGGAGCCCTAGGGGACCAGTTTGTCTTGGTGCTTGGAGTGTATACAGGCTCCCCTGGTCAGGGAAGACTAACAGCAGTGCATGATTTTCCACATTAATCACCAGCCAACAACACAGTGTGCTTTTTGAATATTCGTGGGAATAAGGTTCTTAAAACTCTTGTGGAAAAGCAATTGGAAGAACCTGTCATCTATGCCACCAAACTTCCCATAGATGCTGACCCCTGTTTTGCTTTATCCAGTACAGTGCCCCATCACTACTGGCCTTCAGTGCATCCTTACTGAAAATACCACTGGACAAATAACTTACAAAGAATTCACTCTGGAAGAATGCAGTTAGGTGAAATGAGAAAACAAACACGTGAAAACCTCTACTCAGGGGAAGAAAGGAATTCAGCATGCGTTCAGGCTGTGTAAGACCTTGGGGTGAAGGTGCATAGCAAATTAGACAAAAGGTTGCAATGATTTACGGAAGCAAAGACCAAAGTAAACACACAGGCATTTTGTTATGACACGGTGAGGTCATCATTCCTTTCCCTGTTTATCATCCAACACAAGGTCCTTATGATTACCAGGGTCTCCCAGCACTGTTCTGCTGCGCATGGTAAAAAAAATAATGATCACCCTTGGAATCCTGCATTCACTTCAAGACACCTCATTAAGAGAGATGCAGACAACACGGAGTGAGTTTAGAAAAAGCAAATAAATGAGCAGGATGCAGGAGGAATTTACTTAGGAAAAAAGATTAAAAGAGCTGAAGGTTCTGGAGTTGGCTAAAGAATACCAGAGAAGAGACAGTCTACCAATTTTAAAAGGTTTGAATACCAAGGAAAGAGGCACTTGTAGCACTGAATGTGCTACAAGAAATATAACTAGGTAGAAGCAGGTATAATCAAGAATAGGATAATTTAGGCATTATAAGAAAAAATTAAAAAAAACATGCCAGTGAGCAAGCAGATCTGAGCTTGGTATGTCAGATTGACACCAGACTCAGGCTATGGCCAGAGGCACATCCTTGCCTATTGCCAGAAGGTGTGTTATTGCCAAAAAGAAGTTCAATTTGTCTGTCTGTGCTGCAGCAGAACGTGATGACTATGGCCACCAAGAAAGCCCGTGTCCTCACCAGCCAACGCAAATAGCAACCTGCCATTGCCACATGATATGACATGACCATGACACTGTCTCAGGCAAACTACACATTTTCAACCCAATATTTTAATATTGAAAAAAATGCTTACAGGATATAAAAATGCTTGCTATAGCCTCCTTTAAGGTAACTGTACAGCATGGTAAGGTCTCCTCTGAGCCTCCTTTTCTCTAGGCTAAACAACCCCAGTTCCCTCAGCTGCTCCCCATAAGACCTGTCTTCTAGACCCTTCACCAGCTTCGTTGCCCTTCTCTGGACTCGCTCGAGCACCTCGATGTCCTTCTAGTAATGAGGAGCCCAAAGCTGAACACAGTACTCGAGGTGCGGCCTCACCAGGGCCGAGTACAGGGGGACAATCACTTCCCCAGTCCTTCTGGCCACACTGCTTCTGATACAAGCTAGGATGCTGTTGGCCTTCTTGGCCACCTGAGCACACTGCTGGCTCATATTCAGCTGTCTATCAACCAATATCCCCCAGTCCTGTTCCACCCGGCAGCTTTCCAGCCCCTCTTCCCCCAGCCTGTAGTGCTGCATGGGGTTGTTGTGCCCTGAGTGCAGGACCCGGCACTCAGCCTTGTTTAACCTCCTACAGGTAGCCTCAGCCCATCGGTCAGGCTGTCCCATATCCAGATCCCTCTGCAGAGCCCTCCTACCTTTGAGCAGGTAGGAGGTTACTCACACCTGACTTGGTGCTGTCTGCAAACTTACCGAGGGTGCACTTGATCCCCTTGTCCAGATCATTGATAAAGATATTGAAGAGAACTGGCCCCGATACTGAGCCCTGGGGGACACCACTAGTGACCAGCGTCCAGCAGGATTCGACTCCATTCACTTCCCTCTGATAAACTCCCAGCATATTTAAGAAACTCTTCTCATTAGCTTTTAAGCGTATGGCTTTTCACTTGGTATTTCTCATTTTTATGCCTTTCTATCACTCCAGTCCTCAAGGCCACCAGGTGCTATTGCTACTTTAACCCTCCTCTACAATGACAAAACATCCCAAACTGGTGCCATTCATAACCTCTTCCACAAAGTTCTGTTTGTGTCAAGGTCATTACTGAAATTATTAAGATCGGTTTGAAGAGCAAACCTCGAAAAACTCCACTGTGATAATTTCTCTCATTACCATTGTCTCTATCAGTCTCTCACCCACTTTGCAACTTCCCTACCAATCCCCACCCTTTCTATTTATCTGACTCATATCCAGTGTATCAAGTACGCCTACTGCATTTTTGTCATCTAATTCAGAGGACCCCAAGCCATAGCACAGGTAACAGCAGTGATGTGTTTCTTCTTGTATATACAACCCACCTCTTAACAAGACAGCATGCCCAGCTGACAGAACCACCTGATATTAACAAAACACTGGAAAGCCCATCACAAATAAAAACCCTTACAAACACCAGGCCGATATGCCTAGTTAGCAAGAAAGAAATGAGTGAGTGCAAATTTGAGCCTATGAATACTCCTTTAGCAACCAGATGGCAGATATACCATGTTCACTGGTAGCTGCAATGTAAAAAACTGCCCAGAGTTATCCAGGAAGAGTCACTGATACTTTCCTGGCCTCCTGAGTAATCTGCAGCAGTCCTGGCTACATGCCTCCAACTGACACAAAGAAGAAGGGCAAAGAAAAAAATCCTGTGCATGGTCATTGTAAAGCTGATCTCATTGCCTTCCTCTGATAAGACCCAGATGAAACTGCCTGATAGGGCACTATCTTTTCTTGTCCCACCTCCATTTGTGACTGTCTCTTTAGATCAGGAGCAGATACTAGTCTCCAGCCTTAATTTGGCTGTAATATTTGCCAATTATTTTAAGACATGGCGACACTAACTTCTATTGATCTCATTAAAAGTAAAGGTCGTTGTGCAGCTCATTTCTCAGGGCTCAATATTAGCTCCTCAGGCCAAAAGAATAGCATTGATTTTGGAACCTTAATCGAAGGTTAATTGGATTGAAGAGTGTATTGGGTTTTTGCTTTCTTCTGCAGTTGTTATTATGGCCATCGTCTAAGGGTTTGCTTAATCCTGCTAGTACAATCCTGCCCAATTAAACTGGTGTCAAATTAGCAAAGGGTGTGGACTGAGAAGAGCCACAATCTGAAGCCTGCTGTATGTCTCTGCTCTGAAATGGCTCTTGTCCATAGAAGATTAGGATGGTCACACACAAGAGATCCAATTTCACACTTTGTCCTCTATGATGCAGTTGTGAGGATCAAAACACAGTGCTCTGTAACGTAGCACTATTGCTATCTACTGATCTAGCAACACAGCAAAGTGATATCTGGACACATAAGATGTCATTAGGATTCGGGAGTAGCTTTTAGGGCTTCCAGAGTGTACTCCTAGCATGCCCCATACTCTCTCTTGGGAACTGAGGAAATTATTTTCCTGCTCATTCTACTGCATTTAAATGGGAAGAAATATTCTGACTTAACTAGCCAGGGAACTGAGGGGCTAGCTTAGTAAGTTTCTACAGAGAAGACCAGTTGTTGTTCATTTAATTGTTATTTGCATCTCTGTCAGACCTGAAATGGACAGGGGGATCATTTTCCCTTGGCTTTAAATGTAGTTGTATTTCCTTGGATTTAACGTAAAGCATCTTGCTGAGACTCTTGAGCAATTGATTCACACTTACGCTTGAGACTGACTTTCAGTAAGAGAAGGGTTTGTGTGTTATTTAACTCTTTATGTGGTGTCTTTGCATAGTTCAGAAGCTGGAAATGCTGGAGGTCACCATCCTTGTTTACCAGTGCCTTGTGAACTGTCGTTAAGCTTCAGGCAAGAAGAAATGTAGGAGAATCTGTAAGGAAACCTCTCCCCAGATTAAATCAGCAGGTGCCAAGAGCAAGAATAACCATTTTCCCCAGGAACTCCATGCTCCATTTCGTCTAACACTTGAGTTTTATAAGCACAAATACTTGAGACATGAGAAGTTTCCATACTTGCACTGACAAAAGGATTCCGCCCTGGGAAATCCCATTTAAATTTTAGCAGCCCCAAGTCAGCGGCTCCTGGCTCTTGGCAGAATGGTAAATCCCACACTGAAAGCATATTTCAGGTTGCAAAGCTGTCAACCATCAGAAGGTAGCTGAGCTCTTTATTGAGCTAAGAGATATCATTGCAGTGAGGATTCCATTTAGTAGCAGAAGGAAGCAAAAAGCCACAATAGGATGAAGTGACAGATGGCAATAATTGCACACAGTAGCTCATCTTAAGTATCTTAGCTGTTTGCTTTCACTTCTCAGCTGGACAAAACATTTCACTGACTTCTGAATCATCCACGGCCCATGACCAGGCACTCAGTGAGCTGAAGCACACAGCACCATTTCCTTTCCTGACTCAAACACAAACCACGGCAATCACGGTGAGCTCTCCACTTGCCTGCCAGTACTGGCTGGTTACTTGGAGGCAATACAGCATGTAGCACAAGCACATCTCTAAGCTCCACAGCTCCCATAGCCCGCTGATCCAGCAGCCTCTGTGGACATAGTCAGAGCACCTACAAGGAAGGACAAGGAGGACCTATGCAGCAGATCATAGAGAATGTCAAGATTTGTATATGGACATGGTCTCTCTAAATGGATCAGTTAAAATCAGAATAGGTGCAAAGGGGGCATGTGTGCCATCTGAGGTCTTCCTTAGAAGTCCTTGCTCTAAGCAGCCTTCCTTTCCTCCTTTGTATGCTACAAACAACTTGAGAGCCCCTCAGTCTATATTTTTCCTCCCTTCTCTGCTCTACCCAGCATCTCCAAATGTATCTTCCCAAGCAAGAATGTAACTGCTTTTGTGTCTTGAAACAGGAACAACCCAGTTTCCAAGTGGCCCCTTTCTTAACCCTGGTCTTCCCTCAAAATTCACACCAGCTCCTTCCCTCATAACTCCCTTCTCCAGGCTTCCCTCCCATTGTCAATATCCTAGCTGCATTCTCATCCTCGGCTACACTTACACATGAATCAGTAACTGTTCCACAGGCAGATATTTCAGTGTTTGCACTTGTCTTTAGAAATCAAAGCCTTCTCTGATTAAATGCCATTACAGTCCAGCGCTTGGACGGATCCAGAGAGATTAATGTGCTTTTGGGCAGCTTTAATGATAATCCTGCTACAGACGGTATTAAGTAAATGTCAGTAACCTGGTTTGAAGGGAGCTTTCACCTCAGGGATCCTTTCCATTTAGAGGAGAGAGGCTCAGCTTGCTTTTCAAGGGTGCGTTGTCACACAAGAGAAATCCTGCTTAGTGAAGACTCATCTTCCTCTGCCCAGTAAAACAAAATGGAGTAAGATGATAGCGGAGTTGATAGATAGATAGATTGAGGTGATTTATAGGGAGCTAATGCATCTCTTAAAAGCCAGAACTGCTGTCTAAGTCACATCATACTCTTGAAACCTTTGTTGCCACCCCCTCCTCATGCTCCTTTCAGTGCCTACTGCCTGTTGTTCACTTTGCCACCATGCCATGAAGCTCCTTACCCATGGCATCAACAGCAGCAGCTGATAATGGACCCAGGTTGTATTTGTCACCATCTGCTGCACCTCACCAGAGAAGTGGTCTGGGGTGTGCGTGGCTCCTACCATCTCGCTGTGGCCATAACAACAGACCCTTATTCCCCATCGCATGCTTCTGAGGGTCTTGGTATCCCCTCTTTTGACTACTTTATTGGCAATCAGTAAAAGCTGATCATTAATTTGGGGGGGCAGAGAGAGAAAAAGGACAAAGAACAGCTCAGCACAGGTACTGAAACTGCAGAAATGTCGAGTCTTACCACTGAGCTGAGTAACATCATAAACCTGACAGATTGCCAAAACTTCTGAGGCTTATACCTTGCTGTAGTAAGAGTTGGTTGACTTTTTTTTTTTTAATTACATTTTAGACATCATTTAGAGACCAGCAAAATATGTGGTTTCCTTGCTGCATGGAACCTATTGTGCCAAGATGTCACAAAACAACCTTTCAAAAGGGGTGGATGAACAAAAATAAGAGCTAAATTTTCATCCTAAGTCTCTTCTATCAGAATAAATCTGCTGCCCAAGAACTTAGAGGAAGCCCTGCTCAAAATCTGAACATTGTTCAAGAGTCCTCCTGCTAATGCATCAGAACAAGCCTTTCTGACAGTTTCAAGACTGAATATTGAGAAATATTCAGTTTTGTATCTGAGTGCTGTGGGCTAGATTTGACCTCTGCCCATACAGCAGAAGAAAAGGACTTATGTAAGACATGTTCACTCAAAGAAACAACTCACTTTTGACCAGTTGTTCTGTCTGGGTGAATGGAGCTGACTGGGTGTTCTGCCATGGACCAGACTTTTTAAATCTCTTGATAACAAAGTACATGAGCTATCATGTTCTCATGAGTCACACAATGGTGCTCTTTGCAGACCAGATGCATCATTGAGGCACTTACCTTGGTAGATACAACGAAAGATCATCAGCACAAAATAGACACAGAGAAAGAATTGTGTCTACCTCTGAACAGCTGACAAACGTCTCTCTGATGCCCTGCTGGGAGGGAGGAGAAATACTAGTGACCCAAATGTTCCAAATTCTTCCTGATGGAGATGTTGAAGACTAGAGACTGCATTATCTACAGGTGAGTCATTTAAGAAGTCCCTTTAATGAAAATGGACCAGACATCTTGCTGGGAAGAGAAGGTCATTCACTATTGCCCATTGACCTTGGCTTGTTCATCACAATTAGAATGGAAAAAGAGTCTTAAAACCTACTTTAACCTTTGAACTTCCTTTCCTGTATTTCAGCAGAGAAACACGTGACAAGGTGCCTGTCTTTTTGCCTGTAGAAGTTACTAGAAAATGCCTCATCGGCTTCTGCTGGGTGTAAGACCAGAGGAAGAGGTGATCTACGCAGAGAAAAAGGCAGGTTACTCAGTCCTCAGTCCTGTAATTTGGCTGACCTCAGGCTGACTTAGGGAGGCAGCTGAGAAGATACACATAACATTCTCTCCTTGTGGGGTATACCAAACTCACATTTCCCATTCCCTGAAAGGTCTTTGGTATGTCTTAACCAATGCCACATGAATTTTGCCATAGATAGAAAGGGAGCAGAGAGGAAGAAGAGCAGAGAGGGAGGAAGCGTTCAGATTTCAGAATTAAGTGTATGGACGGATTAAGTACAATTGATTTTATGCTGTACCTCTTTGACAGCCAATCAACCAAGTGAAGCTTTGAGGCTCATCAATAGGGCACAAGGGGAAACACAAGAGCACTGCCTCAATCAGCACTCACGGACTGAGAGGGGTGGCTTTACACTGTTGAATGGCTGAAAACCCTTTCCCCAGGCATATTCTCAGACCTTCTTGGAAGTAATGCCTTCTTTTCCTCAAGAATCTCTTAGCAACAAAGAATCCCCAGCACTCTCCCGACATCATGCCACACATACAAATTATTTCACTCATCGGGGAAATGTAGGTTCTCCAGGAATGAAATCTGGCAGCTATTTAATGAAGGGCAGCAAAACTTCACAGCAATATAGGGCCAAGAAGCAAAGAGAAATGTACCCAGTTGCATCCAGAAGAAAGAGGGAGATTTTGGAAAGCAGACCAAAACAACACACGGCAGAATATTATGCAAACCACCATGACTGAGATTCCAGCACTCCAGCAACAAGGATCACCTAAGGCCTGTAATTTACATCTCCTTTATAAGGACACACAGCTATTGGGTTACAAAGGCTACATCCCATGCATTTGCCCCAGAGAAAGGTAATGCAGAAAAAAGAGAGGGGAAGACGAGGGATAAAAAAGGATCAGAGGCTGAAGCTGTTCCTTTAGGATAACAGGAACTGCCATCTTGGAACAAGCCATCGGTGTATTTAATGTAAGAGCATGTTTATCACTTGCAATCTGTCTCCTTGAAGACATCTCTAGCTGTGCAATCCTACAGGACAGTGTTCCCCAAAAGGGATTATATACTTTCCCAAGAGCACAAGAAACGAGATTTTTCAGATTAATTGCTCTGTTCATATCTGTATGTGCTCCCTTTTCTGCCCCTTCCCATTCTGTCAGCGTTTGTGTCCAACATCAGGTTTGCATTGCCCACCATGCCCGGTTCAGAAACGGCTGAGAAGCTACCTCATTGACATCAATGCCATTCCTCTCCATGTACGCCCTGTCGTTCACCTGCCCCCCTTCCATGAACTCCATGAGAAGGACACGCCTTGTTGAGAGCTCCCAGTAGATCCTGGGGACCTGAAAAGAGAGAAGATGGGTTAAGTCAAACAACAGGCTGGGGAAGGAAGGAGAACATATCACACACAACCCAGGAAAGGAGTGAAAAAGGAAGAGATTGAAGGGAGGCCTTGTTTCTCTCCTGTGCACAAGGGAGGTAAATGCAACTATTGTCACTGCAGGCCTCTTCCCCAGGCCAGCAGCAGTATGTGCAAGGACAACACACCAATACAATGGCAGCAGAAAAATTGCTTGTGCAACACTCCGGGCCCCACTTTACAAAATTTTCACCACTTCCCTCTCCCATTACTGTTTGATAGCTTTCTTATCTGCTCTGCAGCTCCTACAAGTGGCCTGTTTAGCACCTATTGCAACTTCCTGAATCATCCACTTGGCTCCTTTAGGCAGGAACTGCATCTCGTTTGCTATGTACAGAGCTCACTTATGCAGCTCTAAAAATGATAAGCCATCGTCATAAATTGTATCTCAGCAGTGCCCCTTGGAACACAGACGCATTTGAGCTGACAAACCCTGTGTACTTAGGCCATCTGCAATCAAACTGGGAGAAAAATCAAGTGTCACAAATAAGGAGCTTGTCATAGAAACCCTGGGAGACCCTTAACTATCTTATTGCCAACGTGACACAGTAACGAGCATAAAATGTCAAAGCACTTTTCATTCAATCTGCAGTAAACCAAGCTGAGTGAGGTCTAAGTAAGAGGCCCTGTGTCACACAGGGAGGCAGTGACGCAGCATAAGAGAAGCCTTCACTCAGGCTGGCTCCCCCTTTTCCAGCCTCTCCATGGGCCACAGCCTCCTCCAGGCCACATCCACCTGCTCCACCGGGGGCTCCTCCACGGGCTGCAGCGTGGAGATCTGCTCCATGTGGGACCCATGGGCTGCAGGGGGACAGCCTGCTCCACCAGGGGCCTCTGCACAGGCCGCAGGGGAACTGCTGCTGCGTGCCTGGAGCCAGCTGGAACTGTCTCTTATCTAACACGGGGCAGTTTCTGGGCTCTTCTCACAGAGGCCAGGCCACCCCAGCAGCTCCCCTGCTACCAAACATTGCCACATAAGCCCAATACAGCAGCCTTCCCAGCTTATCTGGATGTCCACTCTTTGCAGAGTTTAGTAAGGGAACAAACCAACTCCAAAACTAACAGTCCCCTAGCCCTTCTAGCTTCCGTGGTGTGCTTCCCAGACTCACATATCCTTGCTGCCTTAGATCATTTCAGTTGACACTCATTCTTGTCTCAGGATTTACAGGGGCAAGTCACAGGGCTTACAAAGCACCATCTATGCTCTTGGAAATGCCTCTCTCACTCACAGATGAATTCTTCAGTGATTTTTTTAATTACTCACAGATGTTTGGCTATAATGTTAGTGCATGGAAACAATTTATCTCTGCCTTTAAAAGCTCAACCAGGTTCACAGCACAAAATCCACTTCTCAGCTTTCCTTCGTGTTTAGAAAAATTAATGATACCGGAGCCCAATTCTTCCGTTGCCTTTGGGTGATGAACACATCTCTGAATTGGCAGGTCAGACGGGAGGATCCATTATTTAGCCATCTCAAGCCATTTGTTATTGTTACACATATTGATATCATGATAGCTCCTTAACCCAGCAAGAAGGCGACTGGCCGTCTCCATGGGGATTTACTTCCCAGTATCCTAGTTACAGCTGCAACAGAGCTGCAGCTCACCAAGGTGCATCACTTCTGATAAGCGCCCACTCAGCAAAATCATTGGCCTTTGGCCTTCTGCAGCCTCGGTGGCTTTCAGCTATCTGTGCCAATGGAAAGGCCGCTTCCTGCCCCTGGGCTCCAACAGGGCTGCCCCAAACCTGGAGTCAGGTGACAAGGAATTATAGTCTTTGCATGAAGGAAATGAGGAGAAAATGGGTGCATTGGCCTGTAAAGTCTAGCAAAAACTCACCTCATTTCAGGCATCCATCACTTCCAACTTGGGACTTCTGAACAAACAGGAGGTTAAAACCTCATTCTAACGTGCGTATAGGGGAGCGTCCAAAAGAGTGTGCATCTTTTGCTGCCTTTATATATGTGCAAATGCAGTTATGTCAGTGACTGCAGCCACAGCATTACATGGGCTTGATCGTACTTGTGTAGTTACAGAATACACACAGCGGAAGCTTGTGCCCCGTGTATGTCAGCAGAAGATGTTCATGTGCAAGTTTGAAGATGGGAGCATATGTCTACAGAGATGGGGATGAGTGCTTATCTGGTTGTACTTGAGACATTTGTCAGTGACCTCTGCCAGTGCAGGGCTGGAGATGTGGGATATGTGTATCACCAAGGAAGAGCGCAGTATGGGAGCAGCTGAGTTTGTGTATCAAGGTAACATGAATGCATTAGCCGTAGATGTGTATGCAGGATGTATGCTCACTTCCAGAGTGAAAACGTGCTTTTCTGCAGGAGAAAAGATTCATGCAAACCTTCCTCGTGAGATATGCACACAGTACACCCAACACTACTTGACATCATCAGCGTCATTCTAGTTTTTGCTGTCCATATCAGCAGAACAGCTTAGGACGAACAACACAAAGGGACTAAACTCCACTCTTCATCTGTAGTTTTTCCAGGTGATGAATGAGGTGAATGAGAGGCATAAAGCGAGACTACTAATGCATGTACATGCATGAGAATATGTACTCCCTCACCTTCAGGAAGTCAAAGTTCTTCAGCATATGAGCAACCTTCTCAGCATTTCTGCCTTCATTGAGAAAATCCAGCTCCAAAGGTAGATTCTTCTTTGCTTCTTCCACCAGCCACATGAACTCAAAATCTGGAAAGATCTGCTTCACAACCAAGAGGAGAACCTGAGAACAATGAAACAGAAAATCAGCCACATGCCAGCTCCAAAGCCACACAGCTATACACAGTGCTGCCCTGGTAGCTACAAAAAGCAGATGCTGTTTTGACAGATTCATGCCATGTAACTTACAGACACCTCCCCCCTCCCCTGCCCCCCCCAAAAAAAAACCTTCCTGCACCCTAAGTGCTTGTAGGGTTCCTGCAGCAACATAGTACAACATATGGTGTCATGCCTTGATTCTGCAACACAGATTTTGGCTTGCCCCTCCACACAGGCACACCCATAAATTGCCTGATGGAACAGACACAAAAGGGCAGTGCTAGGAGCCCATCTGCCCTCTACCTAGAAATAAGTGAGCAAAGCCCTGAAGAAGAGAGGACAAGGCCAGATCTTGCCAAGGGAATACCCCTAAAGTGACTCTTTCCTGAGTCTCTAACTCCTCTAACTCTACAAGACACTGTTTGATTTCATTTGAACAGCCCTCAGATAATGCAAAAGAGGAATATCTAAAACTAATGCTTCTCACCTCTATGCCACTTCTTCCACTTCTGAGCAAGAATTTTGATGACACAGAAAACCCACCAGGCAGTTCAGAAAAGACAGTGGAGTTCAGATACAGGTGGTAGGCTACAGATCTCTAAAGGGCAGTTCTGGTCAGAGGTCAGAGAGGCATTTGCCCCTCAGTGTCAGCAACAGACGTCCTCAGCAACACTGAGGTGGTGTTTTCAAAGTACCGTGTCTCCACCAACTGGCTTTCTCTTCTTAAGGAGATTAAGCATTCAGTTGCATGTGGCTTTGAAAAGACCAGCCAAAAAGTTTCTGGAAATGTTTGTTTGCAGCAACATTTAATAAAGGGGCAAGTGACAGGCAGTTCTTCCCGAAGCAAATCAAGATTATGCAACTGGATGGCATAAACAAGGCTGCACAGCAGCCAAGCATGCTTTCTATTCAAATGAAGGGCAAGTTTCTCTGCCAGTGTCACAAATTTACAGAAGTTGACAATTTGGACCATATATTAAGAAAAATAATCTGTTGGGTTTTTTTTAACTATTTGAGTCATGAAACAAGAATAAATCTTAAAGCACAATCTACTTTTCTGTCCTTATCTTACTTGTATGCCCATCTGGAAATGAAAATCAACTTATCAGTGTGTGTTCCTGGACAGTTTCCCTTTCTAGATCTCCACCACTGAGGTGAAAACTCCTGGACTGCAGGAGGAACATTAAAACACATCTACAGAAAGCTCTTGTCATTGAAATGTGTGACAAAAAATAAATTCATGAACCGTCACTGCCCCTGTTCAGCTGTGCAAAAACATTTATTCTCCACCTCTGTCTCTACTTCTCTTATCTAAATGTCAGTACCAAACTCAATGTTCCTTTAAAATGTAATCACCAGGTTCCAGACACTATTGAATGATTTTTCTACTGTTATATCTAGAAGCATAAATCCTTTCAAATTTATGTCACCCAAATGAAATGTAACCAGCGATCTTCATGAAGATGTACATAAACTTTATAGGGGCTGCAGGATTATTTTATTGGTGCTTGATGTGAGAAAATTCATACATTGTTTTTCGCTTTCTTTAAATGCTCTTTCGAATCAATTTGCCAACTTGATCATCAGCAGTGACATACTTGAAAAGTATTTGGCCTGTCACTTTCCTGACATCTGTCTAACATATTGTTCTGAAACAAGTATTGATGTAAGAGCAGTGAGGGATCTCTCTCTGGATTTATCAGATGTTGTCCTGATTTTTAAAGAGTCAGCACTGACGTTATGAAACCTCAAGTGAATTTAGGAATTTTCCATCTAGGTTTTCCCATTCAGATTCCTTCCCATCAATCTCTAAAGGAGACTATCTCCACAAGTATTTCAATTAACCTCCTACCTAGCTGCAATGGCTGTCTGATTCTTAAAGGACCAGAACCTCAGGGGACATAATCCGTCCTTAAGTGAAGCCTACACAAACATAGTTCCATACAAGGATATGATGATGCATGTAAACCAAGAGTCCATAGGAGACCCTTTAAAAACAAGGCTGTATGTGTCATGTTGTGAGCTACTTTTGCATAACTGTGTGCACACAACAAATCTCCAGTATGACAAAACAGGATGTCTATAAAGCAAGGACAACGATGAATTGCCAAAAGGAAATACACTTTTAGTTTAAAGTTTCCCAGGACGATTAGTCTAAAACCAGAAAAAGCAGGAATCATTGTAAAATTATTTGTCTGAATATCTCTTAACGGTATAACCACCAATCAGAGCATCACAGAATGAGGGGAGATTTTTCCTCTGATATCCCCTGTTAAAAGCACAAACATCTCAAGGTGAACCTGGGTCCTGTTTCATTCATGCACGATCCTCTTATTGCCCTGATCTTACAGTCTTTCAATACTTTGCTCATCCTTGACTGCTCAGTGTCTGCTATCCCACCCCAAGCAGGACTGGCAGACATAATGTCTGCCAATAGGTGTGCATATTACTGCATAGTGGTGCTATACATACAGCGTATGTGTGCTTAGTAGGAGAGCTAAAAGCATTAGCATTATCACTTACAGACCTAATCCTTCCCCTGTCCTCCACCTCAGCTCCATCTCCATTTCCTGTTCCCTACCATACCACCGGCATCTTTGACTGTTCGGATGCAGTGCAATGCCACAGCTTTTCCCCAGTTCCTCCCTTCAATGGGCTGGACTTCAGAAGTTTGGGAGAAGCTACAGCATTGCACTGGGAACATGAGTGATACCCACCATTCAGGAGAGGAACTATTTCCTAGCTGAATCCCTCATTTGTTTGTCTGCCCCTGTTACGTGACCCTCTCCATATTTCAATGTTTTTGTTTCCAGCACGAATCAGGTCAGCTTTAGGGGCTGATCAAGAAACAGAACTGATCCCAGCAACCTCAGCCGCTGTTGAGACCATACTGAAATGTAACTGAAAAACATGCTGGTCACTTTTCCTTGGTTACACAGACCTGACTGCTAGGGAAACTGAGACCAGTTTAATCCACCAGCTAATTGGCACACAGGCAGTAGAGAGACATCTGGGGCTGACTGATTTTTAAATCTCAGAAGGACACTCAGATTTCATTCATGCTCACCGGTCTCTCCTTCTGCCCTCCTTCACTCTTAAACTCTTGTTCAGTCTCTCCATTCACACAATTGCCCTTACAGCAATCTTCACCAACTTTCTGTGTTATTCCTGTAAGACAGCACTTACCTCTGTGGAGGTTTCAGAGCTACAGGATGGTGTTGGTACAGCTGCTCACGCTTTGGGTGAACATGTACCCCAAACATTTGCATGGCAACTGCTCTCTAAGTCAAAGTCAAGGGGTAACTTTACCTCCATGAGCAAAATATCCTTGGAGCTCTGAGCTTGGACCTTTGGGTGTTGGATTTTCACTGCTACCGTTCTCCCATCTTGCAGCACTGCTTTGTGCACCTGGGCTAGTGATGCTGCTCCCAAGGGTGTGTCCTCAAAACTCATGAAGAGCTCTTTTATCTGCCAAGAGAAGAGAAAAAGGCATTAGCTTGGGGCGCCAGAAACTATCCCTTCGTAAAGCCCTGACCACAGGCCAGTAACAAGTATGCACCAAAGCTGGACAGGCTCAGCCCTTTCATCCTGCCTGTGTCCCCTGCCTGATCCCTGTCATTGCTTGGCTTCCCAGCAAAGCTCGCCAAGGAAGTGCCTTGAAGATGCTCTGTTTATGGAAACTTGTGTCAGAGCCCCAGCAGCACATTTCATCTAGGACATGGAGTGGCCAGGCAGCATCTGAGGTACCCCTCCATGCTATCCTGAAAACAGGTTGGAGCGATTATGGTCAGCAACCTTGGCTATTACTGGGTGCAGTGGCCTACGGTTGTCCCTTTTGTGTCATTCTTTTGCAGCTATTTAATACCGCCCACCATCACCCTCCTGAAACATCACAGTGCACGCTCCCATCGATTACAGCAACATCAGCCAGCTTACATGGTGAAGCCAGCACACGACCAGGAGCTGGACTTGTTGGATTCAAAAAATGCAGTTTACACCTATTGCAGTTTACACCCGTCACTTGGCCTGAAAATATGTTTTATGTGACTGACTTTCTCATGCCTCAAATGAAATTGATCAGTACTCTCAGCTCAGAAAAAGCACCAGATGGGGCCAGCAAAGCACTTTGTGGGCCAGAGAGGAAAGTTTCAGCAGCTCTGGGCGTGTAAGTCAGGACTAGACTATAAAGAAAACTGCAGATTAGGAAGTAGATTCATCAGGGGGATGTTCAGGAAGCAAAAACCTAGACAGATGTGGCTGAGGCAAAGGAAGACGGGCGAAGGCCAGTCTGCCCTGCATAATGCAGCCTTCTGCTAGAGCCCCTCAGTGCCGCCCTGAGGACACTATCACCACCGTAGTGTGGTATCACTCTGGCTGCCTAGCCAGGCCCCTCAGCACATTTAAGCCCAGAGGGGGTGTCAACATGGTTATGTTGCTGCTTCTGGCACAGAGCTAGTTCATGTAACGCTGGTCAAGGGTTTCTGTCCTGCTCTGTATAGCAAGGTGCAGACAAGCACTAAGATTTCCAGAAGACTCAGCAAAGGGAACCTTCCCCACCATCTCCTTGGGCTGGACTGATCTCGGGTGAGCAGCTGAGAAGCCTGTAATTTATGCAGCAACAAAAAAGAAAGAATGCCAGTGCATTTTTATAACCTGCTTTTTAAAAGGTAATTAAAGATGGGAGCTGCAGCGAGCTAGTAATTAAATATGAATAAAGACTTTCTAAGCAAAGTCTTGATGCAAAGTGTTAAACGAATATTCTTTTTGCTGACAAGGAGGAAAAACACTACACAAGGAGCAGCCTGTTCCCTCCTGCAGCTGCCAGGGAATGAGCCCCCTCCCACACCACCGTACCCCTTCTCTCCCAGCCCCTTCCACAGAACCCTATTGGTAGCAACAAACTGGAGCGTTTGCAGCAATTAGATTCCAACAGAGACTCAGCTGCCTCCAATAATTCACTAGGAAGGTGCCTTCATTTATTTATTTAATTCCATTTGGTCCCAGCAGCAAAATCAATTAAGCAAAACAACTGCATTTAAAACCAACTAGTTACGTGTTTTTTAATTACAGCAGGTCCATAATTCAAACCTATTGATATTCCCATCTCAAGAGAGAAAGGGTTTTTCTCTCCTCCCCATCCCTTTCTTTCTTTTCTCTCTCACTTCACCACATTTAGGGATTCTTGTTTCAGACTAGTATAAAGAAGCACCTACAGGACGACAGATGGCTCAGGGGATTTGTGTTCAAGACAGAGGGATTTCTACCCTTCTGTGAAGTTTGTCTATCAGACAGAGAGACTGTTAAGGGGAAGAGACTCAAGGCGGCCAGGAGAAGCATGCTGGGCTATGAGATCCCTAAGGAAAGAAAAAAATCCAAACAGAGAATTTGCTACATAAGGTCAAGCTGGGGTTTTCTTTCCCTCTTCCACTACCCTACATCCTCATATTAAAGGGATGTACCCTTTACAGAATACCAGCCAAGATCACTAGTCCACCTGTCATTAAGATGGTAACATCCTCTAGAGGTTAAAGCTCAGAACTGGGAGTTCATCGGCCTGAATCCCGTGTAAGGTACATTTATTGTAAGACTGCATATAAATTGGATAGAATTCCACCTGCTCTGGATTTCAAAAGCTTTTAATTGCCTACGCTGTCAATCCAACCATTTTCACTACTGCTGAATGCATGGAGGAAAAAAGAAGCTGCACTTATTCCCTCTGGCAGGAATAATATATACAATATTATTACGCGACTAAGTTTTCTCAAGAATACCATTTGAAGAAAGCTGTCTTGAGGAATTTTTTGGGCAGAAGGATTTCATTTAAAATCCTGTTATCAAGAAGAGGAAAGCCAGGTTAGCAGTCACGTCCATTAGAGCCAGCCCAGTGGCCCTGCTGCAGCTCAAGGGGAAATCTGTGCGCCCCCGCGGGCTCCAGGCCAGGGCAGCAAGGGGAAGGACTGCACCAGGGTCAGAGAATTGATGGCTCCTCCAGGAGCAGAAGGGTAGAGCGTGCATATGGGGGAGGGAGCAGATCACAGCCAGGCCATTACACGAGCAGGTGTGAGGCTGAGATAAAGCAGCAGCACAATTACGGCTGGGCTCCAGGACCCCACTTAGCAAATTGCCCTCATTCATTATGAAATTGTCCTTTTGCAGCACACTGGAGGCAGCTAGCGCCTCTGAAGCAGGCTGCATGTCCCAAAGAGGCAAAAGCGAGTAAGAGGCTGCATGACATGGAAGCAGAGAGGGGGTGAACCAGGCTTAAGCCAGGCTCCCACACTGCGTGCCGGAGCATGGGGCTCCTTCCCTAGGGAAGGCACTGCACCCATTTCATGCAGGTGAGGGACTTGCTGGAGCAGGCTGCAGGCTCTTGATGCTCACAAGTACCCAGTTAATAAGGACCCTTAACAAAAACTCTATCCATCATTTCCAGGGTGGATAATTAGCAAGCAAAGGTCTGGGACGGCCTTGGAGCCCACCTGACACGGTACTTGAGGAACTCTCAAGCTTCTTTCAGGCCACAGCTGGTCTCAAAGGGCCTTATCAAATTGGCTGTTACCATCTGTAATCCTGGCAGGAGATTAAACAAGCACAGTTTCCAGACAGGTTTAATAAAGGTTTAAAAGAGAGAGAAGGAACTTTAGGGTTGCTCTTTGAAATGAGCGGGACAGCCAGCTGCAGGTTTACAGCTGCAGAGGTGAGCAGCGCCCCTGCACACGGTGCTTTCCCTCATTAGCTTGCTGTACATCCAGCTGCCCAGCGGGCACGTGCTCGACCAGCAAATGAACGTGTCATTGTACTTTACTGGTTGGAAACACAGCCCTGACTGTTTAATTCTAAAGAACGAAGCTTGTTTAATTTAAAATATGCAAAATCTTTTCATGATTGTTGGTATTAGTATTCATACCTTAGGGAGCCGATATAAAAGCTCTTACAGGATCTATCTACTTAGACGCTTATTAGTATGTATTTGTGCTGAGGTTGCACCTAGAGACTGTCATTAGGCCCAGAGTGCCATTATAGGAGGTACAGAGCCACTGAGGGCCCTGTACAAGCTCATAGACTCCAGGTGTCCCAGGTTGTCACCTACAGGCCTCCTTGTGTACTGAAGTGCCTTCCCAACGCACACACGGCTCTGCCCAAGTTTTGTGGCACACGCTAGCTGATGCTGCAATGCTGAGCACCAGGACGCCTCAGAATTTTTTGTGAATCCCGTCCTTAAACGCTTAGGAAGTTACTGGAAGTCAATTGGATTTAAGCTCCTAAGTCCTTTCTGAAAGCATTGCCTTACAGGACCTGTCCAGCATGTTCTGAGAAGTCTTTGGCAGAGCTAGGATTTAACCCAGATATCCTGAGTTAGAGCCCGGTGTCTTAATCTTCAAACCATAAACGTTAAACATGCATGTCTTGCTAGCTAATTTCTTTTGAAATATATTGCCTCTGAATCCCAACCTTTTTATATCCATGTGCTGTAGCAAATGATCTAATATTACAGCTTGGTTTCAACCTGCCTGCTCCACAGAGAGGTGTGTTTCCTTCACTCCCCAGAAAGGCTGCTAACAACGTACCCTGGAGCAGAAGCCTAAGTCATGGAGCCTCTTCCTGGCCCAACACTACGTATCAGCAGATGGATGTCACGTGTCAGCTGTCTGCTCAGGACGAATTCAGGCTGCAGTGAGATGCAGGATCACTCATGCCGTTTTTTATTTTTAACTAAAAGCTGAGACTTTCTAATCATTGGAACAGGTTGCCCAGGGAGGTGTTTAAGAAAAGGTTGGATGTGGTACTTTGGGACATGGTTTAGTGGGTGATAGTGATGGTAGGGGGATGGTTGGACCAGATGATCTTGGAGGTCTTTTCCAGTGTTAATGATTCTGTGATTCTCTAATTGGAGGTGCCTCAATGCTCGGCCCTGGTCAGCTGGCAGGCTGAACCCTTCCAGCATGCTGCTCCAGACTCCTGTATGTGGTGCAGCCAGAATAAATCTAAATAAAAATCTTTTGCACTTATGCATCCTACCCAGGAGGTTTCCAGCAGAGTCCAGGGTGTTTTTGTACTGAGCCAGTACAGTACAGGTGGGTGACAGCACTGTACAGGAGACTTTCAAATGCTCAACACTTCCCTGAGAGAGTCCTTCACCAAAGCATTTGAAAACTGCCTTCAACAACTTCTTTTTTTCAAGGATTTTAGAGGACTGTTTAGTGTGGAAAGAGAGACAATGGGGAGGGAATGTCACAGGGCTCTATAAAATCACTTCAGTCATAGAGAACAGAATTGGGAATGTTCGTTTGCTTTGTAGAAGAACTCAGGAGCAGCAAATTGTCAATTAACACGCAAGATAAGCTGACAGCAGGATTAAAACCAGCAAAAATAAGTATTTTTTCCCCCTACTGTTTAAGTAAGCCATGGAACTCATTGCCAAGGGTGTTATGAATTCCAGAAGTATTCCAGAAGTCCAGGTGGGTAGAAAATCCAGCACAAATTATTAAACACCAAGATACAGTCCCTTGCCCAGGAAATCTCTAACCATCAGATTAGGAAGCTGGGAGATCATACCACGTAAAGTTTAATTGTATGCCCGCCGTGTTTTTACAGCCTCAGACTCTTGGCCAGCACTGGCTATGCTTAGAGACAGAGCAGTGGCTTCATCTCCTGGTACGAGTACCTCCATCGTTATGTTCTTCAGAAGCTCTTCCCACCACACTGACCAGTCTCGATGACAGCAGGATGGAAAACGAAGGAGGTGTTTCACCTGCTGCTAGCCCGGGGCTCAGCTGCTGTTTGACAGCCTGGAAAGTTACTGACAGACTGTGGAGTTTCTAGGAGCGCAAAGGGTGCGGGCGAACAACAGCTGGAGGTGGCTCGCTCGCCAGGGTAAGCTCTAGCTCTGATAACACTGCAGCTTCATGAAATGCCTGTCGTGCAACATTCGGATAATAAAGTTGCTGTTGGAACCAAAAGTACTGTAAATATGCCAGTATTAAGCATAAATATGCCCATATCAGGGAACTGTGCCAGAGCCTAGCACATCTGGAGAAAACTGCAGCAGAAGCTGAAACCATCTCAGCCAGAGGCCATCTGTAGATACTTCCCTGTGCTCCTCAGCTTCCCCAATCAAATCCACTCAAATCCATCGACAAACTGGGACCCGAGGGTGATGATGCTATTCTCTTATCCCCAAAAATCAATGCAAACTGAAACATTCAAAATCTCCACAATTTCACAGCAGATGTCCTCTTATGATCACAGCATGTTGTAATTGCTCCTGAGCCCTGCAATTTTTTTATATTTGGAGATAGCAGTCTATGAGAAGTCCTGCTATTTCTGAAGGGGTGACTAGGCGATACACGATTAACTTGAACTTCTTACCTCAGAGGCCATGATACAACAGGGCTCCTTTAACAAACAGGATTGGGTTTTGATGGCCAGGAGCAGCTTTCAGCCTCCTAGCATTTGGATGCCAGGCAGCAGCACAGGAAGATGCACATGGGGGAGTGGCTATAAATCATTTCAAGACAAAGGGGATCATACAGTTGGGAGGAAGATGACAGCAAGAGAGGGCTTACAGTAGGCAAATTTTGCACATCTCCTTGTGCTGTGATTCTCCAGGCTGGATTTCCTTTGACAAGGTGAATTGATTCATCTGTTTTTTCCATTCCTGATAGAGATGACACTGAACATTCCCCTCTTGATCATGGCTCTACGGATGGCAACTTGCTAAGATAAGTGAGCCCAGTCTGCAAGAACCTTCTCAGATTTACACAAGGATCGTGCCGTCTCATAACCTCCCAGATGAAACATCATTGAGCACTGTGATAATGGGATCTGTGAGTTTGCTGGAAGACAGAACCACACATACCACTCTGGGAACAGAGCAGGTTTCCCAGGGAAGCTCTGGGGGCTGTAGCTGCCATCTTAACACTGCCTAGGATAGGGTCCCTTCTAAGTCATGTGGCAGAATAGCTGAAGAGTTACTCAGCTGTAAGCCTGATACAACATTTCTAAGACTCATGGCTCCCAGAACTTTTGGAATTCTTTTTATTGACACAAGGACTCTATTGCTCCCAAAACGCCTTCCCTGGATGTAGATCCAAGGGATGTAAACCTCACTGTGGACTGGTCACCTTTTCAAGAACATACAGGTAACTGTCCATAGCACCATGGAATCACTGATCTCTGCAAGACTGCAAGACCATTCTCTAGGTATGAGAAAATGTTACCTTGGAGTACAGCAAGCTACTTCTCAGACAGCAAACGACATTTTATTCCTATTGCTCCAGCCTCTCTATCCCCTCTATGAAAACAAAATGTCACAGTGTTGCTCCAAGAATTATTAAGACAGCAAAAACAGAAAGATTAGATTTATCGCAGCAGACAGTGGATTATGAAGAATAATTTATCAAATGTCAGAACAAACAGCCCAGAATTTATAGGAGGCTTTGTTGAGTCAGTGAAATCTGATTGGACTTCTCCCCACCTAATGAATGCCAAGCCTAATTGATGGTTCCTAAATGCATCTGTCAAGAATATGTATTTATTAACTCAGTATTTTTAATGATATTGTAGATATATGCAGAATACTGGTTTCTTCTGAGTGGATTCCATGGTGTTCATATTACATATACATGTAAGTGTCCAAGTATATAGAGGTATACGCTGCATTCAAATGAATCCAGGCAACAGAGACGTGTATTCTGACGCACTGAAACAACATACGGCTTATTACAGAAAATCCCTACAACTTTCAGTGCACAGGAGGGAAAGCAACATGGTCCTTCTCCAGGGGAGACATGATGCACATTAAGCTCAGAAGAGCTGAGCTCTAACATTGGCTCCCCCGGTATCCTCCTGTGTGATGCTGGGCTACACGCCGTTGCAGAGCTCATGCCCAGATGACCAGAATTAGGGCTGTCCATTCGGCTATAAATCTGCTCTTACCAATTTCTCAGGACCGAAGCTGTAGCTTTAATATCTTTTTTAAACCTGTCTGCCTAATACATATACAACAGTTGTCACACAAAGAGCCACTGACATGTAACTTCATCTGCCAATGGTATAAGTTTGCTCCTGGCATGCGAACCACTGCTAACTTGGTTAATTACTGCTAACACTGCACAACAATATCACAAAACCACTGAGGGCTGTCCATCGACCAGTCTTCTGGGAAAGGGCTGAGATGAAGCTGGAATATGAAGTTCATCTTTTCCTGTTCTCTGTACCTTGTACCACTTCGGTACTCTACAGCCTACTGGCAGATATACCACTGAGAATCTTCTCTGGGATCCTATCAACAGTGCTTCCCAGTCACAAAACCACCAATGTTACAGAAGAACTCTGCAAAAGGAAGAGTCCTTTATACCATCATCTGGAAACCAAAGTATGTCCACTCTTCCACTGCCCCATACCTAGGATCTTGCCTGTACCCTGTTCTGCTCACCTACCATCCTAGTTCTGTAGTTTCTTGTGACTAGAAAAGCAGCAGGAAAGCCTATGTTAAGACACCCTTGCTTTCATCTCATCCATCCACTGAGCTGTACAGCAACAGTACCAGTCTACTTGCCATAGTAACTTCAATTGTTAGAGAGCCATACTTTGAGGAAAAGCACCTTTTATTCCATCCCTGATTACTCCTGCTTAATAGTCTGTGCTCAGGCTCACACACAGTACCTTCATTCATTTTCCCGAGTTAAGTCAGATCTTAAGACAAGATAGATCTGTATGCGAATATCACTCATGCTGGATCGAAACCAATCCCAGTGGTGACAGCTCCACAGGCAGTAACAGCAATGAGAAAACAGAGCTGATGCACATCTCCTTAGATCCCACCTGAGAGCCTGAGAGGTGAACGTCATCTCCTGTCTCTCTGAAAGGGGAGCCACTTACCCATGGCTCCTAAAAACAAGCCAAAGCCCTGGAAGACTAGCCAGAATACCTTTAAACACTGCTCATCATGATAATCCAGATCAAATGGCAACCTCATTCTTCTCCAAGTTTTATTTTTCCCCTGGACTGAATTCCAGAGCATGAATGTGATGGTGAGAAAATGCACTCTTGCAAGAAAGTTATCCGAAGAGTGTTTTTGTCAGCAGCCCATGTCAGCATCAGGTAGCATCCCACAGTTCAGGCCCAGGTTCCAGTGGGCCCTGCCCTTCCCAGCCTTGCGCCTCCCACGTCAGCCAACAATCCTTCAGTACTGGTAAGATGCAGCTAGCTGCCCTTGGAGGATTCAGAAAACAAAGATGTCCCATACCAGGTTGGACAAGCAGGACAGAAGCCTCAAACAACTGCATTCAAAGAGCAGTATGATCAGACTGTGACAAATCAAGCCACCTGGTTCTTGGTTGGATTCCTTACAACCTATGCTGCTGAGTGGGTAAGATTAAATATAAAACAAAAGTTGCTTTAGTTCTAAACAAAGGAAATCACAAAATTCATTCCCATAAATGTAAGGATTGTCATGGCCAGACTACAATCTCACTGTCTCAAGAACATCCTTCTGACTGTCACAAGGAGATAAATGTTTTTCATCAATGAAGCTCTTGGGTGTCCTGCTACCTTCCAGAGAGGCAGAATACCAAGATTAACTCAGCTCAGCATCTTGGTAAATGCTATCAACAGTTGGAGGGGTATAGGTTTTCTATTAGCATCACTACAGCCTCTTCCATGCTCAGTTTCACTCAGTTGCCGGTGCTGTTCATCGTCCAGGTGCCGGTTTTACAAAACACTCTTAAAGCAGAGAGACTGCACATTACACTTCTGACATAAGATGGATATCATGCTGGATAGTGGGAAAACAAAGAATCCAGACATTACCACAGGTCTGGTACAACATCTTTGGCATCACAAGCACATACGGCAAACCAGAGAGAAGAAATGGTCAAACTGGGATGTCTCTGACCCAGCCTCTAAACCATCCATGAGTGTGAACATTACTTCTGGTCAAACCACTCCATTTCAGCAGACAGTTTTCCTCCACACCTGTAATCCTATGCTCGGAATTAGGTTCCATGAATTCTTTCGTTCCAAGATGTCCATTACTAAAGGACAGATTTTGATATAAGAAGCTGCATCACAATTTTAAGTTGCAAATCCACTTCACTTCCCTATAGAGAAGCTGGAAGAACTTTGCATCACTGAAACGAATCATTTCCTCAGGATCCCCCTGAATGATAACAAACTACTGGTCCCTCTAACGCCCTGATGTCACTATTGGGACAATGCCCACTTCCCCTTGGCAGATGCATTTAATCAGCACAATGACCTGGCCTCTTCAGCAGCCCCCTTGTTTCCACCTCAGAATAAGCTTCTTGTGCAGCTGGTTGCCTTCCTGCTATCTTAAACAATTTCCCAAACCCACTCTATGACTTGCCTCCAACAGCAGCCAGTGCTTTCTGATCAAAAGTCAAGCCACAGTCCACCAGCAACTGTGCTTCTGTGGAACAGAAGGTAGAAGACAACTATCTCTCAAAACGCACACTAAATAGTGTCATTGCACACTGTTTTGCATGATATAAGCAACTTAGTCTACACAAAACACACAGAGCAAAGCTGAGGCACGTATACAAATATAAATTCCTGTTCACTTCCTTCCATTTCATCATGCCGAAAAAGCAAGCAGTGACGTGTGAGCCACTTACTCCCTCCAACGGTGCAAGCCATGGGGCACGCAGATGCTCCAATCTGCCCCACGTTCCACGCCCTCCCCTTGCACATACAAGCGCTTCCCTTTCTCTTAATTTGCTCTTTCATCTTGAGCTGTCTTCCACTTGAGTTGAACAGTGTTCATTAAAACCACTGTTTTATCTCTGCCTTTTTGGAGAAATATTACTTCTCCTGCACCTCCCTGTCTGTGAGGATGGAGCCATACCTGTCAATTTTTGAGACAGATTGGAATCACAATTCTTCAAGAGCACACCACTTCTCCACACCACCTTCCCTTTTTTTTTTTTTGTTTTAATTGAAAGACCTCACTCTCTTTCTCCTGATAATAAAGGAGCTCCCCATCCTTGTTACACTAGTGAGCAGTGAGAACTGCCAATAAACCTCCTTCTGCATCCTGTCTGCCCAAATGGATTCTCCTACTCCATGGTGCAGGAGAGGGAGTGGTGGCCCCTTTCTACCAAAACCCTAGGCTTTGAGGCTTACTGCATTCCCTTTAAGTTCTTCTTCAGCTCCCCAGCAATAGAGCTGAAAGTGCTAACGCAGCAGGAACATCCCTCTAGCTCCTAAGGAAGACAGCAGCAGCCTTCTGCTTTCCTAACAGCTCTGTTAGCACATCTGAGCAGCTTCCTTATCTCCCTCCCAGCTTTCTGAAAACATTCTACCAAGTTCCGCCTCAAACCACCCTCCTGTTTCCTTTCTCACTACAACAGGCAGTGTAACCAACCTGTCAAGCACGCCTGCACCCTTCGCCTTTTCACCAACACTGACCTTCCTCTCGATCTCATTTCCAAGCCGGGTCTAAATCCTGCATGTTCCTTAAGCATGTTCTGACGCCCCCAAAATGTTTTGTTCGATGAGCCCAGTTCCCATCCTGTCACACCTTGATACTGAAACACCTTTTTGCCCCTGGGTTTGACACATGCACACTAGCCTGGCCTGGACTGTACCTATTTTAAGGATCACACCTATTCCAAGGCAGGGTAAAGACTGCTGCTCTGTCTCACCCCTTTGGCCTCACCACAGTCTGTTTATAGCCTTCCACTAACTCCTCTGTTCTGTTGACCAAACTTGCCTGTTTTCCTTCGCCTTCAGGTCTTCAGGGCTTATTTTCAACCTATCTAGTAGTCCAGTACGGTCCCTGACTTTGACACTGTGCATTGATCTGTTGTCTTCTATTTTCTAACAAAGCTGGAAGCTTTCTAGGGCAGAAACTGATTTTTACTCACACCTGTATAGAGCCTGGCATAGTGAACTCCTCACCCATGACTGGAGCACCAAGTACAAGTGCTCACAAATGACAGGCAACAACAATTCCACTGTTCTCCTCCTTTCTACCCCAAAGTTCCCCTTCCGCCTGAGCCACACACATAGCGAGACACATGCGGGTCTCCAATGCACGCAGAGCATCTCAAACTCCTGCAGACGTTCCCAAATGACACGTCACCCCTACAGATGCCAGCAGCACATTTGGAAGGAAATGCCACAGAGATGGGGCTAGTTGGCACGTTAAGCAAGGAAATAAGATTTAAGAAAGCACCGAGAAGCAAATGAATTTCCAAGAGAATTTTGACTCCTGGCATAAACACGTCCCTGCCACACACTGGCTGAAACCAGAGTAGGAAAGGGTCAACGGACCCACAACAACAGGCTCAGCTTAGTCACAGCCAGGCGCGGACTGCAGAGATGCCCCGAGGGCCCTGTCAGCTGTAAACCTGAGCAACAGCAGCAGTCCTGTGAGAAACAACCAGCTGCCAGAGCCTGAGGATACGTAGGGACCTTCGGGAACAGACATCACCTTACCTCATCTTAAATGCCTCTGATTCAGTTTTTGAAGCCTCAGGGCTTTGAAAAGTGCAAGAGAGAAGGGGTGGGGAGGAGGAATGTCTATGACCAGGTTTATGTGACCATGCAGAGTGGTAAGGGGATTTCTGGGGATATACAGTTAGGAGAGGTGGGCTACAAGCACCTTACTGGCAAGCAAAGCTGTACCTAAATAAGTAAGGAGGTGGCACGGGGCAGTGCATTTGTGTGCACAGCTCGTGTGGGGAATGGTAGGCAAAATCCTCCTCCCATAGAGAGGTAAGTGAAGAAGAGGGCCAGGATGGGTGTTTCAGTGTGTGCAGAGGTAGGGTGTGCATGGGTAGCGGAGCGCTGTTTTGCAGGATACATACCTGCCAGGACAGCACTGCTTACACGTGAGTACATGCTACACTGGCAGACCTATTTACCTCCTGAAAGACAGAGAGCCAGAGGGAGGAGAGATGGGTGCTCCTGTGAGTACTACAAGGAATACTTAGGTGTGTTTCTTCAGAAAGGGATGAGGTAAAATGTTTCTAGGCCTGGGACAAAGGGCAGGAATAGCAGAAGCTGCATTGTACTGCCCAGCAGCCTGTCACCAGGGTGAACAGAGGCATGACACAATGAAAGCAGGGAGAGCACAAAGCCCAGTCTCAGCCAGATTCTGCCTAGATATGTCCTTTCCTCTGGCTTTGGCCATAATTACATCAATGCCAAGATTTATCAGAAATTTATCCAAATGTGATAAAGTTTTATTGAAGCACAGCATTACCCCAGAGTAATACAGGTAACAGATGCAGGAGCATAGATGTGAGGTAGACATGGAAGTACATATAGCCTAGCAGATATGGGTATCTCTGCCTGAATGGAACACATATCAAGAAGTGGATGTAATGAGGTTATTACAAGGAAGATGCTAAGAAGGTAGTAAATCCCTGCAGAAGATGTAAAATTCATAAATCACAGAACCATTGAATCATTGAATAGTTTGGGTTGGGAGGGACCTTAAAGACCACCCAGTCCCAACCCCCTGCCATGGGCAGGGACACCTCCCACCAGAGCAGGTTGCCCAAAGCCCCATCCAGCCTGGCCTTGAGCTCCTCCAGGGATGGGGCAGCCACAGCTTCTCTGGGCAGCCTGTGCCAGTGCCTCACCACCCTCAGAGTGAAGAATTTCTTCCTAATGTCTATCTTCCCAATGTCCAATCTAAATCTCCCCTCTTTTAGTGAGCTAGTTATTGGTACCAACTGTGCCTTGACAGGATACAGAAACATCTGCACACCCAGCAGACCACTCAATGGAAAAAAGAGACCCACCTGTACAGCCCACACCACAGAGAACAGGGTGCTGGGACTGAAAAGAAGTAGAGGTAGAATAACTTACAAGGAGATCTGGATGGTACCCAGGAGTTTGTATCCTTTGCTATTCTCAGACAAAACGTATGGAGACACAGAGAAGTCAATCAAGAGAAGGTGTTTAACTGCACACCAAATGAAATCCACAACAGACTCTCTGCCAACAGCATTACTGGCACTGTGCTGGGGAAAGGCATCCATACATCCCCTAATGATCAGTCATATGATCACAGCAGCCCAGAGCTCCCTGCACTGATTGAGAGAGGAAAGTCCTATGCTAAGCTAGCCACATATTTCCTGCTTCCTCCTCGTCAAACTTCCTTCTGAATATCAACCTCTCCTTTCCTCTCCTGAGTGTATTTCCTCTACTTCTCATGCCTCTACTCTGATCTACCTGCTCCTTCTACAGTTTGCTTATTCTCTCTGCCTTCCTTCACTTCCTTCCATGTTTCTTCCCTTGCCCCCGAATCTTCCTGTTGGGCTGCCAGGTCTCTGGTTCAGTGACATAACTCAGCTGATTTACCCTTCTTAAAGCAATGTCTGCTCTCACGTAAATCACCCTCCAAACCCAGCCTGTGAAATGGGCTTGTTCACTAAACTCTATGAATAGGAAAGTAGGCACAGCTGGCCTATTCATAATCAACATAAAAAATAGATTAGCACTTTACAGATTAAACATTATCGTTTCAACAGTTAACATAAATCAACTGCACTTACAGGCCTAGCATTGCTGCTGCCACTGCAGGGTGACAGGCGTTGCAAAGGGAAAGGCTGCCAGTCTGGGGTGCAGCGGTAAACAGCTCATTTGTCTTCCACCTTGAAAGTAAGTTCTTGCCTGGCACCCCCAGGCAAGGGTGTACTGCTAGAGGTTGTTACAAGGATAAAAGTGGGCTAAGAAAACAAAGGTAGGGGGTTAATTTTGATTAATTCATAAGCATTTCCGAGAAATTCAGCAACCCACTATTCTAAGGCCAGAATCCAATTGCCCTTCGTCCCTCCCCAGAGCTGTTGCAGCTCAAAAACAGATGGAGCAACAGAGCCAGCCCCTAGAACAGGAACAGGACAGGGAGCCTCTAAACAGTTCCTGGTATCTAGCTCTGTTTTCTAGCTCACAATCATCGGGCTCCTGTGGCTGAAGTGAAGCAGTTGGTGGATTCGGTCTAATTACATTACCCATCTCAAAAAAAACCCTCATCATAAGCCAGGGAGGCACCTCACCAGGGAGGGCTGAGGACTGAGATCCACTCCAGATGTGCCCCCCTGTCAGCAGTGCCAGGAGAGAGTGGCCCAGAACCAGCCACTGATCGGGCTGCACCTCTTTCTTCATCGGGTAAAGGACACTAAGTCACTGGAGACGCTCAGCCCAGCACACTATCAGCAGTGTGCTATGGCTGTGTAGCGAACAGAGAGAGAAGACTCACAGAGCCAGTACAGTCACTACCCTTCACTTCCACCCTGCTCACCTACTGAGAACCACCCCATATCTCAAATGGTTAGCTTGGTGCTGCCAACCTGTAATTCCTGAGCTGGTCCTGGTGATTGCAAGGGCATAAGTGACAGGATATGCTATTAAGAACCATTCTCATAGCTTTTTCAAACAAAATAAATAAATATAAAGAAAAAAAATGAAGAGGAAGAGGTTAGGTTATGGTCCAAGGGACAAACGCAGCCTGGGATAGGTGGCATGGTACACAGGAGCCCCTCAGGGGCTTAGATGTTTCCTTGCCAGCAGGGGCAAAGATACTAGCAGTTCAACAAAAGACAGGGCAGTATAAGTTTTGTAGAAAGACTTCTTTAGTATAACCCCGCTTAACAAGCCCTGGTAATTTTAATTGCTCTAGTCTCTTCCTACCCTTTCTTGATAAATTGGAATAATGCCTAATAGACCTGAACCAATCAGTTACATCCAATAAGATGATTGGCAAAATTAGCTTTGTTCTCCATTCACAACCGATACTACCTCAGTTTCATCCATTTTCTGAAATGAGCCAGCTAATGTATATTTTCTACTAATCATTTGAAATTTGGAAGGGTTGGTGCTGAAAAGCCTCTTCCAAGAATTCGCCCATTTGAAACGGATTGGTTATGTGAGCTTTGTAAGGGAAAAACTCATCGGTTTGCTTCAGCTGAGCTCTCTTGGCACCAGCAGTAGGTCACATGAGATTATTGCTTCAATTGTCACAGACAGCTTCACAGGTTTGGCTCTGAACCGTGCGTCCTGTAAAACCAAAGCTTACAGAAAATAAGTGCAAAATGTGCATAATGGTCACAAACATAACTTGATTTCCACAGAGAACATTCAAAAACTTCCTCTCTCTCAGGCTAGCCTGCTTACTAGGAACTGAAACACTTAGCTCGCTAATGGTGGAAAGGTCTTTGAGACCCCTGAGATCCCAATTCTTGCTTCAATTTTCAAAACACAAAACATGTTGTGTGAGGCTTCCAGTGAAGAGGATTTCCCACGTTCTCACTCACAGCAGCTTTTTCAGAGGGAGGAAAACCTGCAGGCAGGCTTGAAGTCCTTTCTATAACTCAGTGTCCTTCCAAAAATAAGGAACTCAGACTGATCCCAGAAGTGCCAGAAAACAGAACTTATTAGATTGCATGTACACCTCAAAAATGTGTAAAAAACATGCTATGTCTATTCTGTGTGTTAGGAAAATGCAGATAGGCCAAGTTGAGGCCCTGTAACTCCTTACTTCATCTTCTCTCTTTTGTTTCATCTTCAAATGACCTTTTGCCAAAAGACACCAGACTCACTGTGCCAGGTTTTCATGTTCCTGATGGGTCAAGAGCCAAATAACTGTGCAGACATAAAACTCTGAAAGAAAACAGGAGATGCAAATGAGGCAGAATCAAGTAGGAAATGAGAAGATCAGTGGGCAGGCAGATAAGATTCCCTGCTCTCTAAGAGAAAAATCAGGCATACTAAACCCAGCCTCTGCCTAGATCTGAGCACCAAGTGGGAATATTTTTGAGTGTATCAGCAGCAGGCTTTGAAACAGAAGCCAGTCCCCCCACATGGCAGCTCAGGGTTGCTGCCCCTGCCCAGATCCTGCCGGGTCTTAAAAGCATACAGATGTTTTTGAGCAAATGAGATACACTCTGAGTTCAAAAAAAGAAAGTCCTCGCATGCAAGAAGGCCACCCAAGGGCTACTAATCCCAGTTAGAGATAGAGGTTTCCAGTGACTGTTTGTTACTGGAAGGGTGACCCATGTGTTGAGATACGGTTTCTGCCTGTGGAAGGAGCACTGCTGAGCACCATATCCACCACCTCCACAAGCATGGACCCTGAACACAGCCTGACACAGCTGTGCTGCGCGCTGACAGCCAAGACTTGCACCAGAGAAACACTTCAGCTGTCATCAAATCTCTCAGAAAACTATACTGAAGAGAGCCTACCATCTGCACACAAGACGCTGTGAGCCAACAAATTCCATGCAGGTATATCATATACTAATCCCCATGCACCTAAACAATCTGTGAATTAAAGAAAAAACGTCACTAAGCATGCCGATCAGAATTACTCCTTACCAGGCCATTCCCCGTTCCATCTTCTGGTCTCAGATGTTTCAACTTCTCACAGAAGATTAAAAAAAAATCCTTCAGAAAAACCACTGCCCAACCTCTTGTATTGTAAACCATTAGCTTAAAGGAAGGAAAAGAAGATTATCTTCTATCTATCCACCACAACCTTCCTCCTCATGGGCAATGGGGCTTAGAGCATCTGGGAGAAGTAAACAGCCATCTCACACATGGTAGGAGGGAGTGCTCTGTCCCAAAGCTCCCCTGGGAATAAGGACACCAGCTTGCCCTTGGTGCGACATTAAGGATCAATAACTCTGGAGCCTGCAAACAGAGCGAGCAGGGGCACGAGGGACAAAGCAAGGCAGCCCACCTGAGCCACACCAAGTCCTCTGTTTGCTTTCCCTGTCCACTCTTAGCACTGGAGCACTGCTTCTGGGCAGCTACCACCTGCACAGGCCCGGTGTGGGGGCAGCTGCACTGAGTCCCTACAGAAACAAGGGACTCCTCTTACCCAGAGACGGGGCCCGGTGGAGGCAGTGGCAGCAGCAGGAGCGGTGCAGCGGCAGCTCCTGCCTTCCAGTTGAGTAATGTGGGCCCATTTGTTCTGGATGACATTAATGCTATTCGCCATCCATCTCAGACTCTTTAAATTACCTTTTTATGGCCAAAATCCTTTTCATAATTGATAAAAATCTCTTTTTTATATCCTGAGTTATTGAAAAAAAGTAAAGTTTTTTTATTCCTCATTATAATTTTAATACAAATGTGTTTTTTATTGACAACTGCTTGGAAGCCCTGATGGGCCTACCGAGAGAGACCAGCAGAGGGGTGGGAGAAGGGCCAAATCCCCAGCCCCGTACTTACAACGGCAGCTTGCACCCTCACAGTCATGACCATCACAGCCTGGTCTCCACTCTGGTGGGCAATGAGGGTGGGTAACGTCAGAGAAAAGAAGATTGCCTGTGCTAGACTTAAAGCCCACAGCAGGCGGAAGAGGCTCTTGGTAACCTAACCCTAGTTTCCCCATGCCTGTTGGTGATGTACAGGAGGGCCAACTTCAAAGCAGGCCCAAGGCACAGCATTGCTGGAGTGGGGTACATGGGGAAAGAACCAGGGTCACAAGCTACAGGAGGCCCAGACTTCGAGGTTTTACCATGGGACATACAGCCTGTTCAACGGAGTCATTTGGCATCAGACACTCAGCGCTGAGGAGCTGCTGAGGGAGCTGGGATTGTTCAGTCTGGAAAAGAGGAGGCTCAGGGGCGAACTTATCGCACTCTACATGTACCTTAAAGGAGGCTGTAGTGAGGTGGGGGTTGGTCTGTTCTCCCACGTGCCTGGTGACAGGACGAGGGGGAATGGGCTAAAGTTGCGCCAGGGGAGGTTTAGGTTGGATATTAGGAAGAACTTCTTTACTGAAAGCATTACTGAAAGGGTTGTTAGGCATTGGAAGGGGCTGCCCAGGGAAGTGGTTCAGTCACCATCCCTGGAGGTCTTTAAAAGACATTTAGATGTAGAGCTTAGTGATATGGTTTAGTGGAGGACGTGTTAGTGTTAGGTCAGAGGTTGGACTCGGTGATCTTGGAGGTCTCTTCCAACCTAGATGCTTCCGTGAGAAACTGTGAGAGTGACTGTGTGCGCACTGACTGGGCCACGCAGCAGCACTTTCAGGCAGTACACCCCACCTTTGCAACTCTGGAGGAAGGAGGCACATCTCCTGGCATCCTACATCAGTTCAACAACACCGCCAGCCTGCAACAAGGCTTCCTGGGGTCACGACAGGATCTGCAGCATCATGACCTGAAGATCTTGTCCTCCAGTAGGGTAAGTGAATCTTCTCTAGGACAGCATATGGAGCCAGCTACAAAAAGTGTTTCACGTTCCCCTGGGAACAACTTGGATGCTGTAGGACATGCAGTGTAATACCCAACAGCCTACTGAAGCCTGAGCTACTCTTCCACAGGGCTGCACACTGCTTCAACAGTTCTGCAAATCAGAAGCAAGCATATGTCTTGCCAGAGCTTAAAGTGCTGATAAACAGTTCCAGAAAGAAAGGAATCAGTCTGTCCTCCCCCCTCTTGCTGGCACAGCAAAGGCTGCCGTGCTGTACCAAGAGTGCCTACAGAAATAGGAGTGAAATAAGAAGTCTCTCCTATTCCCTCTGTCCTTTCTCAGACTGCAACAGCTCAAGGGCAGGGAAGTTTCTTGCAGTGGTTAAGGCTGTCATGGCAAAAGCCAGGACATTAGTACCTTGCTACAGTTTTATTCCAACTCCTTTCCCTAGTAGGTTCACACAGGCATAGGATTTTTGCCCCTCCTTGTCAAATGACTGTGTAGCATTGCTGGGCATCATTGTAGTGACCATGCTCCCAGGTGTATATGGGTATATTTCAACAGCGGGTGAATAAACCTTACGTACCCAGCCTATAAAACACTTTGGGAACCTTGTGAGCAATTTAAGGTAGAGGAACAAAGGTTAGTCTCCCTCTTAGCCATGGTTTTGCTGCAGGTACAACGGCTTCTCAGACAGAGTACACATCTGTTTCTTACTGCACAGCAGCGGTGCCTTGCCAGGTACAAGGGTAGGAAACCAAGGAGAGCAAAGCCCTTTAACTGAAGGCTGGGTCCCCCATACACCACTGTCTGTAAAAATAAATTCTGATTCAACAACTACAGCACAGGAGGTTTCTCTAGCACACGTGCTTTGGTTACAAATCACAGTCAAACCGCTGGCGTATCCTGCCCTGCTCGACCAGCAAGCTCCATTACTGCACGGCTGCAGGAGGCTTCTTACAAATGGCGAAATAGTCCTTGAACAGGTAAAAGCCACAATTAACTAACTGTGGATGAAAAGGATGGTCTCCTTGGAGGTGCTGGCTAATCAAGCAATTAGAAACTACTTCCCATTACCTGTGCTCCCACAAAGCAGGGCTGGACTGACATCCTTCTAAACGTCTGGCTTTCCATCTATTCAAACCCCTTATATGATTTGGCTTCATCACAGTGAAGCCTTGACCCCTGGGCTCTCCCCAGCGCTTTCTCCCAGCTTTGAACTAAGTGAGCACTGGAAGCAACAAATTCAATCACTGGCATATTCTCTGCAGGGAGCCTGTTTTGCCTCTTGGTCTTCCTGGAGCACAGCAAACCCTCCAGAAGTTGTATAAGTGTGTGTGCAGATGTGGATACCTGGGGTCAAAAAAAAAACAAAAAACAAAGCTGGTCAAAACTTCTTGAGACCCCTGACTTAATAGCAAATGAGACTGCTCCAACTTCAGCAGTTTCCACTCAGCTCTGAAAAAGTTTCAGCAGCTGTGAGTGAGGGGCCGAAGATGTGAGGATAAGTCAAGGGGATAGGAGGAAGGAGAAACCCTCATTCTCACAGCCGGGTAAGGCCAGACCCTTACCCCACAGGCCAGGACATAGCCTGGGCCCAAAGCACCTGGACAGCCATACAGTACCAGCACCCTGCCAACATGGGAAAGCCCCTACATGGCATCACACTAGCCTCAGAGGGGTGCTAACTTTATCCTTGCCCTAACTCCCAACTGCTTAATCCCAGACCAAACATAGGAACAGGGAGCAGAAGACCAGCCCAAGGGGAAGCTGTCAGAGAAGAGCAAAACCAAAGGATCTGGGAGACTTCTGTATGAATAATGTTGGGGAAGGAGGGGAAGGAGGGCTCCCACCAAGAAAAAACACCTCCAACATGACTAAAAGCCTGGGTGGAATACAGAGTACATAAGCACATGAAGTGCAAGAATGAGGAGTCTTGGGGAAAGGTCAGAAAGCTGATTACAAAATGCTGATGTGTGAAGATGGTCTGGAAGCTGGTGAGCAATGGGCTCTGGAAAGAGCCATTTTGCTGTACATTGGATAGGCATTACATTGGTGCTGAGTGCGAAGAGATTTGCTACTACCGGGACGTGTGCTATGACCAGATGGATGACAGCAAACCAGGAGGTATGTTGGGCCTATAAAGAGGTAAAAGAGTATGCTGGGGTAAGAAGGATTATGCAGTGACACCAGTGACAGTAGCTAGACTCACTGTTCATTGCACAGCAGAAGAGAAATGAGTTCCACAGAGCCACAGTAGGGACTGCACAAGACAGTACTAAAGCCAGACAAAAGAAAGACACCATGCATATTTGGAAGACCAGAGTTGTAAAAACGCTGAAAACACTCTGCGGCCACACAGTCCTGTGAGGAGGGATGCTCTGGGGTGGCCTTGATCAGAGCAGAGAGCAACAAGTGTACTTTTGAATGGAAGAGTCTCACAACAGTTTGATCAGTCTTAGCAATGAGCAATTAGCTCCTCTGAGCACCATGTCCATGGAAATCACACAGTAAAAGACCTACAGGAAGCCTTTCTCACAGACACAAAAGGGCTGTCTGGCTTAGCCAAGCTCAAAGATGCCCTGGGTCCTGTACTTTTGCTCTGGGACCAAACTGTCATCACCTCCCCAGTATCCCTGTATTCCACAGCCACAAGTCCATCTCTTCCAGCATATCTGCCAGAGGGAGGAAGTGCTTCTAATCCCAGTGCTGGCCAAACAGTTCTTCCATCATTTCTCAGTTTCTAAAGCTCAAGGATTTTGCACTTTTAAGGTGCTGCCACTCTGAAAGATTCACCTTCACTCCCTTATCGCTCTCTCTCCTTAAACATCTGGTGTCCACATTTCACCAGAAGTTGCCTGGCTCTGCTCTTGCATGCGCCTTGCTGAAACAGAGAATTTAGCTGAACCAGCTATCTTCCCGTGTGTCATCAGTAGCCCTGCAGAGAAAATTATAGTTGTGGGGCAGGGAACATACTCATTTCTCATTCATTTTCAACATGACACATTTTTACTTTCAGGATCCTCCTCAAGCAGGGAAGATGAAAGCAGAGGTAGAAGAGATTCTTTCATTCATATCCCATTGCCTATTTTTACACACACAGCTTTTCCCAACTCATCCAGGAAATCCATCCAGAGCAAGCTCAACCTGTGGTATCTCCACTGTCTCCTCAAAAGACTCTTACTCCGTGATCTTTCTGGTGAGCATTTCCAAAAGTCATTGTAAAGATTTATTTGTGCAGTTTCTTCTAATGTTACTACTTGTGTTATCCTGAGCAGCCTGCTCTCTCACCAACACTTTTCTTTTTAAACAATACCCTAGGGAATGATCACCTCACACCATCACTTAGCCAAACCACTGTGGCTGAGATGAGAGAAACAGCATCTGGTCGCTACTAATTATTTTTATCCCAATAATCCCTGATAGGTACACATAACCCCCCTAGACTTAAAATGGGGATTGACAGGGCAACCCACAAGCCATCATATATTATGTTTCCCTTTCTGTTTCAGATCCGCACACACATGCAACTCAACTTAAAATCAGTCCATTAGCTCACCCAACAGAGCTACCTGCTGCAGCTCCCAGTCTCCAGCCACGTTGCTGGCCCAGAGCGGGAGCTCCGCTATCAGCAGGGTGCTGTGCAAGTCTGCACGGCGACAACACATGTGGAATGGCTGCAGCCTACCTCACAAGCCCTCTGCCTTTGCTCAAAGATCAGTCCCATCACTGTGCTCTGCACTTAGACCACTTTTCCCACAAAACCACCCCATTTTTTCCAATCATCCAAGCCTCTGATAAGATTCTCAGGAGTAGGTCACAACAGAAGACAGGCTATTTCTAATTGACTGGAGATACAATCCTTCTACATGTGATAATGTTTGGTCTGTTGCCTTTTTTTTTTTTTTTTTTTTAATTTTCACACGCTTTTCCAAGCTCTTGCCTAATTTGTCAGCTTGTCACATTCCTCCCTAGGTGTATCTGCATTTCCAATTGTTATTTCCCCCATTTATTCTGCACTGATCCGAACTGTATGTAATTACTTCTTGCATACACATGAGATTTATCTGAGGAGCCTACTCTTGTACTTGTTAGGGAGAACTGCAGGTCTTACCACTGAATTTGAGAGCAGCAGGGCTAGTTAGGCCTAGGCCCCATGGGAAGATTCCCTCATTGTTATTTTCTCTTCTTTCTGGATTCATCTGCAAGTTCCTAGGTTTGACATAGGCCCCAAGGGGAAAGGTTTCAGTATCCCTCCTTGCACTCTCCACTGCTCTGACACTCCACCTTGCCCTTCTGCCATCTATATTTCAGCTAAGGATATTGTATTCAAAATGAATGGAGGATGTAGCTACACTGGAGTTAAATTTGTTCCTGACGTAGCCCTATTAATCCTCCGGGCTTCAGGAAAGAAAACTGGTGCATTAGGTTCCCCAAATCATTTCTGTTTTTGAATACTTTGATCTGTTACCTTCATACTAATAGGCATGGGCATTTACCTGTGATTTTAATACTGCTGAGTTTTATCTGCTACTTTACTCATATACATTTCATTCTCTTAATTTCTGTCTTTATGTAACCATTGCTCTCATCCTCATTAGCATTTCCTCTCTCCTTCTTCCCATTTCTATCTTTTTTCCTCTGTCTCTTTAAAATTAAATATTGCCCAGCACTGCCCATGTGGGTGATGTGAATGCTAAGAGGGAAGGCTGCTGTGGAGACTGGATTCGAGCTGCCTCGCTGGGAATCAATGAGGCATGGAGGGCTCGTCTAGCTCCCGAAATGCTGAAAGAAACCAGGGCGTATCAGTGGCAGCTGAATATGCACTTGAGAGGAAAGAAGGGGGCCCACCTCTGAGCGCCAGGCTCAGCCTCTGAGACACACCACGCAGACAGGCAGAGGTGGCTGCCTTGGTAATTTAACAGGGGCTAACCTCGGGGTGGCTTTCCACAGCTCCTGCAGAAGTGAGATTGCCGGATGGAGCCCCGCGGAGCAGCAGGGGTTTGCAGGGAGCAGACAGCCTGCCCTGCTCCATCTACCCAGTGAGCTATGAAACACAGCTGGTACCGGCCATGCTACGAGGATGCAGCGCTGAGAGAGGAAGGAGCTGGCTCACATGCAGGCGAAGGGAAGGCAGGTCAGGGGCTGACATTAACCCTGCCATTAAACTGCAGGGAAATATGAACTGTACACAATACCTAGGCCTTAAAACTACACATAGGCAGACACACCCCACCCAAATCCATCCACGACATATTCACTAGGTGCAAATACTTCACTTACCCCTTCACGTTCTCCCCATACTTCCTCAACACACAGTCAGACTGCCCAAAACAGCCTCAAACATCTATATATGAGCAGCTACACATGTACATGCTGCTTCCATTCTTCAGCCACCTGTCTCCCCCCACCACGCCCCCATCTTCTCCACTCTCACCTTTGCACACTGTTGCCTCCTCCCTCCCTCTCACCATGTCAGTTGTGCTCCTTGAAACTCCTCTCCTCAATCTGGGAGTTGTGAGGAGACCTCCCTTCATACGGAGCAAGACTCCAAGCAGCAGAATGCCCTCTCTAAATGCCATGGCTACTTCCTTTATATCTAGCTAACACAGGCACCCACCTCTGATCTCAGTGCTGCAGCCTGCTGAGGGTTAACGGTGACACAGACTCCTTGGATACTGTGCCACCTGACTGCAAGCACCAAAAGTGATTTATGTTATTATTTTCTTCAGGGGTTAATTAGGGGCTCGAGAAAGTAAAGGGCTGTCAGTGCCAGCTGGAATTGGTCTACTGCAGCCAGGGGAGAGCAGTCTTTCCTCCCAGAGCCCTGCTAATGCATCTTTGTCCTGAACAGCCCCTACCTCTTTGCCCAGATCCTCACGGATGACTTGCTCGATCTCCTGCCTGGTGCTCTGCGGGGCCTGGCTGTGCAGCACCTTTAGGGTACGGGTGTACTCCTCGGGCAGCAGGTAGTCGAGCGCTCCCAGGTGCTGTCCCACCTTGATGAAGGTGCCTCGGTTGGCGCAGCACAGCTCCCGGAGGCGCTCAGCAGAACGCAGGTGCACCTGCGGAGAGAGATCAGAACATCAGCCAAGCCCCCTTGCTGCCTGTTACAGAGCAGAAGGGACTTCCACATGTATCTGCACCATGCACATGGTGCACAGGCACCATGATCCGTGACAGAAAATTAGTTTCTGGCTCTGCCTTGTGCTACATCCTTGAGCACAACAAGATGTCCACCCATAGACAGCATTGGTTCATCACTGTGATCCACTGCTACAAACCCTTGTCAAAACGTGATTGTCAGGACCATAACTATGTTTAGTAGACTCTCAGTGAGAGCGCAGTAAAATAAAGTGAGAAGAAAACCAGATACCATCCCAAGAACTTCTAGAAAATTGGAAGAAGAGTGTTGAAAATATCATTTAAATCACCAGTGCTACAGATGTCTCTTTGGCAGTGAGCAAGGGCAGTATGTGGGCAGTCCTTCATCCTCCTCTGCTCACTTCAAAACACCACAAGGGGAAATTACATCCCTCCAGCCAAGCCACATCTTAGTCTTACTGCTCACATTGCTAAAGTCCACTGAGACAGTAGTTTTAGAAACTTAGAATTAGGAGACTTGCCAGTTTTGCTCACTTTGGCCAAAAATCACCCAAATGACAAAACTTACCACCCACCGCTTGCCCAGTCTGGATTTCAGCTCCTGAAGTTCATTCTGCCTCTCAAGAGCAGACCAGCCACCACATCTTTTAGTGACAATGATTTATTCTGCCTTTATTGCTCTCACTAGGAATGCCTCCTGCCAAGGACACAGCTACACTCAATATTCTTTAATAAACTTCAGATAAGCCCGATACATTAATAAAATCTAAGCAAATCAATGACAAAAAAAACAACTACTCTGCACCCATCTCCTGGCAATGCCTGGCACCTATCTGAATGGAGGCTCCTCATTCCTCTGGGTTCCACGTCATGTGTCATTGAAGGTCAAATCCTGTGTCTGCAGACCTCATCTGCCCAGGAGACACCAAGATCCTGTGGTGAAGGACTCCAACGAAAGCCTTACACAGACACACACAACTGTTCCCCATTTAGTGGCTACCTTTGCCCTCCACGCCAAGCAGTGCTGTGTCACATCACGGGACAGGGTGAACGTCTCGCTTGTGGGAACGTGTCAGGGGACAGGCTGGGTGCTGAGCTGCAAGCGCATAGAATACAGGCCTGGGGGAGCGTGAGGAGAAAGCCTAATGTGAGAGTCTCACACTCGGTTTGAGAGACTTGACAGCTTGATGCACGCACACACACACCCCCCCGCACTTTCCTACGTGGGCACACACAGGCAGGCAGAACTGGCACTCGGAGAGCGTGCTTATCCCAGCACATGGCCTGCTCAAAATACTGAGATGCACAGGTAGAAAACAACCTCCACAAGCATCCCTGAAGCCTCCCCTATTATTGTGCTGCATTTTACATACCTGCTTTAAAGCTCCTGCTGTAACAAGCAGGGCTCTGCCCTGGCTGTTTTTCTGCTTTCCTCTGTGTGCAAAGAGGCAAAAGCAGGCCAAAAGGGAATAAGGAAAAGGAGCTGTGAAAGCAGACGAGAAAGCAAGAAGAGCAGGGAGGGAGTAATGGGATGAAAGAGAAAGGCAGTAGGAGGGAGGGAGCCAGAGCAGCTGGGTAGTTTGTCACAGCACAGGGAGTTCAGCCCATTACAGGGAAACAGCTTTAATGCAGCTCCAATAATTGCCCTCTGCACACTGCCTCCAGCAGGGGAGGAACCCCCCTGCCAACAGCAGAGCAGTGCCTAGCTCCCCCCGGGGTGTGGAGCCAGCTGCAGCCCAGGGCACAGGCAGGAGCCAGGCCCAGCTCCTCGCAGATAACACTCAGAAAGCCCCAGCACTGAGCGAGGGCCAGCCAGGGCTTGCGATCCCCCCAGATGCAGCAGGAGCCCATCAAGAGACCCCAGGCTCCTGCGTGGCTCAGGGCAGAGCACCAGCGACCCCGGGGGCAGCCAGCTCGGGCTAGAGGCACTGGCTCCAGTGTGCCCACCTGCCCCGTCCGGATCACCAAGGGCTGGCAAATGACCAAAAGCAGCCAAGAGGATGGAGAAGTCAAGTAGCTGAATGTACATTGTATACATACAGATACAAGGTCATGCCTGTCACTTCATGCCTGCAGTGGAAGAGGAAATTTCAGCCCTCCCGAACTTATCCATCTTACAGAGAACTTGGTTTGCCTTATGAACACAGCAGTCCTCAACAACAGAGATGAGGGCATCCTTACCGAGGGCTCTAGAAACAAAACAAATCAAAAACCCTATGCATAGCATCCTCCACAGTGCTTTCATGATTGGTCCGACTAATACTCCTGAGAGATGAGAGACAGCCACCCTGGATGGCTGTCAGGACCAGGGAATGCCAGCTCCTGCCAGTGTTAGAGAAAGAGATGGCCAGACATGTTTGCGAAGAAGGAAGTCTACCTGTAGCCCTGAATTTAACAAAACTGCAGTCTGCATTAAAGGCAGAATTGAGAATGAAGTGGGACTGTGAATCCAGCTTCCGAAGTCTTTTCTTATCAACCAGGTCAGGATGTTTAGCAGAAAAATGTTCCTAACATTATCTATTAATTGCCTGGATCTCTGCAAGCCAGGTCATGGTCCAGACATAGCACTTGTTTCTCTGATACATGACCTTTTCCTAATCATAAGTAAGAGTATCACATTCCTTCCACAGTGTCTGATGCTCTTGACTCACGTTACTGTCCTACCTTTAAGACACTGGGTAAATGGAAATCCCCCAGAAAGGCTCAGAGCTTTTCTCCAAGAAATCTCCTAAGATATTGCTCTTTGTTACACAAGCAATACTTTGAAGATTCTTCTTATCAGGGAAAAGAGCTGGGAATAACAGCTAGTTAGACATGGACCTGCTTCTACGCATCATGCCTAGGAGAACCCTGTCGAGAAAGGAAGCGTTGCACATACAGAGGATTACCAAGAATAAGCCTCCCTCAGGAAGCACTTCAGATCACAAATGCTGCCTGAGTGTGTATATGGCTCTTTCCCCAGTCCACATGGGCATCCCTCTCTCTCTCTCCCCCTTCCTCAAATTTCAGCAGGACAAGTTACCCGTTGCCTCACAGCATGGCTGGCTGACCTATAGGGTTTGCCTAAACCCTGGGTAGACTGGAATTAACACTGATTATTAAAATGGTTCCATGTGGGCCATAATGAAAGCAATAATTCTCAGGTGTGGAGAGGAGGCACCTCTGGGATGAAGCACATACTCTGCAAGCAGACATGCAAAGGGACTTTTTTTTATTTACCCTTGATGTACAAACAGATCTGTTCTGTTCAAGCCATTTTGATGCTTTTGAAGAAGTCTTTACTCACAGAGACCTGGGCAAAGAGCTGTTCTTCAGAGCATCAGATGCACAGGTGTCACAAATGGGCAGACATTTACCTGGCCTTAAAAAATAAAGGAACTAATTTAGAAGAAAAGAAATACCACAGTTAAAATACTCAGGTTTGCACCAGTGTATCTTATTTGTTGACAGATCTGGTGATAAAAGGGCTCAGAAAGGCCATTGAAGACAGTAAGGTAAGTGGTGGAAGCCATTCTTCCTATGAAAAATCCTTCAGAAAAGTCATTCCAACCCTGAGGGGCATCTTCACAGCTGGCAAAACGTGAAATGAGGATCAGGAATGCAGAGAGAAAATTTGAAATGCAATTAGTCAAAGACATAACAAACAAGTCACCAGAAATTCCTGATGACGACTGCTGCCTCCGGGAACCCTACAAACACAGATGCCTCACAAAGGACATCAGGCTGGGTTTTGTGGAAGACAGGTCTAGAAAAGCTGCTCCTTCCACTTACCTCTGTACCAGACAGCACCCTGGGACAGGTGAGCAGGACCAGCTCCACATCACCTGGCTGCCCACTCACATGCCACCCGTTCCCTACCTGAACAAGGCAGGAGATGCCCGCTCACGCCACCGATGATTCCAAGACAGTATTTCATACAAGATGCCTCCAGGAAATACTTTGAACGCTTCAATCATATAAAAATTACAGATGAATTTAAAAGGCAGCTGAAATGTTAATAATCATAACAAAAAGGGGATTGCACATTAAAAGTGTTAGGAAGGGGAATAAATGTTGCCCTGTTTTTAAGAAAAGTCCAGAGTAATCTGGGAAATTATAGCCCCATTAGCTTTTATTCTGTCTCAACTAAATTAGTTGAGACAATAATTACAAAGAGTACCAAAAATCATCTAGCTAAATGTGATATGAATGGAAAAAAAAAACAGGGAGGTTAGAAGGAAAAAATCATTCTTTACCAGTCCACTAAAATACTCTGAACATGTTAATGCAACAGTCAATGAAAGTAAAAGGGAAGATATTTATCAGGACTTTCAAGTGGCTTTCAATAAATTCCTCCACAAAAAAAAAAAAAAAGAAAATCAAGTAATTATTGGACAAGATGCAAGAACACTCTTCTACTTGCTCATTTCATCCCAATCCCTGCTCAAAATTCCCTCCTTGCCACACCAAGCCCAGCACTACAGAAAGCAGCAGTGGGAGACTTTCTAGTTAGGACAAAGGTGCAACATTTAGTGGTGTTTTTACCACAGCTTCATTCCAGCCTGCTCTGAGCAGTTTTAGACAAGGTGATACTGCAGAAGCCCTGTCCACATCAGCACCTGCAATGTTTTTACTTCCAGGGAGGCTGAACTAGCAGGAGAAACACTAAGAAACGTGATGAAAAAGAAGCAGGTACAGGTAGTACCCAGAAGGGGCTCTCTGCTACAAACGAGTTGCCCTGCATTACTTAAAAACTAACATCAGAGCATCCTGTTCCACCCCCTCCTGCACCAAAGTTTAATCTCCCTGCTAGTGGTAGGAAGGAGAAAACAGTGCAGTGACAAAACTTCCAGGAGATGCAACAGAAGTTATTCACCACTATGGGAAAATAAGCCCTGCCACATCCCTACCAAAGACTGGTGAACAATCAATAGACTGGCAGATCACCCTCAGCATAGATGGCTGCAAGGTTACACATATTGGAAAGAGCAATTTATCCTGCCTGCACACACTGATGGGCTCTAAATTTACTGTAACCACTGAACACTTGCATCATGTTGCTGTGGACGGCTCAGTGAAGGCACCTGCTCAACGCACAGTGGGGGTCAGGAAAAAAAACAAACAAGCTGTTTAACCGCATTAGGAAAGGGAAAGAGAAAAATGTTTAAAATATCAAAATGCCATTGTATAAACTGAAAGTGCAAACCTCACCTTGGATGCTGAACATACCCTTGCAAAAAGAGGTATTGAAGAAAAAACAAAGAGGACAGAGAAGGAGAAGAAAAAATTACCATGGCCCTGAAAAGAGCCCATAAAGAGAGATTTGAAATGTTAGGGGGCTGTTTTGATTAGAGAGTTGATGCGTAAGAAAGAAAGGAGTTACATGAAATAATAAAAATCAAATCTCCCATTCCTATTTCTAGCTCTCAAAAACCAGCAAATAGGGCATTCCACAAAGCAACAACCCTTTTAGTTATTTTTTTACATCCCATTTTGCACAGTACAGCATTAACCAATGGCACTCACTGTCAGAGGATAGAGAAGCCAAGAGCTTAATGGAATTCAGAAAGGCTTCAGACATTTATGATAAAACAACCATACCTGATTTAATATGGAGCTTTTCATCTCTAAAAGTGCTTTTACAAAGCTCTTTACAAAACTCAGGATCGCTATCCCCCATTTTACAGACTCATAAGAACATTACACGTAATAAAATGTCTAAAGGGCTTTAAACACTCTTGCTCAAGGCATCAAGACAAAAATTACCCTATTGATCGGCCACAGTGAGAGACAGAATGCAAACAGGGTGCACTGATGCTCCCAGCATCATTAAAATCTCTAAAGAACCTATTTGGTGCATTCATCTCCCACATTCCAATTATATCGGTCACCTCTTCTGCTGGGGGTTCAACCGGTTTCCAAGGATCTTCTGTATTTGCTAAATTCTCTGCCACTGCAAGGACTTAGGACACTGGTTATGTCTGTGACTCCTTGCTTTCTTCCCATGGCACAGCAGAAGCACCACTTATGGTCTTTTATACTAAGCCTTTGGGATGCTGGGAGGTATCTCGTGGTGCAGGGTGTGTGGGAGCATCCCAGGTATGTATTCTGTGAGCTCTCCTGCATGAGACAGCTCTCCCAGGGATGTCTACAGCAGCAGGAGACTGCACTGGAAGAGCCGGGCTGTGCCTTGGACTCCACTGTCTCACACAGTGGAAGGGAAGATGGCATCACCATCAGTGGGCATCCCCAAAACGCCTTAAGCAGGGGATGGAGAAAACATGTCACGGGAGACAGGAAAGGAATCTAGCTGCATCCTTTTCTCTTCCACACCTGACGATGACAGGGCCACGTGCACATGACTGGTAGAACTATAGAATGGCTTTAAACGACCCAGGGCAGCACAAACTGGAGAAGATCAAAAAGAAGTCCCCTCCCACTTAACACACTCAGAGGCTTAAAGCAAGTGCCATGCCAAGTATCTGTGGAAACGGTTAGGGAGCATACAGCTATTGGCGAAGTGAATAGGGTACTTGGGTCCTTTAAAAACCGCAATAGAAAACCCAGAACCCATTGCAGCAAAGGCATGCTTGTGTCCAAGGGGCTGTTACCTCCTCTTCCAACAAATGTGAATAAGCATACAGTTCATATAAACTACTATAGCCTTCACTAACACTATCAGCCTGGTAATCAAACTGACGGACAGCAGGGATGCTGCACTGAGACACAACTCTGAATGGAATTCTCATTACCTCCTTTATATACTACCTCTTCTGCCTACTTTTTACAAAAGCTCGTTCTTCTGCACACCAGATATTTCCCATTCAAACGCTTCCTTACAGTATTACTGACTGATCACACTGCTGATCGCAGGCCGAGCACGCATCTTTGGAATCGGAATAACTCCTGGTGCAGTGTACCCCACAATCCAATAATTCTTTATTTGTGTAAGGTGCATATAACATTCATAATGGTTAACCTGTGGGTGTCTGTCTAACCACAGGAGACCGGGGCATTTCATAAGTCCTCACTTAAGCAGGTATGTTGTCACCCTTTTAGTCCTGTACTTTTTAGTTAGCTTCACTTAGGGCAAACCCTGGGTAAAAAGGCATCCACCAATTCTCAGTTTGACTACCATAGCTCAAAAGAGTCCTAGCAGAGATCCAAATCCTTCAGAAATTCTAGCACGACAGCAGGTAGCCAGTGGGACAGCCAGGAAGTAGGAAAGAGAGTTACAACTTGCAAAGGATAAAGGACAGAGACGACCTCTTAGGCTTAATTGACCATTTCCTAGCCTCTCGATGCCATGAATACAAGAACAAGGGCGTCACACAACCAGCAGGATGGCCACTGAACTCTGCACAAATGGAAGGATATACACAGTGAACCTGTGTCAGCTGAAATCTGGTGTTGGTGCTGGGGCCTTGCATCACTAGCGCTAATGCAACTGAAATTAAAGCAAATGAACATATTTCGTGATTCAAGGGAATCCTCTCTCGAAATCAGGAAAGACTTTTCCAAACCTTCCAAGCCAGCGCGCTTCCCACTGAGCAGATATGCAAGCTCCCACCTTTTGAACCATCAGGACTCTGAATTGCCATGCACGAGCACGCAGAGACACTGACCTCCCACCTACACTGCACCTACTCCCACACTAGTATCTCAAGGTGGTTCTTAACCATTTCGAGTATTGGTGACTAAGGGAGGCCTAGTACAAAGCCCTAGTTAGAGATACCCCGTGATTAGGGAACCATTTACACTCGGCTGAGGTCCTTCTCCTCCACCAGTCTCATGCCAGGCTGCACTGGGAGGAGGAAGCAGCATTGCTTGACCCCAGCGCCGAGCACCAGCAGTCACCTTGCTGAACTCCGCCGGCTGGTACAGGCGCAACCAGCGCCAATAGGCTGCTTGAGCTCCATCTTCATTTTGCTCCAAGCTCGGTCATTTGTGCTCTGATTATCTCTCATTACTGACGACCTTGCTGTAATGAGTTTTAATCTGCCTCGTATTAATTAGAAACATTTTCATTAGCCAGCTCAATTTTAGGTAAATAGCTAATAGAAGCAACTGAGCTGCAATTAGTTATCTGTGGGGCAGTTCAGCAGAAAAATCAGAAGGGAGCAGCTGTTTCCGTCTAAACACCTCTGTGATACAAGGCAACTATTCTTTCTAAGTCTCCTTAGCAGGGAGAACAAGGAGCACACAGAAGGGATGGTCAGAGACATGGGAAAAATAACAGCTGAAGTAACTGGGATGTAGCACTTCTACGGCTATGGCGTTACCTGCCAAAGCTCACCAACTAATGGTTCCAGATCCAACTGCTGAATACAGGAAACTGAGAGTCAAGTTGACCCCCTTCTGCCTCCAGACATCACCTCCAGTGAACAAGGTTCTGGTTTGCGAAGGCTGGGCCAAAAAGGACATGAATTTGGTGCTGCAGACAGCAAGCCCATATCTCACACACAATCTTAGCGACCTGCAAGTAGAAAACATTCAGAAAACTAGATCTCTACTGCAAGAAGTAGGTAAGATTTTCTTCAGCACAGACCAGAAGTAGGGTCCCCGGTAATCTCACTAACTTACCCACTAGGAGGAAATAAAAGCACATATTATAATGTGAGATGCTGGCATATTTCCTGTGGTAGGTACAGGCACTGAGACCATTGCTGTACTGGACACAAGCTGTAAAAGCAGCTGTCAGCACACAGGTGGTGTGTGAGCAAAATCCAGCTCACCAGTCCAGAGACACACTGGCTTCAGAAAGGTTAGCAGGAGGAAAACCTGCTAAAATTAAACTCAGCAGATCTGATTCAGATACATTCAAAGACTGAACAGAGGCATGAACTGATATGCACCCTTGGCCAAAAGACACTCGAGTTTCAGAGCAATCTTTAAGTGACCATTCATTCTGGGCAGATTCAATGCCATCTTTTGTCTGCTAAAATTATAGTAAAGGGGAAAACGAAGGGCTCATTTTCCTTCCTAGAGGATACTGTCTGTGAACAAACACTCACTCATGGCAGCAGTCCCTACACAGGCTCATAGTCTAGGACTTTTTACTGTAATATTATTTAAAACTCATTTAATTGCCAGCTTCTTATACACCTCTGAAAGCATTTCACAAAGGCAAACCCTCTTTCTTCTCCTTTGATCCAAAAAAATGAACTCATAGGAATGAAATAATTCAACTGGGTCCCGCAAGGAACACCACTGGCAGGACTGGGAATAAAAATCCAAGTTCCCAATTCTGTTCTTAGTGCTAGATTACCTACATGACACACCCAACACAAAAAGACAGGCAGAACTGTGCAAAAGACTCTCTCTTACCGGTCAGGTTTATCTTAGAGACATTTTTTGCTTCTAGCATCTATGGCTGTCTGTTTCAGATGGTCTCTCCTTCACAGTTAGAGAAGCTGATGATTTACTGTAAATACACACTGAAGTAACACCAGGGCAGGTATCGCCTCACTATAGATATGAAAGTTAAACTTCGGAAGGTAAGAAGGGAATAGAAATTTACAACAGTAATATTTCTAAAGCCTCTGAGCAGTATGGGAAACTTATACCCCAAAGCCTGAACTATTTCCCAGGAAGCTTGGAGGGCAACAATGCAAAATGAAGGCTAGTTTCTGTTCCATGTGCTAAATCAGACTTTTTGTATCTCACATGTATGAGTGAAGCTCTCCCATAGCTCCCTCTTATCACCATCGTAAATAAGAGATACAGGCATTACGGTAAGACAATGCCACTGATGTTCATGAACCCTTTTCGCTGAGCATAGGGTTCTGCCAGATCTGCAATCCATCCATCAGGGATGTGTGACACATGTCTGGGCTCCTGGACTGGCAGAGGACTCCAGGGGCTGTGCATGCACTGTGCCACACGCCAGGACTTTGCTGACAGGCCATATGCAGGCTTGCCCCTGCATCCATCCCCCAGATGATCTCACACACAGGTATGGAAATGTCTTGTTGCGTACACTTTTTCTGTTGGAAAGGAAAAGTGCTGAGTTGCGTCCAGGACACAGCATGAAGTCCATTCTTTCTTGAAGCTGTTTTCAACCCTGAAAGAAGCCCTCTCCAGAAGACAATACCTGTGACGCAGCAGATCCTTCACGCAGGCTCCCTTTTGCAGTAGGTACGCTTACATGAATGGTACCTACACATGAAGATAAGATCAGGTCTACATGAGAAGAAAAGACCAGACCTACGTACACAAAAATCTAGAAGCCTGGGCTGATGTTTCAGCTACCTACAAAGTCAGCAGGTTCCCAGAAGTGCTCTCAGTGTCCTGTTCAGGTTGGGATACAAAGAGACCTGCCCTGTGCTTCACTACAAAGCACCCATGGAGGAGAGGAACTCGCTCAGCACCACGGCTGCACAGAGACATATGCAGAAGCTGCACGTGTCTTAATCCATTGATCACAGTGCCTGCAGCTCCTGTTACAGAGGCAGGTGAAACGATAATAAATGTGACACAGCATCTTTCAGAATCTTGCTAACAAAATTAATTCAGCTCAGCTTGGATCAAATCATGTGGGTTGACAGTAAAAACAAGCTGAGGGTTGTAAAGACACCATCTTAAACGTCTGTGTGTTTAGCTATGGTGGGGGGGCTCCCAGCCATCAGTCCTATTAAGCCCTGCTTTATTTGCTATTTTCAGTTGCTGTAAGGAACAAGATCAACTGAGCTATGTTATATTCACAAGTGTTCCCTAAACAGAAACTGCTGACAACACACCCTACAGAATCCAGAGACTAACAACCTAACAGCAAGAGATGATTTTGTGCAGCAAAAATTACCTAAAGGGAGAACGCTCCCCGGACAGCTATAGGCATGCAAGGAAACACTGGGTAGGCAGTAGCATGGAAAGTGAGTGCTGGTCCTGGGCCATGAGGAGGGTGGGGAAAGAGCTCAATCAAGGCCACGAGTAGGGATTAGCTGCCACTGAATCAGTTATGGCTACGCACAGGGAGTCTGCACAATGGGGAGAGGGGTATAGAGGTGGTCTCTTCACTTAAAAGAAGCCCGAAGTCCCAGATCAAGTAGAGCAAGCAAAACAAACAAGGCAGGGTATGTCAGGAGCCCCTACAAGATAGCTGAACCAGAATGGTATCAGAAAGAGTTTCATGATTTGCCCTCAATAATAAAACTAGATCATACCAAGAAGATTAACTTGGTAACATTTTCCAACTACTCAAGAGGTCAGACACTGTAAATGGGAAAGGAAGCATACAGAGTGTTACCAGGTATAGCAAAGAGGTGGAAGATGAGATAAAATCAGTATCAAGGGAATCTGTTCAAGCTGAATATTCCTAGCCTCCGAAGGAAAGTGAAGGAGCCTAGCAGCAGAGATGAAGATGAGCACCTGGCAGCTTCTTCCCTTATTCCCCACAACGTATTTTGCAATAAAATGGAGTTGTAAAAGCCACGTAGTCCAAAGGAACCACACTGACAGGTGAGGTATGTCAGGATGGATGTTCCAAACACAGAAGGAAAGATGGAGAAAGCTCAACAAAGTCTCACCTAGCTCGGCAGCAGTGGGCCAACACAGGGTAGCGTCACACAGGCTGCTCTCCCCAGTGTGGGTGTGCAGGGAAGAAGGAAGCGCACAGGCAGCCGTTGCAGCTGGAGGGGAGAAATCGTCACATCCACTTTGTCAACACCAAAGAATCCGGGCTGACATTTTTCTCTTCCCAACAGTCGAATCCCACCCTACCAGCTGCACGTCACAGCTGACGTCCAGTCAGGACGTATCTCAGTCAACGTCAGGCGATTAGGCCCCGCGACAGCAGCTTCTCCCCCTTGTACATATGCAACTTCTCTCCTGGCAGGTCACTCCAACGGCCAGGACAGCACAGCAAACAGGCTCCCTCAGTCACAGCCACACAGATGAGCACCAGCACTCACAGTTTGGTCACAGAGCACAGAAAGAAGAATTTCCATTGCAGCCTCTCTAGAGGCCTCAATAAGACATTGCCTTACCAAACTGACAGAGGCAGATTATTTTCCCCTTCTTTAATCTGAGAAGCTCTGACCTTTAAAGAACAGCCCTCTTCCCAGAGGAACAGGGTGCCTGAAGAGCAGAGAGACAGCAACACATGAAATACCTAGAAGTGATTAAATTAGATTGACTAGGAAGTCAGGAAAGATAACAACCATGGGATTATGCTGTCAATTCCAAAAACCTACAGTGACTGTCATAGTACTACGTCCAACAGAAAGAGAGTGGCTGTGGTGGCACTACGTCATTATCAGTGGTATAGTGCGGTCCTAATTTAAAAAGGCCTATGATGAAGAGGAAAAAAAAAAGAAAAGAAGTCCCTTTGTTACTCAGCAGATCTGTTCCCCTCTGGGTATCAGCCAGAGTTGCTGATTTCAGCGAAAAATACATAAATTACTCCAGCTTTTTCCTCCAGTTGAGAGCACAGAGCTACACACCCAGAAAGGCTGCTGGTGCCTATTAGCACCCCAGCAATGACCCCACTATGGGAGACTGAGCTGATGTCTCTTCTGACTCCTGTACAATCAATAGACTTGCTAAACTGCAATTAGAAGGTCAGACCCCTCCTCACAGCCACTCCTCTGCTTTCATACTGGAAACACTAGGTTTGCATAGGTGCCAATGGGAGCAGGATTTGGAAAAAAATGGGCTTATGTGGATGCCACTGAAGGTGGCACTTGGTCTACTGAATCTTTCTGACTGCTAGGAACACAAGCAACAGAGAGAACCCATATTGGCTTTGAGGGTACCACTTAGAAGAAATGGCATGAGACAGCAGTTTGAATAAGAAAAGAAAAAAATATTTGACATGGCATCATGTTGAGATGAACAAAACAACAGCCCAGGTGAACCTGTATGCTGGTAAGTCATTATCCAGAGCAGATACTTTTACTCCCGCAATAGGCGGAAGGAATTACCCCCAGCAGTACCAGAGACAATTGCCTTTACTGCAGTTGGTATCACAATGAACAACACTGCATGTGTTTCCCCTGCACTTGGCTGGGGCTCACCTAGGATGTGAAGGGAATAAAATTGAGATCATCTTTATATGCACTTACATATTCAACATTTTGCCCTTTCCATTGCCAGCTGTTGAGTTTTCTCTCTCATCCAAGAGATGAATGAGCATCCACAAGGTAGGGATGCTGCATTTGTAAATGTCAAACATATTAGAAGAAACAAGAGGAAAATAGTCAGTAAAGCTGTTGAATGTCTTCTTTCATTCTAATTTTAAGAAAACAGAGTATCCCCCCACCTGCAGACTCACTGTAAGCCACTATTTTACTTACAAGGAACTGGGTACAACAAGAAATATTGTCAGTGCATGGGGAGATGGGCACACAGCCAACAAGAAAAAGGTCAGAAAGACTTCAGGTTACCTAACCCATCCAAGACTACAGTGACTGGTCCATAGTCTGGAAGAGTGGTTCAGCCTAGGGCATTCTGAAATAGATTTCTGCCCAATTGCCTGTGAAAGAATATCCATACCCTTATCCTCCACACTCCCAGAGAAGCACCTACAAATAGCAAGAAATGGGTTTTATCCAGTGGAAATCTAGGATGGTTCTTTTCTTAATATGAGCTGCTGATTACTACAGATCACCTCTGCAAGTACCCCAAGGGGCAGGGTAAGAAAAGCCTATTCCATCATTACTCAATTACAACTCTTCTGTGGACAAAACTACAAATCTGGCAGTGCCTGCCACAATTTGAGAAACAAACCACCAACAAAACACCATCTAGGAGGTTTCAGCCTGAATCTCACATAGCAAAAGCTGAGGTTCCTTTGTCAAAAGGACAAGAACCTGGTATAAGAGACTAACACCAGACCAAAAAAAAAAAAAGTGACACTGCAGTGGAGACAATAGGCAAGAGAAAATTGGCATCAACAGACCAGTCAAAAATAGGCAATTTCTAATGTTGCCTAGAACGTAAATGGTAAACTCAAGACAAAAGATTTATCACAAAGGTAATCAGTACAAAACCTGACAAAAATAATACTTACACGGACTTTCTGAAGAATTAGACCTTGCTGGCAAAATACAATCACTGTGGATAGTCCCAAAGACAAAATTTGCATGCCAAAAAAGACCTCAGAGAATTAGCACTGCACAAGATGGACGTGAAGCAAAACAACAGAAGAAATCAGATGCTAGCAACCCACAAGCATTGCTACCTATGACTTCCAGTACCTTTAAGATTAAAATATTCACATACTTCACTGAGATGCAGAGATCTCATGAAGGAGGACAAAGTCACAGTGAAACAGGAAGCTGACTTCAGGAAGCAGGGAAAGATGGAAAATGTGATAAATACGGTCTTGGTTCTGTCTCTAGAAAGAGTGGAACTCAGTGTTCCCTCATTAAGGAGATCACGGCATGAAGGAGAGCTGTGCCACTGAGGACTCGATCCTTTCCAGGGATGGGAGAAAGTGCTGATGTACGAACACTTGGCTGGAGTTGATAAACTCAAGAGAGGGGTTGCTGGTCCCGACTAGAGAGATCCTTTGGCAGGTCATTGCTGCCTCATGACTCGAGCAAGACTTGAGACGAGGCAAAGCTGGGAACATGAACAGGCCTCCTCCAGGAGGCTGCTATAAGTCCATATTAAGCCTGTTCTAGATCCTAAAATAAGCTCCTTTTTAATCGTGTGCTCATCAGTACCTGGGATTCACTGGCATCCCACAGTAGTCGGCCAATGATGAGATACAGATCTCACTGCCTCTTTGAAAGCCCAAAAACCAAGTTTACATAAATTGTTGTCCTGACTACACATAGCTGGGTGAGCTTCTAAACGCACTTATGAGCGATTCAGGTATTTCTAACTCCTGCTCTCTTGGGCTTGGACAACACTTCAGTCACAGGGAGGCAGAGTGCCTCAGTCACTCCCACCACAGGAAGGCAGCTGCCTTTGGAACACCTCACAACAGTCCTCAGAATAATTTGGGACAGGTAGTCTGCAACTTCCAGAGGGACACGGGCAGGCAGAACATCATCAGCCACTTGGAACTCAACAAGCACATCAGATCTGACGTTCTTCACACCAGGAACCCTTAGTGGCCATAAAGTCATTACTTAGGCTGTTTTATGTCTTGGACTAAAATCCATTAAACCCACACGTCCAGCATTCCTCACTTCCAAGCCTTCATGACACTGCTCACCCATGAAGCAACCATGAAGACTTCCCCTCCATACGGCAAGGCCTTGTCTCATGCTTGTTTTGGCACGTGATACTGCGAAAGCAAAAGCTCAATAAAAGCAAGTTTGGAAACACATTCTACACTCTATTCCTAGGTTTACAAATCCCTCATCTCCAGCAAAATACGTGTTGGTTTATAGAAAAGCACATGTTTCTAACAGTTATATGGGAGCTGTTAGATTTTACTATTCAATTGCCTGAAAGGAGGAAAAGAAATCTCCTCTGTCAGCCTATTAATCTGTCATAACGAGACTCTTCATAATTAATTTGTCCCTAACAGTTGCTTTGTAATGATAGCGAGAGAATATTTCAGGAATGGCAATTACCTCCGGTGTCAAAATGATGAGGAAAACAAATGTTCAACCATCAACAAAATGCAGTGCCTTTTTCCACTCCCACCCGATGGTGGGTGACAGCACTGCATGTCGGAATTACAGTGCAGTTAATTACTAGGCATGTTGCGATTGAGAATTCATTTCCCTTCTTGAGATGAAATTTGTTGAGCAATGCAGGTGGTAGGAGGGGCATCTGCTACTGGGATGGTGGTTGTCCTATCTGTACATTATTTCTTTAATTAGTTACACATATGTCCAATAATTATAAGCAGTAAATGTTTTTTGAGATTTTAAGCCACCTTCCTTCATTAGCTGCGCATATGTCCGACCAATTCAAAGATTCTGCAAAAGGACATACCGTCTTTTTGTTGTTACTTTATTTACGTTTACTATCCTTCAAATAAAAGCCAAATGCTTGCATTAGTCTTTCGATACTGATATGAAATTTAACAGCCTTTGTAGGCTGCTCATAAACGAAGGAGTTTCTTGGACTGGAAGCTCATTAAATTTCAGCACGTTACGGAACCTGATGTCTGACTATTTTGGGAGTGAGATTTCTAGGAAAGAAGTTAAGGCATGCGTAGGCGCTCATCTCTCCAGGTGAAGATCAAGCTCAGCCATTGCTGGGAACCTTACTCCAGAAATGGACTGGGAAGGGAAAATCTCCTGGCTCAGCTGCTATTGACACAAGTGTGCAAAGCTGCAGCGTGGAAGACCTGCCTGGGGTTGGTAATGAATCCACCCAAGACCTGGCTCTTGATTTTCTCTGAAAATCAATTTTGTGGCGAACCTTTGCCATGTGAGTCACCAGTAAGCGCAACGCTTGGTGGAATAAGTCTGTGCCCCAGCTGGTAAGAGCCCTGGGGGAGGGTGGAGTAAGTCTGTGCAGGGACAGCATGGGAAGCTGCACGTGTTCAGACAGGAATACACCAGGAGACGTGCCGGTGTAAAGCTACTGCTGCTTGCATTTTGCCCAGTCCTGAGCCACACCACCAAGCTCTTTCTACCCCAAAATCAAAATACAGGTTTAAAAGAATCAAACATCACCCTCATTCCTGGTACACACAGTCCCTAACCCATGGCCTCTAGGGCCAGTGAACGTGGAAGGAAGCTGCAGTGGTTCTAAGCCCTGCCAGTCAGGAGGCAGGAGCTGGTATAGCTCCTGGGAGCCCTCCACACGCAGCAGGTTGCAGATATCTCATCTTCAAGTGAACAGCCCAGCACAAGCACCAGCTCAGGGTAAGGAAAACATGGCCCCAGCTAACAGCCTTGCTGCTGCTCACTCCCCATCGCTCAGGAGCAACCATTTCATTACAACGACGTTGCTCAGTCAAGGACCACCGCACTGTGTATTGGCAATGGATGACTCCCCATTCAGATTACCACAGCAAAACCTCAGCTTACTGAAGGAAATACAAGTAGGGAAGCTGTCCTGTAAAAGAAGAAGAGATAGAGAACAGGCACTACCAGGGCACTGCAGAGATGAGAAAGCTCCTGCTGGGCTCTGGAAATGCCCAGCTGTGATGCCTGACTGTGAACACAAAGGAAAGGGCTCCGGGGAAGAAAGCCTATCTCCCCTAATTCTTTTCACACAACAATCCTACAATAAACAAATAGGAGTGCAAAGCCTGCTGCCCTTCAGCAATGCTGAAAAAAACAACTTGTGTTCAGAGCAACCCTACGATAACAAACAGGCTGCACAGATACAGAGTTCACAGGCAACTCAAAACCAATATATTTTCCAACAGAAACTGCAGGGGCAGTAAAGGCATTTTAGGAGCTGGTTTTTTTGAAAAGCAATTCTGCTAGTGACCTTTTCAGTGAATTTACCTCTAAATTCAGCAAAGCTGGCAAGGCAGTAAATGGCTCCAGGCTTGGCAGGAGGCATTTCATAAAGCACCATGCATGCGTGTGTATGTGCAGGCTCACATGCAGATTCATTGTTGAAGTGGAGCTAGGAACAGAGCAGAGGCTGTATGAAGATGACCCTTGCCACTATGTTTATCTGCTCCCTGTGGGCCCCTTCCAAGTCACATCAGCTCAGTACACTGACAAAAACAAGTTGTTACTGGTGTCAGACCTGCCAAGATGCTGCTGCTGCAGAGGAGGGAACAGCAAGCTGTTCTGATGGTGCACCATCAGCAGAATTTGCAGTCACTCAGACAGGACTCTCTCTCTCTCTCACACACACACGCACACACACAAAAAGGGAGGAAGGGGAGAAACCTGAAACCAATTCTATTGGGACCAAAAGTACACTTCACTATGGTAGCAGGGAATGTGATTACCATCTTGGATTCATTCCTCCAAAGCCATCTTTGACTCTGTCTTGGAAGTGGCTACTTGAACAGAAATGCTCACACGCTGAACACACAGGCACACATCCACATGTAGACACACCTCCGTCCAGATCTACTAAAATGCAGACGTGTTCACGTCAGCAGGTTTCTAGACAGGGCACCTGAACACCATAGTCAATAAATTAAGCATTAGCTTCCAAGCCTGGCATTGAATTCTACATTTCGTTTTGTCTCTAGACCAACTCAGAGAAACGGCTCCCCTTTTTCCAGGCCCACAGGGCTTCCTCAGCCTGACAGAGTCTGGCCTGGCCCCACAGCACTAGATGGAGGAAGACAGGACAGTTGCCTTCAGGGATACCTTGACCTCAAGCATGCAACCTGGGTAGCCCTCACGTAGGTGAAAGGGTTTGCCTGAAACCCACCAAGATGCCTTCAACATTGCAAGAACTTCAGGGAAGTGTTTGCAAGACACCACCCAGCACAGCAATTCCCTCCGCATGCACTTACCAGACTAAATGAAGCCACCGGCTTGACAGGTAAGATAATTGTGTGCTACCCTCCAGCACATTCTTTTATCAGATACACTTTGGGGAGAACGTGATAAGGTCACTGGTTTAGCAGAGCAAATCTACAGTTTTCAGCTCTTCTCTGCAATCCCAACCTGGCCTGATATAGGAGATATCCTCTGCATGCAACATGGGTCTTTCTACCTGTTTTGACTTTGCTGTACTCTATCCCCAACTGAATGTTTAGATATCTATTTTTCCTAATCTCAGATAATATTATTTCTATTCTCAAGACGGCTGCCTTCGTATTTTTAAAATAGGTCAAGCACTGGTTATCGGTCATCTCTATTGATTTAGCAGGCAGCTTCCAACAACCAAGTTGTTTCAGCTTCTGTCAATTCCCATGAAGGGCTGGGCCATGTTCTTCTGAGGTCCTTTCCAACCTGGGCTGTTCTATGATTCTTTGAGGTTATATAAACCAACCTTGTGTTCAAGGCTACACAGTCCCTCATTAAGGAAACATCCTTACATAGGGTCTGATCCAAAGTCAATGGGAGCAGTCTTAAGTTCCTTAAAGTAGCATCCTATGCAATCCTGCTTTCTTTTTGCTTCCTTCCCTCTTCGACTTTCTGAGAAATTTTGTGTGTCTATCTATTTGCAACACTCACATCTGGGGTGAAAATCCAGGCAAATAAATAATCCTCAGCCACGAGCTCTTCAGAGCCTCTCTTTCCAAGTCTGACTTTGCATTGTTAAGTGTTCACTTCACATGAGGACTTAAGGTGTAGTCCAAACAGTAAATCAAATGAAATCATTTCTTCACTTTCCAGTTGCTCCTTTTATAGTGCTCCTCATGGTGCAAGCTCCTTGCAGCCTACATCCTTCAAGAGCTCCCTGATGGGTTCCTCACTGCACCAGCTGAAATGTTCTTCAGATGTTCCTCTGGCTATTACGTACCTCTTCAGAAGCTGTAAGAATGCAAGGATTCAAATGCAAAGGGATAGCCCCACCTGCAGGAGAGAAGGCAAAATGCTCCCAAGGCCCACAGCTCCGTTCTGCTGGGGAGCTGCCAGAAACGTGCAGGACCCCTCAAGGCAAGCCTCTGTGCAGACCACTTGGCATGCCTGACACCTCACACATGCTCCTGGAGAGAAGCATTTGAGGAATGAGGGTGCAGAGCCAGCAAGAAAAGTGCAGTAGATGAGGCACTGCCTATTTTCCCCTCACCTCTCTCCTTCCTCCTCCTATAAAATGTCACAATGGCCTATTTCTCTGAATAAATCTCTGCAGAGGACTGAAGAACATCCTGCTTTGTAGGCACACATCCCAAAAAATGGACCTTCCTGCAATGCTACTAAATTAAAACCTAGAGATGTTGTGGCCATAACGTTCAGCTGACAGCACTCTAGAAAGCAGAAGGAGGAAAAGGAAGTGTCTTATAATTGTGAGATTTATTTTACAGCTTGTTATGTGTTTTCAGTGCAAAGCTTTCATGCTTTGTGTGTTGGCAGGAAGTTTGCTAGACAGCAGCGCTCAAATGGAGAGTCATCAAGCCAACAGCTGGCCCTGCTAGTAGCTTTTTTAGACTGCATTAGCGCCGACCATGCCTTTTAGATGAAGAGAGATCCTGGGGAGGACATAATAGGGCAACCTCACGTGATCAGCTCAGGGACTGTAGATGGGCTGTGAAGCTCTTCACCTCTTACTGGTTCCCATTTAGCTTGGTGACAGAAAGTCACTGCCACCTAATGGCTATTCCATGTCTCATAAGGAAGCTCTTTTGCTCCTTATCCCAGTTCACCACAAATTCAAGTCGAAGAGAACCGCCACTGCACGCACTGGCTGTGGTGCAGAACAGCCCCCAGTCCCTGCTCAGAGAGGGCTGAAGGAATGCCATGGAGACCTCCCAGGCATTTCTCTCTGCAGACACATTCCAGCTCCATCATGAAGAAACTATTTTAAGATATCCCTTCCTACTAAGGCACACAGCATTACTGAACCATGGGGGAGGGCTGCAGACACAGGCTGTTTTACTGGTTTGAGCTATCCAGGAATTGTAGGCTATTTCTGAAAAAAACAAAGAAAATGCACATGTATGCTCACTCTTTCTTTCCAGGGCAGTAGGATCCTTCAGTGAGGCAACTTCACTGTGAAACATCTCTTTTTTGATAATACCCACCTCACTTTGAGAAATAAACACAACATATGCCAGGAACAACTCTTAAGGAGCAAGAAATCCTATTCTGTATAATGATGGCACAAGATTACACCTTCCAAATATTTGCCCAGCTACTGACAGCCCAATAACCAATAGTTTGAATGAGAACACCCACATTCTGCTCTCATAAGGAGGAAAGTTAATTAACCTCCCCAAATGGCTTTTCCCTGACAAAGCAATTCTGTTGCCGGCAAAGTTAATTCAAGAATGGATTCTTACTGTCTCCAGAGACACCTGGACCAGAGATCCTCTCTCTCCTTGCTATCTCCACTCAGTTAAAAAAAAAAATACCTACATCAACATTTGCAGCAGTACCTTCTGTCGTACATAGGAAGATGACAAGATTTTCAACTGAGGCCACTAGTGCAGAAATCTGCAAGATGACTGACCCACTGCGTTCCTCTTACTACAATGACAACAACGTCGGAACCCACTGATGCCAGCCCTGAAACAAACAGCTTGTTGTGAGACACCTCCTGACTGACAGCAGGATCAACAGAAATTGATGCCAGAAATATAGGCAGTGTCAACCAAGACATGCAGGTGCTATGATGAGAGCCACGCTGGAAATGTCACAGAGTAGGCTGACTCGAGACTGGGGAGACAAATACTCAAGGAGGCAGAAGAATATCAGAGAAATGCAGCCCTCTACAGAATAACACTGCTGAGAAAGCAATAGGTAAGAAATGCCCCACTTGGGAAATGGCTCTGTGCCCTCCTCTGATCCTCAGTACAAGCAGAGGCAGGAACAGGAAGAAATGACCAAGTTTACGTGTACAAAGATGGTCAGAACCACTTCATGGAAGAGACAAGTACTGAAGAAAGCTCAAAGTTCCCCAAATGTTTCTGACACTAGACCTACAGACGTCCAGAGCCTTGGGGCTAACCATGGCTACCACTTGGCCTTGGCATCAGTACGTTGGCAATACCATCACAAGCAGGACGAGGGCAGCTAGCCCAGGAAAGGTCTCAGGAGAACAACCAAGTTACACGTATGGTCCAGCCACCAGTGGTGAGCTGAAGCAAGCACCGGTTTATCCCTGCTAAGGCAGTGGCAGCAATGGAAAAGGTAAGACTTCTTTCTTCTTCATTGCTGTTTAATAAGAGCTACGAGTGCCTTCAGGAAGGTGGTTCCTCATGTCTCCTGGCTGATGGAAAAAACAGAGATGCGTAAGTGATTAAACCAGCCCCAGGGACACACAGTGACGTTCCAGCTACTGCTTCCTGCCCTGTGGAAAGCAGCAAATACTTCCCTGATCTACTGACCATAAAAGGTGCTGAGATCTGACTAGCTGAGGACATTAGCATCAAAGTGGCGTGTGAGGAACAGAAAAATAGAGTAAGATTGAAGAGTTTTCCTTGGAGCTACGTGGGAACCTGGCTAAAAGCCCCCAGGGAACCCATTTCCTTTTTAATCTGCTTTGCATTTAATTGCTTCCTAATGACTATGTCCCTGTTTCACCCCAGCAGACTCAGGGACTGGTGCTGCCTCTGAGGCTTCCCATCTCCCATCTGAGCCTGTGGGTTCATTTAGAAGCCCTGGTTTGGAAGCTGGCTGGGAATCCACAGAGAGTTAAACATCATCATTTGCACTCGAGTAGCACCCATCAGTATGCTGAGTACCAGGAGGAACTACACAGAAGGGAGCCCTGCTCCACTCCCAGATGCAAGCCCGTCTCAGACACGCATGCAGCTGCGCTGACCCCCTCACCAGAAGAAGAGGCCCAGCAGCTGCACCCAGACCTGCTGGCACTACCCACAGCCCCAGGGACACCAAGGTCCTGCCTCACAGAATCCCCGTTCCAAACACAGCACCAAAAATGAAGCTGGAAATCAGTAAACAATTCACACACACATTTCAAAGCAAAGTCCAAACTCAGCATACGAAGAGGAGGTGCAGCTGGCTTCACTGGAGGAACAGCAAGCCAAACGAATACAATGAATGTCTGAAAGCACCAAAGATCTATCCAGGAGAGAGGCAAGTACAAGTAACACCTGAATAAGTATCCTTTACACACAACACATACTTGGGAGGGTCATTCACATCCTCTTGGTCCCATCCAGTGATTAACCTTCAGTACCAACTCCAACAGAACTTAAAAGTCACCCGCTTCTGAGCTGGTCCAACGCCAACAAACTCAGCTCCCACAAGCTGTTCAAAGAGCTGCAAGATGGTAAAAACTTGGTTGCCATCCACTCGGAGATGAGATAAAGGGTTTGGCGTGCAGTGCTCTAGGCCCAAAAAATCCTCTGCTGCCAAGCTGATGCTTTGCTAGCACAAGCACTGCAGCGACGTTGCTGAGGGACCCACGACTACTGCTAGTTTCAGGCTCAGTGGTGGCCTTCCAAAATACCTACCAACAGCAGGACAGGCCTCCAAAAGCCGAAGAGCTTGGTCAAATTATGCTATGCCTGAACTTACTTTCTTCTTTCTATCTCCAAGCTCTTTCTCCTTGATGCAGCCAGAGGCTAGTGCTGGCCATGCCACAGAGCCAGGGGCCGTGCCACACGCAGAGGCTGACTCAGCTGGTCCTGTCTGCCAAGCAGGGAGAGCACAGCGCTGTGCAGTGCCAGCAAACAGGGCCTGTCCTGGCTGCCTGGGGCACGAATTGACAAACCATCAAAGCCTGCATGACAGAGGTTAATGAAGCCACGGAGGCACATGGCAAAGGGTCAGGAGTTTGCAAGGGCTGCTACGAGCTGCTGCCAAGTAACAAGCTGTCCACAGCACTGATAACTCCATAACTTGGGTGTCGCTCAAGAAAGCCACAAAGCTTCTGCAAACCGGGTTTCAAAAGCAAGTGGCAGAGACATGGAAAGCAGAGCTCTGGACTCCCAACGTGTTTATCCCTATTTATGCCAGGGCATCAGCACCACTCACCTGGGATGAGGAGCTACAGCAGAACAGTTCAGTGTCTTTACACAGAAGCAGAGGATAAGAAAAAGCCCAGGAAACATCCTCTACAAACTGTCCCAAACGCTTTAAGACCACACTGGTGGTGTTGGTTTTCTGCCAGAGGAATACTGAAGTCAAGCGCTATTGATTTCTACCTCTGGACAAGGTCTGAATCAGCACGGCTGACACAGGCTTGGTACAATGCATGAAAAGGAGCTTATTGCTCAACCGTAAGCCAGGCCCATCGCTGCTTCCAGCTTTAGAGTCCCTCCAGTCTGAGAGCCCCTGGAGAGCATTACCCAATGCATTGCAGCCACACCAGTTGCCCAAATGCAACAAGTACTAAGAAGAAAAATAAGGCTAAAGATCTTATTTCAGAAATATACACAGACTTGTCTAATTCGGCACAACCTATATTTCCCAATCCAAAGAGCCCCTGAGCTGCACTAGCAGGGACACTGGCTACACCACGTACACTCAAGTAAAACTCAGTGTCACTCACAGCTCAGGGTATCGTAGGGCTGCAGGACAGAGCAAAAGGTGCAGCACAGGACTGAGAGGAGCAGCAGAGGTGCTTGTCTTACTTCTCACTAGAAATGCTTTTTCTATTCATGTTAATTAATCACATGAAAACACAACAGAACACAGTCTTATAGTGAGATCTACCTTTGTTTGCCCAATTACTTCTAATTTCTTTAACGATTTGCAAGCCTGATTCACACCCCTATGATTTTCCATCCAACACACTCCTTTTACTTCAATCTCTCAGCCCTCATGTTATGGCCATTATCCTACTTGGATAAGCAAGATAAGAAACCACTGCCAGATCCCTCTCAGCAGCTGACCTCCACACTACCAGTCTGGGCAGCAGGGATCTGGTAACAGGGTCTGAATGCATCTTACCTTATACACTAAGAACTTAAATTTCTAAAGGGCATAAGTGAGCACTGGTTGCACATGCCTATTCTCGACAAAGCAACTTCTCCATCAGGCAGTATAGGTCTTGCCAGATTTTATTCAATATGCTGCAGTTTGGCTCTGCTGTTATCAACAATTTAGAAGGCATATTGAATTATTAAGCTGACAGCTTGATAGTTTGCTTTACAGCAATGGCTTTAGCAACACATCTTTGCCTTGTGGAGTTTCCGAGGAACACAGTTCAGTGGTATCACCTACCTGTGATTTAAGGAAGTCATACTCCTGTGATCCGTATGGGACGCTCCGAAGGGAGGTGAGGTAGTCATAGGTGATAACTGCCGTCTGCAAATTAAACCAGAGAAGTTGAGCATGCTCTGCAGATATCTTGGATCAAAACAATAAATTCTGTTATGGAGAAATGTATGTAGCTTAGGCTCCAAAGACTAGACTCTACAGTGGAGTTTACACTAACAGACTCGTAAGAATTTAAACAAAAAAATACATTTCAATGACCATTTATAGAAAGCAATGCATTGATCTCATTGATATGCACCTCCTAAAAAAATCAGTGCCTGGCACTCCTATACTATCTTCCATATGAGAAGCTCAAAGATTTTTTGTAATCTCTGTAGGGCACCTTGAACTGTGGCTCCTGTGCTCAGCCAGACATCTGGCATTTCCACAATAAGGTCTGCTGCCAGTAAGGCAGATCATGAAGTCCTGTTTGTGCCCTACCAGTTATCCCACACTTCATCTTTACACCTCCTGCCTGCCTAACCACACCGGTGCACACGGAATTCAGTCTGGTTATATGGCTCAGCAGGGAACAGGGTGGCTGAAGAGAAGCTCACTGATTGGCACAAGCAGCAGTACTTGGGATCTTCAACTTCATGAAGGACTAGAGGGCAAAAGGGTCAGATACCCAATTACAAAAGGACAGTATGGGGATCCATCTAAAGCTTATTAGCTAAATATAGCCACAGACAATGGAATTAGATTCCTAAGAGTCCTAATGATTTCTGAAAATGGATCTTGGGTATTTCACAATTCCATCCTCTGCCTAAAGTTTCTCTCCACAGTTAGAAAGCCAGCAAATGGAACAACAGGATGGGTTAATAGCCCCCCTTTCACTGCAAACATGCCTAGGAAGGGCACAGATGAAGCACAAAGCATAGACAAGGGATCAGGAGAGCCAGGGAGAAGATAGGATTGAGTCTGGTTTGAAACAAAGTTACTGGAACAGACACAAGGGAAACAGTCACAAGAGCAGAGATGCTTCCACAAGGAAATCAACAAGGAATCAGTTAAAGATAGACACACTTGTTGCATCTGGAGCTTAGGTTTCTCACATTTCCTGTTTTCCAGATTGGAAACTGAGTACAACGTTATTTTTTTTCTTCTGGCTTTTCAGGCTCTCTTGCCCTTAATGATGAACTCAGGAGCTACACCGCTATGCAGACACACATTTGGAAGAAAAAATTTTCAAAGCATCTTTCCAACCTCAAAGAATAACTTTGAAGCGGAGGGATGTTCAAATCAGCCTGGCATGAATGCTTGAGTTGGTTCTTATTTTATCTCTGGCCCACGAGGGTAATTATCACCTCCAACTTGAAGAGAAGCAGCTAACAGATTGGCCTGTATTACAGAGGAAGAGGGAATTAATTTAGCATTTGCTAATTACATCATAATCTTAAACACTAAATTAGTATTATGATGATCCTGATAGGCAACCCTGACATTGCCAAATCCCTGCTAGTGTCTGAGATATATTCCAGCTACAGCACAGAACATTCCTTCCACGCACCCAAAACAACCAGGAGCCCCTCAAAGAAACATGGCAAACACACAACTGCTCCGCCAGGTTTCTTTACCAGAGCGCACACAGTGTCTGAAATGTGATGCCGTCCAGTCTACTGACTTGGTTCTTATACAAGAGTAGCACCATAATTTATGTTACAGTGCGAGGCTGGATCTCAGAGACATAAGAACACCTGTGAGATCAACCAGTCCCTCCCCCTACAAATGCCAGATTACTTCTTTAACAGATCCTGTACCCAGTCCAGCGATAAGCGTCCCAACGACTTGGGCTTCCACTTTGATTCCATTAACTCTCAACTCCTTACACACTCCCCACCACCCCTAAAGCTATCCTCAGATCTCACCAGACTGTGGCAAAATGTTCTCTCTGAATAGTTATTTATCCATATGTAAGCAAAAGCCAGTTCCCTGAACTGAGACTCGGGAAAGAAATTTTCTGCTAGGGAACTTCAAGTTTCGTCGGAAGTCTGCAAAGGACAACTGAACCAACACGCTCAAAATACAAGCGCACTCAAATCTTTCTAATCAAACTCAGGCGAAAACTGTCTGGAGTCTTGAAGTTCTAACCCAGGTTTCTTGACCTCCATATATTCTTTTTTCAAGTTTTGCTGTTGTTTTTTTCCTCCACACCGTAACTTATCTTACATTTTTGCACCTGATGCTGCTGAACTCAGTTCTTAAGAATTACAGCCCTTCAATTACAGCCTGCTTCTGTCTGAATATGGTCCAATGATAGAGTCAAGCATCCAGTTAAGAAGCCTGGCCAAGGCTAGACTGAAGGACAGACACGTTAGGTCCATGTAGACACCACCAGTATCTGAAGTTTGCTACAGAACCTCAGCTTTCATTTACAGAACAAGCAATCCCAAGAATCTGAACGCTTCTTAGAAATGAAGATGTCTAATTGCTCTACTGGCTTCAGCCTGCGTATGGCCCAGGAATAAGACCAGCTTGGGCTGCCAGTGCTCAGATGAGAGCTGACCCCTGCCTTTGCAGCTAGGAGCAGACCCCAAGGTGGGAAGGCAGAGATCACCGGTGCAGCAGGACTAAAGGATCTCTCAGGACCAACCTCACCATATGAAATCATATGTATTAAAGCTACAGAAATTTCAAAAAGAGACGGAAAATTCTTGTTTGAAAAACACACAGACACAGAGATACAAGCACATGCTGCCATCAGAGCATTGGCAGCACTTCTGGCTCGTAGCCATGGGTGCAGAACCCTCGAAGGCATTCGAGAGCAGGGCCAGCAAAGTGCTTTTCAGCCCATGACTTATGACTTCCCTGAAGGCAGGGGACATTAAAGTCAAGCACATCTTTAGATTCGCTGGCATCTAAAGCAAAGGAATATCAGGAACACTGTCTAACCGTGAGGAAGGACTTCTGTACTGTGTGGGTGACAGAGCACTGGCACAGACTGCCCAGAGAGGCTGCGGGGTCTCCCTCCTTGGAGATCCTCAAAAGCCAGCTGGAGACGGGCCTGGACAACCTGCTCTGGGTGGTCCTGCTGGAGCAGGGGGTTGGACCAGGTGACCTCCAGAGGTACTCAGCCATTCTGTGACGAAAATCTTCTTTCCCCTACTTCCTGTTCATTGGGAAAATGCTCTCTCGCCATCACTCAAAACACAGACCAACTGCACAGCCTCATCGCTGCACATTTCTCACTCTTTTTTGCCTTAAACAGGAAACAGACACAAAGAACACCGATTTCAAGTAAGATCAAGAAACACTGATCAAGCAGGCAGAACTCATGGGCAGACTGGGCAGCCCAAACACCCTGGATAACAGACTCGTCTCAAGCTGCAATAATCTCTTCCCTCTCTGTGCCCAGGTTCACGTGCAGTAAAAGAGAGAGAGCTGCTCCCTGCCACCAGGCAGTGCTGCCTTAGAGTTAGTGACAGAGCACAAAATTTAACGCTTGTTTTAAGAAGGAAAGACTAAAGTTCATATTTCTGCCCTCGCTCTTTTCAAAATAATCATTCTTTTTTCACAACAGTTCATTGCGCAGCCTGCGCATATAAATGGCATGGCATGCGAGCCAACCAGCAGAGCTTGTTTCATATTGCATCTGCCCTCAGGAGCTAACCGCCTGTAAAACTCATTAATTAAGTGCTTAAAAGTCATAGAACACGCAGACAGACAGAGGCTTAGCACTGGGGGTCTGTAAATGATGGAGATCGTGGCCTGAAGTGACAGGTGCATAATGCAAGTGAGGTGCAGGTAGACTGATATCCCCTCCTGAGCCTCTGCTCTCCTTGTTCCTGGCTGCTCATGGGTTCATCAGTGAATGCCCCCCAGGAGAAGGCAACAGCCTGGCTGGCAGTCTCCGTCCTCAGGTTTTCTGAGGCTGTGATCAACACAAGGACGAAATAGCAGTGATGCAAGGGTGAAACAGCAGTGACGCTAGGAAGGTTTATTAGGACGCCTTTATTAAGGACACAAGGATTTATTTTCTGGATCTGGAAGCCAATGCAATCTCAGGAGCATATCATCTCCCACCCTCACCTTACATTTACTTTGAGAATGATCTTCAAAGCACCTGCCCTTCTCTACCCAAATTTCTTATAACGAGGGTCTCAGGGCAACGGCTGCCGTAGCACACCAATATGACCACCTCAATCCTTTAAACAAAATGCTCCATTGTAAAAAACTGCATGTGCAAATTACAAATCAAGACAAGGCAGTTTGAACTACATCACTCTTAAAGGCAGCAGGAGACCCCACCCTCATAACTGACCTTGAAGAGTGGCTGATGGAGATGTGGGCCCAAAGTGAGCCCTTCTTCTGAAGGCCCCACCCAATCCACAGAGACAGAAACAGTTCTCTGCGGCCCAGTATCTCTATTTGGTTCTTCCCAAAATGAGCAAATGACAGCTTTATTCCTTCTATGCTTTCACCTCTTTTCTCCTCACTGTGTCAACAACCTGAGGAGCTCCCTACTGACCTTCTGACTCCTGGAGACGACTGCTAAATGGACAAGGAGAGAGGGACCGCATGGAATCCCAAGTTTTTATGAACTCCAATTCCCTTACCCAGCTAGCAATCTTCCTGTACTTTACTTGTATGACACTTACTGTGGCAATGGCTCGGCCCACACGAACCACTCCAAAATCATTGGGATCCAGGAACTTGTTGCCATACAGATAGATGCCAGAAGTGGCTGCTGCCAGTGAGGCAAGTTTCAAGACCCTTCGTGCCATGACTGATGAACCCTGCCAAGAAACAAAAAAGCAACATCTGAGAATGACGTAGAGAAGCCCCCTACAGGGACCTTACAGCTCAAGTTTTAATCTCTCCTTTTCTAATTATGCATTGCTAGCACTGCTCCCAGCCAAGAGGTCATGCAGCAACCAAACACAAGCTATTCTGCTCTGACTCCATCGTTATTTCTAAATCAACAGTGTCTACAGGCCGCAAATCCAGAAGTAACTCACTGCACTAGACCTTGCATAACCACCAACTCAACATTTGTTCATGGTCCCAACGGTTTTACAAGGAGAAACAACAGGTGGTCGGAGAGAAGGGAGCATGTGCTCACCAGAAGTCAATTCAGATCACAGGAACAGGCTGCCCCTTCACTGCACATGTTTTGAAGGTATAGGCAGATTATAAGGGGATACTAGAAGACTTTTTAAAAAAGTGGGGTTTAAAGAAAGCTCTTTCAACACTCAGAGAGCCCAAAACTGATGAGAAACTCTGTCAGACTGGTTGCAAAAGCTCCTCAGCACTGCCGAGCACTGGGGAGAACTGACGATGCATCCCTGGAAGCCCTGCACGGGCTCCAGGGGTCAGTGGCAGACAGCCACACACAGGGCAGAGGAGGGGACCTGATGGGGGTGGCTGAACAAGACTCACTTTCTCATCATCACCATCCCATCCCCATCCAGGGACTGCTCTGCCAGGACAGATGCCTGCGGATCTCAACCACCCAGTCCCGGCTGTTTCACAGGCCTGGCGTAAGCCCGAGGTGCGTCACTCCTCTCCTCGCTCACCCCTTCCCTGGAAGATGAGGGTGTGAAAAAAAATGTGTTAACCACACTAACAACTTTGGAGCACTTGTACTCATTCCTTGGAGTGAACATCTAATTCATTAAACATATGACATAGATTTAGTGACTCTTTATGTCACTTTAGAAGATTCAAACCTGAAAAAGATGACCAGCTAGCTGTATTTCTCTTGATTTTCCCTTAGGCAGGTATTAGACAGAAAACATGATCAACCAGTCTTTCTGTTTACACCACGGATCAAGCAACACAGGTCACCTGCTCTGCAAGCTCTCCAGAGCATCCATGACAGTGTGGGCTTTTTACCCCATCGAGATGGAGTCCACTCATTCTCCTACAGTTAGACTTGATCAAGAAAGTTTCCTACTTCTTACTGTGACCCCGTAGTGGGGTCGGTTTGGCTTGTGCCTTCTCTCTTGGAAGCCTTGTAACCAAAAAAACACATACAGTGACATAGGTCAAGCCTTTCAGAAACAGTTCACAAGAACACAATCAGCAAAACAGGCTAATATAACACCAGACACCCTGTACATGAACCTTACCTAAACTTCATTATTTCTGTTTATTTCCTTACAAGCTCTAGGACAGAAAAGCCACAACACAGCCTGTCAGCGCCAGTCAAAGCTGCCTGCAGCACCCCAGCTCTTTCTCACGTGGGAAGGGGAAGCTGGCTGAGCAGCACTCCTCTGAACTATGAGGAAACGCAGAGAAAATACACCTGGACCTCCAGCTGCAGCCAATTAAACATCCTCCTCCCCTGCTTCACGGCGCGCTAGGAAGCTGGGGGCTCCTTCCTGGGGGATCTCTTGCATCCCTTAGCACCTTCAAAAGACATTTTCCCCCATGGGTTTTAATTAAAGCATTTCTGCTCCTTGCAGGATTGTGTAAAATCTCATTCACTGGATGGTGAAAGGCCCAAACAGAGCCCTTTTTTTTTTTTTTAATATATCAGATATATTATATTAATATATAAAATATGTGCTCATCAACAAGCACGAGGAGCGCTTGGGGCGACAAATGCACGGGGACAGCACCCGAGCTCGCCACCAGCAGAGCTCCCACGTCGCAAGGCTCACGCTCACGTGCTGCGGCAACAAAAAACACAGTAAAATAAACGAACCCCTTCCAGCTACGACAGAGATGCAGAGCTGCCAGAAACCGGCTGCACCTCGAAGGAGCCCCCTGCACGCGGGCAGCCCGCGGTGACACCCGGGGGCACCCCAGCGGCCGCCCCCCCCTCATTAACAGCCGCACTAATTAACCCCCCCCCCCCGCGGGGTGCCCGCACTCACCGCCCCGCCGCAGCCCCGCAGCAGCCCCCGCGCGTGGTACGGCCCTGCCCCGCGAGGCACGCTGGGAAATGTAGTCTGCGGGCGGGGCCGCCATCACAGCGCCCGCGGCCCGGCCCCGTGCGCGGGCTGTGGGCGTAGGGGATGGAAGGGCTGGGGGCGACAAGGGGAGCGGTCGCGGAGCCGAGAAGTAATGATAATAAAAAGCTTTCCCTTTTAGGTCCTTGCTGGAAGAAATGGAACTGATAATAAATGTTATTTTCGAGGCGCTATGCAAAACCAACAATCACAGAATCATCCAGGTTGGAAGGGTCCTCCAAGATCACCGAGTCCAACCTCTGACCTAACACTAACACGTCCTCCACTAACCCACGTCACTAAGCGCTACATCTAAACGTCTTTTAAGCCTCTCCACCACAGCCTTCCTGCAATAAAGGTGGGGATAAAAGGCCTGAGAGACAGGTGAACAAAACCACGGCCACTTCTGCCGTGCCTGGGAGAGGAGGCACAGAGCAGAGAATGCAAAACGTTGCTGAATTATCATAAATACACATTATTTCTGATAAAGCATTCGTATTCCCTGAAACCAACACCTAGCTTGGTAGTCACCCCTGTGAAACTCAGCATTTCTGAATCGCGGAATGGCCAAGGTTGGAAGACCCAAAGACCTCTGAAGATCACCTAGTCACCCCCCTGCCAAGCAGGATCACCTGGAGCACGTTGTGCAGGACGGCATCCAGGTGGGGTTTGAGCATCTCCAGAGAAGGAGACTCCACAACCACCCTGGGCAACCTGTGCCAGCGCTCCATCACCCTGATACAACTTTTCTCCCATTGCAAGAAGAAGGAAACTATGTTGTTTCCCAGTCAGTGTCTTTCTGCTAAGAAAACCTGCAATTCAGTAACGCCTGGGAATCCCTGGCGGCAAATTGGAAATATTTCGGATGGGGTTTGAGAAGGATACTGCTACCACAATTAATCCAAGCAAAAACACTTTAAAAGGATGCCAGCAACCAAAACCGCAAGGAGACCAAACAGGTAATCAATAATTCTTGGAGAGTTACTGTTTCTAACAGCATTCTGGAAACACTGAAACAGCGTCAGGAAACAATCTCCATACTGTGTTTCCACTCATATTTGCATGGATACAGTTGCACACAAAAAGGCAGAGACAGGGAAAAAAGGGGATTTAGGAATACTCAGATTATGAAACAAATGGTCTCAGTGAGGCATGTTTACTGGTAAACATTCTCTCTTAAGATACAAAGCATCTACAACTCACCAAGGGCAGAGCTCAGGGTGATTACCCCGCCAACACACTGAGGATAAAACAAGCTTAGACATACGGGAAGAAGATCTCTTCCTGTCTTCTTGAACCTGTGGAAGTTCTGCTATAGATTTTGGTGTTCGTAAATTCACGACCTCCATGGCTGAGGCTGAAACTGGGCCTAAGAGTGGAGTACCCATCTAAAGCTACCATGCTACTGCATAGAAAAATCTGAATCAGAGGCCGTGTGCCCAGCACTATCCCTGATTCCTGATCACAGCTTGCTGGTTCAACCCAGGCTGCCCAGCCTTTGAACCCCCTGCTTTAACTGCTAGGTCACAGGCACTGGCAATGTTCCCAGCCAAGGGAGCGGGTCAGCAGCTGACTTTGTTGGCCTCTCCTGGAAAAACTGTGTGAGGTTGCTTCAGAGTAATACTGCTCCTTGCAGCTCCGTTAAACAGGCTGATGCTGGGCCTGCTGGGGACAAAAAAAAAAAAAAAAAAAGGCTTTTGTAGTATAACAATGCCATGTGCCCAAGTGCAGTGGGCAATTATGAAAGCAAAGCTAAATCTTTCTATAATTAGAACAAGCACCTAGTTAGAGTGATCAGAGCTCTTTTGTGTGAGCCTCCACGGGGGTGCACAAGAAAGAGCTTGGCTCAAAAGAAAGATGCTGGCTTGATTTCCACTTCTCTTTCAACTGGTGAATAAATTAAATCTCAGATTACCCCAATTTGCTGTGAAAGACGAAACACGAAAAGCGTTTCCCTTTCGTTTTTAAGGCATTTGCATCCCAGGTGCGCATCTCATGAAGCACTAAAACAAACCCAAAGCCTCAGGCCTCCCTGTCCCAAGCAGTCAGACTACTTGAACGGAGAACCAGCCTTCGCTACTGAGAAACCACCTCTTTTTTAGGTTTCCTTTGATGAAAAATATGAAACGATATCTGGGAGGTCTCACTGACACCAGACATTCCTAATGTATGGTTGAGAGGAAGAGACCAAAGCAGCCCCAGAAAACAGGGGACCCTATGATTTTGTGTATCCAGAGAACAAGTTTAACCAGAAGATGTGAAAAGGTATAGGGAGAAATTGCTACCAGCAGAGTGAGAAGAGCATGACCTGGCAGGCCCTTCTTCACTTTTCTGATCTGTCCTGCCCTTCTGTGGATGGGTACCAGTACAAATATTGAGGCAGATGCATCTTCTGCACCTATAAACTAGCTCAGCTCTAAGAGTCTGTGCACCAGTGCCAATTCACACGTGCTGAAGATCTGGCTAGCGGAATCTCTGCTGCTAGACATCTCTAATTCTGAAATATTTTCTGATTCTTTTCTGATTGGTTCAGGCCACCAGAAGAAATACTCCAAACGCCTCTGTATAAGGCTTGATAGTTGCACAAATCAACACGAAAAACTTACCTAGGGCTGATTGCAGAACATAACACAGCGTACACCCACAGCTCTCCCGCTGGGCCAAACCCTCCCACATTCTTGGTCCAATTTTATACGGACATTGACAGATTTTGCCTTTGTATCAGCAATGGAAAGCCCAGAGCTGACTCTAGGAGCCATCCAACTTTAGATTAGGGTCGTCTTACAGATCATATTGTACACGGCCAGTATTTGGATAAGACATCTCTGGAGAAAAAAATGCCCATTGCCCCAGGTCAGTCAGTACATGCAATCACTAATGAAAATTGCCTGAATGGGATAACACAAAGTGATGTGCTGCTCAGAGAGCCGCACTTTATGTGAGCCTCAAAATCCACTTCCACTAGTTGTTTTGTTCCTTCCTGCAAGAGTCACGGCCTTTGCTCGGCACCGTTGTTCAGTATCACTTTAGACAATTGTACTCTACCTCCATCTCTCATAATTTCTGTTAGCAAAAAAATAAATAAATATTCCCTTCACTTTGTTTTCTAAAGTAGTTGGTGGCTAAAGGATATTGCGCTTCCTCTCGCAAGCTGTTGGGAACTTTCAGTGGGCCACCACAACCTCTGTCAACAGAGGATGTTCATCAGCTGGGAGGGGAATGCTTCCAAAACAAAGTTCACAAAGCACCTTGGAAACAGCAAGGTGTTACAGAAGTGTACGAGATGATTTTTGCATATCTGCAAAATTTTACTTCTCTACTAACTAGAAAGAATAACAGAATTTAAGCCATTCTCCCTTTAAGTCATTCCAGATAATGCAGATGTGGCTTGAACTTAAAAATTATTACAAAAGCACTAATCTAATAGACCTTCTGATCTTTTTCCCCTAGCTATAATTATTCCTTCTGAATGCTGCCTGTAACCCCTAAGGGAACGTGAAGTGCAGGGGTTGCTGATGTGGCTGAACCTTTCCATCTAGGTAAATCTCTTCTTTTTCCACTGTTTAGCATCTTACCTGTGGCATAATTTATCCCTTGAGTTAAGAAGTGTCGTCTGTTTTGATCATTTTTATCCCACAATGTGCAGTGACTGTTAGGCATACAGATATCTGATATTAGCAATAGCTTACTCCATTACTTTGTATTGTCATCTTCATTTGTTACAAGATATTTCATGAGCCATTTAGTTCTGCATTTGCAAATGTGAAAAGTGCTGAAGTAGATAAAAAAGGTGCAGAGGATTTAACAGCCTAAATCCACCCCAAAAGACTCCTCAGAAGTATGCATTATAAGAAGTGTTCTCAAAACCAGCTGTGGTATTCAAATCAAATTAAAGACGTCCCCACTGGCAGCCACGCTAAGGATGAAGTACTCTGCAGGGCCTGAACTCCTTACTCACCATACAGAAGATCATTTTGGTGTATGTGTGAAAAGTAATGTGTACAGACACCTGGTAGCATGACTGTCCAGACATGTTAAGCAAAAAAGATCATTTTAAAAACAGAAACGAACTCATCTTTCTTTCTTAAAGGCAGATATACACTTAGGAAAAATGGGTTTAAGGATCTCAGAACCATTCCCTGCCTAATGTTTCGTCTTATCAAAGCGTAAACTGCCAGAGCTGGCATCTTTGAACCAAGTCTGGTTCAGGAAAGGTCCACAACTCCCAGATACATGAAGATGCATGGAGATGATCAGCTCACAAAACTGGAAGAGAATATGAACTTTTCTTGCCTGATGCTGTATATGTTGTGGGGTATTATGTTTCACCTGGCTACTCATGTACGGGCCCCCCAAGAGCCCAGGCTTGCCTAAAGGAGATCTTGTAATAATGACAGCATCTCCTCCCGAGAGACTTTCAGCTTCGACTCTGCAATAACAAGGAATGGAGAAGTAAGCACTTTCCACAGTTTTCCAACGGTTAATCATTCTCGTCATTAAATATTTCCGCCTAATTTCCCATTTGAATTTCTCTATTTTCAACTTCCAGTCACCGGTCCTTATTATACTTTCCGCTAGGAGATTGGAGAACACTTTCAGATCTTGCTTCCCTAACTTGTAAAGGCGTACACACATGATGACCAAATCTCCTATCTTTTTGTAATGAGTAAAACACACTAAATGTTTCAATTTGCTCACTCAGGTTATTTCTCCTTGTAACGTAATTGAAAATAAGAACAGATAAATGGCGTTCACCCCATTTGAATTTAATAATTAACACTTACCTCTTAAAAGTTCACCGCAGAACAAGTCTACTTTTTTATACACTTTCAGTTAACATTAGCCTTACCTATCTTTGTAGTCTCCTAACCCTCTTCAATCTTCCAATATTGTTTTAAAAATTGGAACACCAGGATAACAGAGCCCCTCTAGAGTTCACCATGTCCCTACTTACATCCATGGACTGCATTAGGCTTTTTGTTACTTTATAGCACAACAAATTCATGTTAAGCTGCTGCTCTCTCTCCACCCTCCCAGATCCTTGTCAGATTAACTTTTTCCAGGATAGCACGGTCTGTACTTAGCCCCCCATTTCATACTTCCATATGTAAAAGCTTGCATGATGTGGTATTAAAACACATTTTCTTTAAACGGATTCCACTTACCAAGTAATCTAGTAATCTGTCTGACTCTCTTCTCAGTATTACTGAACGTTCTGCCGTTCTTTCTGAGAGCTGTACATTTTCTGGATAATGATTTCATATTGATTGCCAGCTGATGAAAATGGTGACTAGCAGAAGTCCCAGTGTCCCTTCGTCTGTAACTTCCTCAGAAATACCCTTACTCAGTGTTGACCCCCATTGATGATTCCCTCACTTGTTGATATGCCAGCCAATTCAGCACCCATTTAGCACACGTCTTTGTGTGCTGCACAGTGCTACTTCCTTAATCAAAGTGTCAAGAGAAGCAGAAGAAAGAAGTAATGGAAGGTGTACCAGGTCAGGTTCAGGGACAAACCGTGTGAATAATTCATTTTCTTGGTTTGGTGGCTAACCTAACATAAAAAAAAAATTGTTTTCTCATTTCAAGAAGAAAAAGGGAAACAAACACACACTGTTTTAAATGGAATAAAAGGTATTAGATCTGAAATTAAACATTAAACATTATGGTTTTAAGAATTTACCCACTTGCAAAAAATTAAGCACATTCAGGCTAATCTTGGCCAACAAACATTGCTTTAAAGCAAAGTCTGAATGTTTCATTTTGAAAATGTTGAAAAATATTCACACTTTGTAAACTCTCCACATTTTTTGAGTTCAGAACTTTCCAAAAAAAATCTCAGTAAACATTTTTGACCAGTTAAACCACTTATGTAAGCACTTGCTAGTTTTGATACATGATAGGTAATGCAGGGTAGGGAAAAGAAGTTATTCACAGCTGGATTAGCAGCACGTGCCTAAAATGTAGATGTAGATGTGTTTACCAGGCCATATGGTTTTGAATAAGCTTGTACAGCTCCTTCGTACCATATGGTCCACTCTACCCAGAGTGCTAAGAGCCTTACGTATTCACAAACTCTAAGTTAGCCAACGTGCACATCAAAATTAAATCACAGAAACAGGTTCAAGGGGAAGAAAATTAAGTATTAAAAAGAACTGGTGTTGCTCATAGCCAAGACACGTATAAACATCCGCAAACCCCAACAGCCTGCTGTCTGCATGGAGAAAGGACAAGCAGTGAGACTGAGGAAAGGGATGGAGCACCTCCCTGGTGCGGGAGCAACTTGCTCGCGGACAGCTGTACCTTTTAAACAACAGTTTTATATTGCATCTGTCTTACAGAGCACGTTGGAAAGTAGATCACAGAGTTGTGTATTTACCACACAGCATTAAGTAACGGCTCACAGCAAAGAAGGAAGTAGGAATGCAAAAGCAGGAGGGAAAAAAGATAGTTCTTCAACTGCAGCTAGTGTAACAGCTGCAGACAGAGACAGTGCCAACTTCCAACGGCGAGAACAAGTTCCTGAACCAGGAGGCAACACGGCCAGGTACGACGACAATTCCAATGCGGAACAGCTGACAGAAAAGGGTAGGAGGGGTGACAGAGGAGTTTCGCTCGTGGCAACTGTTGATAAACGATTTACGTCAAAGCTTGGTATCTGAAGCTTTGCCTAGAGCTCTCACGAGAGGCCGGTCGCGTTTGTGTCACCACAACCCATTCCCGGCGGGGACGCGGAGAGCTCGTGCACAGGACCCCGGCAGGACCGTCCTTACCTTCCTCCAGACCTCCTCCCCCTCAGGGAGCCCAGCGGGCGGGCCCAGGCTGCCGGACACAGGCGGCGGGCGCACACCGGGACCCACGGGGACCCACGGGGGGCTCTCCGGGCACCGCCTCTCCCGGGGGGCTGCAGGGGGCCCCGCCGGCCTGGAGGCTCGGCCAGGCTCCGGCGAGGCCGCCGGACTACATCTCCCATGAAGCCTCGCGCTTCCGACGCATGCGCCGCAGCGGCGGACGCCCTCCCCCCGCTCACCGCGGCCTGGCTCTGGAGAAGACGGCGGCGGCGGCGGCAAGATGGCGCTCACCAGGTGTGTCCCGCGGGCCCCCCACGGGCCTCCCCCGGGCCCCTGCCGCCGGCTGCCGCCCCCCGGCCTCCCCGCGGCTCCCCGGCCGCCGCGGGAGGCTCCAGCCGGCGATAGGGGCCGCGCTCCGGGGGTGTTCTGCCGGGCCGCGGCCCGCCCCCCCCCCCAGGCCCCGGGCCCGCTGAGGGGCCGGGCCGCGGGGCGCTGGGGGCTGAGGCGGGCCTGGGGAGGGGGGGGGGGATTTGGGGAATGGGTTGCTGGGGTCTCGCCCCCGCTCGTCTGCTCCGCGGGAAGGGGGAGCTCCGCCGCCGGGCTGGCGGTGACGGGAGCCCTGGGGCTCTCCCGCGGTTCTCCTTACCGAGGGCTGGGGGCTTTGTTGCAAGCTGCTGCCTCGCCTACAGGCCTCAGGAGCGCGGCTCCGCTGGGCTGAAAGGCCGACCTGCGGGGAGCTGAGCGCTGCCTGACAAAGCGCGTACAAGGGCTGCGGGGTCTGCGTGAGCTGGAAAATAGGAAGTCGGGAAATAGGGTTTTGGCTTCTCGACTTTGGCCGGGAGGTATCTAAGGTTGGGGGGAGGCTGTCGACAGGTCTGTTTGTGGGCATTTGCCTTGAGAGAAGGGGAGGGAGAGTCGGTTAGACTGTTTTGTTTTCTCGTTCGATGCTGGTGGAAAGAGTACACAGAGGTGTGTGACACTCTTGTTAGAGAATGGCCGTTGTCACACACCAGTTGAAGCAAGGTGGAATATGGGTGGATTTAACATGGGATTTTATAGGAGTCCTCCAGAATGCTGAGAAAGCACAAGCTGCTTTTTCCCCATTTCAGAAAACCTCTCTTGTTTATGAGTGCGATGCATAAGTTTCATAAATTGTTTCTAAATAAGTCTGCATAGACCTATGGTAGAGAAGATTTAATAATTTAAATAGATTTAAATTAGTAGTAGACTCAAGTGTAGGTTGAGTTTGACTGTGGGAAATTCTGAGAATTAACTTTTTGTGTCTTTTCTTTTTTTCCGGTGGCTGTCTATGGGTGTGCAGTTTTTTACCAGCTCCAACCCAGCTGTCTCAAGACCAGCTAGAACTAGAAGAAAGAGCAAGAGCTCAGAGATCTAGGCAGACTGCTCTAGTCTCATCACGAAGGGAACCTCCCCCGTATGGTTACCGGAAAGGATGGATACCACGCGTACTAGAGGTAGATATTTAAACAGACGCTGTAGCAGTATGTATGTGTTAATGAGAAAAGAAATATCTTTTCTAGAGGAGAAGTAAACTCTGAGCATCACAAACATAATGCAGAGAACTGTGCGCAGCCTTACTACATGCAGAATTCCCGTCCAGCCTGAGGGATGTATTCTTGGGTTGGGGGAAGTTGCTGTAATTAACCGAGCTACTTTAAAAGTTTGATGCCAAACAGCATGTTATAAGGTTTCTTCTCTTCAGAGGTTGTTTTATGGAAATAGGTCTGTGGTATTCTGGTTTATGGCCTGTGAATGTAATGATGCTCTGTAAAGGATATCTATATCATCCCTCCGTCGTTATTTGTTTAATACACACCCAGATTATAGCTGGAATAAGTGAACAGGTAGATAGCCAAGAACAGAATGCCGTGTGGTTCTGTGTGTATTGTGTTCTTAGGGTAAAAAAAGGTAGCTGCTACTGGGGGATAGGGAGGGAGAAATTCATGTTAGAGTTGGGAGAAAACTTCTAAATTTGACAGATATTCATTGTTTACGTATGTTACTGGCAAAATGCTTTTGGATGGTGTTAGGTGTATTTAGCTATAATCCTTGTCAGTTCAATGTGATCTCAACCAGAATTGTTAAAAGGTAGAACGGCAAATACAGATGTATAGTTCCAATTCCAAAGTGTTTTGGAGCAGTTTTTCCACTGTGAGCCACAAAACCTTGCAGATTTTGAAATGGTATTTGACGTAACATCTGAGACCTACTGTGATGAGTCAGAAACCACTGCTCTTGGGACAAGGCACGCTCTCCAGGTTTTGATACAGTATTTCTTGTATGATCCTGCTATTTCTTGTGTGATCCTGCGTTGTTCCCAAATGCTGTCATTGCATGAGTTTTTAACAGCCTTACTCTCATATTTCTGAATTAGTCCCATTGTCTTAAAGATTAATGCAGCACCTTAGTGATCCATTAGTGGTAGATAAGGTGACTTCAAACGCTAATTCCTGTGGTTGTCTGAACTAAAATATTTTTATGGGGTTTCCGCGTTTAATAAAGCGTGGGGTATTAAAATTTATCCTTTCACTTCAGTTCCCACCTACACTTTTCATTACTAAAGTTAAAATTTTCATGCTTATTCTTTCAAGTGTTAGCAAAAACAACTTCTTAAGAAGTCAGGTCAAACAGTTTCCAGCATCACCAGGCCACAAAATGATAGACATCTCAAAAGAGTGTCAGGGACTTCCCTTTCTGCCTCATAAACAAATGCAAATTCTTCAGTAGTAGTTGCTTATGAAATACAACCTTTATCCAGTGATCCTAGAATGCCACCACTGAAAAACAATATCCGTTTTTAGTAGATCCAGTTATGTAAAAAAAATCTGAGGAAGGACTGGCTTTTGTTCTGGCTGGTGCTCGAGCATCGATTCTGTAACTATGTGTTGAATGTGGGACATCCAGCGGAAGGCTTTAAATAACTGAAGCCGTATTTCAGGGAGCGCTTGAAGCCAGCACAAGCATGTGCTGCTTTGGAAGGAAGCCTTCTGCCCGCTTGCTCCAGCCTCAGTCCACGCTGTCTGTTGCAGTGGTGTTAATTATTTGGTCCCCTGGTGAATATGGAGGGGGATCAGTCTACCTAAGACAACTATTCCTTTCCCTTGGGAAAAAAAAAAAAGGCAATGCCAGCACAACGGAGGGTGGGGAGATACTGGTGCTGCTTTAAGCAAGTGCTTCCTTTGAAGAACTGCTTTTGAAGCCATAGCCTGAAGTTGGTCTAGCAACAGTACCAGTTCCATGTGTGTCTTCAGTGTTACTGAGTCAGGGTGGTCTGTTCGAAGAGGTCTTTATTTTACTCGCGTTCCTTAGAGGCTTTTAGAGCAACAGGTTGAACAAGAGGAGAAATAAACTGTTAAGAATACTGGGCTTTTGGGTGCTTGCCCAGTTTTCAATGTACTCGCATGTGAAAATAAGGAAATAGATAGCTGGCATCGGTACCATTGTACAGCCATGAGCTGCAGGCTTGAAAGGAATGGAAAGCTTTTTTAATTTCTTCACTTCATTGTGGTGTGATAAGTAAAATTACAGTAGTGGTAATTTTATGATGAAAATCTCTACTGGTTATTTTTTTCTTACTTCCACCGTTGCTTTATTACAGCAGATAAGTTCCTGAAGTTGTAATTAATAACTTGCATGTGAATTGATCACGTACTGTCTGTCATACTGTAGTGCCTGCATGTTCCAGCCAGTGATATAGGCTATTTCTCTGTGCAAGAAATAATTCAAGATACTTCTCTGCAAGATGTCTATGCGTTTTAATGTCTTTTCTTTTAACAAGTGTAAGTTCTGTAGTCAATTGCTCTCTTACGAGAGCAATTTTGCTCTAATATTGTAAATCTGCTAGAGCATTTATCAGTTTCATTTTGTTAAAATCAATCCATTGCTTTGTTCCTTTCCCACCAGTACAAATGTTATGCTATGTTTTTGTCTTTCAGTCGTTCACAACTTTTTCTTTTGTGTAGGATTTTGGAGATGGCGGTGCTTTCCCAGAAATTCATGTGGCCCAATATCCGTTGGATATGGGCCGAAAGAAGAAAATGTCCAATGCTTTGGCTGTTCAGGTGGATGCAGAAGGAAAAATAAAATACGATGCAATTGCTCGACAAGGACAATCAAAGGACAAGGTAATATTTTTTTCAAATGCGTAGATTGGGATGTATACCTGGAGGAGTTACCTGTGCAGTTGCCAAAATTGCAGAAAGTTAATGTCTGTAGGATTTTGTATTTTAACTGTGTCTCAGTTGAGTAACAAAAGTGTTACATCTTGTATATTCTAGTCCTGTTTATCTTAAAAGACTGCAACATCTTTCAAAAAGAAATGAGTTCAAATCATTTAGACTCCATGCTGTCATATGGATAGAAAGTAGTCTGACAAAATGTAAACAATACAGTGGTAACGTTGTTATTGCGGGGACTTTCATTGTATTTTGATCAGACCTTAGCGTCTGGAATTATTTGTCAAGAGGAGGATGCTAAAATACTAAAATACATTTATAGAATTCTGTGATGCTAAATACTTGAGAATAAATAGACATTTGACTTATCCCAAAATGGAAAAAAAATTGGAGCAGAAGAGTATGCAAGAAGTAACAATCATGCTGTTTTTTTGGGGAGAAGCTTTAGGACAAATAAGAAGGGAAAAAAAGAAAAAAGTGTTGTTAAACCCCAATTCTTACGACTTTGTCAAAATACATCTTCACCTATAGGATCAGATTCAGTTTTCACATAGTAAACCTGTTTGGATTTGAACATCAGCATCTAAGTATATTTGAAAAAGAACTAGAAATGATGATAAACTTCGGAACAGAATGACTGATCTTCGGCTGTGCCTCATTTCGTTCAGAATTAGGAAAATGCTCTAAAGAATAAGATTTCTTCACAGTACTGTACTCCAGCATTGCTCTCTGCTGCTAAAGAATCTCAAGCAAGAGCTTGGAAAGCAGTTAAGAAACTAAGTTCTAGCAAAGTTAAATTTAAGCTATTAATGTTTGTCATTATTTGATTCATGAAGATCTGCATCAGCGTTTATTAAGTTATCTGTATGGAATCTATAAAAAGCAGGCATTTTCTCATTTTGTGGCCATACTGAGCAGTATGGCAGAGATGAGTAGCTCTTCCAAAACTGAACTCTGGTAGCAGCTGGGCTGGAATTAGGGTTTCCTGACTTCCTTCTCTCAGCTCTTTCTTCTGGATCAGTTTAATTCCAATTGCATCCAGCAGAATGTAAATGCTGAGATTAAAGACAAAATATTGTGACTTAAGGGAGAGTAAAACTGCAGGAAGATTAGGTATTTGAAACAATTTCACTGGAAGACCTGATACTAGTAAATATGCCATAGGGAGCAGTTCTTCAGTGAGTAGTGAGTTGAATACTGTGAAATATTTTCTGTAAGATAGAGGTTTTGATAGCACAGTGTCAGTAGGATTACATAGAAAAGTTTTACTATCCTGAGAGCAGCAGTCATAATTTAAATATTTCTTCAGTCTTAGAGTTAAGAGAAACAGATACTTAGTAGCCTGTGAGAAATGAGATGGAGTTTGTGACACTGTTCTGTGAGCTACTTGTTTGGTCTGAGTTAAGAAGCAGACTTTGCTTTTGCTACAGTTTATGGATTTTTTTGAAGTTGAATTTAGTGTTCTGCCTGCTTGTAGAGGCAGCAGTTCCATCATCAGGCCCTGTATCTAGGTGGCTTGTCAGCAATTTCTGCTGTAGTACTGGTTCATCTCTCTTGCATCTGTTCCCTTAGATATTTAAAAAATAGTTGCTTCAGAGAGTTTTCCTTGAAAAATGCTGACATAATGGAGATAGTCTGACAAGCCTTCTGTTTGGGGCTGGCAGAAAGTCTGCTAGATGCGAAAGACGGCATAATGTTGATAGATCTGGATGCACGACCTTATGGATCGAGGGATGCAGTTCCATGTGGTTATCCAGAGGAAAGACTTCCAGCACTAGCTGTACGGCTAGCTCTTGTGCTGCTGTGAATTCTGCCAATACTTCCTGTACTCACATGACTGGAAGACAGGCTAAAATAAGGCTTGGGGCATCAATAATTGACATACAATGGTGAAACTAATGCTCTGTCTCCTTAATAGGAAAAAAAAGGACGTAATTGCTTACTGCGTTTTTATTAGGGCAGAAAAAAGAGTGAAATTAAAGAATGGAATTATTAGGTCCGTTACTTGTTTCCTGGCAAGAGTGATTTTTCTGTGCAGGAGATAGATTTCTTCTTTTTGGTCCAAGGCTGTGGCTTAGACATGAATAGAGAAAAAAGGACCACAAATCTTGTCTACAGTTTTCTTTCAAGATAGTGAATTCAGTTGAAACATTCGTAAGGGAATAGTTCCACCGCTGAAGGAACTCCTGTCACAGCAATGGGACAGGTGAAGAGAACATGAATAGAACTAAAATAATTTCAAAAGTACTCGTTACTCATAACATATTCGCCTTCCTCACAGAGTTTGATTTGAGAGCTCGTTGCCTGTTTTTTTTCTGTGGTGTGCTTGTCAGGCTTTGAAACAGAGTTGTAACAACTTCTGAGGTGTTACGTGCCTCATATGGAGGAATCAGAGGAAGGCACTCATTCTGCAAAGCTTAATAGTAGCTTCTTGACTTATATGTAAGATTGATGAGCACTGTACAGAGCTCTTCTGGATATATAGAATAAAATGTATTGAGAGGAAGGATTTCAGTGTTAAATGAAGAACGTTCTGTCAAGACACGTGCCTCTGTCAGGTGTCTTGTGGGAACTCTGAATGCGATTGATGACTAAATCCTACCATGAGCTAGTTAGGTAAGATTGTTCTTTTTCTGATGGTACAATGGCATGTAGATTTCTAATTGCTGCCTGTTAAGGCTGCCTCATCCAGAAAAAGAATTGTCTGTCTGTACCAAAAATTGAGTGTTTCACTTGCGGCTAGGAGATTCTGCTTTTCAGGCCAATGCTTCATTTTAAATTCCCTACATGAAAAATGGTAGGGAATGAGCATATTACAATATCAAACGGACCCAGTTTCCTCTTGATCCTGGATCAATAAAACATCTGAATTTCAATGTTAAAATGGTGTAAATGTGTAGAAAAACAACACAGTGCAACAACATCTTTCATTTGCCTGTCTGTATCACCTCAGAAAAAGGACTCCAGTTAGGACGTGCAAGTGTGTCAGGTTTTGATGAAGACAAAAAATGTGGTGGTTTCAGCCAAATTTCATGCATGTTATTGATTTCTTCCACATTACTGCAGCTTTCCGTTTGCATGCATTATTCTAGGGTTTAACTAGTTCATGTAACTCATTTGTACCTCAGTATGCTGTAGTTTTGAGGGAATCTCTTAGATTTTTTTTTCCTATTTTGTCTTTTGGGATAATCCGAATGATTTCAGCATACCTGGTTCTTTGTTCAGCAAGACATCTGGATATAGAATTAAATAGAGGACCGCTGCTCTGCAGTTATCTTTCATTCAGCTCTTAAGATGCTGCGATATTGTTTTTGCTAATGTAAAGGATTAAAGTTTTAGGAGTGAAAGATGAGAAGCAGTAAATGGCTCATGTGTCAAATTAATACTGAGGCTAAAGGTCTATTTCATAGTTGGACATGTACTTTATAATAAACTTGAAATAATAGCTATAATAACTTTTAACTTTTTGAATTAAGACTTTCTGATGTCATTTGTTGGATAAATGTGAAACATCAGTGCAGTATAATAGAGTTTTTCCCCCTGTAATTATCTAATAACATTCTTCCCGTACATTTTAAATTGGGACTTAAAACCTGGTGACAGCTAGTTGCGTGTTCTATGAAGACTGAAGTGCCTGTATAAGGGGAAGTGTTGAGAAAAGATTACGTGAGCGTTTTTTTCCAAGAACATAGAAAATGTAATGAAATGAAAAATTCTAGATACTGAAAAAGATGTGTATGAAAATCTTAAGGAATCCTTGAGAACAGAAATATAAACTTGACTTTTCTGTTTGTTTTGAAGCCTGAAGAAGGAGAAGCATAGGAAAGGGAAGCAGGAAACTGTGCCTAGTTCCAGTTCTGAAAGTGATTTATGTAATTGTATTTCATCAGATTGCTGTTGGTTTTTTTGCCAATATCCCATCTGTGAATTGGACTGAAGAATACATTCTTATTCTGTGGAAGTCATTGAGCAATGTGTAATTGTATACAATAAATGCATTACAATTAATTGTTGTATACAATTTAATTAATACCTAAAACTTAATCAAGGCCTGAAATATTCATTTGCAATACTGCTATTTATTTGTGTTCTCCAGCACTAATAAAATATGTTGTCTTTCAGATTATTTACAGCAAATACACGGATCTTGTCCCAAAAGAGGTCATGAATGTGGATGATCCTGAACTGCAAAGACCAGATGAGGAGACAATTAGAGAGGTATTGTAGGCACTGATGTGCCTGGTTATCGGAGGTACATTGTATGTCTTGCATATTTGATGAGATGCGTACTGTGGTATTTTTGCCTTCAGATAACAGAGAAGACAAGAGCAGCCTTGGAGAAATCAGTCTCACAGAAAATTGCAGCAGCCATGCCAGTTCGAGCAGCTGACAAATTAGCTCCTGCGCAGTACATTCGGTATGTATTGCTGGTGCATGTGTAAGATGTTACATATAGAATCAGAATATTCCTATAATTTGTGAGAACAGAAATTCCTCTTAAATTCTTTTCTCCTGTAAGTAGGATAAAACTAGTTTGTGTACTTTGAATTAGCCTGCTGATGATAACAGAGTTTGAAGTGTGCTAAAGTATGTCAACGTGTCATGAGTTGTGGCACTTAAGGAGGCTTATTGCTGTAGCAACAAAATACAGATTTGTCAGGGAGGACTATGGATGACGCTGCCCTGGAAACAGACTCCTTACTGGGAATTACAAGCTAAAACAAGGGATATAACAAGATTCTTCCTGTGTATTTAAAAAAAAAAAAAATTGGATTTATTAGGAAGTTGGTCCTTGCTTATAATGGCTTTCTGAATCTAGGTTGAAACAGGAGAATGTGGCCCTGGGAAGACGCATTCTGTCTAGTGTAGTTGATTACCTGCATATAGTCCAACATCCTCCGTGCAGTTACCTGCTCCTGGCATTTACAGTGGAAGAGTCTTTAACTGGTGTGGATAAAATTAAAATGCAGCTAGAGCAGTAAATTGAATAAAATCTGAGGTGGGAAGGGAATACCCGGCTGGCTGCCCGCAGAGAGTTGAAGCGCTTTGTTTTATCCAGGTACACACCGTCACAGCAAGGCGTTGCCTTCAACTCTGGAGCAAAACAGAGAGTTATTCGGATGGTGGAAATGCAGAAGGATCCTATGGAGCCTCCAAGATTCAAGTAAGTATTCAAAACTTCTTCATAAAAAATAAAAGATTCTGAAGTATATTCCCATACAACATGCTGATAGTAGTTTTTTTGTTAATTGTTCAGAATTAACAAGAAGATTCCACGTGGACCACCTTCTCCTCCAGCGCCTGTAATGCACTCTCCCAGTAGAAAGGTATGAAATACCATAGCTGTTCTAATTTTTAACTTCTAGGTGGATTCCCAAATTCTACTTTGATCCAGTTCATTTCTGTGCACCTTCTCTTCCTTGTCCTTTTAACATGATGTTAAGTGGTAGGTTGGTGCCCAATGAAGATTATTTTTTCATTTGGACAGTTCTGAAAGTACCTCTTTTCCTATGTAACTTGTCAAAGTTTGAGTAGGTTTCTCATGGATTTTATGCAGGTCTTTATTGCTGGGGTTGTCTGTGGTGTGAATGAGTACACAAACTTTAGCCTTGGTGTACTCATGCTACTCATAAACAACACAATAGGGCTTTTCTTGTATTGCGAAGGATTATCTTCTCTCTGAGAGATGAGCATAGTGGTTCATCAGTTTTTTACAAGTTGAACTGCCATTAAATTTTCAAGCGTTAACAAGCTGGCTGTAAGTTCTGGTCTGTGTGATGACAGCTTAAGAGGGTGGCTGAATAGCTATGTTGTAACTTCCTTCAGTGTTATCAAAGGTACAGTGCAGAAATGAACATCTCCTTGCTGCTAAGAAGGGTTGTTTTCTTGTAGCGGTGTCCTGAAGCTTGTACTCTAACTCACATCAATAGTTTTATAGCTGCCTTTGAGAAAGAAAACAGTATGTCCTTTTGCTATAAATCTAAAGATGACTTTGCCTTCTCTCCTCTATCAGATGACTGTGAAAGAGCAACAAGAGTGGAAAATTCCTCCATGCATTTCAAACTGGAAGAATGCAAAGGTAATTAAGTTGTCATAAACTCACCTTTCTAATACTGCACCTTACTGGGGGACATCTCTGAATGATGTACAGCCTGAATAATACTGGTTTTAAATCCCTAGAGTGACATAAACTGGCTTCTTCCAGCGTGGAGAACATACAGTTGTACAGCTCAGTTTTTCTCTCTCTGGCATATTAGAGTTGTTAAATTGACAACAGTACAGAGCAGAGGGAATATATTACTTCATGGCTGAGATTATACGTTTTGAGAGGAAAAAAATGACATTAGTTAAAATCCCTATAATAGTGCACTATGTGGAGCTTGAAACCAAAGTCTCTGGAGCTCACAAACTAAAGCGATCTACACTGAAAAAGGGAAAGGTAATTCTTAGAGAACCAAGCATGTTTCTTTTTTGTGCTATAGTCAGTCTCTGGAAAGTTACCCTTTTGGTGTTTTTGCACTCGTTTACCCTTATTAGTGGTTAGCTTAGCTATTTTTATTTCTTGTTGAGTAGGTATGTCCTATACCTTCGTTTTTTTTTTCAGTAGCTAAGTTTCTGTTCAGAGAGAAAGGAGAATTTATATAATATCCTGCAATGACCAGTCTAATTGTTCTCAAACATAACAAGCTGTTGTTGTGAGGAGGCCTCTCTGAATGGAGGAAGGAAAGGCTGCATGTTTTGAAGTTATTTTTCTACCCAAACACAGCTGTATAACTGGGACTGACACTAATTAGTAGATCGAATTTTAGGTTACAGATGCTAATACCAAAGCAAAAAATGTGTAGAGCTCTCTAAAGAATCTTAAAATGTCTTCTATAAATACTTCCAGTTTTCAGCTTCTAAAGGCAAAGCTGGCATTTACTGTCTTTTGCTTTTGCTAGCAGCCTTGCCCCTTACTTTCTCATTTTTGAATCAGCTGACCTCTTCATAGGTATGAAAACAGTTTGGGGAAAGTTTTAAGCACAAACAGTAAAACCGTATAGAGACTAAGAAAGCTAATATCTGTAGTTCTTAACAAAAAGAAAAAGTGGAGCTTATTAATCAAGAGCTCGTTCTCATTTCTATGAAGATGCAACTTGAATGGAAAATGTGATCTAGATTTGAGATGGGGTGGAATTGGAGGGAAGCTTAATATTGCCTGGTATGAATCTGGAGTACGTATAAAAGAGGTTTATTGCAGCCTATTTATGAATGGCCAAGTTCTGTGTTTTGTGTTTTGTTTTTTTCTTACACAATGAATCTAATAGTTTGCTATTAAAAATGTCAATGTCTGTGATTAACTGCCTATCTGTTTCCACTTTAGGGTTACACAATTCCATTAGACAAGCGTCTGGCTGCAGATGGCAGAGGATTGCAGACTGTTCATATTAATGAAAACTTTGCCAAGCTCGCTGAGGCTCTCTATATAGCTGACAGAAAGGTCAGGTGGTTGTTGAAACTGCTCTGTTTCATGTGGTTTTAACCTTCATTATATGTTTATTTCCTTGAGAAGATCAACTGGGAATAGGCTATAGCGTTTTGGTCTGTCCTGCTTCTGGGCTTCCATAAGGTTTTATCCCCAGTATCTTAAGAGTCAGTGGCTCAGTGTGGGTTAAATTATTGGATGTGGTGTCTGTTGTTTCTGAGCCTGAAGTGGTTATCTGGCTTTGAACTTTAACTACGTAGCTCAATTCCTTCCCTGTTTACTGTGTAGTTCTAGGACAGGTGATCTGCTTGCGTCCCACCTGCTAGCTTTCTGTCATTTTAACTAGGGGTCTTATGTGTACAGGCTCGTGAGGCTGTAGAGATGCGTGCCCAGGTGGAGAGGAAAATGGCTCAGAAAGAAAAGGAGAAACATGAGGAAAAGCTCCGAGAAATGGCCCAGAAAGCAAGGGAGAGAAGAGCAGGGATCAAAACCCATGTTGAAAAAGGTACGTTTCTTTGTTACAAAGATGCTGCGGTGTTGTTTTTTTTAACACTTTCTGAAGTGCGCGTTTGCAGAAATAACCTGAGAATTTATAATACTTAAATGTCAACTATAAGCATGACATCTCTTCTTATGTCTTCCCTTCAACAGTCAGTGTATTTGGTTACTTAGTGGGGGTCTGTTTTGGTGGGATCTGAGTTTAATACACTGCTGTGAGGTTGAGTGTGTACAGGTTTAGGACTTTGAGAAATTCATAATTGCAACTGGATCAGTACACGTAATGGCTTTCATGGACTGTTATAATTGATATTTTTTTCAGAAAACAATTGTTCTGACTTCATCTATGAGAACTAAACCATCTTTAAGTTTTCAAAGATGATAAATAATATTTTGTCTCATATTATAATTGGTCTTATAGAGCTATAGTTTTGTTGGCCACTAGGCACAAAATCTAATAACCTAACTAAATCATAACCATTGTGGTAAGTCTTATGTCTTGATTTAAATTACATTTCAAAGATCAAGGTGTTGAATTTACAGAACAGTTCTCTTACTTTGCTAAAAGGTGGAGGATATGGTCATACAGTACCAAATACTGCAGCTGGGGTGGACTCACCTCTTTCCAACAGTGCAGGCAGGGGGACTGGCAGGCTGGAGAGCAGCTCTGCTGAAAAACGCCCGGGAGTGCTGAACATAAGCCAGCAGCGTGCCCTGGCAGTAGCAATATTGCAAGGGGCATACTAAGCTGCATCAGCGGGAATGTAGCCATGAGGTTAAGGAAAGGAACAGTTTCCCTTTACTGATCGTCTGTTAGACTGCACCTGGAATATGGTACAAGATGGACATTGATAAACTGGAGTGAGTTCAGTGGAGGGTCGCCAAAATGGTCAGGTGGCTGGAGCATCTGCATAGTAAGATGCTGAGAGGAATGAAGCTTGTTGTTCTACCTGGGGAAGAGATGGCTTGGGGGTACCTAATGGCAGCCTGGTTTGATTTCAGCATTGATCCTGCTTTGGGCAGGAGGTTGAAATAGACACTCCTTCCAATCCAAGTGATCTAATGATACCGAGTCACGGAAGGTTCTTCCAGGCACTTAGATGCTTGTGTTTGAACAACATTTTTATACTTTTTTATACATTTTATACTTTATACTATACTAATTTTATATATATATATATATATATATATCTTTTTATACTTTGGGTCTCTTGTCAAGGACAGTTAACTGCTTGTGGCATGAGAAAGTTTTCCATGTGGTGTTTATTTAAAATGTAACATTTTAAACAGTGCTAAGGGTCAATTCTCTTTTGGAAATGAATACTGAATTCATCACTGTGCCAATACTTGTGCCATAGTTAATTCAGACTTCAGTAGTTGTCTATAATGAACAATCTTGCATTTGTTCAGAGGATGGAGAAGCTAGAGAAAGGGATGAAATAAGACATGACCGGCGCAAAGAGAGACAGCATGACAGAAATCTCTCCAGGGCAGCCCCTGACAAAAGGTGAGTCACAGTGATACATCCTGTATTTTCTATGAGATCTAAACAGTATCAGTGGCTTTGTTCCTTGAAGCTGTTCATGGGAAGTGAGCTTAGATTTATGAATGTAAGCTCAAGTATCTTGTTCCTCTCAGCCAGTAAGATTTCTGAGTACAAATGGCTTCTGTACGCTTAAAATCTCTAATATATTAAAAGTAGATTGCACAGCCTTTCTAGAATATAATGAACACCATTTTGTGAAAAAAATAAATATGACATTTTAGACCAAGTCAGCTGGATATAAATTGCAGATAGTGGAAAGTAAATTTAAATGTTAATCCCAGCTGAACATAACTTTGCAAATGCTTCCTTTTCTAGGAGACAAATTTTAAATGTTACCTAGTAAAGAACAGTAAGGGCTAACATATGGTATCTGGGGCAAATTGTTAGCAGCTAATACAAAATTGGCTTGCAGTTGAGTATATCAACAAATACAGTTTATCTGATTTAATAAAGATTAAAATTTCAAATTCAGGTCAAAGCTGCAGAGAAATGAAAACAGAGATATCAGTGAAGTTATTGCCCTAGGGGTACCCAACCCTAGGCCATCCAATGAAGTCCAGTATGACCAGAGGCTGTTCAACCAGACCAAGGTAAAAATACCTTTTCACAGCTGTATATTTTTCTATGAGAACACACCAACAGTTCATCCTGCCCTAGTGAGCATGGCTAGAGCCCTAAAGGGACCTTATTTTTATGGATGGTGTGGATGAGCTCTGAAAGACACCTCTACATAACTGGTAGCAAACTACTGATCTTCCTTATCCATAGCTGATGCCACAAAAATGGGATATTCAAAATGTATAACTGGATTGAAGTGGATTGGGTTTATGGGGAGAAAGTGTATGTGTTTTGCCTTCAAGTTGCAGCAACTTCATTTTCTTTTGTATAAATGCACTGATTGAATAGGGGAAATGTGCTCTGAAAGAGAAGCAAGTAAATACTTGCCATTCCCATTACTGCTTCTGTGAAAAAAAACCCTTCTGAAGATATAGATAGTGAACAGCAACATTTGTTGTCCCTGAACTTTGTACTATTGAGAGATGAAAAAGTAGATTAGGCTTTAAAAAGTCCCTCAATAGTCCTGCAGTGTGTCAATCATTCTTTTTCACGTCTCCAATGAAAGACTTGCAGGCAGAATGGGGAAGCTGACGAATCAAAATTGAACAAGCAGGCATTTCTTCTACTTTCATGGTTTACATAAACTCGTGTGATTTGGATCAGTCAGCTTAAATCATGTTTTCCAGAAATTCTGAGTAACGTGCATTTCTGTGTGGTTGTACTTGGCCATTGTAGACAGCTGTACTTGCGGGGCAGACTGACATGATCCATTATTCTGAAATATGAATGACCTGCAACCCTTCCTGTTGCTTTCTGACAGAGTAGAAGTGGCCCTAACTGAGGCTGGTAATCATTGTGTCATGTTGTCCGGTCTTAATCCCAGAGCCAAAACTACTCATACCCTAATGAAGTGCTTGAACTCGCTGGAAATCAGTAGTAAATCACACAAAGGCATCTTTTTGTATCTGTCTGACAGCATGCCTGTATCTTCATGTTAAAATTAATTTAGCTGGTTTTGTACTTATTTGTCTTATACAGCTGTACATCTTTCTTCTTCACAGGGTATGGACAGTGGCTTTGCTGGAGGGGAGGATGAAATTTATAATGTTTATGACCAGCCTTGGAGAAGTGGAAAAGATATGGCCCAAAACATCTACAGACCAAGTAAAAATGTGGATAAGGATATGTATGGTGATGATCTAGAGGCTCGAATAAAGACAAATAGGTAAGGGGAAAAACAATACAAAATATTCTTAATTAGGGTTCTGAAGTTAAAAGCAACTGAGTATCATCTCTTTCCCCCCCCCCAGGTTTGTTCCCGACAAAGAGTTCTCTAACTCAGATCGTAACACCAGAGGGAGAGGCAGAGATGGACCAGTTCAATTTGAGGAGGATCCATTTGGTTTGGACAAATTTCTGGAAGAAGCCAAACAACATGGTGGTTCTAAACGGCCCTCTGATAGCAGCCGCCCTAAAGAACATGAGCACGAGAGCAAAAAGCGGAGGAAGGAATAAATGCCTCCGTTCCTTGAGTAGCAAAGAAATGGACTACTTGCTTGAACTTCCTTCAAAAGGCATTTTTAATATCACAGAGGTGTGTAGGGGGATGGCGTTATATAAAGCATTTCAGGACTCTTGTGTCAGGTGGAGATACATATACACGTTAGTTCTTTGACATAGGACAGCTACCCACGGAGAGCAGAAGAAGGGAGACCCCTTTGAAACATTTCACAGGGGAACCGTGCTCTAGCCAGTGATCTGACTTTGCCAATTCCCTGTTGTCCAGCATCTCAGGGTAAGAACGTAGCCCCTTCCTCCAGCTTTAGGTTTTGTATGTAGCTGAAGCTTTTATTTCATCTGTTAAAAAGCTCTCCTGCTGTATATAATTACTGTCTCATGCTATAATGGATGCCAGAGAGCTTATGGTTCAGTGTTTCTTTAGTGTGGTTCTATAGTTTATTTGAACAAGGAGGGGAAACAGCTGGATTCTGTTTTAAATCAAATACTCATTCATAGTTTCTCCATAATCTTTATTTTAGTTTCTTTACGTTTAGTGAAATAAAGCCTCCTTCCACCACTCATTTAGTCTTTTTCTTCCTTCTGCTGATTGTATCTTCTACCTTGCTGCAGTTTGACAGAGAGCTGAAAACAATGGAAATTATTCACATTAGGCAAGAAGATTAATTATTTTTAAGTTTCTGATATTGTAAAACATTTGTATGGAAGACACCTCTCCTCTTGTGTGAGCTATAATCACAAATACTAAGTTCCTGACATGAAAGTTAAAAAGATTCACAAGACAACAGTGACTTTTCTCAGCAAAACCTCTTCTAAGCTTGGAATTTGAAGTGGAACAGAAGCTAACACAGAAAATGGGAGACGTGATCACATATTTTCCTTCTGGGGAAGCTTGCCTTTCTTAAAAAATGAAGAAGCCTAATTGCCTTCTCGTTTTCATTTCACTGTAAAGAAGCATCTTAGCTCTTTTTTAGATTACACTCTACAACACGCACACCCCTGGCAGGTAAATTAAGGTGGTTATTTTACAACTTCAAGAATAAAATGTGGCAATGTTTCCAGAAATGGAGAAAATGACACTAAATATTCCTCTCGGCTAGTCATAGTACTTAATTTAATAGGATGTTAGCTGTATGCAACTATGTTACTTTCAACTCAATTCAAGACAGTAGCTTAGGGTCTGGCTTGCCACATTTCAAGACTGAATTCAGCAAACCACTGCTTGATTTCTACTTCCCTTCTGCAGCACAGTTTAACTCAGAGGTCAGCTCTTAGGAGTATGTCCTGAAATAACCACAGTCAACATACTGCTGGCAGCCTTGCAGCATCTTGCAAATTTATTCTACTCTTGACATCTCTGCATTGAAAGTTTCAGGAGACTAGCTGTCAGAACAATGCGGCTGGATTCTTACTGAGTGTTCAAAGACATTAACTGATCAGACTGCTTGTTGTGCTATATAGTGAAGCTAGGTCAGATGAAGCACATTCAAGTCTACAAGGAAATCCCTTCAGTAATTCCCCCCTATTTAGTGACCATACCAAAGGCGAATTTCTAGCTGTCACTCCACCGTCATTTGTTTTCACTGAAGTTTAAAGCTGAGCTTTATTCTGTCATCTTCCTTCTGTTCCCCAACCTAAGAATTAGATGTTGGAGTCTGCCTACAGAAAGCTTTATTACAAATAAGTTGCACAGTGGTTTCTGAACAGTTTTACCACGTTCATGTTCCTTTACCTTAGCATAGGAAAAAGCTAAGATCTCTGGATATGGGATCTCTACGGTGTCTACGGATATATGATGTTAATTAGTCAAGCTGAGATGGTGGAATAAACAACTATTAATTATTTAAAACACACCAAAAGCATACTTAGGTGGCAAAACATTTAATCTCACTTGAATTTGTATGGCAATTTTTTGACATTACTGTATCCAAAAAAAGAATTAAAGACCCAGCTCATTATGTTATTTCATTAAAGGAATTGACATCTATTACCTTGGAACCTTCAAGTACGTGAGAGTCCTTTTGAAGTACATTCTGAACATCTTCTGGAGATGAGAATTTAATCAAGCAATAACGTTTGTGAAAGCCTGTATCTTTGTCCTAGTTACCAATTAAAGAAAAAAAGTTAATATAGGAAGTGTTCACATAGGCAGTTAAAAACTTTCTATTAATGTTCGATTTAAGGATTCAGAAGTTATCAGAAAATTTAGTGTACCTGTTTCAGAAGGTTGTTTCATACTTTAAGACATTTATTTCCATAGACAGTATGTGGGGGGCCTAGCAGAGGCTGTTCTGCATCCCTTTTTCTCAATTTGAGTCCAGCAATCAAAAAAATTTAAGATTTTAAGTTATAGTTGAAGACTGGAATAATGCATAGCTGGTTGTTTCAAATTGTTGTTACCTGCTATTAAGCCACTCACAACAGAACTGACATATGAATGGCTGCCTGATTTGAAAATAAGCCTGCTCAACTACTTGAAAGCTATTTAGCAAGATAAAGCAGCTGCTTTCAATACTGGAAAAGCAGGCTGCAATTCTAGATGACAAGCACTAACTGCACAGAAAAAAGTTTTGGTTTGTTTTTTTCTTTTTTAAGAAAAATTTGCCAGTCTGAGGAGACAGTTGTCAATAAAGCAGGGATCGGTGCAGGAGGGTCAGGTCTACTGAAGTGCCTATTATCCCAAGCTACTGAATTCACTGAACATCAGGCATGATTGCCAGCACTTCCAAATAGCAGCGAAGCTTCTACCCACAGGGTATTATGGTCACATTGCCCTGTTTCATTATCTCAGTGAAGTCTTTACCAGGGTGTCTACAAGCAGACTTTTGTAACTGGCAGTTTTACAGATTAATGAATGCTCTTAAAGTAATCACCATGTCAAAACATACAGGTGTGCAGTACTTCTGGCTGTAATCAACAATGAAGGAAGGTTCATGGTAAGCTACCTTACCTACCTCAGCAATGAAGCAACACATTCTGTTCCAAACCTGAGAAAATGTGCATGGCAGACACCACCTGCATGTGCCCTGAACCTCAGTTTTCAGAAATAACTAGACTGTTGGCTTTCTCCACTTCCAAACCATTCTTCAACTGATAATAAATCTAATTTAACAGAAGCTCACTACACACTTAGCTTCATTTAACAGATTACTTCACAGACAGGCAAAAGAACCTCTGCTCCTTCAGAAATTATCTGTAGGCATTCCTCTTCTGCTCTGTTATGGATACCTTTATTATTATTGCTTTCTCCAAGAAACTGCACCAGACACTGGAATCCATAATCTACATGCTCTAATTTGGATAACCCAAACAGCAGAGAGGCAGGCACAGCTAACAGCTCAGGAGCACGTGTGAGTGCCTGAGCATTTCAGGTTAGTTCCTCTCTCTGGACAGTGTGTGAGCACCATGGACAAGCAAAAACCTCTCTGCTAGGCTCAAGAGAGAAAACACGTGGGTTTATTGACAGAAATAAAGCGAAACTGCAGTAGAGAACCTCTTTGGGTCAATTAATAAGAAGTATTTTTATGTTAATTATTGAGAAACGGCAGTAACAGCAGACTCCGAGGGATACGTTTTCTAAGACTTGGATGAAAAACATCAGACTCGAACGAAGCCTACAGCCCGCAGAGTAAAGCCAGCGGCCATGGAGGAAGGGAATTCGAGGGCTGGGAGCCCAGCGAGGCTCCCGGGGGTCTCCCGAAAGCGCTCCCGGCCCGAGGGCCCGTCCCGGCCTAGCCGCGGCTACTCACGAAGGGCAGCTGGCACCTCTGCACGGCCCCGAACTGCGAGAAGTACTCCTTCAGCTCCTCTGCGGGGGGAAAGCAGCGCGGTTACACGGGCCCCGATCCCTCCACGACCCCCAGAGAGCCCCCACCCTGCCCCACCGCGGGTACGGGCGGGGAGGGAAGGGGCAGCGGGGCGCACTCACTGCTCGACACCGTCCAGGGCACGTCGGCCACGAAGATGTCGAAGACCCACCGGGCGCGCCGTGCCGCCCGCACCGCCCTGGCCGCCGCCATCTTGTGGTGCTGCGGCCGCCCCCCGGCCCGGCCCGGCCCGCCCCGGCAGCGCGCCCCGCCCGCCCGCGGCCCCGGGCCCAAAATGGCGGCCGGGGCGGCCGCGGCGGCGCTGGGCCGGGAGGGCGGGGAGGACGCCTTCCGACGGCTCTTTCGCTTCTACCGGCAGCGCGACGCGCTGGATCTGCGCGGCGTGGTGGATTTCTCCGCGCCGGGAGGGCAGGTAACGCCGAGATCCTCTCAGCTGTGTTCTGCTGGAGGGGAGGCTGCCGGATGGTGCGGCACGGCATGGCACGGCACGGCCCCGCTGGCCTCCCCCGCATGGGCAGCGCTCATCCCGCCGGCTGGGCCCGCTTAGCGTTGTAGCGAGGGGCTTTGTAAGCGCTGCTGTAGCTTATTCCTTTTGTGTAGGGCATCGGATCTCAGATTCCGTACCGCTATTTGCCAGCAGACCGTGGTCTCCAGTACTGAGTTCCTTTCGGGTTGCTATAATGTTAAAAGGTGTTACACAAACTGAGGCGAGCGCCTTGTGAGGGAGCTGGGCCCACACGATGTAGAGGCGTCAGAGGAGCCCCCAGAGCCCGTGGGTAGCGCTGTGTCTGTTGGGGACCCGAGTAGTCCACAACGTTTCGGTGAGCTGAACGACCCGACCTGTGACAGAGCAGCACTTGCCAGAAGGTGGGAGACCTGACACCTCGCCCAGCCTTAGCACGTTGCTTTCAGGCATCGGGCTCTGCTGCCTCACTTCTGTGTGCATCATGGGTCTTCGCGAGAAGTGAATCCCCTGAGTAGGGATGGTGCCGAAGTCAGTCCGTGATCACACGATTGTGCCTGAGCAGGTATTCCTTTTCAAAGAATGGGTGATCGTGACAGGTGCTCTTGTATGTGGGCATATATCTAAAGCTGCCACAGTAACAAAAATCCTATTTGCTGTTTTTCTGGTTTTGCTTATATTTATTTACTGCTATTGTTAACTTTTTATGCCCCAATAAGTCATCTCTAAAGTCTGTAATAGAACCACATGTTATTTAAGGGAATCAAAGCATCATGCAGACTGAAAAAAAGCAAGCTTTTATGTTAGAGCTAATGCTATTTCCTGGGCCTGCCAGTTGACGTTTTGGTCCTGAAATAGCTGGGTGAGATGCATAGGGAGCCAGGCTTTGGTTCTCCCACCTGAGGAACTGTTGGCCGGAGTTCTGGCTGTCTTCGCCTAATAAAGTTTCTTCTCCGTTCTTCCTGTCACATCATAAACATCTGGCTTAGCTGTCAATTCGGGCAGCAGTCAGGAGTGCATCTGAAAGTAGTGTTCATCATAGTTAGTAGTTTTGAAATGTCTTGAGTTACTAAGAAGTGATCCTTTAAACTCATCTTCCATTTTGTCACGTCACAGAAGGATAATGGATATTTTCTAAAGTACTGTTAAGCATGGATTCTCTATGAACCTATACAACTACAGGGCACAGAGAATATAGTTAAAATGAAACTCGTCCTAATTTTCATATTTCAAATGCTTAGTCTTTTCTTTTTACCATTCTTTTAAAATATATATTTTTCTATCTTTTCAGACAATAATTCTGATATTGTTAACTGGACACAAAACCTGACCTATTTGAAATTGTTCAAGGCGTTAGCATTAAACAACGGAGTTGTTAACATTTCAGCCTTTCTTGAGCTTGCAGCAATCCTTTATCAAATAAAGGATTCCAGCTTTACAACCCTTCTGGGAAATTCATAGTCCTTGAAAGGATCACAAGCATCTGTCCCTTCTCCATGTCTTTCTTTTGTGCAGGCTACCTTCTGAGATCAGTTGATAGCTTACTGGTGAAAGCATCTTTTATTCCTCTTTTCCCCCAGGTTAAAAACATGTGGCTTTTCCCTTAAAAAAGAGCTACAGGCCAGCCAGATTGACCCAGATACTATTGTTCCTTTTCTCTCAGAAAAGTGCTTCAAGTGATTGAGCTCTTCAGTGAAGTGTGACATACCCCAGCTGCCCTGCTACAAAGCCTATTTAACTGATTCAGCACATGTAATTCCTCATCGCAGAAACAGGTCCTGTTCTCGGGAAGCCCTGGCAGCAGCCAGTGTATAAAGAGTTTGAGGAGATGGAGGTGGCAAAGGCGCAGTCAAAGGAATTGCCCTCCTGGGGGTGTTCTACAGACAGGACTCAGAATTAAGCTCTTCAAGGCTGGCAGTCACAGAGCTGCTTTTGGCAGATAGCTGAAAAATTGGAAAAACTGAGCACGTTGCCAGAAACTGCTCTCCAGCACTAGTTTTGCATCTTTTCACAAATGTTATGTATGCAGTTTTGACCCATTGCTCAGAAGATTGTAAACAGACCGGTCAGCCTGCAGAGAGACTAATTTATGCCTTGCTCACCTCTGCAGAATCTGAGTGCTTGCCTTAATTTCATATACACTTCAAATTGGTGTCAACCAAATCTTGCCTGCCTCTGCCTGCTTATTCCTACAATGCCTGCCCAGCTCTTTCCTTACACCAGCCTGTACTTCTGCACAGCTGTGTTGAGAGCTGGACTGGGGAACTGAGCTGGAACAAAACCAGCCTGCCTCAACCCTGTCCTCCCTAAGAAACTTTGCAGTCCTACGGGAAGAAGGCAATGAGAAGTTGGTGGATAAGTTTCTTTCTTTCAGCAGCAGTGCAGGCTTACTGCAGCTTAAAACACATTATTGTGACCCAGTAGAGTACATTGAGAAAATACATCTTGCTGACCCTTGTGTAGGAAACAAAAGTGACAATGTGGTATTCAGCATTTAAAGGGTTTCTGCAGTCCTTCACATCAGACAACTTTGCGTATTTTATCACTGTATCTTTTCTCCTCTAAATTACCAATGAGGATAGCTATCCACCCTACGGAATTATGAACAAAAAACAGTACTTGGAAAATGCTCTGAAGGTATGAAGTATTACGAGTAGTAAATATTGCACTCTCTCATGGAGATTGATAATTGGCAGAATGTTTTTTTTACAGCCTTGAGGCTGTACTGTGGAAATGGACAAATAGTGCAGATTTTTTTTTTTAACTTGTTCCTATTGTTTTACTTGTTCCTATTCATAAATTGTTCCTTATGAATGACGGACATCTCTCTTGATTCCTAAGTCTTGTAAAAACTGTGGGTAACTTTTAAGTCTTTTGTTGAGTGCTTACCAGCCCTGTTAGCAGCTGTTTGCCTTGTTGTGGTCATGATTATTCAGACAATACTTCTGTGGTACAGATGGAATTTTCACAAGATTCCCTGAGTATGATGTTCTGGAATAGGGTAGTACCCTTTCTTTCATACAGGTCCTATTTTGGATGAGTTTTGTCTCTCTTCCTTTCTCTTTTCCCCTCCCTTTAACAGATGCATTTCTTTTGGCCAGGTGTTCAGATCACATCTCAGTATTTCTTCAGTCAGTGACCAAGATGCTTCCAGAGCAGGATTACAGCCAGTTAGCCGGTGGAAAGCCTACGGCCTCAGTGGCTATCCAGGTAGGTACCTCTTGATTTCAAGAAAAATCTAATGCAACTTGATTGCTTCTCATTCAGGCACCTTCCATCTTATTTTCCTTGCCCTGCCTAAAAAATATATTTTGGTTTGCCTCAGCATAATTTAACAGTGGTGGTGGGTTTTTTAAATGCAGGAGAACAAACGACTCAGTTAAAGGGTGGGATGTAGTGACGTAACGGAGCTTAGAACAGAAGGACCAGTTGTTCCATGGTCTCTTACCAACCAGGCCATCCCTTGTATGAATGGATTCCGCTTCCTGTAGCCTTCAAAAGAGATTTTGTATTTCTGCAGCATCCATTTTTCTTCCATGTATATCATGAACATTAGATAAGCGACTGAAATACAGTCATTTCAGGTCTGAAGTGTGGTCTCAGCTGATGTACAATAAGTGAATATGAACCTCTTGTCCTATTCAAGGTACAGAATAATTTAATTAGGCGGGTTATTTCAAAAACTGAAATGGATATTAGGTTTTCAGGACACCTGGTAGTCACAGAAAGATGTTAGGTTGGACTGAACCTCCAGAGGTCTCTAGTTCAACTTCTCTGCTTAAAAGAAGTACCAGTTTGAAAGTTAGATCAGGTTGCTGAGAGCTCTGGGTGAGTTTTGGAAATCTCCAAGGACAGAGAGTACTTAGCCTTTCTGGGCACCTGTTCCGATGCTCAGCAATTCTCATTGTGATGTTTTTTTTCACCTTATGTATAATCAGAATTTGCCTTGCTGTGGTTTGTGACTATTGCTTCTTATAATTTTGCTATGTGCTTTGGAGAAGGATCTGGCTCCAGGTAGCTTTTAGTCATACGGGCCAGTGTGCAATCAGCCTTAATTGCCGCAAGGGTGCACTACTGACTCATGCTCAATTTGTCCTCCGAGACAAATTGGTTTTATGAGGGGTTGTTCTTGTTGCTAGACACTTGCATGTCTTACCCAGATGGAGGTTGGAGATCACGTTCACTAGGTGTATAATACCTAGTGTGCTGCAAGGTTTTGATGCAGTAAGAGAATTGTATCTGCTTTCCCAAGGCAGATTGTTTTAGTATACAGATCGCCAAATAATTCCTCCTTTGCTTATTCTACTCAGCCCAACTCTTTCAAGGCCAAAAGGTTCATTTATGTTGCATTTAAAGCTTGAGTTGTTCTTTAGTCAGCTCAGAAAGATTGCTACAGAACTGTAGTTCATACTCATCTCCCTCCCATGTGTGGCTTACTCTGCTTTCTAGCATAATTAGCCCTCTGAGGAACTATTTAGTCTTGAATACAAGTGTAAAATTTTATAGTAGAAGTCAGCAACTGTTAGAAATCCAGGCTTCTTTGCCTTTTTTGAAATCAGAAGCGTAGTAGTTTCCTGCTTTGTAGTTGCTCTCCCTTTTGTAAATCTGGATTAATCTGATTTCTTACAAGCAATGAAAGGTTTGGAGAGACACGAACATGTTTGGACTTTCTGATACAAGAGTCATAAAACTTGGATTCTTGTTCTCAGCTCCGTGTGTAAGTAGTTGCCCTTCAGGCTTCAGTTCCTTCATTAATACCTGGAGACAATACATACATAGCACAGCGTAATTCATGTATGTAGTGAAGTACTTTGAGAAACACACATCAAAAGCTGTAGACAGGAAGGGCAATGTTATTACTCTGTTCTGTACAGAGGCCAACAGAAAGTAAATTTAATGCTTCTGGCAAAGAAAATTCTTGTAATCAGACCTGTAAGAAAGCTACCCATAGACTGAAGGTGCAGGGAATGGAGTGGAATGAATGACAGTGTATTATTAATACACTGCAGGTTCTTTTCTAACCAGTTAATTTAATCTTGTGAGGTCTGTGAGATATGCTGGCAGGAAGCTTTTTCCATGCTTTTATTACTGCTTTTGTAAAGGCCACAAGGCAAGTTTGCAGCCTACTGAGACTCCTAGACTTGCTTCTTCCTTTTTCATCTATTTTTGTCTGTTTAACTTGATATGACTGAGAAGTTCAAAGAGACACAGTAGGGCAAAACCTTGAAACCTCCTTTTCCTTTGTTCCCCCTAAACCCTTATCTCTCTTTATATGTGAATGTTGTGTTGGTGAGTCTTACTGAATTGGCAGTCTTGAAAGAGTGCCTTGATTCTCAGAGTAGGTACGATACAGATTAATAGCATCTTCCCCTCAGCACGCTCGCTCATCGATACTGTCAGTCCTGGCCTGGAAGGAAACACCCCTGGGGTGCTGGGGAGAAAATTCCAGTGAAGAATCCTGTTACCTCTTCTCACAATGGTATATCTTATGTCAAGGACTATTGTCTGTTAAGATATGGACCAAATTGATCCATTACATCTCTGCTAACACTTTTATTTGGGCTGCTGCTTAAAGTCTGCCTGAGATGCTTGGCTAAACGAATGTGCACTCTAGCTACCTGTTTACTTCATTTTGTTAATTCACAATGACTGCAAAATGTATCAACAAAGACTACAGCAACAGGCAGTTTGGGTTATAATTTGATTTTCATCCCATTTGAGTATTACCATATGAAAATGTAAAGATTGATATAACCAGACTTGCTAGGAAGCAAGCATGAACCAATGAAAGAAACAGTTTACATTACTAAGCACTTGTTCAGTCCATAGACTGCTCTCTGCAGTTCCTGACACTGAAGGAGCAGTAAGAAGACACAGTGAGTTCTGAGGTAGCAACAAGGTTCATTTGAAGTCTGTAAAAACTCGACTAGAATTACTTTAACTTTGCAGAGTTGAAGAGAAGAATTTTGCTGGAGCAATTCAATATCAAATTTACTCCAAAGCAACTGGCTTTCCAAGTTCTCAACCCTTTATCTACCTGTAGTCAATATGCCTTATGCAGATATGTCCTTTATTGCCATTTTTGACTCAGACCAGCTGTGGCTGCCCCTCTGCCTTCTACCTTATAGCCACCAGTGGTTTGGAATGAAGAAACAGCAGGTCTTAACTATTCAGACCTGTTAATAGATTTCATCAGCTTACAAATTCAGGAGCTGTACATCTAAAGTGTTCTTTCAGTACCTCCCACTCTTCTTCTTCCCATGGTTTTAGAAAAAATAGGGATATGCCTAATTGTACTTTCTCCCTACCCTCTCCCTCTTTCTTTATGGTCAGGGTTTATTTTCATACGAAACCCTTTCCTTCCGGGCTGCCAGCGTCACTGGGTGAAACAGTGTCTCAAGCTATACACCCAGAAACCCAATGTCTGCAACCTGGACCTGCACATGGCTCCTGAGAAGACCGTTGATCTGTGGGGGCAGAGCAAGGAGCAGCTGAGGTGAGTCCAGAATAACCTTGGCTCAAAACTAACAGAGTCAGAAGTGCTCAGCTCTGAGAAGGCTGAAGAAAAATGACCAGGGAAGGGAGGCTCAAAAAAATTTTGTACGTGCTGGCAGTATACAGGTTGTGTCAGACATGCCAAGCTAAAGATGGATTATTGCATGGCTTGATGTGCATCCTTGTTGAGTCTCTTCTTTCATGTTCATAGTGGGATTTTCCAGTAGTAAATTATTCCAAATCTATCAGTTAAATGTCTAGGGGAAAATAGCGACCCTGGCTGATGGCATGGTGCTCAGTAGCTTGCTAAGCTCAGCAATGAGTGGAACCACGAGGTCCCTCTAGGCCTCTGTTTTCCTGAGGCAAAACAGATCCTTTCCAAACATGCTGCGTATGCTAGCTCTTTCCAGTCAGATGCTGGATCTAGTGTGCTGCAACTGAAAGGCCGTATTTGTACTTTTTGAACTCCTCAAATCTGCTAGTTTCCATGTTTTATTTTCCAAGGTGTTCTTTCAGATATTTTTCTTTCATGCGATCTGAGATGGAGATGAAACATAACACTTTAATGGCAATCTAGTTTACTCTCAAAGATTTCTGCGCTATCAGAGTTCTGTGGCAGACGCAGCTGCCTTTCCTCTACCCAATTTGGAGGCTAATAGAGAATTTGTCGAAGTTTTAAAGTCAAGTAGAAAAGTAAAATCCAAGTTTTAAAGCTTATTTTTTTTTTTAATTAATCATCTATAAAAATAAAAACAAGTTAGATGCTGCTTACAGTATACGATCTTTTAGTTATTGGTTATTTATCATTACCTTGTTGATTTCATTGCTCATTTTTCAAGAAGATTGTGTCATGTGATGGAGTGACCAGATTTCCCCTGCAGCTCTCATCTTCCACTATAGCCTGTTAGGGAAATTGACCTGCTGAGATTTTTTTAAAATACATTCTTAACATCCACAAGATACGGATTTGCACAAGTGAGGTTTGGACTTGTGAATATTTTCACCTAGGAGAGAAGTTATGACCATACTTGTTTCTTCCAGGCTCAGTCAGAATTAGTTACAAAAATTCAGATGCCTTTTTTTTTGTTTTTAAAATATTGACTTTTACATTTGTGTTCCATCAAGGATGAAAAATTGTTCTTTGAAAACATTATGAATTGTGCCCTACAGCTGAAAAAAGTTGAGTACTGTTGCAGCTTGACAGGCCTTTCCCAGCAGTACCTCCTGCAAACACAGAGAATGATCAGAATAGAGGTTAATTTGCAGCTGAATCTAATTCAGTTGAAAACAGTGTTTGGAAGAGTGATGGCTGGCAGCAACACTGGCAATTTTATTAAGCACTTGCCTTAGTCTTCAAGTGTGCAAACTGCTGTATTTCTGCTTTACCCTAGGGGAAAGCGGATCAAACTAGCCAACTTGTCTGTTATTAAGAGTGAGAGCTTTTCAGGGAGGGGAGAAAGAGAGTGCTTAACTAAAAGGAGGTCTAATTCCAAGCCTGGACACAGCTTTAATGCTTTTTATCTTTCCATCTTCTTAACACTTTTTCATCTTCCATCAGGAAGATACCTTACGTGTCTTGCTTGGGTCATAGCATATCTGCTGTTTGCAGGATGCAGGAATCACAGGGTAGGGAGAGTCCACATAGTTCCTAGAAATGTATGCCATGCTCTCTCCACAAAGTGGAGTTCAGGTATTTTCTTGAAGTGTTCAAGACGATTAGCAGTATCAAATGGGTAGAGCATCCCTACAGAGGAGATACATACATATATATATATATATATATATATATAATATAAAATATATATATATATATTCCTCTGTATAAGAAAAAGGCTGGAGGAGATTTTATAGATGCAGTCATTTACCAGTGAATAAAGAAAAAAGGGTGCTTCAGAACAACCCCCCCTGCTATTCAGTCTTGCTCTCTTTCTGAAGTAGTTACACCAGAATCTCTCAGTGTCTTCTTGTAGGAGCACCTGCTGCTACAGCTCTAGGAATTTACCGTTTCCAAATACATAACACTCAGACTTTCCCCTTCTTAGCAATCGCATCTGAAATCACGTGCAAAACACTAAATTCTGGGAATAAGGACATATTGAGCTGGAGTTCCTGCTGTTGTGCAAACACTAACACAGCAGCGAAAGGATGAAGGGCACTTTCAAAAGGCAGGTGCTAAAAATGTTTAATTATGAACATTAACTTTGTTGGTTGAAAGATGTAGAGGAACGAGTTGTGGGCTCTCCCTTTTCTAAATGCTGTGTTACCTGTTAGTAGCTCCCTAAATTGTTCCAAGCAGCATGTATTTGACAGTTACTGCGTTGCTGCATTATGGTAATCGCAGTTGCTCTTACCTTCTGACAAAGAAGGAAACTGGAAAGATTACTTTCTTTCAGTATTCAGTGAGCTATGAAAAAATCACTGCAAGTAAAGAAATTAGCCTTTAACTCCTCTTCGTGGTTTAGCTTTTAAGCTATTAATACTGAAGATCAGTATAGGTGAAGGGCAGAAACAAGCTGTGTATCCAGGTAGGAATGCGCATGAAATGCAGATACTTGGCTAAGACTTGACCATGGCAGCACAAATATTATGAATCCTGCTTTGTAAAGGAGAGCATGTCTTACTGAACTAATGAGGCTATAAATGAGAGCCAACCATCTGGTGCTACTGTTTATCATCATGTTTTGAGTACATTCCCTTTCCTTTCTTTACCATAACATATGACTTAGCATGAGAAAAGAAGCTGAAATTGCTGGCATAACTGGACTAGAAGATATATGCGTACCTTCCTTTTCATATTTGTCATTAGCATGCTTCTGCCTGATATACTTTTATGTCTGCCTGATATACTAGAGTAACTCTTTTTGGTGTAACTTTTTGAGGACTTTTCCATAGGCCATAATAAAAGCCTATCCCTGTGTGAGGTTTCAGACTGCTGGACCACTGAATTAGGGTTGTCACTTGAGAACAGTTTCGACATGCATTATGCTGCTCCTTCCTAAAACATCTACTGTGCTTTTTGTCCTGCATGGCAGCCTGGATAGGAGACACCTGTAATCTAGATTTCTTGACATTCAAAGATGTGTATGGTCATAGCGAAAGCAGTCTTACCGAGTCAGTTCATCCTAAGCACTTCTTGTAGAAGTACCAAGCAGTAGAACTAATGGACCTCTGCTTAGGGGAATGTTATACAGCTTGATATACTTCACTGTCAGATGAAGCAGTTTCCTTTCTTGTAGTTTTCCATTTAGTAACCAGAATATTTTTTCCTTGTGTTTACATCTTTAGATCTTCACAGATTCTGTTCTTTCACTTGCAGGTGCGTAAATAATACATGTTTAATTCTGACGTCTTAATCTGCTCCAGTTCACTATGTTGTCTCCATCTGATAACCCCTGTTAGGTACCACAGAGTAAATACAGGTTTTCAAACTGACAGCAATTGGCAGTGGGCCCTACAGCTTGCACTAATTGCATGAACTGAATTTTCAGGGTCTTAGAAAGAAACAACAGTGTCACTGAAAATAAAAGTTTAGCAATGATCGTTCTAATAGGCTGTCATGTGGATGAATGAATCTCATTACTGTGTGCTTAACTGCCATAAAACCCCTCAGAAATTAACATTTATCCTATTTCTTTCTATTTTGTCGTTGCAGAAGGAAAGGTTCCAGTAAATGTGAGCCCAGAAGCTTACTGGAGAAGTTGCGCTGGGTGACCCTCGGTTACCATTATAATTGGGATACCAAGGTATCAAAATTAAATTCTCCATTTCTCTTCTTCAATGTAAGTACTCAGGCAGACAGAAGAGGCTATTATGGAATAAAATTTAGTAAGATGCACATGATCCTACAAGACAGGCTTGAGGAAAGGCTGTAACAAACCATGCTTTTAAGAACATTTTAATACGTATGAGTTCACTAAGGAGGATTTAACAGCAAAAGCCCATTGCTGCCATCTTTGCTTTCAAAGGTAATATGGTAGCGTATACTTTGCTTTAGACCCCTGACTCCATTTCAGGGTAAGTGAGCATTTTTACCTTGCTAAAAGGAATAGTCTCAGAAGCATTGTTAACTACTTAAGAGTATGAGTGTCCTTGAGTGCTTCTGTGAAATGCTGCTCCTTGATGGAGGAGCAAGAGAGAGCCAGAAGAGACTACTTAAGATGTGACTTTCAACCTATAATCTGAAGCAGTATAGCACAGTCTCACCAACTAACAGCTATTTTGGAGCTCCTCAACATTTTGGAGACCTAAATAAACTTTCTCAGCAGATGGAGTCAGATGAAGGCTGAGAAAAGATGGCAGAGTGAATATATGCAGTTTATCAGTATATTGCAGATACTTAACCGAAGCAGATTGCAGCTTTTTTTTTTTTTTTTCTAGAGCAGCCAGTTACTGTGTGGCCTCAGTAAAACTTGGTTACTCTCTTCCATTCTTCTAAGTCAAAATCACTCGAGAGAGGAAAATGTAGGTTTGCAATTGATGCCTGTTTGCCTTATCCTTCAAAGAAGGAAAAAAGATGTTTGTTTCAGAGCTCTCTTGACAAGATAAAGAAATCTCCATCAGAGGCTTTAGGTGGTGACTAAGTGACCCGTGATAGCTCCTCAGGATGTTGGTACTACTCTTACTGACTTCCTGTTTAATAATAATGATTAACTCCACAATTAAAATCCAAGACTATTAACTCTGCCAATTTCAGCATAGGCCCAGAATTAAACAATAAGAGGAAAACTTGCTGTGGAGTTATATTTACATTGCAGTCATTCTCTAGGCAGATATGATGTTCTTCTCTATGACTGTCAGCCAGACTTCGGAGATAGCATTCACTGTCTGTTTTCAATTGCATGTGCTGTCCTGATGTTTTGGGTTTGTTTTTTCCCATTCTCCTTCTTCCAGAAGTATACAGCAAATCACCACACTCCTTTCCCCTCAGACCTCGCATTCTTGTCAGAACAAGTGGCTGCAGCCTGCGGGTTCCAGGGTTTCCAAGCCCAAGCAGGGATCTTGAACTACTATCACTTTGATTCTTCACTGGGAATTCATGTGGATGAGTCTGAACTAGACCATTCTCGGCCCCTTTTATCATTCAGGTGAGTGCACTGTGACTGTTGTGGGAGGATTGGTGGCTTTTTTTTTTTCCCCCTCTGGTTGTACGTAGGTACAGGAAGTTGGTGTGATGTAGTTTGCTAATTGGGTTTATAACCTTCACTCTCTGAAGACCTGAATATTAGGAAGCTGTAGCGCAATGGCATAGGTTTCTTGAAGACTGCTTGAATAGCATGCACGTGGCATCCCTGTGGAAGAGCTCTTTTCACAGGGGACAGTTCTGTTCTGAAGTGGCAGACTAGCAATTTCGGTACTGATCAACAAGCATGAAATACCTCAGCAGAGCTTCAAACTGGGCAAGGCCACACAGTTTGTGAACTAAGGTTCACACTTTGCATAACTTTAACCAGGCCTCTTGGTTTGCTTTCCATGTTCTCGATACAAAGTCAAGATGAGGAGTCCATCTGGGGTTTTGTTTTTGTTTGTTTTCTAAAGAAATGTAAGTGGTGCTAATATTTTCCTATTGTACATATAATTTTCTATAGCTCAATTTGTTTTCTCTTCTCTCTCCATCATCGTACCGTCTTCAGTTTTGGGCAGTCCTCCATATTTTTGCTTGGGGGCCTGAAGCGGGAGGAGGCCCCAACAGCTATGTTCATGCACAGTGGCGATATTATGGTGATGTCTGGCTTCAGCCGCCTGCTGCACCATGCTGTCCCCCGCGTCCTTCCCAACCCCGAAGGGACAGCTTTGCCTTCGTGCCTGGACCAAGCGCTTTCTTCAGACCTTCCTGCTGGCTCGGTCATTGAGCACAGCTCTGATGAGGACTGGCAGGTCTGTGCCAAGTACTTGCAGTCTTCCCGCATTAACATGACTATTCGGCAGGTGCTGGCTGAGGGTCAGAAATTTCCAGAGGAGTCTGGAACAGACATAAAGGGTCAAGCACCCTCTGAAGACGGTCACCATCAGGAGAATGGCAGAGCCAAGAGACGTAAACCAAATACTGACAGCTGAGACCAGGAGATCGTGTTGACATGGACTGAATGGGCAACCTCTGTCTGGAGTTGGGAACTAATATGATCGTAGTCACCCATCTGTATGGGCATTAAGGAACATCTGCAGAATCAATGCTGTCCTTCTTGCTGTAAGAAATAGGTCGGGGGAGGGAGGGAGAGAACGTAATCAGAAAAGAGGGATACATTTAGGACTGGGACACCGGAGATGAACTCTGAAGTTCTGTTGCAGATGTTCATTGTACTTCGTTCCCTTCATGTATTCTCTATAATTTTCTGACGTGTATGTCAGAATTTCAAGTTTGGTTCAGTGATGCTCATAAAATATTTTGAAATCGTTGGGCAGAAAGTGCCAGCAAAAGGTACAATTGGTATGCATTAAAGAAGCCCATTGGCCTAGTAAAGCTCAACTGAAGTGCGTTAATGAGGGTGAGGGAGAGTAGGTTGCTGTAAAACCTACCTGCAGCACTTCCAAAAGAATTATCTATACAGCAAAAGCTGGTTCAGTGATCAGAAACTAGCGGCTCCCCTGAGCAACACATACTGTAAGCTTGCTGTAGCTCTGTGCTGTCCTTTTGCCTGCTTGCACCCCTCAGCTGCAGCAGAAACTGGTTTTGAGTAAATCTGGACTTCTTGCATATTTCAAATTTTAAAGGGAAATGCTTGGGGGCAATATTTACTCAGAATACCTGGTAATTCCAGTTAGGTCTCCTCCCAACAGTTTATATGTGACTGAGCCCTACATCCCCATTCTTAAAAAAGTGCCCCCTCTAAGTGCCTGCAGATTATGGTCCTGCAGTCCCAAGCTAGTATCTTTAAGGAACAATGACTTGCAAGCTGAAGCAATGAAGTTGTAAATTGAGTACCTAAAAAAGAAATTAATCACTGGCTATCTCTGTCACCCAAAGATAAATACACTGAAACAAAGGAAAGAACTGGCTTTTGTGCCCATTCTCTTTAAGACTCAGACCTTCCTATCTGCTTTTTAATGCAATTTTAATTGTTGGTGTGGAATGCTCTATCTCCAGGGTATTTTGTCGCACTTTCCCAATGAATAAACTTACTCAATTTTTAAATTAAAGATCTCTATCAGTTTGTCTTTTTTTTTCCTTTTACTTTCCTTCCTGTTACTTATTTCAATGTATTGTTAATGCTGCTGCATCCCTTGTGCGGTTCCCCTTCAGGCTTCTTTTGGATCTATTTATTGCCTCAGCCATCTGCCAGCTCTGGTGGAGAAGCCCTGCATCTCTGTCTGCAGGGCCACTCTGCTTATGGGCTGTTCGGGGCTTGTTGGGTAGTTTCAGAGGGGTGTTGCCTGTGGTATCCAAGTCCAATTTAATATGTATATGGTATCTCTTCCTCCTGGTGTGTGCTTGATCTGTTTATTTCATTGCAGGTGAATATTTGTGTATCTGTGCAATTAATTCCTCTACATGCAATACTGCAATGAGTTACAGTAATTTAATGACTAAAATATAATTAGATGTGGGGTTTAGTATCTCACCTCCATTTTCTATGCCAGAAGTGTGTCCTTTCTATATCTTAGGCCTTGTATTGACAGCTGAGCCCCGGGAAAGTGAATACTGGTACAGAGAGAGGTTACAATATGACCAGAAGGGAATGTTGACTGTCTGGGTGAGTCTCAGGAAACAGCAGAACTCCTTTAGTGGCACCTGAAGAAGAGGACAGGGAGAGGAACACTTGTCTCAATACCAATGAGAAGACAGGCTTTCTCTTGTTAACTCAGAGCGAAGCTAAAATCTACCTATTCCCTCAGCACTAAAGACTAGAGAAGACAGGATTCATGGAACCAAACGGTTATTAACCAAGTGGCACTGGTTGCTTCACATTGCAGGCTGAGGTTTAAGTATATTCCTATTTCCATTTCTTAATGTCTTCAGTTCCCTGCAAACATGACAAATGCCAAGCATTTATTTATTTCAGCATTCAGTTGTTTCTGTGGTTCAAGGACAAGCAATCATACTGTTTATTCTCCGCATTTTGAAATAGAAGTAAATGCTGCAAAACAGTGATAGCAATTGTTCATGGGAGGGATCCAGTTCATTGAAGACTTGTGTTTAAATGTGGCTGAGCTGAGAATCTACTGAATTACTGATTTACACTCAAACATGTTATCTAATGCTACTGGGAGTGAGACATACCCTGCTCTAATTCTGTACCAGGCACCCAGAAAATGAAGAATCCATGACCCAGAGAGGGGCCTATCAGAAATTATCCCCCTCCCAAAAAAATAGTCACCCATGAATGAAGAGTAACAAGTGTAAGAAGGGAGAATTTCCTGAATTGCCAGTCTAACAACAACATTGATACTGCAACTATATTAGCAGCAAAGACTGGAGTACAAATGAGCAAACCACAGCGTTTCTGTGAGCTCTGTAAACTGTGCTCCAGAACACGGTTTTCAAGAGGTAACAACAGCCCTGGGAAGAAAGGGAGTAATAAGGCTGTACCCGGTGATACTCTTAAATTTTTCAGGGCAGACTGACTGGAAACCACTGACCTAGTCTACACAGTTATCAGTTTGTGGCATTTGCACCTCATCTGTTCATATTTGTGATTATACAGCAGCACTTATCGTAGCACAAGTTTTTGTATCTATAGATACTACAAATATTTGCTTCTCTTCATATAGGTACATGCTGAGATACTCTCTGTAGCTCTTAATTCTTGTAAAGGAGATGTGCTGCCCAAGGGCCACACGCACAAAATGGCATCGGTGCCATTGGCAGCAGGCTTCTAGGATGCCCTGCTGTGTGCAGCAGAGGGGAGAGAAAGAAGAGGTCATCTGGGCCAGCTCTGCAAGAAAATTTATGTAATGAGCTGATTACCAGAAGATAATGATGTGTTTAATCAAAGGCCACCTGGAAATGAAGCATGTTGTTTACCCTGTGTACTCTGTTATGTGATCTATAGATAAACTGTCTGACAGAATTTAAACAGTTGCTAATTTATTTTTTTTAGTACTGTAGAGTAAAGGAAAAATAAAATTCAGAGTTAAATCAGAATTAATGCACAGGGAGATGAATGCTGGAAGCAGAAGAGGAAACTGCCTGTACAAACTTACCATTTCAGTCCTCCTGAGAGTACTGTGCTAGGGAAATTCAGTGTTACAAACTGGGCTGCGCAGTAGTGCCCAAGACAGATTTACTGCATGCCCTCTGCGTGCCCAGCAGGCAGTAACTTACTGGCAAAGCAGTCCCTAGAGCTGTGCCTGCTGCCTGGAAGATTCCGATCCCAGCTTTTTTTGAGAGCTTGTCATTTTTTTCCTCGCTGTTCTTACTGCCATGCCTGCAGGTCCGGGTAGGAACTGGTTTGCGTCTTACAAAATTCAGACAAAAGCTTGGATTTGTCTCCATCTGCCCACATAACCCATTCCCATTCTCTGCATCACAGCTCAGCCAGGACAGATAAAACGCAAAGAACAAACTCATTGGTGACAAGACATATTCCCACTTAATTAAGATGCAAAATTGAGCTATAACTCCATGTGCTTTAAGCATACTTCAGTTCTGATGAAATTGTAAAAATTGCCCACATCTGAACGTGTTACCTCAAAAGGTTAACAGGTATATGTAGACCGCAGAAATTAATGATCCAGAAAAATAAGTTACTGGAGGCCTCAAAAGACCCCTATGTAAAAAGTCGTCTTTGTATCGTCTCTGTGCAAAGACAGGTTTTAGTAGAAAATGTCTGACAATGCCTGTGTACATCCTAATAACCAAATTTAGTTGAAAACAATCTGTAGCATGATGCTACAGATCTGGTACAAGAGACACAAGGTGCTGTTGACTCAAGTTTAGCGTGGTACAAAACTCAGCTATTTATATTTAGCAGATGATAATCACTAATAGCTGAACAAAACCATTTTCCGATACAAAGAATTGAACACTGAGTACTAATACGTTCACGTTTACTCTAACAGAGTCCAGGTGAGATCAGAGCTGCCACATGCAAGGCAGAGCTTAGCTCATGCAGGCTGCTCCCTTGCATCACCTTCCGATACCTGTACCCAAGGGACCACAGGAGCAGTGGTTGGAGGCACCTCTGCAGGTGTCGAGCCCAACCTCCCGCTAGCAATAGTGCTGTTGCCGACAGGCTAACCGTGCTACACTTAGAAACCTCCCATGACAGAGCCTGCCATTCCTTTCAGTAGCCTGTGCCAGCGCTGCCCTGCTCACATGAAGAATTTTTATGTCCTGCTCGAGTTTCCAATCACAACTTATACACAATCCCTCTGCCTTTTTATAACCATCTATTACTATCAAGAGTTTGGTTCCACTGCTTTTCTGTTACAGACAGGATGCCAACAACAAGTGGACCACTGAATCGTAACCCACAAGATCCACCAGATCCACTTAAATCCACTGGATCCTAGGGTGTTTTGCTTTTGGAGTCGCAGCGGGGAGAGGAACAGTCTGGAATATTGGTATAATTTTAGTCCAGATAGCATCACCCCCATCCTGTTCCTGCTATTTTAAGCGTATGACCCATCTTAGGAGGACCTGCCTATGCACAGAAACTGAACAGGTTAATCAGTTAAACGTCCATCTCCCCAGGACGGTAAGTGTCTGGAGTATGGCAGGGAGTCAGATCTGATTTTCGTTCACAGCCAGGGCTTGTGCTCAGATAGGCATCACGGAGAGTATCAACCACTTCCACTGCTCCAGGGAGAAGGGGAGAGTGGATGAAGTCTGTAGAAGTGCAGTATCTTTCCCTCTCTTCAGAATAAAGGCTTATGATAAGTCCTCTGGATAGTCAAAGTTCTAACCCTGGGTAGGCATTTCCCATCTTATTTCTATTCCACCTCTGGCCTTTTCTTATGTTGCTGCTGGGCACCCTCTCCCACAAAATCCCCGTGTGTAGTGCACCGTCTCCTGTCTAATACCTGGGAATTTCTTTGGGTACTCTCTTTCCCTTTTTCTGCCTGTAAGAACACAGCTTAGCAGTAGTGTGCGATGAACTGAATGGCCCAAAGGTTGAGCCCTCCTTCACCATCACCCGGTGTTTCTTTCCTTAACTCAAGTACTCAGTGCTGGTGGGTGAGCTAAGGAGGAGGACATTTGCTCACAATACAGATTTTTCCTGTCTCTTTCACGTACACATCTCAAAGCTCTTCCAAAAGATAGGTCAGAACCATTACACTCTGGAAACTTAAGAGCAAGGCTAATTTACAACAAAATGTGATGAAAAAGAAACAGAAGTGAGGCAAGATACAATGAAACACTCTCCAAATATTTTTGTTGAAACTATAGAGAGAGTAAAAAGTGAGTCAGACCAGAAGACACACACTGCTTCACTTTTCTTTGATGTTGGGAATTCAGCGCTTTACACTAGCTTTTAGCTTCCTTCTAGGTGAATTTAAAACTCATTCTGTATTTACTGAGGAAAGCCAGAAGAATCAATAAAGGGCTTGGCTTTCTAGAGCTGATCTTCTCACCAATCATTTCCGTCTCTGTTCCGCACAAAGGGCTTAGATAAGAAGGTTTTGTTTTTGTTTTCTTTCTCCTTAATGGATAGGTTTCTTAATTAATATGGGGGAAAAATTACTGCAATTTTGCTGTGGCAAATTAAAATCAAAATGAGGTAGCAAAGAGCATGGTCTGGAGGGGAGGGGGGCAATCAGAGACAGCTATTGATTTTGAAATGATGGAGGAGGCCAGAGGAGAACACACAGACTGGAAAGAAGACTCATCTTTCAAAGCACTGTTCTTGCTTAAAAACAATCAGTCCGGGCAAAGGTGTTGGTTGTTGCTGAAACTTTGAAGTTAGCTTTGTTTTCAAACAGAATTTAAATTTTGGAGAGACTTGCTGGTTTGTAAGGGGATGGCTCCTTAGACACATCTTGAGATTGTGGAGCTAGGAATCACGGGATGGAGCTGAACATAAGTAAACCTGAGTGTCAAGAAACTCTTAGCAGTGGTGGTAACAACAAATTATTTGTAAATAGTTTCTTCCAAAGAAGAAAAAAAATGCCATTGCTCACAGCCAAGTAGGCAAAGAAAAGGCAGCAATTATATGCTGAATATGGGACAAGCACCAAGATCTAACACCCTTCTCACTCCCAGTTGTTGCATAGCATGTCCCATCTTTTCTAGAACAGAGAGAACTGATCTGGCATTGTTTTGCCTTGTTGCAATGACTGAGATCATGCCTAGGTACAGCTTTTTGCCACTGCAGTCAGCACACTTTCATATACACTTTTTCCCTGTGGCTTTTCAGGCAGCATTCCTCTAAGACTAACGTCAGATGTTAATCTGACCTTTGTCAAATATATCCAGCACCTGGAAAGACTCCGAGCAAATAGCGCTAATCTTGTAATAAGTGGTTTGTCTGATTGTTCTCATTGCTATGATGAAACCTGACTTTGCAAAAGTGCTGATTATCAGATGTCTGTGACACGTAGTCAGGAAGATTTTAGCCCCACTGCTGCAAACAGGCTGTAGCCATTCTAAATCCAGCTGAATGCTGCATGCAAATAACCCATTTTTTCAGTCCAGAGAGCTGAAAATATGTTGCAGGTCCTTGCAAAGCAAGGGTTTTGTTCCACCATGTAGGAGACCTGTCTTCTATTCTTTGCGCTGATATTGATTGCTCTATCAAATCCTCATCCCAATGCTGGTGAAAAACTGGCATCTCTTGCTCCTCACACTGGGATGGCAGTTTGTAGGAGTTACTACATCCTTGCTCACAACCCATTTTTTCCCCTTGCTCTTCCCTCCAAGCAGTGCTACGAGGGCAACAAGATCTGTCATTTTCCCACTACTTCCTCCATCACTGTAGCCAAGATGCTACCATGTCACCTGTTCCCTGCCTGAATCCCAACCATAGGTAACACACAACTAGCTGGCAGTGAGAACTCTTCACTCCTGACACCCTATCCACACTTGAGAACAGCAGAACCTCTCCTGCAACAGTTTCTGGGACTGCTCCTGCTTTTGATGGCTGCTGCTGGATGTCAAACAGAAGTGTAGAGATAGGACCTCTAAGCCCTTCCTGGCCCAGTGCTGTCCGTGTGCTTTAGGAGAGATCTGGGTTTGGCACAGTGCTTTGATGCTTCAGCATTTACCTGGGCTGAAAGCGGAATCAGTCCGCAGGCATCTCCCTCCTCATCACAGGTTTACGCAGCAAGGCAAGTCTTGCACAGTCTTATCACTTCCATTGTCTACTCCACTCTCTGTTCTTCCCTTCTCCTAGGACTAAATGATAGGAGAGAAATTAAAGGAAAATAAGATCCCAGGTGAGCAAGCATACAGAAGCAAAGATATGGCACGCTCTTTCTGATCCCTGTGGCCTACTCACCCCTTCCCTTTAGCTGCAATGATCACTGCGTGCTTTTGAAGGAACAGCGGAGGCTGCTCGATGCTGAAGGCTGCAATCCCTGTCTCCACAGATCTTTAATACCTCCTTTCCCTGGAAATCACACAAGAAATGCTGGTTTTTTTTCAGGTGACTTAGAGCCTACGAAGAAACCATGGGTCCCATCTGGAGAGTAAGTGTGCAGGTACTCAGCATTCAACATCATTGCAAATTATTTTCTGCAGCAGAAAAGCAGGAGAGAGGGAGAGAAACATTAGTCATAGAGTTGCTTAATTAAGATCTAATAGCCAAGGTCAGTGCTCAGCCAAGAATAGATAGCAGAAGCCTCCCATAGTGTATTTTTGTGATGAGATGTTCACAGCACACAGACTGATCTATTATTGGTTTTCACCATGAAAAATTTAGCTATCTCCTGGAATATGCTCAAATCTATTTTGCATCATTTCCTTGCTTTTTCATTTAAAAATATGTTTCCAATGAGACCTCATGACAGCGCAAATTAGCAAATCTCAGCTGAGTAGAGAGATTGCTTTACTTTCACTGAAATGTAGCTCTCTCTTCCTTTGCCAGAAGAGACAAGATGACAATACCTGTTTGTCTGTGTCTAGCATGCTTTTCTGTGCTTTAAACAAAAACCCTTAAAGGCAAAAGGCAGGTACCCAGTGGAATATGCTACAACAGGCACACCAGTGAGGAGCTTCTAGCTGTGTTCTGCACGTCTGCCATGTTCCAGTGCAGCAGAAGGGACGTGATGACCTTACCTTCTGGTCTACAGCACCTCTCTGGTCTCCTGTGGCACTTCAGCCTACAGGACTGGGGTGACCATCTACTTGGTTTGTTCTTTCTAGCTTTTGCATATGGGTCTGTGCAAGAAGCATCAGTGTTCTTCCTCAGCCCACGCATGTCCAAACGTTTTAGGCTACAAAGCCTTTCTTTCTCATTTTTTTCTCCACAGACCACAAAGCAGCCAGCTCTCCAAACCTTTAACTGAGAGCACAGGAGGGAGATGATTAACATGGCCTCACAGCCCACCAAGTACTAAACCTAGAGAGCTGATGAAAAAATTAAGCCTTCTGAAGATGAAAGGAGTAAGGTCTCTGAAGATGAAAGGAATAAGGTCTCTGAGGAATGCATTTTAGCTCCTCTGGTCCCTGGAAAATGCAGCTGTACTTTCTCTGCCAGAGGCTGCAGCACAGAACGCGATCTGATCCAACTCAGTAGGAACAGCAAACACAACCTGTGTGGGCACTAATAGCAAATGTGAATACACTCGGTGCACGGAGGCAGTATGCTCTGGTGCACAGTTGCCTTGTCCTTAGAGTCTTGCAGTACCTATTGCTGGTGAGCTCCAAGCTCCTGGTGGTGCTAGGGTTGAAGTGGTTCGCTGTGGAGCTCCCTAGAGCACCTCCTCTCGCAGTGTGGGTGCAAGGTCCTCCAACAGCCAGCTGTCTGCAAACGCACACCAAGTGCCTAAGAAGTGCCAGCTGGCTCGCCTCACTGCTCGCAAGGACACTGCGTGGACAATGAAGTATCACAGCAATTCAAACCCCAGCCCTCCTGTCTTCGCACTGCACCAGCCACCGGTAGGTGGTCTTTGCACTGCACCGCACTGCACCAACCAGTAGGGCATGCCCAGACAGTGCCCCCTGATGAAATGTAAAGGAAAAAAAGAGACATCCCTGCGTTTACCACTCTCCGAGTCTGGAGAGCGGGCAGCACAGTCCTCATTCATTCTCAATAGAGGGAGAGTGGTCTGGGCCTCCCAGAACAACCCACAGACATTAGTGCTTGGGAGCCTGGCATCTGGCAGGGAGAGGAGAGCAGAGTGCGGTCACCATGGCAATGCTTCGCCTCATTTAACTGCCAAGTAACCTCTTGTGTCCTTACATGCAGCCGTTCCCACACAGCTGCACAGCACGGGCAGCCACACGCAGAGCAGCCCCCGGCCCGCAGCCGCCCCACACACGGGGCACGGACGTACCGCATCCCCTGCTGGGCAGCATTCCCCCCATAGGACGCACACAACAGGCACGTGCTGAGCAATAAGCATTCCTTCAGCTCTCTCTCCCTCGTATCCCCTGTGCCTTTAGATACCAGCCAGACTCGCAGCCCCTGCTCCTGCTACAGGAGCTACAGGTCCTGCTGCTGTGCAGGAATACGAGGCTTTAAAAGCACAAAAGTCAACACGTGCCCAGCCAGCTGCCAAAAGATGCACGCTCCACGTCTCCCCCAGCCTTGCCACAGCACCTGCCCACAGCTCTCGTGCAGTTTATTCTTGGATGTGTTTTGCTTTGATTCTGTGGCATGAACAAGGAATAAATTGAGATTTGTCTCATTCAGTTTCCTCTGTTTCTGCTTCCAAGGAAAAAAATGTCCCTGAGAAACAAATCTATAACAGGACTGTGTGCCCCTCTGCGGTACAAACTCGTGGGAAGCTGGTGGTCAGGTCAGTTGGTGCTCCTCACTGGGCCCTGCTGCTCACATTTCTTGGCAGATGACTATAGGAAATCAATCTCAATTCTGTTTCTCCTCAAAGCACCCTGTGGGTCCCTGTGGCTCAGCTCCTTGCTGATAGCAGGGCTGTCAAAAATAGCAAAAGCACAGAACAGCAGCGACTGATTTCGCAGCATAGCAGGAGCACAGCAGGAGCATAGTAGGAGCTGCGTCCCTAACCCCTCTGCCATGCAACAGCCAGGTATCACTCCGTATCAAACGGCTCAAACTCAGATCTCATTTACACCACCAGACGCAGCCTGGAGACCTCTCCAGAGCTCCCACTGTCACAGCGGGTTCCCCAGTTCTTCCAGAAGGTGCCGGCATGGTTAGAGGTTGGGCAGGATTACTGCGCACAGACCAGCCCTCACCCAGGCCAGGTGGCAAGCAGAAACCCCTCAGCCATACATACGTGACAGCTCCAGCTAAAAGGGCCCACCAGAGCCAGCAGGCACAGACTTGTTGGAGCCTGAAGTTCCCGTCTCACACAGTACCGGTGTCCTTTTCTGCCTTGTGCAGCAGTGAGCTCTAACTAGCACTTAGCAAATGGTCATGAGTGGCCTGTCTTGTGAGGGTGACAGCCACCAGGGTCCAAGGGATTGCTAAAACCACGTCCTGCCCATATCCTTTTGGACCTATCCACCTCTTCGTAAAGCTCTCAAGCTCACCCCGCTTACTTGGCTCTCTTTCTCTTTCCCTACCCCTCCTAAAAGCATCCCAGCATCAACATCCTCAAGCCTGAATGCCCTAATCCTGAGTGATCCAGCTATTACAGCCAGTGCTCTGATGTATGTGTGTGAGGACACAGCTGGAGTGAGATTTCCCCACCTGGCTGCCCAGCTCCTCTGGACAAGGTGGCCCCAGTTCTCCCGGTAGTGGTCAGAGTTGCACAGCCCATCCTCCCGTTTCCAAGAGGTGACAGGGACCTGCACACAGCAATTCACGTCCCCACCCCAGCTCCCCTCTGTCCATCGCCACCGTGGCTACCTGCACACGTGGCTGTGGCTGGCCTCCGCGGCCCCCAGAAGCGCAGGCCTTGCTGTGAGCCCTGCACAGGAGGTGGGACCCGGGCAGGGTCCCTGCTGCCTGCCTGCAGCCGAGCTGGGATTGCTCCAGCACGCAGTAGAGGCGCCTAATGCCTGAGCACACACTTCCCTCTTACGGCCGTGCCTGATACAGCAACCGCTCAGGCCCGCAGCAACTTCTCTGGGGTTTAGCTATGTCTTTTGTCAGCTCGTCTATCTCCCTTCATCCAGATTTTTCTAAATAGGGAAGGGAGGAGAACAGAAACCTGCAAAACTGTGCGTGGTACCTGAAGGGGGACAAACTGCTCCTTCCTTCATTCCTTCTCCACGCTAAGGTTTGGTCACTGCTCACGTGCAGGTGTACTTGCTCTCTCTCTCCTTCTCTTTAGGATGCTCTCTTCTCATGTGCCACCTTTTTAACAGCATCAGAAAGGGACAAAATGAAAACCATCAACAAAGACGTGTTTTCAAGGGAACACTATAGCCTTATATACCCTCTTTCTCTGTTCAGAGGACAAAATACCTCATCCCAGCTCACAATAAACACACAATGCTTGCTGCCACTAATTCCATGGCTGATGAAGCTCTCTGCTAGGCCGACTGACCTAGCTGACCACCACGCTGTTCTTGTCAGCCTCAGCCACCCACCCTGCTGCTCTACAACCCCTAAGGCAGCTCTTCAGTGCAAACTGCCTGGGTGAGGAGCTGCGGCTTATTTCCCTTCAGCCAACTCATGGCCAAAGGTCGGTGACTCTTTGCATGCAGAGAGACTTCCTACAGACTTGTACCAAGTGCTCAGGGTGTTCCCAGCTGACCAGAATTATTAATGCCGATATCTTCACAGTCAGAAACTGGGGGCTAAAGGGACAAAGAGGGTTGAAGCTGAGCCAAGGAAGCCAGGGTAGCAGCTACATGGGAGGAGGCCACAGCACAGGACAAGCATCCTGCGGTTCTCAAATGTGCTGCAACCAAGGGGCTGCAGCAGTCAGGGGCTCTTCACACGGGGAACAAGCACAGCCACCAAAGTGACGCTGTATGGAACAGTCTCTTCCGCTCCCCCATCAATAGTGCCAGTGGCCTACAGGGCCTTTTCGTTCTGTTCTTCACAGGGGAAAAGGTGAACAGGGGGGGAACCTGAGCAGACTCCTGCGGTACCAACAATATTGTCAGAAGAAGCAGAAACCGCTGTGGTTCTCCTTGAAGTCAGCCATAACAGTCCAGTCTAGCTTCTGCCAGGCTCAGTGCCTTTAACCATCTCTCAAAGCGCCCTGCAGCTACTGATAAAACGAGGCCACAGCTGCTCTGAGCTCGTTTGCCAGGGTACTAATGGGAGGAGTGTTTGGGGTCTCTTCCATACAGCCAAAAGTCTTAGGTGCACGCCCTTAGAAGTGCTTAAAAAGAAGTTAGGAATTAAACTGTCATGGGGATCTGTGCTCTGATGAGAATGCAGTTATATTGGTATTGAATGTTTTTTGCTGATGTAGCTGACAGTGCTCGGAAAAGTTCTGTTCAAAAAAAAGAGAGAAAAAAGAGCCCTATTCTGCTGACATAAGCTGCCTGCACATAAGGAGGGCTCCACTGGTACAACTCTGCTGCTACAGCGATATCACACACATTTACATGTAAATTAGGGCTTTGTTTACACTGCACAGATGCAGCCTTTCACTTCATCCTGGATGGGGAGGGTAATAGTCTCACCATCCTCGTTTTAGAGACTAAGAAAGCAACGCACCAAAAAAAAAGAAAAAACACCCTCTGACTCAGTATCACCCTACATGGATGGCAGAAAAGACACAGAACCTGGCCATTGGCTACCCAGACAGGACCTTTTTCACTGCTGGAGCTGGGGAGACAAGTGTCATTACATAAGAGCCAACACACCAAGTACGCAGGGTCAAGCCCCTGATGTGTTGGAGCTGGGGGAGGCAATAGTGAACTCTCCAGAGAGCCCTGAACCCGACGGGAGACTGAGGCCTGTTTAGATGCAGGAAGCACCGTCGACAAGGAAATGAATCTGAGACCTAAGGAAAGTTTCTGCTACAGCTCTTCACCACTCACCAAACTGAGCAGCAACAGGCACGAGTGGCAATGAAAGTCCACGGAGGAGGAACATGAAAGCTGAAGCAGTACAAGTGGTTAACAGCATGTCACAGGAACCACATATGAGACCAGAAGCTGCTGAAATTACCTTGCTTCCAACCACTATTTCCCAAGTGTATGTGCACTTAAATCACCTCCATTCTGCCACTGCTCCTGTATCTTGGCCACAGACTCTCTCAGGCTACATTTCCTTTAACAAAAGCCAACAAAAGCCAAGAATGATGATGAAGTAGTAGATTCCATCTCAGCCATTCATTCCCAAAGCTGCCTCTCCTGCTCAGTTAAACCACAGAACTCACCAATTTTGCTAGGATAGTTTTAACCCATAGCAACTTCTCTCGGTGGTGAATCCAGGGGTTCCTGGAGCTGCAGCCTTTGTTGGCCCTACAATGCCAGTAAGCGACCTGAGAGAAGACACGTCACCACACATCTCCACTGTGTTGGCATAAGAAAAGATTCAGACCTAAGTCTCCAGAAAAAGCAGGTGTTGCCAAGGGTTGGGTGAAATGTAGTGAAAGTGGGTGGATGCTGCTGCCGGCCTCAAGTTAGCTGTGACAAACAGCCCGGCTCTGTTATGGAGAAACAGAGTCAGTCTCCACTCCAAAACACTACCCAAGTCACTGCCCAAAGGAAAGGTAAACATTCAGAAAGTTGAACTGTGTGGATGGAGGAATTTTCTGAATACTATTTTTTACAGAGTCTTGAGGATGGGGGACACAAGGAAAAACAGATAAAGCATAGAGAAGGCGGCTCCAAACATGGCTAGGACAATCTTGGCAGTCAGCCTCGATTGAAGCCTAGAAGATAAACAAGTTTGGTACAGTTATCTACTTCTTTCTTAACCGAAGGATTAAAGCTGTACGTATCAGAAGGAATAATAACTGCAGGTGGTTAAGTTAGTCTGTCACTAATCCCTGCTAACTCACTGGATTCCCTCCCATGCCCTGTTTTGCTGGCCAACACCCTGATCCTCCATCCCACCCCCTCCTACATCTCTGTTTTCCTCTGGCTCATCAGACCAGCCTTTATACGCATCTTTCAGTACCTACATCCTCTCAGGCCTCTTGCACCTCCGATCACCAATCTCCCACTCTGACACCTTTCCCGTTTCACAAGAACATTGTACAAGCCTGGCTGGTTTCTCCAGGCAAAGACACTGAGCAGCAAACACTTCACCATGTTTACAAATTCTGGTCCAAATCAGTGTGCCCAAATCACCCGAATCAGAGAACCCTTGAACGGGTTCAATCAAGGCTTCAATACAAAAAATAAATAAATAAATAAAAAAGAGAGAGAGAGAAAAGAATAGCCTGGACAGGGTCTTTTTTTAGCACTACATAGATTTAGAGCTTACTTTATTTCCAGATAATATTATTTATTTTAATAATATTATTCTCTCAGAGCCAGTGAGGTAAAACACAAGCTGTGGTGGGCCTGGAACTGCGTCATTCTCTGCAGAAGGCATTACGGACCGGGAGGGTCTCTCCTAGAACGGAATCATAACTCTCAGCTTAGCTAAATTTAAACCAATCACCTACATTGTTCAAAAAGAGCTGTACCTCTCTGCCCTTGCCTCCAACCAAAGGAAGCAATCTGCCGTGGGTATTCAACGTTTACTTAAGCTGAGGACAGAAGATGGTTACTCGAACACCAGAGCAGCCAACCTTCCAAACGAGCATCATTTCCTCCTATGAGCTGCTCCAAGGCCTCTCCAGCTTTCCCTGAAGTTTAGCTAAGGGCTGGACAAATTCTCCTGGGACACCGTTAGAGCTTTGTGTTTTCTTCAAGGGCTATTTAATTAGCTAGGAGCTCCTCAAACAGCTTTCTGCATTTCTGCTACGTCTTCGGTGGGTCAGGCAGGCATTCTGCCATTCAGACCCAAGCTAAAACTCAGAGCTCTCCTAGAGTTATTTCCCTGCACAGTCCCTGAAGTTTCAGTGCTACGTTACTGTAACTGTGGGGAAAAAAAAAAAAAAGGAAACAATACTCACCTCACAGCACTGCATAGGTCTGCCCAAACTGTAGCTTTTTCAATTATACCTTCAAAAATCAGTTGGTGCTCACTTGAGCCTGTACCTGGAGACTGAAGATGAAGAAGAGGAGAGGCACCTGGAGACTGCAGACTGGTCCCTCTCAGAGCAGCCCACCTGCTATTAACTGCCTCAAATGCAAGGGCTGAGTCACTGCTTATTCTGTCTGTGTGGCAACTGTAAAAGTCAAAGATTTAGGCTTATTTCTGACTACAGCCACCTTGAGACATTCCATGGAGATTCCCTGCGCAGCTAGCATTGTTCACATGCCCAGCTTTTTCTCAGTTGTCAACTCTCTCCATTCTCAGAAGAAATTATTCCCCTCGGTCACAAGCTCTGATTGTCTCTAATCGCTGTAGAAGGCCCATGCTCTGTCTGTTTCAGACACTGGCACAGAAAATTTCCCTGCCACCCCTCTCTGTCCCACTGGTCACTCAACTGCTCCTTCCTGAGTTTGCCTTCTGCTGTCTCCAAAGTTCACAACTCTACTCAGTGATCCCCAAACCTGCAGTCGGTTAGCAACGGTACGCATTGACTCATGTCAGTGATGCAAGCTCTCTGTCGATATGGGCCCGATGTGCAGCAATCCCTGCCTGTCTGACTTGTTACTTATGTTCTGCTCTTCCCTTCGACTCATTTCATTTTTTGATACAATTCCTTGCTTCATTCAGTTGGCTGAGTAAAGCTGTTTGCTCCGCCAGCTCAGGGAAATAGTATTGTTGAGACCTAGAAGGAAAATTAGACCTTGAATTTGTTGCTCTGAGTTTATTTGGACCCTCTGTTGTGTAGCCACGTAGTTCGAGAGAGACAAGCTGCAGCCACCTGCGTACACAGGTATCTTGTGTGTCCTGCTGAGCCACGTCAGAGCTGCCCAGGTGACACCAGGAGCTCGGTGGGATGTGCTTGGTGCTGCTTGTGGCAGCCCCAGGCTGGGACCTGTCTCCATGGGTATCCGGCCTCTCCTCTCACTACAACCCCAGGGTAAGAGCGACCTTCCTCTGTGCCGGGGGGGCAGGTGTCCCTCAAGCACCTACATGTGGAAGGGGTCTGGGCTCTAACTGAACAAATAACGGGGCGGTGAGACCCAGTGCCGGGCAGGTGAAGCAGTTTATCCACTCTAGAAACAGGATGTAAGTAGATGAAGCTCCTGCACATACAGGTGGGCAGGGGCACCCTGAGAGCCTTGGCCTGCGGGCCATCTGCCCCCCTTAGAGCAAGCTGCTCAGTACAATTCAATCTGCTCCAAAAGGAGAGGTGCCATGAAGAAAATACCAGCAGCCAACTATGGCATCAGGAGAAAAATCCTTCAAAAAAGTTCTGTAGTATGTAGTTCTCCTGTACACTTGTCTCTCATATGCTCACTTATTTTCGTTTTTCATTCACTATCTTCTTTTAATTTCCTCAGAAGCCATTTTGACTCCGCAGAAACTCTCCCCTCCTTGTCCAGAAAAAGCTCATCAGCAAGAGCAGTCCATGCGCGCCTTCTCCACCAGCACTAGTAACTGCACCTGCACTGAAGCAAGTCCACTTGCACAAGCACCCAAACGCTGAGCACAGGCAATTGCTCCTTTGATCCCCAGGTCCTCCCTAGCAGCTCCAGTCTTCCCCATGTTCCTGCCTTGTAACACGAGAGGGGACACGGCCCATCCCATCTCAGCCGACAGCTCTGGCTGGCTGCACACCGAAACCAGGTGAAGAAAGAACGTTTCTCAGGCAAGTCCAAACCTGCTTTCGTGGCAGTCAAGATATGGGAGTGGCCGCAGACAGCAAGACAAGGAGTGGGGCCTCACACAGCTCTAACCCTACCTGGTCCCACACCCCGCCTGGACTTGTTACTCCGAGCCTGCATTTGTACCCTCATTACAAAAAGATCTCTTCTCCACAGGTGACTTGAAGTGTATTGGACACGTGCTGCTGCCCACGTGCTGCTGAAGCCAGCCATAAAGCTCGCCCAAGTCTTCTAAGGGAAGGAAAAATGACTGGCTTCTTCATGGAAGTTACTTCACTTGTCCTAGTAGCCCTACATTCATTTTGAATTTGCAGTGAGATTCATGAGAGAGGCCCCAAGATGTGACGACATCATGCAGAAATATAACTATCAATAAAAGCAAGTTAGAAAGGATGAGAATATTCTCTCGAATTCACCTGGCTGTCATTGCGTTAACCGAGATTTGTTCCAAGCGACATTCTAGGAAGCACCACGGCCCTTCCCAGTCAATTACACCCCAGGAACCAAAGGTCGAACCGCCACCTCTTCAGTGGGTGGGTACATGCCTTGTGCTCGCTTCCTCTTCCTCAGTGTTGGGGGAAAAGAAGGGTGAACATCTCCCCCTCGCCTCTCCCTGCGCTGCACAGAGCCTGTTCGGGCTGTACAAAGGGCAGGGCACACAGACGCTTTGGGGTTTCCTCCCTGTGGTGTGCTCTGCAGGGCGTTGCTAACCCAGACTTTACTAAAAAGGGCATTATTTACCCCAAACTAAACGTGGCATTTAGGATACCCAGCGCTGGCCTCCCCAGCCACACGGGGGCCGTCTCCAAGCTCCCGGGGGTGCCGGCGGAGCAGGGCCGGCCCTCAAGCCCAGGGCCAACCCCGCTGCCTGCAGCCGTGCCCGCAGCTCAGCCGCGGGGGCCGCTAACGGCCGACAGCCGGACCTAAACGGGCCCGGCCCCTGGGCCTGGGCCTCAGCCCGAACCCTGAGGGCCCAGAGCGGCCCCGGCCCCTTGACGGCAGGCAGCGAGCGGGCGGGCGGCCGGCCTGACGGACACCCGGACCGACAGACGCCCGTCCGACCGCGCCCAGCCCCGCGGCCGTTGTGGCACCTCACGCGCCGCCGCCACCGCCCAACGCCCAGCCCCGCCCCGCCCTGCCGCCCGCCCATTGGCTGCCGCCCCGCTCCTCCCTCCTCCCATTGGACGGAGCCCTCTGCCGGCTCCCGCCCCCTTCCCTCCGCCGCCGTGCCGCGATTGGCTAGCTCGTCCCCTTCCCTCCGTTCCCGGTTCCGTCTCCGCCAGCTGATTGGGCAGCGCTCTCCCTCCGGCTCCGCCTCCCCTCCGAGGCGGGGCGAGCCCTTTCCCCCCTCCCCACCTGAAGGGCGCACGGCTCCTCACTGGCCCGCTCCCCGCCGGCCCCGCCCCCCCCGCGGCGAGCCCCGCCTCCCTCTCCCCGCGCTCTCCCCCGCCTCCCCGCGAGGCCCCGCCCCTCACGTGACGCCCCCGCCGCCGATTGGCCGAGGCGGCGGGCGCTCGCGCTTCCGGTGCGGCGCGGCGCGGCGGGGCCGGCCGGGGCGCGGCGGCTGCGGGAGCTCCGCGGGAGGCGGCGGCGGGCATGGAGCGGCCCGGGCGGGCGGCAGCGGGCGCCCAGCCCCGCGCTAACGGTTGCGGCGCGGGGCACGGGGCGCTCCGCAACGGCTTCGTGCGAGGCCTGCCCGGCACGCAGGTGGGTGCGGCACCGGGCGCCGGAGGAGGAACCGGGTTTGGAAGGCACCGGGGGGGAAGGGAGCGGGCGGGCGGGCGGGCGGGGGAAGGCGGCCCCGTCACGGCGAGGGAGCCCCGCTGGGGGCTTCCGTGGTGGTGGGGGGCGTCCTGGGAGGGCACGGCGCGTCTGCGGCGCTGCCGCACAGCGCTGGGAGCGGGGGGCTGCCGGGCGGACGGTCGTTAAGTGCCTCGGGGGCAGCTCGCACGCGTGGGCGCCGTCCCGAATGGGTGGGGAAAAGAGGGAAAAGTAAGGACCGAGGGGGACATGATGCTTGTGCAAGAACGCCTGTGCCTGGGCTCCCGAGAGAGGCGAGAAGAGATGGGAGATGGAGATAACGCGAGCGGGTTGGTGGGAAGGGGAAGGGAAGGAAAGGCACTGGTACAAGGAAGTGTTGCAAACGCGGGTGTTGTATCCTGAAAAGCCTGGAGCCTGTGAGAGTGTAGCTGAGATCCGGGACAGTACCTCACTGTGTCCGCCTGGAGGGCTTCGTGGGGCGGGGAGGCTTTGCCTGTTTTAAACAATGTGAAAAAATGTGCGTAACCCTACCTAGGGCATCTCTGCTGTAAGTCACTAGAGTAAGTCTTACTAGATTTTTTTTCTCTATATATAAAAGTTTAGGTGCTAGTGAATTATTCTTACGCCACAGGTTTCAGGTTGTCCTCACAGTTCCCGCTGTGGTGAGAGACTCCACTGGCTCTTTACCGCTATTCTGGCGTGAACGGAAGAGGGTGAAAATGCTCACCTTAACGTAGGCTGCGTTACTTTGTCCCCTGCTGGGGTCTGAAGTGCTGCTCATTTCCCTTGGTAAGAGGAGAGGGGAACCTGCCGCCTACCAAAACTGCGCGGGAGCTGACTTTGGCTGCCTTGGAGATTAATGAAATACCAGCAGTGGCTGGGAGAGGAACAATTTGAAGTTAGGGTTTCAGTATATAGAAACCCTTCTGTTGAAATGCTGAGCTAAACAACAGCTCTTTCTCCTCCTTTCCTGGGAAGTCCTGCGTTCCGATTACTTTGATTCTGCAAACAGTTCATCTCTGTAGAAATTCAAATGCAGCGAGCGCAACAACCTCACTGTAGGTACCTTTGTTAGAGCAGGTCGAAGAACTACCTAGCAGTTAAAAATTGTGGGATGCTCGAAAAAAGTGAGTAACTTGTTTCTGACTCTGTGTACAGTTAAGGAAGTGCATAATTAGGAAAAGTAGTAACTTATGAGTGGGTTCAAAACTGTTGTAGTGCCATGTAACACCTACCACACCGTGTGAGATGGGGGCCTGACATCCCAAAGGGCATTGTCCTGACAGGAGGAAATGAACTCAGCCAAGAGAAGGAAAGTCAAGTAGAAGAACAATGAAGTTACCTCTCCAAGCTGCGCGTGATTCTGCTTCTTCTGTCCTTTGGTCTGTTGGAGAAATGCTATTTGGGATCTATTGAGGCACTTGTGGGAATAATAGAGTGAAGGCAAAATTGCCGTTTCTTCCCGCAGTGCAATTTGGGACTGGAATGTGTTTCTCCAATGCAGTGTTTTGCTCTGAAGCAAACAGATAATATTTTTTTAAGACTTCGTTGAATAAATAAGTTCCTGTTGGAATAGGGAGATTGGGGCATGTTGAACAGGACAAGGTGCGCTTATTTTCCATGATAACTTACAGCAATCTGCCTGTTACTGTGAACAGAATTTCAGTAATATGTTTTTTTAGGCGTCTTAATTGAGCTTCTCTTGTTAGAATGGCTTCTATTATACTTGTAGAACTTGGAGAAGAAATAATCTTAAACTAAACAAATAGTTGGAACGTAGGGTTTAGTTCTCAAGTTCTTATTTTCTGTTGTGCACACTATCTCCAAGTCAGTCACATAGGAGCTGGAGTGATACAAACAACTTGTAAATTCCTTGATGATTCTGGAAGGTCTTCGAGTGCTCTGCTGGAGCAATCTCCAGATACTTATTGTACACGTCCTTTAGTAAACAGAGTTTCATACTACTTCCTCAGGAAGGGAAGGAATAGTTTGGTTTAAAGAGAGGAGGAGGATGGAGTTGCTTTCCTTTAAAGCTGTTACACATCCTGAATTTTCACAGCTATTAAAAACAGCAGCATGGATTTTTTTTCTGAAAATGTTGTTGTGTACGTGCTGAAAATAGCTTTCGCTGTCCTGTGATCTGTGTGCGCTTTTTAAGAGAACAGGCTGATTACTTGTAGGCTCGTCTCCTGAGATGATTCAGGGGGCAGTGGGATGCTGGCTTCGTCCTGGTTTTATAGACGCTTTTGGCTGGTGTCAGACTGAGCGTGACTTCTTTGGGAGAACGTGCTTATGAAGCTGCGTGCAACAAATACGGGAAGTTTTTCTCATTACAGGGAGTTAATGACGGCAGTGATGTGAATAAACCTTACTTCAGATGAAGGCTATGATAAGATAACGATTTTGATTAACTGCCCTGTGCACTAATATAGAAAGGAATTGGAGTACAGAATTCTGTTTTTTTTTCCCAAGTGTCTGTGCAAGTATAAATTGCAAGTACTTATGACAGACAGGAGAAAAAAAAAAAAGCCTTGTATCTTAACTAAATCTCATAAACTTATTCACAAGGAAGTGAAACCGCATTGAGTACTGTGTCCGGTTTTAAGCTCCCTAGAAAGGCAGTGACATATCTGCATGAACCTCTGAATCCACTGGGGGACTGGCAAGAAGCTGAGGAGGCTGGAGCACATGAGTAGAGGCTGAGAGAGGCAGGCTTTGCTCGGCCTCAAGGTTCCCTGCTGCCCATTTAGGCCTATTTAGGTCAAGGATGTAGAGAAGATGGTGCTAGACTTCCTTGGAATTGCGTGGCAATGGGATGAGAACCAACGGATGTCTTTTGGAAGAATGGGAAACTTTTACTAGATAGGAGAACAAATATTATTTCCATGAAAGCAGGGAAATAGTAGGAGTGTAGCAGAGAGGTGGTAGACTGTCCATCCTTGGAGGAGTTCAAGTCTAGGTTGGACGTGGCCCTCAGCAACCTGCTTGGAGCTGGGGGTTGGACGAGGTGGCCCCTGGAGGCCCTTTCCAACCTGGGTTATTCCGTGACAGCACAGATAGATGGATTGCAGGAGAGTATGCCGAAGTTTAGACATAGTATTTAATCCTTGAACCCCTGTAAAAATGTATGCCTTAGGGATTTTAGCCTAAGGCTAAAGGCTGAGGCTTGCGTCAGGCCCGAAGAAAGAAATTACTACTTTCTGCCTCCTGCTTGGCTTTTTGATTGACTGCGAGTAGTGCATCAGTAACAGAAAACTGAACTGAGTGGAAAATTGGCTGACCTAGAAAAAACTGGTATCTCCTTCACATGGTTTTAATTGATAAAACTGTGTTTCTGAAAAAGCCTATCTGTACATGAGGATACTTCTCTAATACCAAATTTAATTATAAAAGGCTGAGCCTTTGTGAAAGGAATAGCTGCACAATATTTAGCTGGTTAAATGAAAATTAGAAGCCATCATATTAAATTAGTAGATCTAGTGTCATTGTCAAATGTGTTTGAAAATTTGTGTATCTGTCCTGGTATAGGAACCAACACTTGTGGTAGCTGCTGGTGTGGCTGGTTTCTCCTACATTTGAGTGTGTGTTACTGGAAAACCAGTTTGGATAAAATGTTAAGATCGTTCAATTATATTGGGACTGTCATTTCAAATTAGGCTAGTGATAAGTCTTAAATGCTAAAATAAATTGTAAATATATGCAAGTTCACTTTTTGTTAGTGTACCTACTTTAGTGATGTCATCATGTAATACATTGTATTTTCCTAATTGTACAGCAAAAGCTATTTATGTGTTCCTAAATGTCATGCTTTCCAATTGTTGACAAAAAAAAACCAAACCAACAAAGCTTTATCTTAATTATCTACTGACTTTTCTCTAGTAGGGGCATGAAACATTGAAGGCCTTGTTGAAGCTGGGGACGTAACTACTGACCTTCATTAAGAAATCACTTCTAGGAAAAACAAAACAAAACTATGTTTAGTTGAAAAGTGCAACCCTGAAGTCGTCTTATAGTTGAAGAAGCAGGAGTTTAAAACCCACCACTTCCTGAACTTCTCATGTTTGGAGAAAGGAAAAAAAAAAAACAAAAACGAAAAACCCACCACCAACAAAAAAACGAGAGTATGTTTTAATGAACTTTAAGAACGCTTTCAGAGGTACCTGAGAGCCTATGGCTTGGTCTGTTAGTGAACCACTGGACTTCTGTCTTTGAAAATCTTCATTGTAAACTGCACTCCTAAATATATATATATATATATATATATATATATATATACATTCAGTCATTATCAACATGCTGTACACCTCAAATCAATTGAACATACCAGCTGAGGTAATCTTCTAGATTTAAGGTAATTAAGGTACCTGTATCATATGCTCAGTTACGAAGATTGTTCCTGCTTGTGTGGATGTGGCAAGTACATCTTAGTTATCAAAGGAGTGAGGAATTCATTGGGAATCAATACTTGCAAGCCAAAATACTTGATAATACCTACTAACAAGAACAAATATTTAATTAGGAATACGATAGAGTGCTAAAGTCTGTTCTGTAAAACAAGTTTCCCTCCTGGGACTTTTTTCGAAGGGTTAAATGTGTTTCAGAGCAGTGCCTTCTAATTTTGGTAGCGAACACATTTTAGTGTTTTTACCCATGCAGCAGTTTGAGATCTGAAATCAAAGAACAAAGCAGCACAAGAAAAGGGACTGGAGGTGACAGGAAGAAGTTACCACGGGATACAGTAATACCTTAGATGTAGCCGCCTATGGGGAGCGATCGCTTAATGCTGTAGTTCCTTTAGTGATTGATTCTCGTAATTCTTTTTAATCAACGTGACTGCTTGTGACAGCGGAGATGCATCCTAGAGGAGAGGTGCATTCAGTGTTTTTCCGTGTGTTCCCTGTAGTTGGCAGGAATCTTTGACAAAAAAGCAATCAACACTTGGAAGCAGTATTCCAGATCATGCACCTAAAAACAGAAGCTGTAAGCCTGCTAGTAAAATTCCTGCAGTATGTGTTGTGTGTGTTAATGAGAAGCTACTAAATTTTAATTAGAGCTGTGCTAAGTTGTGTTCCAGCATAAATACACCTTCTAAGGTATTTACATCAAGTCTACCAGGTTCATCAGACTTTTTCCTTGCAGCGAGAAATAGAAGAGTCTCCTTAACACAGCACACTGTGGTTTGCCCAGGTTAGCAGCATAACCATCACTCTTTCTGCGTGTTGCACTGGTGACATCTGCTCTCCCTGAAGTACGTGCCTGCTCTACGAGATATTTAGCTTGGCAGATGCTTTTAATAAGCAACTTCATGTAAAAGATTCCTTGATTAAATCCTGTTTCTGTTGTCTGCCGTAGTGTCCACATATGTTGCCGTGTTTACGCAAGGCTTTTGTCTTCTGACAAAGCTGCTGCAATGCTCCTGGAGGTTCAGCACGGTGACCTGCCCTCGGTCTGAGTGCTTGCCTTCTGGGCGCTCCCGTGCATCTGCCCACTGGTACTGTGCAGGCTTTGTTTAGAGTTAGCTCTCAGCCGAGCTGGCTGCTGACGCAGGTGTAACAAATACACTGAAACCCCTTTTTCCTATCGGCTTTCAGAAAGGCGCTTTTAACAAGCAGAAAGTCAGGCTCAGAATAACGCCAGCTTTGTGTGGGACCTGTCGTGGCTGCTGGCAGTGGGAGTATAATGCTGAAGTCTGTATCTGTTCGCTGGATTCCTTATACCCACTTCGTAAATCCATGACATGTGGTACGGTGCTCCTTCTCTGAAGATCTAACCGAATCTGGGCGAAGGAAACTAGTGCAAGGCACAAGTAAAAACAAGTTTTCTGTTAACTGCTTTTTATTGTTTGCATTTTTCTCATAACCCCGATAACAGTTAGAGTTGTCTGCACATCTGGTAAGATAGCGGAGGTTGTAATTGGTTAAGCTTGTGATTAGCTACATATCTAGTTGTGAATTTATGCTTGGTGGGGTGGCTAAATGGGAGCTGTTTTGTGTAGGTGACACCGTTCTGTCCCTGATGTCAGATGGCCTGTAATCATGCTCAGGTAACTGTAAGAGATAGCGCAGTAAGATTATTACACGTGATATTTTTATACTTGTCATAAAATAATTTGAATAACTTGAGATAGGCAGAAAATCCTTTTCTGTCTGTGTGGAGCTGGAATCTGATTCCCAGCTTGATCCCCTGGCTGAAGGCACTGCAAGATCTGATGCTGTCTGGAGGCTGTTTAACGTACAGCTTTGTGCAGTAGTTGGGCAAGAACATGAGTTTAGGTGTACTTGCGCCGTGTGTGCACAGCCACGATCCCACCCTTTGTACCAGAGATACTATCCCGCTACTTGTAGGGATTCTCATTTATAGGATGAACCAGATCTGAAGTGAGTTTTGTAGTGCCTTGTGAGTTGGAGCTGTTTGTCAGCAGGCTGGGGAGATGATTATTATTAGGTGCGCTGATGTGTTCAGCTTAGACCACAAACGCAATCCTTTCTGGCTGTAGCTATATGATGCTGCTCCTCAGTAATTGTTGGCAGTAATATTGTTTCCTGGGGTTTGTTTTCCCCCAAAGCTTGGAGCAGCACAGGCATTACCTGCAGCTGATTTGTGATGCCCTTTCTTTGCTGCCTTCTGTGACCAGCTGCCTGGTGCTCTGATTTTTCTCTTGCAGCTGAGTTACTTAATGGGATGGTGCTCTTTGGTGTACGTATGTTCTGGGCAGTGTTACCCCAGGAAACATACATTTATGTGAGCATATACCTGCTTTTTTGAACCACACGCGTAGATGAACACTGACTTTGTCGTCTCCACTTAAATGTGCAGTAAATTCTTGCTCAAAGGTCGTGGTTTTCTTTGCTATGATAAGGTTTATTTGCTGAAGCCATAAAAGTCTTAATCTTGCAACTCTTTTTTTTCTGAAACTAATCTGTACCCGTCTTTTTTCTTGGTCTCTGAAACTGAATGTGCTTCACCTTTGCAGCAGACTTGGAGCTCGTAGCATGTAAGCTTTTGAAGGCTAACATGGACTTCTAAAGCGTTCTTGAACAAATAGGCTTGTACCTAAAACGTGGCTATGAACATCTCTTCTACAGGCAGTTCCACAGTGTATGTACAATCATTATATGCTTCACGAAGAGTCCACATAATTGTATTCAGAGTATTTCTTTAACATTTAATTCAGATATAATAGCACAGATGTTTCCCAGCTTATCTTGTAGCTGATACAAGAGTATAAGGATGTACAAGCACACTGGTGGAAGAACACCAAGAGGTGAAATAGATTTGAGTATGTGTTGAATCAAGAGAGATATTCCCGAAAGGGTCTTTCGCAGTGAAATGTTACTTTTGGCAATGTAGAACTTGTTTAGTTTTAGCATTTTCCACAAGCAGAGGCACCTCTAAAGAACTGGAAAAAATAATATTTACTTACTTTTTTTCTGATTAAAACTGCATTTTATATATGTTATTTTTATAGTAGCTAATTTTTGGTAGTAATTAACCTCAGATGCATACCCTTAGGTTATAACCTTTCATCTCTTCCAGGTGAACTTCCACTTACCTGTGAAAGACATTAAAAGCCTTGATGTGATCTCTATTAGATGCTAAGTAATTTGAGAAGTAGTCATTACCATTTGTCTGTCTGCACATCCAGAAATCAGCTCCTCATAGACAGCCACAGGTAGTAGACATGTCATATGTCTCCTCCGAGTAGCTGCTGTTCGCAGCCTAGTCTGGCAGTGCGAGGAATCAAAATTCGTCTGTAATTCATCAAGCTGTGAGACTGTAGTAATGTGGAGCTTTGCTGCATGATCTTTCTCAGGTCTGGATGCGGTAAAATTCTACGGCTTCATGAATTGGAGCTGTAGCGATACAGTTGAGGGATCTTGAGAGTAATAGTGAAGAGAAAGCTTTCATCAGTTTTCCTTTGCAGTGTTGCATCACCAAGTCTGTTGGTTGTCATGCTGCTTCTGCCCTTCCTGTTCCCTAACAGCTGTTGATTCTTGTATGCTGAGAGCTGTTGAATGAGTTTGTGGCCTGAAGGTTGCTTGGGTCTAATAAATAGCCCTCTGCAAATCATTGTATATCCAGCCTGGATCAGTTCAGTGCTGGAGGGATGCTATGTTGAAAATCAGATTAGCCTTAGTTGTGCAAGGCAGAGAGCAATGCAGATGGCTCAAGGTGGAAGCGAGTGGGACAGGGGAGATCCTTTGGTTGGCACTGTTCCCGAGGAAGGCATATTACGAAGCTGTGGCCTTGATTAAAGACCTTTAAACTGCCTTCGTCTTAGCTGAAATGTGGTAAGCTTGGTGTTTCCTACACCTGTTCGAAAGTTTTGAACTTAAGCCACCACTGTAGGCAGTATGGTTTTAAAGATACTTCAGTATTAAACCCTGCCTCAAAGCACATCAGTTATTTTTAGTTTAGCTATTTACATCTGGCACGAGTGCTGCTGCTAAAAGATGCTCCCGTGGTGTCTTTGCTGTATTGTTTCCGTGCATGCCCCAATTCCAAACCTGCACAACCCCAGTGACTGAACTGAGACTGAAACTTGATTTTGCTCTGCTGCTATCTCAATGTGTGTTGGCAAAGGGGAAGAGGCAGAAATGACTACTGGGGGAAAGGTGGCATTGAAGTTTGTTGCTCAATTCTTGACTGCATAGCTATAGCATAATTGTATCTTAAGAGCAGACCCTGGCTTCTGGAAAACTATGTTCAAGATAGTAATACCAGGATTGAAATACAGACTTGCTTCAGCATCTGGGATGAACAGTTGCTGGTTTTCAAATAATGCGGTGTGTGGTTAGGCAAACAAGTGTGTGCGCTTTCATTGGTTCCTAGCTGTTAGAGAGGCTAGTACAACTCTGGCTTCCTTTCCCATGTGATAATAGTGTGGATGCGGTGGGAGAGTAACTTAGGTTGTTCTGCTGGCCCCCACCCCTCACTCTGCTGTTGTCCTTTCCTGATGTATTTAAGACTATCCTCTTCCATAGGTGTTGATGTTTCTTTGGCTGGAATATTTAAAAAATACATTTCTTCTTACATTTGGCTATAAACTGCATTTTGAGTACAGTCCAGAGAAATTCAAGTGGCGTCCGATGTAAATCCTTGTCCCAGCCATTTTCTCAGCGTGCTGTTAATATAGGCATTTATTGAAGCTGATCTCGGCTTCCAGCTATTCCTATCCACATCTGGCAACACCCTTCATAATGTATTTGGACACCGTAAAGTTACAGAATTATATGCCAGTAAGTAGTCTTAATCTGCCTAGATTCCTAGGCTTAGGGAAATGGCTATGACTTCTGCCAGGTAGTACTGGCAAAAATAAATAAATCTGTTTTGCAAGGAGTAAGACTTCCCAGCTTTGCTGGAAGTAGGGGATTTATATCTTGGACTGTGTTGTTTCACACACAGCTGTTCTATGATAGGGTGGTTGTTCTGTAACTTCGAAATACACGTAGCAATGTGCATCTAGGGCAAGGTTTCTTGGTCTTGACCCACTTATTAGATCTGGATTTTTAATTTGTTTCTTTGAATGAGTTAACACTATGACATTTTTTCCCACCCCAACGTCATGTTGAGTGAGCCTTGTAGCTGCAGAGATTTTTCTGGAATAGTCTCAAATAAGATACATTGCAGTGATCGTACTTGAGATGCCCACGTATTATACAACAGGTCAAGTTCTTATTTTCAGGAGGTAGTATTGAAGTAACAAGATGACTTGTGGTCATACACACTTGTAGTGTGTACTTGGCACAGAAAGCCTTTCTTTGTTCTGGGTGCTGACATATATGCAATGTGGAGCCTGTACACAATGACATTTTGTCTGACATGTCCACCACATGGATGAGGGCAGCATTTACGTCAGCATCTTTAGGCTAAGGCTATGGAGACACACAGATGATACTTGTTTTCTTGCAGTAATGTAGGTTTCTCAAGTAGAGTCTCGTTTGATACTGTCCAGTTAGTTTTTCAGTTTTCATAATCCTGAGAATGCATTGTTTAGCTTAATAAAACTGTTTATTACTATTTCTGGATTTTTTGATTGTGTTTTCTCTGCAGTATGTCTGGGAAGTCTCACTGTTCTGTGACTTTGGTTATATCAAAACTTGGTGGACGAGGAGGCTTTGTCACAGCAACCTTGTGTATGGGGGCTGATAGTGTTTGTTAATAACAACTGGACCTAGCTGGAAGGGCTTTGAGACGGGCAGGGGGAATGCACAACTTGGAACCCATCAGAGTGACTACTCAGAAATGCCTGCCTGATGTTTCGTTAATGAGTATCTCACAAGTACCTCTCTTTACATTCTTGCTTTAGGTAAATCATGTTGTGCACAATGGAGGATTATACAAAAGGCCTTTCAATGAAGCTTTTGAAGAAACACCGATGTTGGTTGCTGTGCTGACCTACGTAGGCTATGGTGTTCTCACTCTCTTTGGGTATCTGCGAGACTTCATGCGGCAATGGAAGATCGAGAAGTGTCAAAACGCAATAGAAAGAGAAGAACAAAAGGTAACCACTGGGAAATATCAATGTTTAGTGGGAAATTGTGTGGCTGAGGCTATAGTTCAAGCATTTCTTTGTAGAGCAGTATTGCTCTGTTTTCTGCTGTTTTCCTTACCTTCTAAATACCCAATATGTTATGCTACTACTGGTGTGTTGTTATACAAAAATATGTTTTAGTTGGGTTATTTTTTGGTGGACCAGTTACGTTGTCTGCTTCACTGCAAAGCTGTATCAACAGTTACATCAGCATACTGAGAGCAGCAGAAACAAGGGTTTGAGGAAGAGAGACTTGATCTGCCAGCACCAGCAGCTACAGAAGTGCTATTCGAAGGATCTTCCAACCTAGACGATTCTGTGATCTGGTTTGAGTTTCACAGCAGTGGGAGGCTTTCTAACACTGCTCTGGTAGCCATCTGTTTTGATTTGGAAACATGCTATTAATTCTCTTTAGCTTGAGTAGTTGCAAAGAAAATCTTGTGTGTAAGAACCTGAGCACAAGCTGGGTGATCTTAAACTCACATGAGGTCCAAGACACTACTAGTGGGTTAGCTAATAAGTAATTAGAGGTACTGACTCTTGGTTTAATGATAGCATTTAAAAAAAAAACAAAACCTATTAATGAGAGCTGCTGTTACCAGGTAAAAGGTCTTGCCAGCTCCAGCAGTTAGTCTGAGATAAATAATTTTGTTGTTTAAAATCATTTTTAGAGTCCCCACTGAGGTTACAGTTAAAAAGCTGCCATTTAAACTTGCAGTTCACAAGGCATTTCCTGCTAACTCTGTGTGAGCCCTCTTAGCATAGTGTGAATACCAGTGAGCTTTGTTCCTGAAGTGGAGTGGATAGGCTTACTCTAGCTCGTTGGGGTTCTGGTTTTCTCAGCCGCTTTGGGGAACTGATCTGGCTTATAAACTTTAAGGCAGTCCGATTTTTGCTTGCTGGTTTCTGGTTCTCTGGGTGGCCACGTGAGCAGTTGGCTATCAGAAAATAAGGGTGGGGGGAGGCAGGTCAGGAATGCAAACAAATAACTATGGATGGGGGGGTGGAGGAGAAAAGACAAGACTCCTTTTGGAGGCAGCACTGGGGTGAAGTTGACATTATATTATGGTAGATCAGCTAAGATACAGTAAAGCAACCAATGCCTAAAATCGTTTCACAGTAGCTTCTTTGTGTAAGTACCGTGAGGTGGAATTAAGCTGACTCATAGTAAGGCACTTAATTCCAAAACAGAAACATCCTTATAGGAATTTAATGAAGAATAGATACTACATATTCATTAACAGTACAGGAAGTTAAATTGACACTATTTCCAAAACTGACTTCTGGAATCAGGAAGTAAAATCTTGATCTGTTATAGCAGTTACAGTATCTGAATAAGCATTGCTAGCTAAATCTCTGTAACTTGATGTGTTCTTTAAATTCGTTTCAGCTACTTTGTTTTATATCACCTGAGACACTGTATTTTTGTATGTGTAAGCTAGAAATAGAAACAGAAAGGAGTAAACAGCTGTAGAAATATACCAAGGCTAGATATCAGAATAAAAGTTGAAATGTTGGCTCATACTCATGGTACCTGAGGATTTGAAAGGGCCAGCTGAGGGTGTTGGTGCAAATTAGATCAGTTACTCTATACGGTAGTTATTGTATTTTGGTTAAATGCTTGTTGTGTTACAAACACGTATGGTGCAATCCTGCTTACAGTAGCCCTTTTCTGTGAGAGCAGTCATGAGGAGGAGACCTCGTGCAGCAGTTGTAATTTGGGGGTATATTATTGATGTGAGGCTCTCCATAAAGACTGTTACACATGATGCGAGCAAAGAGTTTGTTAGCAACTGATTTTCCTAGTTCTAAAAGAAATTTAGTCTTAACCTTTTTTTCCTTTATAAAGAAATCTTAGTATTGCTTCCTCACCTGAAAGAGATTTGTTTAACAAGCATACCTCCTGGACAGATGAATTGAAACCCTTTGTCTGTGGATCATGGCTTGCAGGGAAGAGCTGTGTGTGTTCTGTTTTTGTTTTGTCCGTAGGATCTCCATGGACGGATCTAGTGAGAAGTGCTTTTTATCTGAAGGATCTGTTTGCTGTGTGGTATGTCATGAGTAGCTCAGTGAATACTGCAGCAGAGTGAAAAATGGGAAATCCTGTATTGAAGAGTTTTGGTGTTGAAGAAATCCCAGTGTAGTGCACTTCCCTAACTCAAGCTTCTAGTGCTTAGGTAGGAACAGCTGTTTCCAATATTGGACAAACAGCAAATTGATCATGTGAGATCCAGAACTTGCAGCACTTAACCTCACACTTCGGTGCTTTGAGCTTTGTTTGCCTGCATATGAATTGTTGCAGTGTATCTAGTGTGGGAGCCAGGTTTTATTTTGGTATAGGAGGGTGCTCAATGACTTCTTTTGAAACAGTTTGTCCTGATTTTCAAATATTTGAATCTATCAAGCTGCTGGCTGACAGCCCAATCATCTTTTAGTAAGGAAATAGATACCAATGTGCATAAAATTACTTAAAAAACTTTTTTTTAAATACATGTAGTTCAGAGGAGCCCTGCAGTTGTTCTGAAGTAGTGTCTGGCAGATTTGTAACCTCTATGTGGAAAGCAACATTTTTCGTACATAAATTTTAAAGAGCTAGCTAATTGTTTTTCCTAAGTATCAGGCAAAAGGGTTAGCTTTAGCTTTCTGAAATAATTCTTAAATTACTTTGTAGGTGAAGAGTTCAAAGCAAAGCCATTGAGAGTAACTGTAAATGAACAGTGTGCAAAGATGTTTTGTGTGAGCAGAACTAAATTACGTAGTGTGAGGATGGATTTCATACGGGGCTGAATGAACTGGTCCTGAAAGTCATGGAACTGAAGTATATCGGTGTTCTGTGGTGTATTCCTGAAAGTGATTGCAGTGTACAGCATAGAGTAAGCTTAGGTGCAAAATGTGGTGTTAAAAAAAACACAAACATTTAAAAAAAACACCCTTCAGTTTTTGTATGTTTTGGAGGGCGCTTCATTTCAGTAGAGCAAATCCTTCCTTAAACAGTCACTTAACAGCATGTGTACCAGAACTAAAAAATGAAAGTGGATGGGACTAACTTAAAGAATAGGCTTTCTAAGAGGTTTATATTGGGACTGTCTCTGACAGTGGGTAAATTCCTTGTTATTTATTAGAGAGCAGTGCATTGCAATGAATGATTCTAGAAAAACTAATATTCACTCACCAACGATACACAAAAATGTAGAAAGGAACAGGCTTTGCTAGTACGGATTTCCAGGAATTAGTCTTTGATGGGTTTTGGCTTCATTTAAAACCTATCCAGCTGGGCTTTTCCTGGAACCCCCTGTTATGTAGCACATCCTGTCAGAAACATTATCAGCCTCTTTTAGGCACGGGTGAGTGGAAAGATTAACAGTTCTCAATTACCCTGGAGTCTGTTTATGCATATCCAGTTTAACCTAATGCTTAGTCATAACCTTCTCACTTGCTGTGCTCGTAGTGTTTTACAGGTAGGATGAAAGCTGCTTTTACATTTATCCCAGTCTGATTTCCTTACTGATTACATTGTATATGTTGTATATGGGAGCAAATATCTAAATGAGAATGCTAACTCTGAGCGTAGAGAGGTTTCTTGCCAATGTAGAACGTACTTCTAGCATTCTGTGATTCATTTGGGGTCTTCAGCGGGATTCCTGTGAACAAGTATCTTAGGGGCAGTAAGCTGGAGTCCTTTGCCTCAGTGTTTTCTTAGCATCTGTACAGCTCGTTGTAGGCCCACTGAGGATACAAAGGCTACCCACAGTTGTTGCTCCACGTTTTCCTGACTCACGTAGCAGGAGATAGAACTAGTATTTCTGCTTCCTTTCAGAAGTCTGAAGTTTGTTGTAAGTGTTGACTTGACTTCCATTCAGAGCTTGTTTTGTATTATCAGGGAATGCTTTATGTGAATTGCAGATAAGCCTCGCTGGTGCTCATAGCACCATTTGTTAGCTTAGGTGCAATGCCGAGAGAACTTGGCTATAAAAGCAACATAATCACTGCATTTGCATGTTGCCATGCCCCAAGCTAATGGTTACAAAGCCCTCATTATGACCTTCATTTGTAGTATTAATTTACAATATGATGAAATCTTGGGTTTACAAATCACCTGTGCTAAGGTGCTGCATCCCCAAGGGAGAACTTTGTATTTCCCTTGTTTCACTCTTTTTTTTTTTGAAATTGCTGTATCTTTCAGGCTTCTGGGAGATCGCTATTATTTAGGTTTCTGCATCTGGCTTCACTTTACTAAGTGGGATGTGTTCTAGGCTTCAACTGACAGGAACAGAACTGTTTAGGATTTCTTAGCTCCGTGTTAGTATCATTTCAGATGGAAGAACATGTTCCTTTTGCTCCCTAATTTGGGAACAGTATATCCTTTGCAGTTGTTTGAGTGGATGGTTACTCGGAAGATTACTCAAAGAATCAGCTTACTCCTAGAATGTTTTTCCTCCAAATAAAGCAGTTCCACCTAAGGTCGATATCTCTTTTTGGCTACAAAGACTGGTGGATTGGGAATAGGATGAGAACTTGATGGAATAAATAATAAGCTCCAAAGATCATTTAAATGGAGCAGTGACTGCTTCCAGCAGAGCAGCTAGGACACTGTTGCAATAAAGCACTGTGGTTACAAATGCCAAACATTTGAAACAGTATGGATTGAGAGACTTTTGCCTTCCCAAAATGTTTTTTTTTGTAGTTGAAAGGTTTGAAAATATTTCATTTCCATGAGGAACTCAGCTGGCCTTTTTTCTATTCTCCTTGCTGCTCTCTCTCAGGAATGCCCCACCAAAACAAACAAACAGCAGGCAAACCGTCTGACCCTGTGTGCCAGCTCTGAAAGAGGGTTCTCAAACTCCAAACTTGTTTCTGAAAAGTAGTTGTAGAAGCATACAGACAGTTAGTCGCTGCTTGTTTGCTGTAGTTGAAAGCCTGTAGTGGTTTGCAAAGGTACAGTATCCCTACCGTCTCCCGTTTTTGTGTTCTCAACTGCGTGGGTCAAGAAAACCTCTCGGTGGGATTAGGATTATTGAGGGAACAGGTAGTTCAGTTTTTCTTCATGCCAAGATGGCACTACCTGTTTATCCTATTTCAAGGAACCCTCTTATAAGAGCTAGCTGGGAGTGGCTTATTGCTGGGGGTGAAGGGGAGGATGTACGGAGGGGCAGACATTAAGCTGATGCATCACGTAAAGCACATTGCTATAATCTTGGTGCTTCCCTGGTACCCCCAGAAAGTAAGGCTAGTATCCTGTATTAGACATTAGTTCCCTTACCCATAACTTGCTCCTTGAATTCCTGTTGAGTTTTAAGACACTTTTTTCCTTAGGATAATCTGAGATTTAGAGAACTCTTACTTCACAGTTAAATCAATTTCAAGTTATGCTGTTGGCTTGTAAGATCCTACTTGCATTATATCTCTCGGTGGTGTCAACCTGTTGTGGGTGATCATCTTTATCTCACCAGCTGAGCTTGTTACTCTTCCTGCTTTGTCAGCCTGGCTTTCAAAATAAAGCATACTTTATCTGATCAGAAATCTGAGGTGAGATTGGACTGTATCAGCCCAGGCGTACCTGCTGGAGTTAGTACAATGACTCACTTCCAGCCTCCACTCCTAGCCAAGAACCTGGGATGAAGTTTCAGTCGATTTCCTGGGTCACATAGTTAGTGTGCTTGAATAACTGCTGCAAAGCTGAATTGTCAAGCAAGGGTGGTTAAGAAAAGCTGAAAATGGTTTAAAATGTTTCAGTAGCTTATAAGTAGATGTAATAAGTTCAAATCCCTCAAGTATTGTTCTTCTAATGTGCCAATTTTTATTTAACCTCTTTGCTTCCCCTAGCCCTATAAAATGCTCTAACGGAGTTGGATGCTTTTGGATAACTATTTGGATTCTGTGTCACGAGTCAGGATTTCACTCTATTGCCTCAAATATTGTCATGCATATCAGGACTGTGTATCAGAGTACAGTAGCAATGTAACTTTTCATATATGCAGATTTTGAATGTGTTTTTCGATACCAAGGTGTTTTTCTCCATTGTAGCAGTGGCCAAGTTTTTTAGTGGTTCAGGCTTGAAACTAACCTTCTGCCTGAGACAGTGAGATGCTGAAGGTGAGGAAGGATAGAACTGTGTAGCTACTTCAGGAAATGAATGACTTTCTGTAGGATTACAACTTTATCACCTGACTAGCTACCCCTGTTAAGCTCATTTGACAGAGGACTTTCAGAGAAGACATGACATGCGTGAAATGATGCCGAACTGTAAAGTAAAGGAATATGGAAGAAATAATTGCCCTTTGGTGTATCTTAGCTCATAGAAATGCTGCCTGCCTTTGAGGTCGAATATACTTGTGATTGATTCCCTGGAGGAGACAACACTGGCTAAGTTTGGTTTGTTTTTCCATAATTGAAATGATGGAAACGAGTATCTTTGTGCCTTTTGGGCATGTCATTATGCGCAGGCAAAGCAGAGGGGGAGTTAGGTGCAGCTATGTCTACTTGGGAGTTAGTTCTTTGGGGCTTTGTCTTTCCTGTGCAGCTTCTGGTAGGAGGATGCTAAGAGGTGGACCTAAATGCTGCTTTTACTCTAAGCTGAAAGTTGTGAAATCATGAAATGTGGAAGGTAAAGGGAAAAAAAGTCCTCTTCCTTCAGTTGAGCATTGCACATAAAAGCTTGTCAGTGCTCATTTGTTTGAGATTATTTAAAAAACTGGCGTAAATACTCCCAGTTTTGCTTCAGTAGTATAAATGTCAGGCTAGTACTAGCATTTGGTCAGACAGATATTCTATCTTGCCTATCATGTCACCTAAAATAAAATGCCTCTGTCCATGTTTTCATTCCTATTGTGAAAAACAGGAAGAAATGTGATGCTGGCTCTTACCCTTGTCATGAAGTCTACTTTTTCCTTTTGTAGATTTTTACAAAGGCATGTTTTTGTGACAGTAGGAAATTAATTATGCATTCTTACTGTCACTGGATGTCAAACTTCCCTTTAATTGAAAAGTAATAATGGAATCTTATGACTTTGGTACGTTTTAAGTAGGCCAGAAAAACATGTTCTTGAATGCTCAGATGTCCTTGCACTTGTCACACTTAGTTTGACGTTTTTGTGTGTTATCCATTCAAGACAGCCACTTAGTTTTCCTGAAAAATGTTGGAAGGGAAGCTAGAATTCAGGAAATGCTCATGCAAAGAAATCCTGTTGGACTTGCTTGATGGATGATAAGCTGTGATGAACAGAGGTGCCATAATGTAGCTTAAGAGTTTGGATTCTGTGCTAAAAAAAAAAATGTGGTAAGCTCTAAGAATGAACTCTCTGATAATAGTAATGCTGCTATATTAAATGCATTTCTTACGTATGAAATAAAATATAGCAGAGTACCTCAGTTTTAAGTCTTTGTATATTCAGGAAAGCAATGCATACTGTCTGGTGCAAAAAAAACGATTGCATATTCCCTTGCTCTGCATAATTCTGAAGACTGAATCCAAGTCTGTTGTAAAGATTATACACCCATGCATCCCACAAAGTGGGTTTTTGCTAGTTTCCAGGTAGATTGTCTCCTTGACTAACCAATGAAGTCGGCCATCAGGTTGATAATAGAGCTGGAACAAGAGCCAAGAGATTTCAAGTCGCAGTCAAGTTCAGAGAACAAGACCTCGTTGCATCGTTAGGACTTTCCAAGTCAGTTTCTGTATTGCTTTTAGCACACTCTCACCCATACATCAGAATTTTTGAGGCTTTACAACTTGAAGCATGACCTAATGCTGTGTCTGTTTTTTTTCTAGTTGTGATTGATGGCTTCTAGATGATAAGAGCTACTTAAGGTTTGATGAAAAGTAACTAGAAAAAGCATGCCTGTTCTTTACTAAGCTTTTTATTTGTTATACACAAATAAGCACCGACTGTTGAGGAAACCTTTGGGGCAGAATCCTTGGGGAATCTTTGGGGATTTGCAGATTGAAAAAATTTGAAAATCACATTTAGCAGGTAGACTTTGCACCACTACTTGAACCTCTTCAGTTGCTGTCTTTGTTTTGCTGCTGTATCACCTTCAAGTAATTTTGTGCTGGTATGTACTTGCAGAAGTAATAATACTGTATTTAAAATGCTTTGGGTGGAATTGGTTTCAGGAGTTGAGTGAAGAGCTCTTAACTTTCTCCTGTGTTTTCTTGACCTTTCATTTTACAAATTGTGTCAGAAAACAATTTATTCCTCTTATTTCCGATTTGCTGTGATACATTCTTTCCTCTTACTTGGAGTGCTTTTGATGTGTTTCAGGACTTTGTCCCATTGTACCAAGACTTTGAAAATTTCTACACCAGAAACCTCTACATGCGCATTCGAGACAGCTGGAACCGTCCAATCTGCAGTGTGCCAGGGGCCAAAGTGGACATGATGGAGAGAGTTTCCCATGACTATAACTGGACATTCACGTGAGTCAAAATTGAAGGAAAGGCTTCCAACCGTTATTTTTAGTTAGGGAGTCTATGAGAGCAAGTTAGAGGCTGTGAGGTTAAAGGAGCAGCGAATTATGTTTGAGTTGTCCACTGGCTTGAATTAAATAATTTTGTTGTTTTGAACCACATCTGGCCACCAAGATTATTTTTATATAATCTTTTGATATTAACGCCTACTAATGCCTCTGACTATGCTAAGATTTAATTGGCCTGCTCCTATAGTAAAATTAATGTCTTTGTGTGTGATGATCAGAAGCTGGGGTAGGTAGTTACTTCAGATTGCATTACTACTTGTGACTTTTTGTGCTGGTTTAGAATCAGTCCAGATACTTGATTTAAATGTTGATGCTGAAACTGAATTTAGCATGATTGATTTGAGTCAGAACTGAAATAGACTGAGGAAACAAAACGAGAACTTTAAGGAGAGGGTTTTTTACAAATTGGAAATGACATACCACAAGTTTGTGTGAAGAGGTTTGCAGCATAGCATTTGGTGAAACTAGTCGTGTCTCTCCTTAGCTTTCAGGAGGAAAATAATTAAAACTTTTTTCCAGTAGACTTCTTCCTTAATCTCCTTGTCACGTAGCATTAGCACAGCAGTGCCAGATGTGTTTCCTTTCTGCAGTTAAAGGATATCCTGCTTGAGGGGCTGCCAAGTTAATTGATCTAGAGTCCGTATTTTGTAATCGGGAAGAAAGTTGTATGTTCCTGGGATGGTGAAGGGGGACATGTCACAGAAACAACAAATAGATTGAGAAGCCTCAAGCAATGCTAGATACAATAGCATAAATGCTTCTTAATGTGTAAACTGTTGTGGGAACTTCCACTTTTAGTTTGAGACCACAAGAGAGGGAGAACATCTTTTTCACTGATAATTTCAGTTTCATAATGAGGGTCAACACTGGAAGAAAAATGCTGTTGGTTCTATTGACTTTTTTAATGTTTAATTCTAGGAAACAGAAATAAGAATCTTCTGGTGTAGTTGGTTTTACAATTGTATATGTGCTAACTTGTGATGTTTTTAAAACACAGGTATACAGGGAAAGTGATAAAGGGCATTATTAATATGGGTTCCTACAACTACCTTGGATTTGCACAGAACAATGGGACTTGCCAACAAGCAGCAGCTAAAGTTCTGTCCCAGTATGGAGCTGGGGTGTGCAGCACTAGGCAGGAGATGGGTAAGTTGGAGTAAGATAGGATGCTTCCTGACTGTATGTTTCAAAGTCTTTAAATTTGATCTCAGGTCTTTTAAGCATTACTTGTTCCAGCTCTTGAACTTCAGACTAAGCAATAAAAGAGTCATTACTTTAGTGGAGACGACTTGCTGGGTGTAGTTTATACAGGACTGCTGTTTATTTGCTTTTTTTCCTGATGTGTGTGTGTGTGTAGTTTTTTTTAGTGTTCCTTACAGTCTTTATTCGAAACCACATACTGGTTGATGGAAATACTTCTTGTAGAATACAGCAGTAGTGAAAGCTTCTCACTCTGAATTTGTTTTATGTGCAGGAAACTTGGACAAACATGAGGAGCTGGAAAAGCTAGTTGCCAGATTTCTAGGTGTGGAATCTGCAATGGCATATGGAATGGGCTTTGCAACCAACTCTATGAACATTCCTGCTTTAGTTGGCAAGGTATGGCTCACGTTACTAGTAAAAGCATGGCTAACAAAGACCATGATGGTCCAGTTTTCTAAAAGCTATTTATTTTTTCTTCAGTGACAGCCCTTGCAGATATTTTCTGTGGAAACTATAGGTTGCAGTACGCATCACTGACCTTTGCCAAAATCTTTTGGGCAACAGCATTCTAGGAAATGATAGCACTCGATCTCGTCCTCTTTCTGGGAGAAAGCATAGCATGTTATGGCTTGCTTCCTCAGGCTACTCATTAGTATATGAAATGGTGGCTGATTGACTGAAGGTATTTTGATGCTCTTCAGACACTTCAGAAGTGACTGTTGTGAGGCACACAGATGAGCTGAACTGCATGTTGGTACATAAAGGATTTATTGTTCGAGTGACATCTGAAAAATCCTTACTTTGAAGGAGCTAAGTTCTCCTAGAAAAGCTATTCAAGAGAAGTAAGGTGAAATGGAAACGCTGATTATATCTACTGCGTGCCCCATAAAACAGTACGCAATGCAGCCTGAGTGTCTTGCATCTCAAACTAGTTTTAAAGTTATTGGAAAATGAAATGGAACAGAGTTCTTTGTATCTTCTGGTGCAAAATATATGTTCTCTTAGCTGCTATCTTGAGCAAAATAATACAAGTACTGGAACTATTTATTCTTTTTGAAGATGGTTCACTGTTAGCCTAGCATTACAAACCTATTTGTCCCTGTGTAGTGAATTATTTCTTCCTTTATTCCACTTATTTTTCTCCTTTCTGAAATCACTTTCAGATTATGAATTTGCTGCACTTGTTCTTCACAGCAACTTTTCCTCCTGGTGATTCTGTTTTTGACTAGCTTTAGTGTCTTCCTACTCTTCATGTTATCTGTAACTCTGAAGCAACAGTGTCTACTTAACATACCAAGAGAGAAGAGGCATTATGTTTGAAATACCAGATTTCCACTTTTTTTTAATTTATTTATTTTGAATATGATGCCTGAGAAATGCAGTGTTTCACATCTAGTCTTTTCTGGAGTCAAATGTCTCTACAAAGCTATGTTTTTAATGATGTATCCTTATGTCTTTTACTCGGTTTTTGCTGCTTCTTGTCTTCCCACATCTCCCTGATTTCTCTTGGATAGAAAAATGATACATAATTTCTGAGAGAACTTTTGGATTTAGAAGTCTACTTAAACATACCTTTGACTGTCTGTGTGTTCTGTTGTAAGTCAGAAATTGCCTATTATCGCAGTTAGTCAACCTTTCTTTTTGTGTATGCGGATCCCACTATATCTTTAATAGCTTATCAGAACATCCTTGAGACACCTCACGCAGCTCCTTAGCTGTCACATTTGAACTTTAACTGTTTTTTACAATCACTGAAAGAATCTGAACAGTAAATACCAAGGTATGTATTGTAGCTGTTTTCATGCAGGACTTGCACGTTTAATAATCCAGCTCTTTTCATGTTCAGATGGATACAACAATCTGCACTGTGTTAGTAATAAGCCTACTTAGTTTTTGCGCACTTTATTTGAAGTAGTAAGAAGTTTTTGCCTCATAACCTTAGAAATGCCCTAATACTCAAGTGAATACTCCAAACAGAAAATGTTCTCTTCGGAAGAAAAGAGTTCCTGTCAAATGAACCCTTTAATGGTTTGGAACATTCACTAAATGCGTTTTCATTTGGCTGCCCAACATTGCTCCTTGCTGCAATTTTGATTTCTTCATTGTCTGCAAATAAAAACTCACATAAATCAAATCTTGAGTTCTGGCACCACCCAGTATATGATTGGCTGGGTGTGCATAGCCTGTTTTTTCAATGCTTTGTCAGTCTTCAGTGAAGCCGAAGGACTCCTGTGCTTGATTAAACTTTTGGGCTCTCATCTCATGACTGTTTGTGTTTTTCTGCATGTCCTAGATAGATTTTTGGGGTACAAAATTTCTTGGAACATGAGTTCTTGGACGTTTATTACATATTACTTATTACAAATATAATCAGTAATGACAATATCATTTGGCCAGGAGTTGTTTCTTTGGCAGTCACTAATACAACTTGAAACTAATTATTTACATTATATCTGGGCAATTATATTAAAACTTACTAATTAGCTTAAAACACAAGCCATTGCAATAAAGTTATTTGTGTATGTATTACTGGACTACCAGTTCTGTTTTTGCTCTGCAGAATCCTTATATACGTGACTTACATTGCTATGTAATCCACTCTTAATAGCAACAAATATGACCCGACAATTCTAGGATTTTACTCTACCCCTGTAATGTGGTCAACCAAAAGAATCCAAAAGCTTCATCAGCATCACCCAGGCTTTGTGCAGTGTGCCTTGTCAACAGTAACTTCTACTAAGCAAATGTTGAAAAGAGGTACAGCTAGGTATACGTTGGAAGTTGTATTTTAGCACTGTTAAAGCATCACTAAAACCAGGTCTTTCTGCACCTGGTGGTCTTCAACAGGAGACCCACTGTTAAACAGACAAGTGATCAGCTGCTTCGTACAGTCACTGCCAAGTATGGTGAGCGTGGACAACAGGTAATGTGGGACTTAAGGATTATATAGTCAGAAGTCATTGGACTGAGAGAATGCTAGGCTACAAAACTTGCCTAATTTGAAGTAAGTGTCATTAATCTTGTTACAGTAACTAGCTAATAATAGCATACTGTACTGCCTTTAGCACAGAGCTTTGCATCATAGCTTTGGACTGACAGAGGCTAGATAGTGGAGTTAAAGCAATGGTGCTCGAAGGATCTTACTTTGGTTGTTAGGAAACCAACCAAATTAACTTCCGTGTATAGTCAGTTTGAAATTAAGTGCTCAGGTCTGAATTCCACAAGTCATTTATATAGCACTTTGTCGTAAAATGTGGCTTTCACTTAAGTTCTCATTTCTGCTTTGTAGGACGCAAGTTGTGGGATCTTTACTGGCATATATTGCTCTTGATACCTGTAGTGTGATCCCCAATTAGTGTTAGTCACCTAGCTACTCTCTCAAATGTAAGTTGGCTGATAAATGCAACCAAAGCCTTATCATTGTGATAGCATCACTCCTCTGTTTTAAATACATTATTGTACCTACATTACTATTGCTGTACCGAACCAGTGATTTCTTTGATACTTTGTCCTTTCTTGAGAAGCATGAATTATTAGATTCTTTACTTCTGCTTCAGTTTTATTTATTTATTTTTGGTCTAATTGAATGTCCTTCTGCTATAGAGGGTCAAATAAAGGGCTACTCAACAATTCGTTGCATCTTCTTTCTCTACCAACCACTCATATGGGTACTTATGGAGAAGCCTGTTCTAGACTATTAATCTCATCATCTTTTTTTAATCTATCATTTTTTTCCTACTTCTTACCATTTAAGAAGGATGCTAGTACTGGTTTATTCAGCTGTTATAGTTGTGTTTAACAGGAATACCCTGTGACATAGTATACATGCTCATGTCCTGTTCCAAATAGCAAATACTAGTTGGAGACTTCCATGCTGCTTATGTTAGTCTCCAAAATATGCAGGGTGAACCTTTCTTGTAACAGTAGTTGGAACACTTAAGATTTAGTGCCGTTCATGGGGAAGACCAGTCTCAGGTTTTCCAAGAATGTAGAATGCTTCTAGATACATTGCAATTGAAGTGCAAAATTTCCCTTATTGTGGAGAAAATACTCCTATTGTCTGTGCTACCACATTTCGTAACTGTAGGCATTGATCAGCTGTAATTGTAGGCACTGTATCAGCTATTGATGTGTAATTGTTGCTGCTTTCAAAACAGTCATGTCCAATTAAGGTATCTTTTCAAGAATATATATTCCCTTTTTTGGAAAAATAATAAATGTAATGGTTAAGGGCTTCAGGAAACTTTGGAATTTCTCTTTACTTTTGCTTTCCTGTTACTGTCTCTTGCACGTTACCTCAATCTACAAAGCACTTGATAATTCTGGTCGTTAAAGAAAATTAGGCTTTTTGTAACCACTCTGAACACAGGTTTAGTCAGTGATTACCTTTGAATGTAAGAAACAATGCAGCTTAGTGATGAAGTCATTAATCTAGGAACTCAGTGCCCTGGATTTTATTTCTTAACACCGCTGTGGGCTTGCCAAGTGAACTGTGGCAAGCTGCTATGCTCTGTTTTACCTGGCTGTATAGGAAGATGAGTGCTGATAGTCATCATGAAACATTCAGGCATGCTCAGCTGCAGGTTTTCTAGATAGTGAAATTTAAGAAATTCTTTAAGTAAGAACAACAGTGTATTTTCATTTGCCATACTAAGGCTGCAAATTGTTTCTTTGCCAGTCTTGCCTGAACCAGCTACATTTATGTTGGAGTTCTTTTTTTTTTGTTCTTAAATGATTTATGTGCAGTTCAGATCTGAATGGTGTTGTATGTTTGACTACAAAACATAACCTTTCCAATATCTTCCTTTTTCTCCTTCTAATTCAGGGCTGTCTAATTTTGAGTGATGAACTGAATCATGCATCACTAGTGCTTGGAGCAAGACTGTCAGGAGCAACTATTAGAATCTTTAAGCACAACAGTAAGTATAAAATGGTGGACTCTGCCTTTCTGCAGGGGCTATGGGTCAGATCCGTCTTATCTTCTAATAGTTGGAAATCAAATTTCATGCAAGGAAATCAATTGCTGGTTACCTGAAAGGTCAGAAGACTGCTGCTACTTACTGTTTAATCATGGTGGATTGGAAATCCCTCATGTATTCAGTCTCAACTAGTATCACTTTTATCATGAAGCTGTGCTGGCTTACATCTCTGCATGTGAAAAGGAACATTTTGCTCTTTGGCAGTCAGGGGCAGTAGAGTTCTAACATGGCTTCTTGTTACTTTGATAGCTCAGCATAGTTAGACTCATCTAACAGTCAAAGTCATATAGTAATGTGGTCTTGTAGTGGTCTAAATTACAATTTGGGAAACAAGTAAAGTTTTTAGCCAAAGGGTAAAACGTTAAGAATACAAATGCTAAGCTTGAGAGCTATGTGTTCGTACAATGTAATTACAAAGGGTGTTTCAGGACGTGAGGCATAGATTAATTTAACTGGATTACTTGTTTTGTGTATTTTGGAAACAAATACTTAGTTATCGTTTTGCTACTTTCAGCCTCCTCCAAAGGAGAGATTTAGAATAATTCTCAGATTTAAAAATAATTTTCTTTCTATTCTCAGTGAAAGAAGTACTGGCTTCTCCTTAATTCATAAAGCCACTACCTTCATTCTTTAGCTTCTCTTTTAATATTATCATTCTCTGAGATCATGATGACTTGCTTTGAAACCTCTGGTGGAGGTAGCAAAGCTTGGGTTTCTGTAATTCTTTTTTTCTTTGTCCTACCTGATAGTGAGTCTTCTACTGTTTTTCTTGTTTCTTTTGTTTTTCTTGTTCTCTGTTGTTTGAAGACTTTTTCTTAAAGTGTAGAGTGTACTGGTAATGCTTGATATTTTTTTTGGTTTGTCATTAGCCTTGATTGCAGCATTGCTTAATTGCTGGGCAAGATCATAAAAACTTTGCGTTCAGCTTCTGCATTTGTGTAAGCATACTTCTGAATGTCGTGTCCAGTTCCAGCAATTCAGAGAACACCTGTGACAAATGCATTCTGTGAGGGATTTAGAGGCTCCGTTATTATATGGAGGGATAGATAGTGTGTGGGCATGGGGTACAAACTAGTAATGGTGAGATTATGGGATATTTTAGAAGCTTTATAGATGGTGTGGATCTTTGGAAGAGAATGGAGTAACACATCAGAATCAGAAGGCAAAATGCAAGCAATAAACTGCATGTGTTCTCAGTACTACTCCTGTTATATTCTATCCTGCTTTAATTCATTTCATTTTGCTGAGATGTTATTGGCTTCATTCATACAGTTTTTAGAAATTTTCATTTTTTTACCTCGTTCTGCAGTTTGTCCTGTTTATTAAGGTCAGACCTAGTTCTCAGACCTCCCTTCTCTGAGAGATTAGAGCAGAAGTATTTTATTCTAGTGTGCTCCGTAACTGCGCTAAACTCATCCTTTCTTTCATCCTTTCTTCTTTGAGAGATATGTTGGAGACCGTTGACTTCATCTTTTCCTGAACACTATCTTCCAACAGTAACTTGAACTATTTTTTGAATTTCTAGTCTAGTTCTAGTTCATAAGCTGCTCTTGCTGCTACACCTGCTCTAGTTTACCCATCATCTTTTCATGATTGCTTGTGCTCTTTTTCATGTCCTAGTGTTTCTATCTATTACTCAACATTTTAACTACTGTAGTTGGATTACTCCCATCTCCTTTTCTTCCTCAGTGCTTCCCCTGCCCCTCTCCTTTCCAGGATTGATTTCAGGTGTATGTATTTGCTCACATTACTCTGTCAGATCTCCTTGGATTATATGAAGTTTTTAGCTGAGGTTAATAAGGTTTCAGATTACATGGCAACTAACAGTACCTTCTGTCTAGTTTCTGATATGCTGAGCATTGTCATCATCCCCACCCTGGCTCTTCCTTTTTTCTCCCTTTCCGTTTGTTTTTAGTAGCTTCCTGTTCCACATGTGTAGTCTCTTCAGCTTCTAAACAGAAGTGACGTAGAAGTACACTTGCTTTCCTTGTTCTGCACTTTGGTCTGTCTTCTATTTATCTTCTTTGATCATCCTTGAACTTGTTGTTCTTTGACTTATTTCTATCCACAAGGACACTCTTGCTCCATAAATTGCTTTCTCTCTTCCTAATAACTAAATGCCTTTTTTTCCTTTTTTCCCCTCACCCCTCCCCTCACTTGCTGCTTTGTACTTCTAACTTGGGATGGTCAAATTCTTCTTTGCAGTTCATAGTCACCCATTCCCTTTAATCTCACCTATAGGCCCGCAGCTAGATGAAGTTCATGCTTATTGACTTATGTATGGTCCGTCCTCCCCACTGGACCAATTTATGTGTTTCTGTGGTATTGCTATCTTTAGTCATTGTCAAAGTTCAAGCCAGTAGCTGTTTTGGTACCATTTAACAGTAATTTCTGGTGCAGATATGCAAAGCCTGGAGAAGCTGCTCAAAGATGCTATTGTGCATGGGCAACCTCGTACACGGAGGCCCTGGAAAAAAATCCTTATCTTGGTGGAAGGAATATACAGGTACAAACTATTCTTTATATTCCTGAGACCCTGCACATGAGATCTAGCTGCTTAGTATTTGAGTTCCGTTGTCAAATTTGTCAAATCAAACAACGTTAACCACTTACATAGTTATTTCATGAATCTCACGTGTGAGATTTAAGCTGAGGTATGTATATTTCACATCCTGGACATTGTGTTGCTAGTATTGTAGCTGCACATGGCGTTGTCACAGTGTTGCCCACATCTTGATCAGACTGTAGAAGCTGATCTAAGTTGATTATTTATATCAGTGATCTAAATTGATTATTTATATCAGAGCTGAGGTCTTAATTCGCTTGTCTATTCCATTATTTCTGTGCTCACTAGATGATGCTAGTGCATGGAATTACGCAAATAGAATATTTTTTTTCTGAGTGAGTAGGAGTATGTAGTAGGCTTAGTCGTGTTAAGTGTTTAAATCACGGTGAGCTTCAGCACAAAATGGGGTGTTTTGGAGTGTTGTTTTTGAAAGCCTAGTCAGCTCTTAGATCTAAAAACAATAGGTAAATAAGATGGCAGATCAGAATACTGACATGAGGGTGGAAGTAAAAAGGTTATCTTTGTAAAATAATCACTGAACACATTCCTTTGCCTCTAACTTACTGTTGCTGCTACTATTTATTCAGTATGTCAACATCCCAGAGAAGTTAAACAAGTAGAATATAGTTACCTGGACATTAGGTGCAAAGAGGATGTATTTTTCATTTCTCTGCAGAATGTAAACGTGTATAGCCATTCTTATGTTATCACAGTTAATGAGAGTGGGGGGAAAATGCAAGTTTAGTGATTTGGGGCTCTAGAAAGAGGTCCCAACCATTAAATCAACTTAAAATAAATTTCTGTTTCTCAACAGTATGGAGGGATCCATTGTCCGTTTACCTGAAGTGATTGCCCTTAAGAAGAAGTACAAATCCTATCTGTACCTTGATGAGGCTCACAGTATAGGTGCCCTGGGTCCCAGTGGCCGGGGTGTAGTGGAGTATTTTGGACTTAATCCTGAAGATGTGGATGTTATGATGGGAACATTCACCAAAAGCTTTGGAGCTGCTGGAGGATACATTGGGGGCAAGAAGGTAAAATGCTGGAAACGTCATGGCTGTTTCAGGCTGATGGTGGATTGCTTCACTAAGCATTTCAACATTGATTTGTTTCTCAAGTTGCCCTGATCGTCCATTTGCTTCATAATTTTACATGCTGTCTAGTACGGTGAAAGACTGCAATGCGGAAGAGCCTAGTCTAATAAAATACCTCAATTTTATAGATCCCATGTGGTCAGTGATGAGCTCAGTTTGCAGAATGTACAGTCGGGGTGTAAAATCTTTTTAGGAAGTGTTAGGAACCAGGAAGCAGGAATTTTTCAACGTTACTTCTAATGAGAGTAGCAGGAAGAATGCCAAAAACTAAAGTTCTTTAGCTCATCTGGTGGAAAATCCCCTTCTTAGCTTAGCCTGGTGGATTTGATTCCCTCTGGACTTGAACAGTTTTCCTTTGAAAAAGACACTTTTTTTTTTGAGCCATCTCTGTAGTAATGTTCTGCTAGAAAGTGTTGCCAGTTGTCAAACTCCTCCTTTTAGGGAGGGGTGGTATAGACAGTTACATGTGTCCCCTTCCTTATATCCTTGCCATTTCTTATCCTCTACCATTTCCCTTTCAGGACAATAATTCCTTAGATGCTAATAGTGACAATTACTTCATCCAAATAGATATGGGACTTGCAGATGCTCCTCTTTAATAGTTTACTCCAGTTGGACAAAAATGACTCTGACATCTTCCCCAGAACAAAGCACCATATTATTCTTTTTCCAAGACAGTGAGCCAGTGGGATTAACTCCCTTGGCATAAGGTGGAGCAGCCAGGAGTCCTTCATGGCTGTATTTTACGAACTGTGTTTAAGAGAGAGCTTCAGAAATAAGAGGCCTTAAATCTTCCTACCTGGTTTATTTCAAAATCCCTTTACAACTTACTTTTATTTAACTCTGATTCCATGCAGACAGCAATATAAAATTGAGCACTTCCACGTTTTTATAATACGTTCAGAGTTTATGCTATCAACAGGGTGATCTTATTAATTTTATGACAGCAGAATCTGTCCTGGCATTTGTACTGTTTTTTATGGTATTTTACTGGAGTGGTCTAGCTATTATAGAGGGTTTTGTTACAGTTAAAACAACAAGCAGCCTAGATCTATGGTATGTTTGTACTTTGTTCCCATACGACCTGTGTTTATCCTCCAACAGATCTAGAAGGTACATTTATCTGGGAAGTGCAGGAGTGGTAGTCTGAGGTTCTTGCACTCTTAAATAAAGCAGCAGATGTAATTTATATTGTGCTGGTAAATAGGAGAAAGTATTTTGTGACCTGTGCCCTGTTTGGTGACTTTTGTGGGGAAACAATTATATTGAGCATGATACATAAGTACTCATAGATCCTGCTCCCTACTATTTCACTTGTTTTATATTCCCACTGTTACAATAAACACTCTTGAAACATGGCCTTGCACACAGCTTGAGTAATGCAAACACCTTCTTGCAATCTAATGCCGGTATTGTTAGCTAAACAAGTCTGTCATAGTCATTTGTCTTTGATCAATGGATATTCTTGCCCTGTGACATAATTATGGATTGTCATGTCCCTGTCTGCACTTCAGCCGCTTATTACTTATAATATAAAATAAATCCTTGAGCTACCTGTTCTCTTCTAGGATGTTCTGGAAGAGGTTCGTTGTAGTAGTGGCCCACTTTAGTGTGTGGTTAAAGCATTTCTCTTGCATGCTGGGAAAGCAATGTCTGATGGCCTCTTTTGTTTTACTAGGAGCTGATTGATTACCTCAGGACGTACTCTCACAGTGCTGTGTATGCAACATCATTGTCACCTCCTGTTGTGGAGCAAATCATCACCTCCATGAAGTGCATTATGGGTGAAGATGGTACAACTTTTGGTGAGTCTTTCGAACACTAAGCATGTGGAAGGGGGACACCAAACAGAACCCCTACCTCGCTTTGACAGATAACTCATTCAGTGTACACATTCATAATTATCTGTTAGTTCACGTAGACTTTGAGTCTTCGGAGCGACAAAACAATTTAAGATCTTGCTTAGCAGATCAACTTAATAAAGGTATAAAGAACTAACATTTAAAGGTAAGTCATCTTAGTGTTACACGAGACAGTATTGTCTCCAATTGATTTTTTGTTCTGTCTAGCTTTTCTAGGTCTCCCTCTTGTTCTTCCTATTCTTCTGTCCTTTGTTATTTGCCTATCCTTTAGATTGCTTTCAGAGTATTTTGTTGTGTATTTCAGTCGTAGTTACTGTAGGGGGCGATGGTTTTGATTTTCATTTCTAGTATAACTTATTTCTAGTATAACTTGATGCTTGCACATTGGTTAAAGTAAATATGAGGATGTTTTTGAAACTGCTTTTCACTTGAGCTATAGGCAGTTTTCAAGATCGGTAGACAATACACTGGGGAAGGCACATTCAGATTTCTTGATTCAGTTTTACTTTCTCAGGATGGAAATAAGAAAGGGGAGGTCTGTGTAAGTCTTGAGTTTCAAAGTCGGTAGTTTGCCGAGGATTTCTTCATGGTTTTTTGTTTCAGATGCTTTTAGAATTCAAGTGCCTTAATATATTCAATTATAGGAGTTTCAGGCATCTGGCCACGAGGTGGTGGTGTACACTGAAGAACTGTATTTGCTTTTGAACGTGGGTCACCTGACCAACTAACCTGACAGATAACTCCAACAGTGAAAAAGTTTGCTGCACAAATAATTAAGAACTCTTCTGTTATAACAGGTTTCATTTCATTTGCTTGCATTATCTGAGAAGAGGCTTAGTGCCAGCAATAGGTGTTGGTGGTTGCTCAATAGAGAAGTCATTCATGAGGCAAGTACAACCAGGCAGCAGCTTGTATCTGCGCTACAATTTAGTTGATGTGGGTTACCTGTACCTGCCAAGAGTTGTCCCGAGTAGTGCCTTCAGAACAGATATTAACCAAGCTTCAAACTACATGAAAAATTATGCCAAAGAGCTGGGACTTGCCATCTTCTTACAAATGACAGAGCTCTTTCTAGCTAAAGATTTGCCAAGAGTTTGTGGTCTACTCAAGCATTGCTTGTTTTGGGTTTCTTCCAATATCTGTTTTGCTTAATGAAGTGGGAAGCAAGGAATGTGAATATTCCAAACAGAAACCAGTTACAAACTAAGGCATTTTTGCCCCTTTCTGAGGCTACAATGTAATGCTCATTCAAGCTGTGAGAATGGAAGCAACTTCTGTTCTAGGCTTTTCTCCTGCTGTTCTGCCATCAAAATCCATCTGAGCTGAAAACAGAACTAGATCCGGAACCAATCTGGCAAAAAACGCCTTAAACTCAAAAGGCCTTTTTCTTGTTGTCATGTTCTCAATATGCATGTCAACCTATATACTAGCTTGGTGCTAAGGAGTACCAGAAGTCCTAGCCACTTTCTATTGAAAAAAAAAAAAGTGGTTTTAGCGTTTGAAAGCTGTGTCATTTCAAGGAAGCCTCTGTGTTTCACATTTGTGTGAGTTTTATTGTTTTTTGTTTTTTCCACAAGAAAGCCAAAATGGGAAGCCAAAGTCCCATCTACTCGTACTCAGGGTTTCTCAGCTACAGCTATCATGAAAGTCTTATGGTCTGTCTTAATTATCTAACAGCCTTCAGGTAATCTAGGCACCTCCTAGGATGATCCCTGCCTGAAAGAGTTTTTCTGTTCCTTTTTTGTGCTGTTCTGTTTCCCAGTGATGTTTTTTTTAATTTCTTAGAGACTTTAAAGATAGTAATACTTCATAAGCATTTTCTTCAGATGAAGTCGGCTGAAGTGTAATTGTGTGAATTGAACAGCTGCTTAGTGACAGCATGACAAAATCTTTTCCTTGTTTAAGAGCTTTGGCTGAAAAACATCTCTTGATTCTGTGGAATTATGGGGTGGGGCTTTGAAGGACTGCTGTCTGCAATCTGTTTGACCACAAGTAAGTCTAAAGTAGAGTAGTGCTGATGAGAGGTGTTAAATGTGGAAGGCAAACAAGCAGAGAAATAGTGTTAAGCTGGGTCACTGTTAAGCAGCTCTGAATCAACCAAGTATTACAAAAAATTTACTGCTTTCAAATTAGTCAAGCTGAACTAATGGATCCAAATAAACTAAGAAAGGACAATTATTTTCCAATGGCACAGGAGTTGGAGCTGGAATCAGAACAGTAGACTGTTAGCTAGCTCCCAACCCTGTGTTGATTCACAGCTAACTCTTTTAATGACCTCAGGAATGCCTGCTTGAAAACAGTCTTTGTTGCTACTTTGTCTACCTGTTTCTTTTCACCACATACTACTCATAAAAGTAACCTTTCTCCATGACATCAAGCCTTTGGAAATTGTGGTATCAGATTGAGATGGTCTGTAGATGAGGAATAAGTAATAGGAAGTAATTAGTTTGAGGACAAAAGATTTTTTTTATTTATTAATTTGCAATAATAAAGTAATTTTCTTCTTTATTTTACACTATTTCTGAATCTAGTAAAATATGTGGAGGCTCTGAGCTTACAGTGTAAAGCACTGTAGTTACTAAAACTTTACATAACTATAAAAGAAAAATATCTACTTTCAGATCTTTCTAGCAAGCTGCCAGTGACTAAGTAAGGCATTTGTAAGAGGCAGCACAGACAAAATACAGATGCTATGAAAAGCTAAGTGGCTGTTCTCAGAGAACATAGGACTGATAGCATGCCAGAGTGCCACCTGGATTAGGACAGTGGCCTCTTGTGTCTTGATTTCTGTTCAAACTGCTCTGGTAATTCTAGGTACTGTTGATGAATGTAAGTGACTAGCAAACCTCAGTCTCTCTGAAGACAGATATGGGAACGTTTTTATACATGAATACAAGTATATTGCTTGCCCCTTCATCCAGACTACAAAAAACACTTCAACAGCTGACGTGATGGCAGAGCCATGTCATGGGTTCTTGGTAATGATACTTCCAGTACTGCTTCTGAAAGTCCTCTACACTATTAGATCAATGTCGTATGTTTCTCCTGTTCTGCTTGGCGTTAGTTCTCTTACGCTTACTTGGCTTGAAGACCGTTGTATGGTCTTGAACAAAGCATACTTGATTTGTGATCGCTTTGAGAACTTCTTCAGCAGAACCATCCTTGAGTGTGGTGAATGTCTTGGGCACACAGCATGTCTTCAGGGAACTCTCCAGTGATAATATACATGGATATTTCACATATCATCGCGTTTGACTTTGATATATAGTAGACTAGAGTGAAGAGAAGAGATGGAGAAAATTTCTTTGAGGGCACTTCTTTACTGTGAGGGTGACAGAGCACTGGAACAGGTTGCCCAAAGAGGTTGTGGAGTCTCCTTCTCTAGAGATACTCAAAACCTGCCCTGGATGCCATCCTGAGTAATGTACTCTGGGTGATCCTGCTCAGCAGGGGGGTTGGACTGGATGATCTTCAGAGGTCCCTGCCAACCTCAGCTGTTCTGCTATTCATTCTTTCAACAAGAGTGAATTTTTTGAGCTGGTTCTCCACTTCAAAGTCAATATAGCTGAATTATAGACAGGCAAGTGTTGCGGAAGCTTGTCAGCAGTTCTGTGAATGCTTCTCTTTCTCTGTTTTCAGTCACAAAGATGAATGAACTGTAGATGGTTTTATAGATGAATGAGCTTTCTTAACAATAATAGCAATTAAAAAAAGACTTAATAAGCAGCTTTTTGGGGGTCACAGTCAGTATACACAAGGATGACAAAATTGATTCCTGGAATGGGGCTCTGGAAATGCATAGTGGAGGGCTGCTTGATTGTTACCATTCATGTGCTGTTTGGGTTATTTAAATTGACTGTGGGGAAAATGACCCAGCTCGATGCTTGTCCTGATAAATTAGACATTGTTAGGTTTTATGATATTAAGTACTTAATTTGCCTTGATGAATTTTTCAGCTTCAGTTGTTTGATTTGAGTTGAAAGCTGGATTTTTCACTGTTACAAACTCAGTAGGACAGGCAGTCTGGTCGGCTCCTTTCTGCCACTTGTGTAAGAGCTAGCAATATCTCCTGTGCAACTGGGGTTCTGCTTCTATTGTTGGTGTTCAGGACCCAGCCTGTTTGTTGTCCTGATAACATTGCTGGGGGCAAATAGGAAAAAATCATAAAGTAACCAGACTGAGACATGGGCAAATCAAAACATGCAAGATGAAACCGGTCTAGGGACTGGTTAACCTCCTTCAGAGATGAAACTTAGTTTACTCTCCTGTGTATTAAAAAATGAAGGTGAGCATTAAATCTAGGAGTGCTTTAAGTTTGAACTAAAGCTGCCTCTGTTAATAGCTTGTAAAAAAAAGGTGATCTACTTCCTTGCATGTCCATGGGCATTAACTTAGTAATAGTAAATATGTACATTGATGCTTATAACAAGCTTACTGTCAACTGTCTCATTTTCAGGAGGCAAATATCCCGCACTCAATCCATGCAATACTAAAATAGCATGTATAGAATTAGTCGTGGAGAGACTTTGCACAAGGTGACACTTCAAATTTGTTTGAACGTTGGCTGCAGCACTGTATAGAACGTAAGGTTTATTATCCTCCATAGCTCTAATGTTGCAGGCAATGGAGGTGGAAGTTGCATATTCATCCCAGCTGCTAAACTGTCAGAAACAATTGATTTTTGAAGGCTAGGTGGTTAACTGCACATAGCTGGATAGGGATTTGACATCTTAGCACCTCAGATATGAAAAGCTTGTAGTACATCTTCTCAGTTATAAGTTAAAAAAAAAAAAAGTTGGTTTCTAATCTTGCCGTTGCTGCATGGAACAAACTTGAGTGAGTTAAATCAGAAGAGGTAGTTAAATCATAGCCAACAGGAATAAGGATGCATAGCTGTGTTTGCAGAGAACTGAGCATAACTCACCAGTTCAGAAGTCTGGGTCATTGTTACACTGTTAATATGCACTGGGAGAAGCATCTTGGAAACAGAACTAAGCCTGGTCTGCGTAAGTTCTAGGGGAGAAGAGACTGCAATTGGTGTTTTAACCTCTGTGTGGTTAATCAGGCCCTCAAGTGAACATATGACCTCTATAGTTAACTCAGCTGCCTCATCTGTAGGTTTCCTCAAGTCAGGTGTTCTGTGAAAATAAATAAATAAATAATCTTCTTTTCCTTCTGAAGATCAGCCATAAGTATATGCAAATATAAAATGTAAACAGTAATGAAGGAATAGCTGATACTATACTACTTGGTATAGAATTTTACATGGTTTACAGAATATTTGTAAATGAAGTTTGTCCTTTGTCGTTGTTAGCAGTAGATGTGCAAATAGAAGCAGTGGCTGCTGCTCTACTTGAAAGGGGAATAAATACTCCTTGTGCAGGCTGAGGTTGAAAACATTCAATTAGCATTAAAATCGGTTCATTTGAATTTCCTCCAATAATGCACTTGTTAATGAGGTGTTAAATTATCACCTTGGGAACCCGGGGACCAGTCAAAACTAATTTGAGCAAAGTTTTTGTTGCTGCCCTTGAGAATCTCAAGCTGAGCTGGGAAACTGTTGGAAAAACAAATACTCTGGGGGTCATAAAGAGAGTTTCCTGCTTCTCTCCAGGGGACTGACAGTTTTAAACATCACTCTCTGTATTTGTGCTTCCAGCTGGGGATCTTTTAAATCCAGCTTGTTGCTGCATCCCTTGCTCCCTCCCACAATGCATGGCAAGTCTCCAGAAAAATTGCTGTAACCTGGGCTAGGAAGGAGAAATCCTTCAGCCTTGGTGCTTTGAAGACTGTTTACAGACATTAACAGAGCTGTACCCTTTGTGTTTTGCATTGGAATGTGAGAATTCTTCAGTGCCTCTTCTTCTGGACTTTAATCAACGTTGTGGGTGGTGTTTGTACAAGAGCTCATAAAGCTTTATAACTGTACACCCGCTTTGTTCTAATAATGTTCCAGTTCATGCTATTTCTGTTCAGGTGCAAGCTGTCATTCTCTATCTGCGTAGCCTAAACACTGATCTGTCACAGCAGAAATACAACTAGGAATGTGGTTTTGCTGAAGTAATTCCACTTTGCTTTATTTTGTACACTACATTTGACATGAAATGGATGGGTATCTTTTTCCTCTCTAACACTTGAGGTGCCACACTTCTACAGTATGTTTCTAGTATACTGCTCGTACTGGGAAAGGAGAAAATACTGGGCAGCAGCTCACTAGCATATATTGTCAACAGCAGTGTGACTAAAATGTATCTTAGCATGAATGTCAAAATAAAGCATTTGAACAGAAGTAAGCATGTATGAGGTGATGTGCACTCTTAGGGCTAGTGCAAAATTGAGTTTGTGGTTCACAGTATGACACGTAATTTAGTGTTTTTTAGAAGTTTTTTGTTTTTAAATACCTGAATGACCTGCATAAGCACCACTTTCTATCAACAGTCCTTGCAACTGCAGCAGTTTTCTACATAGAAAAGTGTGTATGTATATATAAATAAATAAAATACTACTCTTACAGTGTCTGTAATGTATAGACATGTGGAAAAACTTGGATCTGTGAAGTGCATGTGATGTAAATGTTACTATCTTCTTTGGAAACATACCTGGAACTGAAAGCCTTTCCGTGAGCAGGTATATTAGGCTATGGTGGGTCTCGTAGACCAGTTGAAATGCCGTCTTCACCTATTTTCTTATGGTGCCAGTCGCATTTTACATCAAAACCTGTCAACTCATGCCATTTCACTTCATTGTAGTTGATCTACTGCAGATTGCCAAACATGAACAATCTGGACAATCTAAGATGTGTACTTAAACTCCTACTGGTGTGCAGATGTTTGCTCATGTCCCAGAATTAATAAATGTTATTAGATAGTACAGATTTAATCTTTGAAGGGAGGAGCTGGCTGGAAAACCTTTATGCCAATTAATGTGTTTTAAGAGCCAATGAAGTGATTTGAGACCATGTGAAGATCATTCAGGTTCTGTTGTAGTATAACTTCAACAGTAGGGTTCAGGTAAGGATGAATTGGCTTGTGAAGAACAAGATAAACCTGTAGAGTTTCTTGCTGCCATGGATAAGCTTGTATTAATGAGCAGGTTGTTACCCAACCGTTGCTTAGTGAAAAAGTTGCAGGTGCAAGGCTGTTTGCATGGGGGAAATACATTACAGAACATGAGCACTTCTCATGCTCATGTTGGCTAGCAGTGCCTGAGGGTTCTTAGCTGTTCATTTATGGCTACTATTTGGGATTTAAAAACAACAACAATAGTAAAATTGTTGTGAAGCTTTTTCAGACTTCCAAGTTTGCCTTCCTACTAGTCAACTTTGTATTGTATAAATGTGTTACACAAATCAGGCCCTGAACGGGTAGTGGAGAACTCATTTGCCCTGTTACTAACATCTGGTAGTGGAGAACTCATTTGCCCTGTTACTAACATCTTCAGAACTAAGGTAATCTGTGCAAACAGATTTGATACATTCACAGAGTAACTGTACTAAAAGCTGGAAGCAGAATACTGAGTACCTTCGATCTTTACTGAATAAATTGTCTTTTCTAGGGTCATTGCTATATTACTGACAAGTTCTTTTTGTTCAGGACCTGGCATTGCAGAGACAGTTGTGGGTTTTATATGCAGAGCTTTGATCTCTCTAGGATCCATGGAAAATATAGCAGCACAGGAAAAGCAAGTCTATAAAAGTCACAGCAGAGACGAGGCCTCCAGGGTTTGGGCCTTTTCAGGCACAAAGCCTACTCTTCTTCCACTGTGCAGTTCCAGGTGGCAGGCTACCAGGAGCTGCTTGCCAAATACAACTTACTAACATGGGAATGCTCACCACTGTTCCTGTTGAAAGTGTTGCAGACTTTTAGAGTAAATCTGAGTGCCCTGGAGTAGGACAATTATGGCTGCTGTAACAGGCACATAAGCAGACATGGCTCTGGCGTGGTGGCAGATTTGCAGGCCGTAGCTCTGATTATGAGATGAACTTCTCAGCTATATGCATCTACTGTGCTCCATTGCATGGTGTCCCATCTAGTACCACTGAGAAAAAGTGGGTATTTAGGATGGTATTTAGGACTCTTCTGTTCACTCTCCTTATACCTTGATGGATCCTTCTACCAAGAGATTATCAGTAGAAGTGATCCATCCACCAGTTTTTCCTGGATTTTCAGCGTAAGTGCTAACACAAAATGTTCTTCTCGTAGTATTTTATGTTATCAGTTACTGGTAAGAGCTTACTTTGTGTAGGGCGGAACAACTTCATGTTGTTATTATCTCAAGCACATGGAACCTGTTTCGTAGTGCTCCTGATATCATTTCTTTGTGGAGCTGACTTCTGTTCAGCTTGGCCAGAAGACAGTATTCCAGTGTTTATGGTTGCCTTAGATCTGCCTTAATGACCGGATAAGTATATTCTCAGAATAAATGTTAATACTGTTGATAAGTAATGCACTCTCCCTAAAACTCTACAAACTGTATTCCACTGGGAGTCTTTTCCCTGAAGACTGTTCTTGTACTTTATAATTCAAGATGAGAAGAATTGCTTTGCTGTTTATCTGGACACCGTAAAGCTTGATTCTTCTTTTACAAGTACAGTTTTGTGAAAATCAAAACCATGTTCGAGATTGTCTACTCTGCTAAATCTTGGCAAAGAAAATAGCCCTTGGCAGCCACATGGTACAGAGTATGCTTACTGTGCAACTTCACTGCTAGAACTGTTAAACAAAACAAAGTCTTTGATTCATTTGTTCATTTTACATTGTCATTGTATCTCTTGTTTTTTCATTTTTCTCAAACTTTACAAAATCTTAGTTCAACAGGCCCAGTTGAGATGCCCTCAGTATTAGCAGTGGTCTTACTGCTTACAGAAGGAAAAAGTACATTTGAAAGATGAGAGGTACTGAAATTATTTGCAAAAGGAGCAGTTTGGGTTAAGTTTGTAAAAGGATAGATGAGCCACTTCAGTTATCTGTATAAATTCTTCCTAGTGTAAAGTTTTATTACCTCCTAGAAGTGTCACACAGGTGTACCTTGAATAGCAAAATTTATGTATTGAATGGTGGCCAGCTCTTTCAGATGAAGCAGTGTTTTAAAGTTGTGTCCTGCAGGTCTGAAAAAGGTCAGAAGCTGACGAACTGAGTTCTGCTGAAGCAGTAACAGAGACGCTGAGGGGAAGCAGGTAGAACAGCGTCTGTACAAAGAGGTGGGAGACAACGGGGAAAACACGTAGATTATCAAAGTTCTTGATGTACTCAGTGAGATTAAAAGGTTGTTCAAAGGCTGGTATAGGGGAATTTGGGAAGATCCTATCACAGAAAGATTTTTTTCTAAATTAGGTTGTAAATGACTCAATGACTTCCCTTTAGGTTCGAGTGTAGGTTAACGTGTGGCAATGAGGCCTGTACAATGCGTGCACGTTTGTGTTTTTCCTATAATGATATCTGATGTGGAGTGTTTCTAGTGCCTTTTTCTTTACATCATTGTCCGTGTAGATCAGACCTGTTAAACTTCAGTACTGCGCCTTTACTTGGAAAAGGTGGTGTGCAGTACAGCTTTTTTCTATACTTTTGGGTGAAAAATAATGTAGTTTACACTATTTCTAGTGCTGTAATATAAGTAGAGAACATCTATGCTACACGATGTAGAATAAGCTCCAGCGTGACAGTAGCATGGCAGCAATACCACTAACAATATACAGCAGTACAGTAGCTTTTGTTCTCTCTGAGGTGTACAGTTCAGAAGAAATTTTATACTGCCGCACTGTAAGTGAGCTTTGGAGATAAAAGGATTTCTTAGAATGCTCTTTTGTTCTTCTAACACTTAGGCTAAAATTGAATACATGTTCCTTACTGGATGTATCTTTCATTTTGATTATAGATGTCATGCAATGTGGAAGTGGGCTGACTGGCTGTTCTTACGGCAGATATTCAGCCAGAGGTGATAGTCCATCTGGTTCTGTATGGTATTTCATGTCTTCGTGATATTTTACAATGAGTAAAGGCAGTTAGTGATGTTAGTTTAACCTAGGTGACTACCAATTTATTTGCAACACATCCTCCTGGTTGAAAAGCATGAAGAGGCCATACCCTTGATCATCTTCTCTTGTACTATAAAGGCAAAGAGCATTTCTCATCCTGCTTGTGTTGCTGTTTAAAATCCCAAAGAAAAATTAGTTTTGATACTGGCTTCCATTGTACAAAACAGTCTGCACAAAACAGATGGTAAATATAGTTAGCACTCGTTGTTGCTACGTTGTAAAGCTACTGAACTGTCTCCATGGATGTCGATTATAAACATCCTTTATATAACATGCTTTGTCAAAGCTTGCACATTCCTTAGCTTGTAAAGAAATGTGGTGTTTGTATGTGTTCCTGATGTTCTTTCTCTTGGCGACTTCAGCCATAAAGGCCTGCCAACCTATTTGTGTTCTACAAAGGTTTGATTCTGTTTCCTTCTGCCTCTTCCTCACTGATGCTTTGTCTTATTCATGAGGTTTTAAGAGCAGAGATGTGCGTTTTAAGTTCTGGTGTCCAAGGTACCAAAAGAAAGTTTTAAAATGCTTTCTTTTCTCTAGAATCCCATTAGTCTGGCAAGTTAATTTTTACTGAAACTGTAGGTTTCTTCTGTGTTTTTCTCCTCTTTACCATAGAGGCTTCATGACTAGTTTAGAAGAACAGTCTGATCAGCAAACACTTCTCTTCCCTTTTGTCTCAGCAAGGCACAAGAATAGCTGTCAAGCAGGATATTTACAGCTGTCTTTGTAATGACCGAATGTTATTTTCATGACTATGCATTTCATATGCAACTTGTTTGTAAGTAGTGTTAATACTAGTCCCCACAAATCCTTGCAGCAGTTAATATACAGAATTAGATAATTACATGTACCCAGGCAACACAAACTTAATTTCTTTGCTCTGGAGTGATAGCCCTATCTGCATTCTTTACAGTTATGGATCCATCTGAACCAATGCTTTTTGTATTCAAAATAAAGATGTCTGTAAATCATAACTATTAGGATGCAGTGAATTGCAGCTGTGTAACGAGTTGGTTAACAAAGTGTAATTAAATGTGAATGAACAGCTAAACATAACACAATCATGGAAAAATGCTACTCTTGTGAATTATTTCACTGTGATTCACAAATTGCTTTTTAGATTCACCTGTGCAAATAAATTTACTTGCTTCAGGCAATACTGCTGTTCCTTAGCTTCATTCTGACACTAGCTGAAGGATCTGCTGAGCTAGTAGTGTGATTTTTTTTTTTTGTTCTCAATTTCTCTTATAGGACAGTTACTTGATGCTGTCTGCATAGCTACTCTATTTAGTTATATTCTAGAAATAAGCTGTTTTCAGTAGAAATTAAGCTCCTGGGAAAGTTCTTTGTGAAAAAACATGTGATGACTTACAGAGATGGAGTTAGGGTGACCCTTGACTGCCACTGGTTCCCTTCAGGAGCCCGGTCTGTCACTACAGCGTGTTATGTACAGGACTTAAAAAACATCAGCAAAGGAGATGTGGCCATGCAACCAAGTTGTTCTTCCCATGCAGTCCTTTGTATGTGAAATAGCTTTGTGTTTGGTCTTATTTATTTAGACACCCAGACACGTGCTGTCACTTTCTTGCTCTTTTTTATGCTACAATACTGTTGATGGATAACTTTTGATCAGTTCTGTCAGACCAGGCATTATCTTGAATTTTCCTTTATGTGGAATGGGGCTTGTGTGTTTCTGACAGACATTCACAGCAGGTGATAGGAGTTTTATTTTTTGTTTTTCTTTGCCTTGGACGAGATCAATCCTTCACCAAAGACATTCTCCTGCTTCAATCTAGATGGATTTCCTGTGAGGAGTTCACACTGAACATAGGGTATTTTTCTCCATTGTGTGAACTTAAAAAGAAAAAGTTGAAAAACACTATGCAAAAGTAGACATCTTCTATTTCTAGAGTGATTTTTGACCTGATATAACATTGTAGTTACTACTGAAAAATAAAAAATAAAAAATTAAGCATATACAGGCTAAACTTGGTTTTTGTATTCTTGCAATCTTTAAGGAACCTGGTGGCACCAGCAACCTTGTCAGCAGAAAGTACTTTCACAAGTCTTTGAAAAACGTTTGTTTAATATGCATAGAGATGTCAAGATTATATTATACTCTCCCATCTCTTGAGACTGAGTTCTTGGAATAAATACAAGTTTGTTGGCATTATGTTTGAGGATGTGTTTCTCTTACATGGTTAACTCAGATTACTTATGGCAATATGTATCTAGTATTTGGTAATTTATGTACCTTTAAAATCTGTGTGCTGCTGATAATAAGCAATGTGAGCAATTCATTTTAGTTTGCATCCTATTTTACATAAAATAAAAGTTAGTGTAAATGTGAATGGGATCATGCTGAGTTTTTTAAACAGATCTATAGGGTTTTTTAGTGTTAATTCAGGCTTCTGCAAAGCAATTAGGGTAAGATAAAACACTGATACGTAAACTCTTCTTCTCTGCAGTCCTTGAACACTGCCTATAACTTCACTTTTTTTGGCAGCCCAGGTATTTCTAGGTTTTGACAGAAGAATCTGTGCAGCAGAGCTTTTTGCAGAGGCAGACCTAAGGGATGGTATATTGTGCTGAATAATCCTTCCCTTTTCTTTGGCTACTCCTTTGGCAGACTTCAAAGACTGCTTGAGGTCAGCAAATCATTTCCTCTAATTATCACACAGGGAGTCTGAGATGCTAATGGCTCCGCATCCCTGGTGTGTGTCTCTATCTATATAGAAGTAAAGGGCAGCTTTTCAAATCAAGAAAAAAAGCAGCACTGTAGCCCAAGTATAAAACCTTGTGAAGGTTACTGCTCCAAACCCAATGGTTCTTACTATCTTTTTTTTAAAGGCTTACAAATGTAAACATATATTTTTTCTGAATTGTTCACAGCCAGAATAGGCTGTTGGAGTCCCTTTAGCTGTGAACTCCAGAGGACTGTATGGTGCCTTGTGGAAAGAAATGGTCTGACTTACAAGCTCTAGATTCAGAGGGCCAATAATCTCTTTGGTAATGTGAGAGCAAATGCGTGGGAGGGGGTACTGTTCTGGGCAGCATATCATCCAATGGTCCATATATAAGGGCAAAAAAATGCACTTGCTTCAGTGACAAATATATGGCATGTCTTGAATGCCAGGCTTACATAGGAATTATCCTGGTATTATGACAGCTGAAATGTTTCCATATTAAATTACAAATAATCCTGTCTTTTGGCTGTACCAAAGAATTGTGGTGTTCCTATTTTGGAATAATATTTTGAATGAGAGAGATTTGAAAGAATACATCGACAAATTTTGAGAATGAGTTATCGGCTGTTTCTTGTCACAACGCTGAAAATCTCTTTTTTTTGAAAATTCTATTTTTATACCCATGATTTCATAAACCAGTGTGGAGCCTTTAGAAGTCTGAACTCCCCAGAGCTCTAGTAAAGTTCACTGGACTTAGCTCAGCAAAATTGCATTGTGTTATGTTTTCCTTGTTTAATTTAGTGACATCTCAATACAAATGTCATTCCAACTGTGTGGCAAGAAGGACCAGGGAGTTTCAATTAATAAAATGGATTAATTCAGTTGCTGGCTTTAGAAAATTCAGATTAATTAGGAAATATACAGTGCAAACTGAAAGGAAGTCATAGCAAAACCTACAGCAAGACTGTTCAGACACATTTGTTGTTAATTATTTAATATAGTGTTAATTAGAAACTGGTATCACTTCTTTAGTCACTTATAGTCTTATATATAGTCATATATTTATGCAGTTCTGCCCTGGTGTAAGTGATGACATAATTAGCAGCTGATCATCTGCATAGCCTGTGCTTCTTTGTGTCTTTTTGTAACTAACATGCACTAATTAATATTGATAGTTCTGAAAATGTTTTCTTTGTATAACAATACACTGCTTCACTTACCTTTAGCTTGATTGACTGGATTGCTTTGTTTCTGACAGTGCAGTATGTACTTAACTTTTCATTACTTTCTCATTAAAATAGCTTTAATAGCAGTGGCACCACCAGTGCTTTATAGCTGGCAGGGATCTCAGAAGATTTTTTTTAGTAGACTGCGTGTAATACAGCAGAGCTTGAGAGAACACTATAGTACAAAACAAGAACAGTATAAATGATTCATTATCAAGGTAAGACTACTTAGCTGGCATGTGTCGGAAAATGAACAGTGGCCCTTACCTTGTGAGCGTCTGTGCATTCCCAGTATGGGTTGGCACACAACGTTGAGTGGTCTTTGGGATAGCCTGCAAAATTATCGTTGAAAGCTAATGCACAGATACAAGTAATGCTCAAACTCTGAGAAGAGTTAGTCTTCATAGAAATAGTTCTATATCTCTGTCTCTATGGAAGCTTATTACTGTTTGCCTCTATATTATGCCCCCACTGAATGTATTCATTGATAAAGACCACTGAAGACCCTACTATCCTAGGGTAAAATCACCCCTTGCCTATTCATATAGAGAAGGTTACAACTTTTTTCCTTGTAAAGCTTTTTGTTCATGCACATAACTGCTTCTTAGAGGAGTGAGAGATCTTGTGTTATTATCTTTTTCCCACCTTTTTTGATTAGTTATAGTCTTCTGGGTGGTAAGCCATCAGCCACAGACTACAGTTACTGAAGTTAGTTACATCACGTACAGAAATGCGAGTCAGTTGAGATGTGCAGAAAGTCATCAGTGTTTTTCAGTTTTGGTATTCTTTTTCTTCTCTATTTTCCTCTCTTTTTTGTCTTTTTCTTCTAAGGCTGTAATTCATATGTAAAGTAAAACAGAATCTGAGTAGCATCCTTTAGCCAACTGCTGTAAGAAGATAAAAATACGTTGATTTGATCTTGGTTAGAGGATTGCTCAAGAGTGAGTTGGGCTAAGGCATCTTTCAATAACACTTTCAAGATATTTTGTTTGCCATCCTAGAATTAAAACTACGTGAACATTTCCATTCTGTTCTGTTACATGCAGTTCCTAGAAATGGTCAAACTTGGGTTTGCAGTTCACCTTTCATTTCCCAGGCCTGATACTTACTCTAGCTTTCCAAGATGAACAAAATGTTCTGCTCTAGTGAAAAGAGGATGTGTTTCTTAACCACTTCATTAAATATGTACCGTTGAAAGAAGGGGAAGCCAAAAGTCAAAATTTGGCTTGGAAGCAGACTGCTTTGAGTGTTCAGATAATTACTGCTTTTCATTTGGCAGAGTTTGACGCTCTAGGGGCAATTTAGTATGTAATGAAATTCATCCAGTCTCTTGCATTGCTCAAAGTCAAGGTACTGTTTGGTTGTACTATAACTTGCTTAATTACACTGCAAGGTCCAGATCTCTGAGTTACTCAAGTAGAGTTGGGGTGTGTTTCCAGATGTGTCCAGTGGTGTGTTGGTCTAGAAGAGAGGAAAAGCTGTTGGTCCTTCTAGCTTCTTTTACTAGCTGGCCTTTAGTTTTGTGTTTCAGGACCCTTACTAGTCTTCCTCAAAGAATAAATGTTGCTATTCCTGCTTTAGAGATGTAATAATGCAGGGCCAGAAGGGACTGCACACCAGAGCAGTGATGATCTACTACGGTTTACTTAAATTGCTGTCTAAGTCATTGACCGCTTAATGCAGAACAGCTAACTTCCTTGTAAAACTTGTGGTGGATGAAGTCTATGTGAACAGCTTTTAAAGATTATTCAAAATGCCTCTTTAGTTAAAAATAAAAAAGTTTATTTTTAATTGTATGCCATCAATGTCTTCCACGAGAGAATTGTGCTATGTTTTTAGCAAGTGTTCTCCTTCACTTCTGTGAGTCTAATGAATCCTGGAGCTGCACAGTAGGAGTCTGACAGACTGGAAGTTGCATTAAACAGCTTTGGGTTTTTATTGAAAACATTGTCCTTGGTTCAAAGGGAAGGTAATTATTCTGCCCTGGAATGATAGCAGCCCCTCCTTTATTGACAGCACACCATCTGGTTGTGATAAATCACATGGCCCTGGCAGGCAGCAGCTTTTTGGTAGCAATGGTGACTTAAATGTCTCATGTCCAGATTCTTAGAAAATAAGAGATATATATTGTTTATGAAAATGACGTATTTCCCTGTCATTGGTCAAAAAGCTTTTGCTTCTTTTTAAGTCTCTTAAATGTACCTCTAAGGGAAAACTTCAGAAAGTAAGATAGTGCATGGGATTTTTCAGCAGCTAATTCTTGCTGCAGGTTCAATTCCTTTAATCTCTTGAGGGAGAGCTGGAATAACTGGTGATGAAAATCTTGTGTACTTCAAGTGTAATTGGCACCATTTACTTTACTTTACCACCCAAGGACTGTTACTGTAGTTCTCACCCAGCAGTAAGGAAAGTGCAGATTATTAAAGGGTTTTTCCTCAAGGAGTGGTAGTACTTAAGCTTGTTGGTTGCTGTAGCTTCAGGGAGGTAGGTTCCTTTCCTGAAAACTTGCCAAGTAGTCAGTTTGCATCTATAAGTAAAAGTTCAGAGTGATATTAGGCAGCTTGCTAGCTAATTGGTCCTCCTGGCAGCTATTTCTGTTTCTTGCTGTCCCAGCCAAAGTGTTATTTCTTCTAACCTGCCTAATTATGTGATACATTCAGGCTCAGTTCTGTGCTCTGGCCAAAAAATATGTCTGAGCCAATGATGATTGTTAAACAGGAATGTCTGCAAGGGTCTTGGAGAGGAGAGGCAGTTTTGGTTCTCATAATATCTAAATTATAGCCCCACTCTAAGATGGGGTTAAACACTTACGAGTGGAACATATTGAATGTGAGACTTACTGTAGTGTCTGATGTGTTGAGAATGTTGGCTGCTCTCCACTTCCATGTTTCTTTTACTTCAGAATGTGATGCTCAATTCTTTTGCCACAAATTCTCTCCATTTGCTGTATGTGCTTTAAGTAATAATCACAGCAACACCACGTTGAAGTTTTTTTCTTGCTGGGTTCTGTTGATACCTTTTATGAGGCTAATTGCTGCAGAGGAAAGTGTCATCATCTAGCTTTGCAAAGCATTTTAGTATTTTTTTTTTTTGCTTGGGCAAAGGTAACAGTAATAACACTCATTACTAGTTCTTACTTTCCTACCACTTCTATTTTTAGAGCTGAAGTCCTTGCAGATATATTTGCACAGTGTGGCATGAATAACATTTATCTTAGATTTAGATGTGAAGAGAAAACACTTTGAACCTGACTTTGCTATGCTTGTTATTTCTGTGGCTAAGCAGTTTGGACATTCATGTGGGGATTGGCCACAGGTTAAAATAACTGAAGCCATGTTGAGCAGTAACTAAAACTCAGTCAAGCATTTTATGCATAATGAGGAAAGTGCCCTGGCAAATTTGACTCACTCTTTGGCTGCCAGGATATATAAGAAGCGGATGTGTATTATTTTGGGGTTTGGCAGCTTGGGCCTTCACCTTTTGCAGGCAAAATACCTCAGCAGCTTCAAGCCATTTGGGCTTGATGCCTCATCTCTTATGTGCAGCACGTTGACGAGCAAAAGCTCTGCGGAGTGCTCATTATTACTAGTCTGTCAAAATCATAGGCTTGAAATTTTAACACCTATTGTGGGAGGTGACTTAAAGTACAAGCCACAAGTACATGGAAATGAATTAACATGGGTGATTTTAGCTGTTTTCTGTGTCTAATAAATGATAACTTTCAGATAATTTTAGGGTTTATTAAAGAGAATGAGGCAGTCAGAGTTTCTGAAAACTGAAATTTGAGGGTGGTCAAACACTGGAACTAGACTGGTTGTAGAGGTTTTAGAGTCTCCATCCAGGAACGTAGTCAAAACACAACTGGGTATTGTCCTGGGCAACCTGCTATAGCTGACCCTCCCTGAGCAGGGGAGGATTGGACTAGATAAGTTCAAGACATCTCTTCCAAATCAAAGAATTCTGTGAAAAGTGAAAGTGATACCTCGCACAACGATAACACCCGTTTTTCAGCACCTTGGGGCACTTATTTTTTTATATAGGATATAATAGACCTGTAGTGCTCTTTTTATATTCTACAAATACCTTTTCCAGTGCTGTTGGTCCATGAAGGAAAACTGCAGCGCGGATGGTTCCAGAGTAATTGTCCTTGCAATTTGCAATGACGCTTCTTAATGATATCAATTCCTGCTGCTTCATGGCCGTTTTATGTCTGTGTTTGCTTGCACATGCTTCCAAACTGTGGTGAGGGAAGATGACTTGTCCTTTGACCAGATTTCTTCTGATGGTTTTTGAGAAGTCAATACTATGTGGCAGTAGCCATCTTACTAGACATAGGCTGGCAAGGATAATTCTGCATTTCATTTCTTGCATAGGCTGTAGATATATTAGATGTATCTACATATAGCTATATAGATATATTAGATACTCACAGATCTGATTGCAAATAACTCAGTTTTTGCTCATCAAAACACAAGGAACGTCTGTTTGGAGTTGAGTGATATTCCTGTCTAGTACACTTCTGTTATGCTTACGAAGGATGTGCTAATTAGCAGGCAGGATTCAGTGGGACAACCTTATTCTGCCAAGTCTGTTTTGTGCCTGGACTTGGCCAGGTTATTACATGTCCCTAGATCAGCACATCTGGAGACGCTGTTTGGTTACTGTCTTCCAAATCTACCCATTGGCTAGACAGGTTTCTTGCATCTGCCTTAGCCACTTATGTCTTCAAGATGCTCTCCTTTGTGTTCTGTCACCCTGTAACTCTGAAGTACCAAAAGCAATCCACTGAAAATATTTCCTTTAGTGGGAAAAAAAATATCTAAGGCAAGTTCTAATTCTCATTCCTACTGTGCTTAGATGGGTGTCTCTTCAGTGTAAGTTTGTTTTTGTGCACTTCTATGAGGATTTCAATGCAAAGCATTCTGTGATTCATTTTCTGGTCAACTTCCTGTAGCTGAACAACTCACAGCTTTTGGTAAGTTTCTTTCTTCCTGATGATTACAGAGTCATAGAATGGGTTGGGTTGGGTTGGAAGGGACCTTAGAGACCATCTAGTTCCAACCTCCCTGCCATGGGCAGGGATACCTCCCACTAGGCCCAAAGCCCCATCCAGCCTGGCACTGAACAGCTCCAGGGATGGGGCATCCACAGCTTCTCTGGGCAGCCTGTGCCAGTGCCTCACCACCCTCAGAGTGAAGAATTTCTTCCTCATGTCTAATCTCAATCTACCCTCTTTAACTTTAAAGCCATTACCCCTTGTTCTATCAATGCATGCCCTTGTAAAAAGTCTCTCTCCATCTACCTTACAAGCCTGCTTTATTAAAGTTTTGTCCAAGACAGTTTATCAGTGGCTCTGGTCTATCCACAGACTGTTGGGATTAGCTACAGAAGATTCTCTTCTAGTAGCAGAAGCATAATTGGGTAAAATATTCTGACATATCCTGAGCTAACTAAAACTGTCTTTCTAATGCCTGTAGGTCAGTCACCTCATGTTTGTTGCAACTTCATCAAAATCACTGCCACTGATGCAGCATCTGGTAACGATGCTACACTTGATAAAGCAGCCCTATGTTCACGTCTTAATGACTCAGACCCACTGCTGGCTAATTGTAATGGCAGGGAGTGCTTAGTCTTCTACATTGTAGATTTGTAGACATACTGTTTTTGAGGAATGTAAATGCTTGAGGATGTGTTATTCTCATGCATAACTTCCCTTTGAGTCCTTAACTGTAGAATTTGATAAGATATTAAAAGATTATAGAGAACATGTGTTAGACTGAACATTAACTTCCTTTCAGTTACACTGGGAAGATGCAGGTTGCTATATAGCTGTGCTTACTGCAAAGACAAAGTATAACAGTTGATTACCAATAATGTTGGTGTACCCAGAAGATTAAATATACATGCAGACTGAATAAAGAACTTGGTTATTAGTAAAACACTTTCCTTCTTGTAATTTAACAAATTTCAGCATGCAAAACCTTTTCAGCCTCTTGCTTCAGGTAGAGCCTTGGTATATGAGATGCCTTCCACTGCCATGGAAAGGAGCTATGAAGTAGATGGGATATACTTTTAAACACTGGCGTATCTAGTTCATCTTATGTGCAGAAATGATGTACTGTTGGGGCTGGTAGACAGCCCATAAGTGGTTAATAAGTGTGAATCCTGATCTGCCACATGGTAGTGGTAGAAATTCACAGCTGGAGTTCATGCCCATGTTAGTTTTCTAGCCCAAAAGCCCTATTAGTCATTGCTGCTTTTTGTTGGCTGTTCATTTGTATAAAAATGGTACTGAGTTGAGTCTAGGCAAAAAGATTTTTAATCTCACTTTAATGACTAAAGGTTAATAATTTTCAAGTTTTGTGTTTCTAATGGAATTTATTCCTTTTGTGTCTATTACTGAATGTTTTGTTTATGCTGTTCTTAAGCTGGTGGTTTGAGGAGCCAGCTCTGGCCAGGTTTGAGGCAGGATGGTCTGTTAATCCATCTTGCTTTGTGGGTCTGACATCAGTCATGTTGTACTGACTTACTCTCCGTTGCTTAAAGCCTGAATTTTCAGGCTCTTACAAAAGGGATTTTTCTTGTAGAAAAGTGCTCCCCTCTAGTTTGGCAAACGTTGCCTAATTAAATCAATTGCTTTTTAATACTGCTGTTACTTAACTCCTTAAAGTGTTTATTCATGCTGGACTCTTTTAAGTGTATATCTTGCTTCAAAGTGTCTCTGCTCAGATAAAAAAGCCTGCTGTTTGAGGCAAAAGATGAAAAATAATCGTCAAAATAGACATAATACTGTCATGGCTGTACATGGGCGAGTGGCCACTTTAGCTGATTTTATTGGCATGTTGTTTTGTAGCATCTTTTTGTCATATCTCTGAAAACCTTGCACATGAGCTAAGACCACGTAGTTGCTGCTGTACAGAGATAGACTGTTCTAAAGAACTTACAGTTTAAGTGATACACAGATCAGGGAAGTATGAAGAAATCAGACTTAAGAAAATGAATAGAAACACTATCTGATTGGCTAAAAAAAATAACCAAACAGACAATACTTCCTTATGATGTTTTGAGTGCATGTGCAACCTGCTCAGTCAGGCTCCTTTGTGATAACCAATGTAGAGTTTCTGGCAAACTGGGGAAGTGCCTCCATTACACATCACCAAAGTTCTCTTAAAATGTGTTTGTCTGTGTATTTTAAATTGGAGTTCTTTAGCGGATCAAATTTTTCCATTCTCATTAACAGACATGATCTGTTCATGGTGAGAACTGCATCTCTTTATGATGAAGTTTGTGGTGCGAACAGGCTGCCTTGGAGTTCTCTGAATGCAGCCGGGAGCTACAGGCGAAATTGGAAAGTGCAAATATAAAAATATTCCTCTGGGCTTTGGAATATGCCAAAGGCTTCAATCTCACCAGTATATGTAAACTCAATGAGTACACAATACATGCACCCAGCTGTTTTTTGTCATGCATTTAAACTCCACTGGAACTGTTTAGCTTAATAGCAAATGCAGTGACAGATACTTAGCATTAGCATAAATTTTGTTTTTCAGAGACCTTTCAATGCCAAGAACATCAACCATCATTTTTTTCTCCTTTTTCCATTTCTTAATCTCTTTGGCTTCACCAATGTGTTTTTTTCTTTTAAATCTGATTTAACTGTTTTCTCCTCTCCTTTAAAGGACAGAGCGTTTCGCTCACCTCTGCATTGGCTCCATACTCGGCGCACTCATGTAATCCAGGCAAATCCCCTGCATACAATCTTGTTACAAAACCATAGGCATGGGGTTAACTTGGAATGGTCACGAGCCAAGCCCTTCACTGCTTCTCCTAAAATAAATTGCTGCTAATGCTGCTGCCATGTGGCCAACAAACATGAGCTCACAGCAGTCTTTTGATTTCCTATTTCATGCTTTCAAGTGTGTTGGCTCTTAAACAAGGCTTCTCCTCCCACATTATTTGTAGTTTATCTCCTGAGTGGTGAACTTGGGAAGCATGTAAATGTGTCAGAAGAATAAATAACTTGACTCAGCTGTCCACCCCAGTTAGCGGTTCCCTAGTGCTCGCATCGTCTCCTGGCTGCATTAAGCGTGGCTCTACTGTGATGTGCTGGAGATGTGGTGGAGGTTTGGGGGAGTGCTTCCTGGCAGGCTGCTCAGGACACAGCTGCAGGACCTGAGCATGGCTCCAGGCTCCCTTTGTGTAGCAGTGGCCCCTAGTGGAGGCTGCTCAGGCTCTTCCCGTAAAGCACAGTTCCCATTTCCAAGTTGCTTTTAAACCTGGATCACCCAGCAGAGCTGTGGAAAAATCCAGTGAGTTGCTTCTCTCTTCTGGCTTTGCTCGCTAAAAACTAGAGTTTGGGCTATTAAACAGTAATGCACGTTGTAGCACTGGATTAAAGGATGATGCTAATTATTTCCTTTTCAAAGTTCCTCGTAGTTTTCCCAGGTTCTCTTGGCATTTGCCTGTGTGAACCGATGCTTTATAAAGCAAATCTGTGGGAATATAGCATTGTGACTACCCCGTTTTAATGCGTCTCTGTGCGATCTCAGATTGCATAGTATAATTGTGTATAATACTTCCTGTAGATCTGTAATGAAAATCTTCAGACATCGTCTGAAGCGAAGGATGTGGACTTCTTATTGCAAATATTGGCAGCATGCAGTGTTTGAGTGCGAATTCAGAGGAAACAGGTTGATACGTGTGGAGCCACCATGTCCCTAGAACTTAAACAACGAGATAGGAAAAGTATGTTGAAAGATACGAAACCCGTGTGTATGTATGATGAAGTTTTCACTCTAACTCCTTTTCATTAGCTTTTATAGTATAATCTCTCAGTAGAAACCAGCGAAAATGTTGGTTTCAGGGGGCTGAAAAACAGACTAGATTGCTGTAGGGGGGCGACCTTTCTGGCTCTGTGTAGGTGAGGGTCTCTGGCGGGATTGTCCATGTGAATCGGTCTTGGTTTCCCACTTTCTGCCCTGGGATGTGAGTGCATGTTACAAGTCGTCTTTCTGACAGATTATGTTACAAGTCTTTTAAAATCAATTCTAGCAGATACTGTGATCACAGGTCCTTAAACATCTATTACAGCATTTTAACAACATCACACTTCGTGCAACTTTTGCTTGGAAGATAAAAGTGGCATTTAATCAGTATTGAACTGGATTTTTGCTCAGTGTTCCAGTGTTCTTTACTTTAAAATCTCACTCTCCTTCCTCTAGTTTTCACCTTACTGGCTGTAGCACTCCAGTAGGTACTACCTTGTTTTGCATCTAACCCACGTTCCCAGTCAGATGTTCTTAACTCACGCTTGTCCGTTCTACCATTTGGCAAATCTAAAAACATTTTGCTCTTTGTTTCATTTTGCAAATGTTACCTCAAGTCATGCTTGACTTGCATTTTTCAGAAGCATTAAAGAGGGAGTTTTCTATACCTTCCATGAAAAATATGTTCATTGCAGGGAAAAAAAAATGCTCTTGTGCCTACTTAAAAAGTTGTCTGTTGTGTGTTATAATGATGAGGTATTTACAACTACAGTGTCCAGAAAACAGCTTGAATTATTATGTTGACGTTGCAAAAGATCTTCATAAGCCGTTGGGAAGCAACTTAGCTTCTGAAAGCTTAGTGGAGAGTCTGTTAAATCAGCAGAAGAATATTGAATTCCTGGTTGAGATTTGAAAAATGCTTGTTTCCAAAACAGAGTATACTGAATTATGTCTTCCACTGCAACAGCCAACCAAAAGACAGAAATGTAGGAATAATAAACAGAATGGAAGTATAAGCCTTTGTAAAAACAAGGGGATTTTAATGTGGAAAAATTTACAAGCTTGAATATATTATAGCATCACTCTGATTTGCAGAAACAAACTTCTGGAGAATGATATATGTAACCAAGTTTTCATCACCAGCTTACTTTGGTTTAAATAGTTCCAAATGTCAGAAGCCACAGGCTTTCTGAATTAGAAATTATCATTTTTTCTTCTCTCTGGCCCGTTGATAGAAGCATATAAGGAGAAGAGCCTCTGTGCTAATGAAATAATGCTCAATCTTCAGTCATTGATGCTGACGCTCCCAGGAAAACAAACCAGGAACGTTGCAACCTGATCCATGTTGTTTCCACGTAGCATGTTTGGCCACCTTATCTCTTGTTTAGGGAGCAGGGCATGATGGTATCGCTTTGTTCTGTCTTCATAGTGGATTGTGGCTTTTTTCTGTTTTCAGCAATAGCTGGACATCCTACTATTTTTTGTGATCTTTAAATGTACAGGTCTGGTAAAAATGTTAGTAAGCTGCGTAGTCAAAGATTTCCATAAAACTGGGTTGTAGGTTAGCCATGTCATTTTGGAGTGATGGTGGGTGCTGCAGAACGTACCCTTTCTGCTAGTTCTTTATATTCCATGCAAGGACATGGAGGCTCCGTTGTAACTAACAACAGTCAGTAAACGTTACTGCTCGGGTTATAAAATGCTTTTCAGTGGTGTTTCCTGAAGGAGGTTGAGATCTGCTTCTTTGATGTTTTTTGACACGTGTACACACACGTTTCCCCTCCCCAGCTACCATAATCTGCACAAGCACTGTTATTGGACTGAGTGCTTCCTTTTAGTTAGCTTATTTTATTTTTGTTAAGAGATCCCAAAATTAAATTGTTTAATCTTGAGAAAACATTTATACATGGGAGCAAAGTTTTATTAAATTCCCTAGCTTGTGGCCACCAGGAGAAGAGGAGGATAAGAAGCCAGCCCAGGTAGAGTCCTGCAGAATCAGTAGACCTCCTAGCAAAGCTCTCCTGCTGAGGTCATCCTTACATAAGTAAAGCTGTGGTATTTTTGTCAGGGTAAATTTACCCTGGGGTAAACCCCTTCCTTGACTGAAATAAGCTATACGAAGAGAAGTGATTGGGCTGCAAATCAGGGATGGAAAATCTGTCAGGGATGCAAATCTGTCAGTATGTGGCTTAGTGCTTCTCACCTCCAACACCTCTGCACTAGCAAGAGTTTATAAGGTGGGACGAGCTTGAAAAATATGAAACAGATTACAGTAGAGATTGAAAGTAACTCCTGTGCTAAGAATTAATGGAGTATTTCCATCTCAGAGACCTTATGGATTTGATATCAAGATTAATGTGCCCTAATCTTTGCTTCTAGCTGGTAACTTAAAAGTTGTCCTTAATATGCTGCAGCCAATCTTCTTAATAAAACATATTTCTTGTTAGACACATACTGATTCTTATTAGAGGCAGTGTGCTATTATCAGAGTTGTATCATCACAGGTTTTCACAGAAATCTTAGAAATATCTGCTAGTAAATGTTTGAATTTTGTTGCTCACATAATAGAAACCGGAACTGAGAACATTCCGTTATATTACAGCTTGAGTAGTTACAGCGAAACTGAGTACTTGGGGCAATAAATATCACAAGTGGGATGATTATGCGTGTAATGAATAGCAGTCTGTTCATATCAAGAGTTTTCTTTTATTCCAAGTTTTCCATTAAATCATTAAAACTGAAGATGTTAGCTGTCACCGGTATGTAAGATAAAGGCATGAAACTGCTCATCTTAACCTCGACAGTGTCGGCAACAAAAAAAATGGGTCGAATTAAAACTGCAAGATGAAGACTGCATTGAAGAGCTATAAAATTAGTTAATGAACAAGTGTATAGTAATTTTGTGATAGCTATCTAATGTGACACTTTCCATTGAACAGGTATCTGTTCACTAATTAGCACTGTACTGCAGCTTGAGCGTACAAATGCATTTCACTGCTCAGGAACCATTTTTAAAGATGACCTACTATGTTGCTTTGAAGCCTCTGTAAATAGAGTTGATTCAAGATTTAAACATTTAGCGTCTCTTGTATTCCTCCAAGTATCTGTGTTTTAGATCCAGGTGACAGCGATCCCTAGTGTGTCAAGAGAATAAAATCCCACTTGTGGGTTTTTTGTTTATTTTTCCCCAATTGAAGTTGGTTTGCCCCTCTAAGAGTTCCGTGTCAGTTGGTAGGCAGTTTGTGTACAATGCAGCATGCCTTTTTATTTCTCAAGAAGCCTTGCTGATGAAGTGTTGCATTGTCTAGAAGGACAGATTTGTGATTGCTTTCCCATTACTGCTTTGAGATCACGAGAAGGGGGAAAAACAAATACATCCTAATTGAACTAAATTTTCTCTCAAGTCCAATACCATCTATGATAGCTGATTCGTCAGCCTTAATAGATGACAGGAACAATACAAATAGTAGATTTTTGTTAGCAGAGTCTTTTCCACAAACGCTAGGGCAGCTTTGTTCTTTGTAGAGACGATTTTTAGTGTGAAATACAGAAGTTGCTCCGATCTAAGAGATCCCCCCCAAGAATATATTCATCCTGGCCATGCAAAAAAAAAATAGTTTCTGGGCAATTTTCATTGAACTGCATTTTGCTAAATAAGAGCTGTCTTGTATACTTGTACAAATCTTTGCAGTATTTGGCTGTCTAGTGTAAGCATGAATTTCTGTGTGAAGAGCATTGTGGCTGAATGAATATTTAGCCATCTCTGTTCATCTGTCTCACTGGTAAAGCACCCATTGCAAGAACAGTTTAGGTTTGGTGAGGGGGAATGTGCAACCATCTTTTTTTATTCTGCAGATAACTAAGGTAAGTATCAATTTAATTTCTGCTTCAAAATTCTTGAATAAATCCTTTCTTAAATCTCTCCTAGATTCTGTTTCCACTGTAACTTATGTTTGAGTGATATGACCTTTAAAGCAGAGGCAGTCACAAGTGATGATGTATCATTCTTCTCACCTGTAGGACTCTGTCCTGGCAAAGGTCCTGATTTACTTCCCATGTGCCTTTAGATTCATAATTGAGTGCTTTCTCTAGAGTGGATTTTTTCCCCTGGAAGACACTAGCTGTATTGTTTTAATATTATTGCTTGTCTCCTTATGTATTTGTAAGATGTAATATGCTGCTCTTCATTTATTGTAAAATACCCGAAAAGAGTAGATAAACTGTCCCTCAGCACAAATCCAGAAACACCGTCATTTGAAGCTTGCTTAGAAGTGGGCAAAAATTGCTATTCATATTGGAGGTATGTGCTAAATATTTGAAGAATGATGAAAATGCTACAGTCATTAAGCCATTACCCACTGTATTGGTCCAGCTTGGAGTATTGAACGCTTCTACTGCAGAAACTCTAAAAGCCTGAGGTAACTGCGCTTGACAGAATGGGCAAGTAATTTGCTTAGAGTTTATAAATGCAAAAGCATCTATCTGGCATTCTTGGCCACGCAGAGTTGATGATAACCATGGTGTTATGGGCAGTGCAAAGGTCTGAGAGGAGTTCTTGGTAGCTTTCTCCGCAAAGCTGCTGCTGATGCAGGAGTTGATGCTTGGTTACTAGCACTTGGGATAGGAGGGCTGCAACTCTACACCGTGTCTTCTGTGCTTCTGCACTTAACGTGTGGGGCAAAATGTTGGTATGGAGGTGAGCCAAGTCAGTTTAAAGTGACTGTTGTCATAGTGGACTGGTATAAGGCTGTGTCAAGTAAAAACACATTCTTCTTCTGTCGGCTATAAATACTGAGCTTATCTTAGCTATCCAAGCAGAGGCAATTACTGCATTTCTTTTCTCTGTTCTTGCTTCGTTCTCTGCTGAATCCACACAACTACAGGTCTGAGCTGAGGGCTGTAAAGGGAGAGTTTCTCCCCGTTAGCTGGCGTGTGACCCTTACTTCTGATACCACGGCAGCACGTGCTTTAGGGGATAAATGTGGGCTTTAGATTAAATGATGTCCCGACTGCTACAAGCAAGAAAGTGTTTTACTCAATTGTAAGAGCAATCTTGTTATGACTGCAGTAAACTTGTAAAAGGGTACAGAAGCAGAGGATAAGTTATTAGTTAATACTCCAATTCCAGCAAAGGTCTGTCAGTAGCTGGTTTAAGCTATTTACGGGGCCTATAAGGGACTTCAGATCAGTTGCTGTGATAAGGGGTTCTAGTTTTCTAGCCTTTTGAAGAATTCAGTTCCAGTAATCCTCCCTGAAGGTCATCACATTCCTAGATTAAAGGATGTTACCAGAATTGTTGCACAACTCCTATTTGAGAACAATTGGCAGGGTGGTGTCTGAGCAAGCCTTCTTTGAGTGGTCTTAAAATGAAGCTGCGTGCTGCCAAGAAAGCCAGATGCTGGAAGAGTGTTGCAGTCCTGGCAGTCTCTCTAGGCCTTCAGTTGAGCAGACGTGGACAGAGCTCTGAGCTTCAGAAAATACTTGGGCTGGGAAGCGATTTTGAAGTCCTGTTTGAATGCTTGAACATGGTTTGGGTAGGAGGGGGATTAGTGGTACTGGTTACCTGGTCACTGCTGTCTCAGAGCACTGCTTGCTTCAACTTTGTGGTCACAGACCCACGGCTAAAATTGTAGTAGCAATGAACAGCTTGCTCCACCTTTGTGCATCACTGAGGCTGAACCAGCGCATCTTAACAGATCTTAAGACTGGTTGCATGCTTTTTGCCTAATATTGTAAATCCTACTTAAATAGCATGTGGCATCACTCTTCAAGTGCAGGATTTTATATTGGATTAGGAGACGAAATACACTGGCATGCAGAGGAAAGAGGAGCTGAATGCAGTACAGGGAGAAAGGAAAGTGCAGGGGAAGGAACCTTTGCCAGGTTCTTGTTCAATACCTGGGTGCTGTGCTTACCTACAGCTCTTTTTCAGAAGGTGGTAGTGACGCATCATAGGTAGTGAGAAGACACCACTAAATACACTTTCAAGTTCTCAGTAATACTGCTGTAGCCGTGGTGGCAAGTTTTTAGAGAGGTAATTATTTCATTAAACTGACAGATGATTCTGGAGCAGAGTAAACACTGACAAGCTTTTGAGACCACAAACCTGAAGTTTGTAAGCATCTTCCACATCTATTGGTTGCTGTAATAGGTGCTTGTGTGTGTAGGGAACTGAGAGATTTGCGCATGAAACTTGTTTACATCTCAAAGCACCCTTCAATCTGTAAGGACAAATCTAGAATCATAAACTCTTTTTATGGGAAAAAGTTTACGGAAGACTGTGAAGCAGTTGCCAACTACAAATTAAGGTTGCTCTTTAATCTTTAGCCTGGAAGGCTCCCAGCAATTTGGAAAATGGTGTGAGTATATAGAGGGGAAAACTATAAAGGTGCAGAAGTTTCTTCTCCTGCTTGATACACTGTAAACTTCCTGCTGTGTGGTATGGGAGGATCTGCATCCCTAGCTGTGGGAGAGGGGCAGATCACAGCAGTGATACCCAGCCGTGTTCATTACCTTACCACTCCTGCAGCGGTGAAATTTCATGTTTATTTTGATGGGATTATAAATCACTGACCTGAAATGTTGTCAAAAGTTGTGCATTTTTGTGTAGGAACAAGTGGATGCAGCTTTCTCAGAAGGTACCATGGTACCTTTTTATTCCCCCTGATTGTAGATAGCTCTTTCCAGCTGTTCTTGGACATCTGTGTTTTTATTGATTGCCTGAATGTTAGAAATGCAAGAAGTGACATTTGGTCTACTATCTCTGGTTTCCTGGAGTAGGTTGAAGATTTTTGTTTGTTTTTTCACCTCATTTTGCAGGCTGGCGCATTTAAATAACCAAGTAATTGGTTTGAAAACATAGAGAAAAAGCTGGGTCTCAGCTAGAGGATCTGATCTAATGTGAGCCAGATACAAAATAAGTTTTGTAAACACAAAATGCATTTGTGTTTTACTGAAATCTTGCTGTTTTGGGGGGAAGAGGAATTAAGATTCTGCAGAAACTCTGGGGGATAAAAGATTAAGAAGTAAAGCTGTTAATGGAGGAGAAGAGATGTTTCAAATGGCAGTGAGTACAATTAAAAATACCAGTTCCTGCCCACTAATGACGGGCCAAGTTTTGCAAACAGGTTTCATTCTTTTTTTTCTTTTGCTTTGCCTTTGATGGGATTTTGCCTTTGATTGCATGGTTGTGGGTGGAATGTCTGATACTTTTGGCTACAAAAACCGTATAGGTTCTTAAAACTACATTTGTTCTGGCCTGGAGCATAGCTACGTGGGTGTGGATGTCTCTTTGAGGCCTGGCGTTCCTTTTGGGTAATCACCTTATGTTAGCTATGACTTTAAAGGGAGACTATTAATATCTAGCAGCCAACTTCACTATGTGGCATATATCAGCACTGGAAGATTTAGTGCTTTGGTATATGAATTACTCATTTAGTGAAGGCTGTGTCTGGATGATCAGTTATCCAAAAATATACTCTGTGGACCAGAGACAAGCAATTATAAATGTTACCTACCTATCATAGTCTTATGGCAGTGTTTTATCTCTTAAACACATTAGAATATTAGTTAATCAGAAATGCATCATTGCATTCATCTACTTAGGTGAGAATATGTGGATCTTTTAAAATTTAACTGATAAATAGGTTGTCCAATGCATATCTGGGTAGCTGGAGTATTTAAATTATACCAGCAATCCAACGTTCTGTGTACTAATTTTGCCAAATGTCAAAAAATAAAATAGGCTGAACACATGATAAATTGACTGCTGTTGCTTGTGCAAAGTGATCTGGATTATCAGAGGTAATCTGTTTAAATTAAACCCAGCTCACTTTCAGTGAGAAAGGGTAGAGAGCAGCCACATGATCAGTTCAAGCAGATTCAGGAGGAAAATGGTAAATTCCATCAATACAGGCAGGCAGGATAATATGTAGTGAAGAGCTTGAGCTGATACTTGTTCAGTAACTATTCCAAGTGTAAGCAAACTCTTCTTCGACATGCAGTTATCAGTGAATTTTGAGCAAACTTTGCAGCTTGCTTAAAAGCAGGCTTCTATATCATTTTGTCAGATTTGTATCTCTTGATACAATTCTGATGCAAACAAACTAGGGAGTTCTTGGATTTGACAATTATGCTTGTCCATTACGCATGTCTTAGTCCATTCAGCTACAGCATTATCTGAAAATGAGTAATTAATCTTGATTACATGAGAAATACAGATTAGAATTCAGTTTGTTCTAACTTTAACACTTCCATAAGCGCAAATGATACATTCATAGTCTGTACTGTAGCTAGAGGTCTTGTGCTGCAATTACACATGTGATTTAGGACTGTTGTGTTCATGGTCTTAATTTCTTTTCTAGGGAAAGAGTGTGTGCAGCAGCTAGCAGAGAACACAAGGTATTTCAGGAGACGACTGAAAGAGATGGGCTTTATCATCTATGGAAATGAAGATTCCCCTGTTGTGCCTCTGATGCTGTACATGCCAGCAAAAATTGGGTAGGTTTAACAAGGTAACTTCTCATCTATCTACTTTAAAGCTAGGATGCTAAAAGAATATTAAGACTTGTGTAAATGTAAGGAAAGACTGTTCTGTTTTTTACTTCTGTGACCATTACTAAGTTTTGTAAAACATAGGAACTTCCTATAAGTGATCTGGATAAAACTGGGGCTTGTAGCTTGGGGCTGCAGGAGAGCACTTCAGAGAAGCAATTTTTAAAACGTGACATGCAGTAGTAAAGCTTTCGTCTTATTTATGTATGAAGTGCATATATGCACTAAAGAGAAGCCAGAATTGATTGGAAATTCATGTAAGAATGTTACTGGAAGAACTTCTCAACAGTTCATGGATCAGAAGCAGCGAACATTTCCATAGCTGAACTTTGGAAAACTAAAAAATAATAACAATGATAAAATAAAAAAGAGAAGGGGGAACACACTACTACTGTAGTGATAAATCCTCAGTATTTTAAGTAGTCTGGATTTAATATCTAAGGCATAATTATTGTAAGTACAAATAGAATGCTAATACATGTTTTTTTAAAAATGCTTGTGGGCTGCTGTGTGGATACTTAAGTCTAAAATTCTGCAAACAGGATATAACTTGTATATTAAAATATTTTGCAATGTAAACATCCTGATTTCAATGGCAACTTGGCTTTGACAGCTGCTTTTTAGTGTCCATGTATAATGCAGTGCTCAACCAACGCTTTCAGATTTGGAAAAGCATAGCCTCGTTTTAAGCAGTACAGAACACCTTTAGTGCTCTTCTAGCTCAGCTAGTCTTTGGTCTGGCTAAGCTGTGATTCCATGAGGGAACAAACATCTAGCTCTCTTCATGAAGCTAGATATGGTAGTCTTCCACCCTCCTCAGTGCAACCAAATTTAAAAGGCCCCATAATCTTTATGGGTGCTGTGGAGCCTGCGATATGTGCTGTCCAGCACATAGTACGTACTGTGTCTACCTTCCAGCTGTTCTACTAATCAGTGCAATCTTTTCCCTGGAAATGTTCATGGCAATGTTTGCTAGCTGAGCATTTGGGCCAGTAGCTTAGTTAAAAATAGGCAAGAGCACAGAGCTCTGACAGTTGGCCATTGGGGTCTACATTGGGTCTACCTCATCCTTTCTCTCTTGAAGTCTGTTTTAAATTTGAGAGTACTAACTGGATACAAAATAAAGTATACCAGAATATACTTATAAATAAGAAAAATTGTTGCAGCAGAAGGCAGAAAACATTAAAAAAAGTAAAAGTGCATAATTGTTGTAGATACTCATAAATCTTAGTTCATTGCTACTTCTAAAGACAAGAAGGTCAGTTTAAAAGGGCTGAACCATTTCCTGTGGCCTCTAGAAACACCCACAATTGCACTGCCATTACGGAAAGAATCTAGATACTCATTCCTCTCATCGCATACGTCACAGCCACTAACTTCTTTAATCATTGTAATCATTAGTTTTGTGAATGTATTCTGTGACTGTTGATTGAGATTTTTTGCACCTTCCTTAAAAACGTTTGGTATTACATTAGGTGACCTTAACTTATGGTGGCAATTTGAATGTTCCCATGATAAGCACTTAAGTCATGCGTTCTGTGACTCCATAATGTAGCTGAATTTAATTTAATTGGTAGAAACAAACCATTTAGAAATAGCAGTATCATCTGCAGCAGGGGTGAATTCCTTGTGTAGTCAAACTTCCGAGTCTAAGTCTCGGTTTCCTATCAGAAATATTTTCAAGTTTAGGTTACAAATCCATTTGGAAACAGCCTGCTAAAAGACCAGCCTCTGCCACATATGGTCATCCCTGGCTTACCACCTGGGGATTGAAGTAGAGGGCCTTGTGACTGGACATTCTACCTCCACAAGAAAGCACCAGAAGCTCTGAGTTTCAATGTTCCTGGCTTGTTTAATAAAGGACAGTATGGGTTAACATACTGAGACTGAGACCTTTATGCTGACGTTCTATCTCCTCCGGTATCATTCTGACAATTTTCCTTGTTCTTTCTGGTAGTGCATTTGGGCGTGAGATGCTAAAGCGGAACATCGGTGTTGTGGTTGTAGGCTTCCCTGCAACCCCAATCATCGAGTCCAGAGCCAGATTCTGTTTGTCTGCAGCTCATACCAAAGAGATGCTCGATACGGTAAGTGTCTCATCTTGTCTTCCTCTTGCTTATGCCTTCTATAAACAGAGATAACAATTGTTGTGTTGTTTTTTTTGTAGACTGGTTTGATGTTTGGTATGCAAATTAGTTGAACCTAATGTTCAAAGCCTTGTGTAGTAGAGCTGGCAATAACACCATCTCTTTCCTTTCCCCAACAAAGCAGAATGGCTGCCTTCAGTAAATTTCAGAAACTTTTTTCCCATTTCAAATATGCAAGAGGGACAGTCTTGTTCCCTTGAGGCACTGCTTTTTTCCCTTCTCTAGAGGCTCTGCCTTCAGTTCTTGGGCTTGTGAAACTGAATCTTTTAAAAGAAAGGAAATCTGCTGCTTCTGATACTATACACAAGTTGATTTAAAAAAAAAAAAAAAAGTCTAAGGTCCCACAGAACATCCGTGTTCTTTTCAAGAGCAACTGCAAACCCCTTCATGTGGCTTACCATTGAGCACATTCATTCCAAACATTACTATTCCAGTTCTTGTTTATGGCTTCAGAGCGTTGTATCATACATGATCCCCTCCTGAATGAGGCTGTGCCATGTGCAATGCCTTGCTGGCTCCTGCCCACACTAGGCATGTTCCAGCAGGAGCAGCAACTCTCTTAAAGGAGGTCTGTATTTCAGTTAGGAGATGCTACTTTAAAAATTAAGGATGGGAGTTACTCTCTGACTAATATAATTGACAGGGGATTTATGAATAAACCTGACTATCCTCTATACATTTCGAATATGGTAACTACATTCATTTTTGAGTCTTCTAAATAAGATAGACATATACATAGTCTGTCCTAGGCTCAGTCAAAGTTCTCCATTATGATTTTTCCAGTTCTGCTGTTCTCTGACTCAGAGCCTAAGTTAGTCTGAGTCACAACCTTGAATTTAAGGAGGGCAGACTTTGCCCTTTACAGAGGTTGCATGGAATAATCACGTAGGATACAGTCCTGAAAAGAGGAGAGGTTGAGGAGAACTGGTTGATTTTCCTCCCCCGCCACTCCTCCAAGTGATTATCTCCAGGCTGTAGAATGGTCTATCCTGACATGCATGAAAGCAAAAGCAGTGGGAGTTCTGCATGGATGAACAAAATGACAAAACTGAAACATGAAATGAAAGCATATAAGAGGTGTAAGCAGGACCCGAAAGGAATACAGAGGCATTGTCCTGAGCATGCAAAGATGAGGTCAGGAAAGCCAAAGCCCACTTGGAGCTGAATGTGTTGAAGTACATGAAATACAGCAAGAAGGGCTTTTTTAGGGATATTTGTAGCAAAAGGGAGACTAAGGGAAATGTGGGGCTGCTGCTGAATGGCATAGGAACCTAGTGACAAAGTACATGGAAAAAGTCAAGTTACGTGCTACCTTTATTGCCTTAATCCTTACTGATAAGACTTGCATTGAAGAATCTGAAGGCCCATGAGGTCAGTGAGAAATCTTTGAAAGTATTTCCAAATATATTATGGACAAGAAGGTGGCTGGGAATAGTCATCATGGAATTATCAAGGGGAAATCATGGCCAGTGTCCAAGTATGATCAGGCAGTAACATTTTGTAGCATGAACAGCGAGTAGGAGCTGTAATATAAACAGACTTTTACCAGCAAGTCAAAAAAAGGTTTCAAACTTTTCATCCTTTGCTGCCAGAGAACTTCTTGCTGTCAGCTAGTCTTTGTCTTCTCTGTTAGCGACTAGCTGGAGTCTTAACCTTAACAAGCTGTTTTCACAGAATGTTTACAAGTACTATACTTGCTCTTTTCCAGAAACAATCTGCAACTTTTATTAGCCTGCTTAGGAAAAGAGTTTTTTGTTTTTAATCTATCTACTTACAAGTCTTTCAACTTTCCAGAAAATATTTCAAGTTTTGTGCATTTAGCTCTGAAGACTCATTTCTGCAGTACCCATGTAGGTGCTAAATGCAGTAAACTAAAAGAAATACTTGTGTAATATATTAGGGCTTCTCTAAGAAAATTAATCAAGGACAAAATGAGGTGTGAATTTTGAAGTGAATGAAGAAATCTTGATTTAATTCAGTATGTGGAGGCTTTGTTCCAAGTTGGCGTAAACCACTTCAAAGTTCAAAACAACTGAATGCTCTGAACCCAGAACACTGGCAAGGGGAGTTAATAAGGAGCAAGTCTTTGTGTCGGTGACTTTGTGTTGTGTTTTTCTTGTGTTGTAGTGAAAGGGAGTTGATTTCAGGCAGCTTGTAATTAAGGCAGCATCAGATCTGATTCCTCTGCTGAACTGTGGCAACAATATCCAAGAGGAAAAAAAATGAAATGAGTACAAATGGAAAGAGCTGGCAGAGAGCTTCTACAAGTCCGAGACAGGAGAACTGGGTAGCCCATCCACGTGTGCATGGATGCTAACTAGTGCTGTTACCGTGGCATTTTTTCTAAACAAAATTAATCCAGGTTTGGACTATGGGGAAGAGAAGCTTGTCTTGTAAATGCTGATATTTGTAACACTTCCTTGTTCTTATTAAATAAACCCACGTGATGGGGAACAGTTCTCAGTTACAATTTTAACTGTTTTATGTAAATAAAACTTCCTTGCCTGAAAATATTTGGCTCAGGATCAGAGTGAAGTCCTTCATAACCTGCATCCCTGTGGGCTGGTGCTTTCTTTTCAGTGATGAAAAATATATTACACTCTCCTGAAGTCAGAGTTCACCAATGCCATTTCCTTTGTACTTTTTGCTAGTCACATGGACTTTTTTGTTTTAAATTAATAAAATCCTAAATCTGCGTTCAAGAATAACAGTTAACAGACTCTTTCAACAGAAATTCAACCTTAAATTGTTTCCATATGGGGTCTTTAAGCTCTGGCAAACTGTGCCCATGCTCTTGGTGTTTTGTTGTGCTTTTTTTTTTAACTGAGGTCCAACTTCTGGGCTTGTCATTCCCCCAGATTTTAGAGTGGAGAAGTTCTTGCTGCCAGATATAACAAGCATGAGGGGCCATTGTTTAAAGAAACAAAAACTTGGACCCTTCATCCAGGAAGGAAAAGCATGTAGGGATATTAACCCCCGTCTGCCAACTATTCTCAGGAGACAGGCATCTGACCCAAAACATGTTAAAATTAGAGCATTACTGTTGAATCAATGACATTCTAAAGGAATGTTGAATGTACCGATCTGGACACATTTAAAATTCAAGGGAGTGCAGAATACCAACATTTGAGTTCAAAATTCACACTGAACTTGAAAGTCGTCATCTGCGCACATCTTTGCCACTTGCCAGGTATAAGATAATTAGCATCACATACTGTTAGAAATTCATCTGCAGCACTTGACTTATTTTTGGACGTTGTTCCAGGAATGATCTGTAGAGAAATAAATCGAAGCTTAGAGTTTGACTTTTAACGAATCCTGTTGTGAGACTCTCTTATCAAAGAGATTGCACGATTAAATGAGTATTGACTTTCCTTATTATGCTTGCAGATGCTTGATCTCTGGTAAACTTCATATGATTTGCATGCATATCATATGGTAAAAGGTTTTGTTAGCTCACTAGCAGTGTTCTGGGCCATCAGTTGCTGAGGTGGTGTCTTTGTGGCAACAGTCAGGGAGGGTTGCTTTCCAGGGAGTTAAAAACAATAAAAAAATACTTGGGGTCCTACCTTGAATGACTTCTCCTTGGAAAAAAAATCTCCCATACAATATTATTTATGATGTAGAGCTTGCATCTCTAGTTGCATATGAGCAACTCAAATTAGTCAAATGCAGATATAACAAATACATCAACAGAAGCTGTTAGCATAATATCACAAGCTGCTTTTCACTGCCTTGTAGTTTAAAAACAATAGTATTTCAGGCACAGTATATTAGCATGCACAATGATTTCATACTGAATGGTACAAAAAGAGGAGTCAAACTTCCAGGTACATTTTTTTCTGATTCAGCTTTATTAACCCCTTAGGAAGGGAGTGTTATTTGTAGGTTTGTGCCTGGTGCATCCCACCAATAAGCACACAGTTGGAATCCACACAAAGGTCTTTTAATAAATAATTGATTGCTGGGACTTGGGACTACAGGAGGAACACTGTTCCCAGTTGACCTGTCTATGAATAGACATGGCTTTATTTTGGCTGACAGTGAAGTTTGGGGTAATATTGATGGGTTTTATGTTCTTGCCTTGGAGTTGGAGTAGTCAGGTAGGTAGGTGTAAGGTCACTCTCAGTTAAATGACTAGTGCTGCTCACTTGGTCTAGAGGCTTCCAAATACAAAAATAAAAAACAAATCCTGCACACCTCCAAACCTACAGACTTACAGCCTGGTAAAATCCTACTTTGCTGTCAGTGGTCTGTTGGCATGCAAAAATGAAGATGTGCTGATAGCTTTCTTGCATCTGTTTCCTCTGCTGATATACTGTGGTCTCTTTCTCAGGCTTTAAAAGAAATCAGTGAAGTTGGGGACCTTTTGCAACTGAAATATTCCCGTCACCGTTTGGTACCTCTCTTGGACCGGCCATTTGATGAGACTACATATGAAGAAACAGAAGACTGAACTCCCTCCATGTGCCTTGGTGGGAGGGACACACCCTGTGGGACACTGCCACGCAGCCTGCAGAGTCTGTGAACTACACACTTATGACTGCTTAGCATAAAAGACATTTCCTCACAGTACTGAAGTGGCCACATCAGCTCTAAATGGCATTTTGTAAATAGGGAGGGGAGAGGAAAAAAAAAAAGCTTTGATTCCTGTGTCTTCAGGGTCTGGCCCTAGAGGTGCTTGGCTTTATTTTTTCATGTTGCTTTTTTTATTTATTTGTCTCAATAAGTTCACAGCAACCCGAGTTGGCTGTGGCTGATCAGCTCAGACTTTGTATGCACCATTAGCCTCCCAAATGCTGGCTGAGATGTTGTGAGCATGTGTGATGCTGGCATGGCAGCATTTCCAGTGTCACTGCTAGATGTCTGACCTTCCCAGTAAGGAGTGAGCCAACCTGTCTGTTCATTGGAAACTTCCTAGAGAAACTGTTGATTGCTAACTTTGGCGTATTTGACAAGATGGATAATCAACCAAAGCTTTTTCCTTTTGCAGTTACTTGTGTTTAAAACTTGAATTTAGCTTTTTTTAAAATAAATGTGTTGCTGACATGTCACTGACAGGACCATTGTTCCAAACATTATTTAGTTCTGTAAGCCACAGGCAGAAAGACTTCGGGGACTCTAGCCTCTTTTCCTTCCCAGTATGGATATCAGATTGTCTCCTGGTTTTGACAGTAATTGTCCTCTTGATATAGGGTAAGTGATGGAGAGATTTTTGTGTTAGTTATTTTTAAAATGGGATGATTTGTCTTCCTTCTGACATACTTCTGTTTTTTTAAAAAATGTTTTTTGTGTGTATTCATTGTGTATTCTCATCTTCAGATTATTTTTTCTTTTGCTTTAGAACTATTATAAAACCATGAACAAGTATATCTGGTAGCAGATAGGTTCTAGAAGGGTGCTTTTGGACTTAAGTAAACCATAGCAAGCCTTGTGCTTCCTGTTAAGACCAGAACCTCTGAATAAGCAGGCCTGTACAATGAATGGCTATTAGAGAACCACTTATTTCATGCAGACCTGTGAAAGAATGATTGCTGCCCTTTGCCACGCTGATCTTTTCTTGTCACGTATGAGATGTTCTTCTTTGTCCTTGTTGTCCAAGGCTCTTATGCAATGAGTATAGACAGCTTGTATCTTGTATGTTATATTTCAGTTAGCCAACAAATTCTCCTAACTGGCAGCTGTTATGTCTATATAGGCCTTCCCCAAACAGAAGCTGTCCTCACAACTGCATTTGGTTTGAGGTCTTTGTTTTTCCATTTCTGTTACTGTGAGATCAAATTAATATTCACTGAGCCAGTTGCTGTTTGGAATCTTTATTTTTCAAGTTCCACGCTGTCTTACTCTGATCAAAGTTTAAAATAGACACCTTTCCTTTAGTGCACCTTAGAGGTGGTCTGCTCCGCATCTTGAATTCTCTCAGTGAACAGAACAGATCATTGAAGAGATACCAAAAAAGTTACAACAGGAGTCAGTTGCAGTGTAGTTCTTGGTGTGTTTTTGTTTCCCTGGACTTGTAGGTTATTTGCAAAAATAGTAATGCTTTAACATTGTGTCAGTTGGGTTTGGGCCAGCTCTTGAGTTTGGGTTAGCACGATGCCCTTTGCAGGTGACAGTGGAGTTTCTTAAACAGATTCTTCATCTTAAAGCTAGAGCAGAATGCAGCTTAAAGCAATTTGGTGCTGCTATATATATACACACACATATATTTACTTATATATTTGTAAATTATAAATAAATATATGTTACTTTATGTTCACTCTTCGGCTAATGGGGAAGGAGCTTTTCGGTCACTGGAACCAAGCAGTTCTGCAAATACGTATAGTGAATTAAAGCAGAATTGGTTTCTATTTTATATAATATCTGTCTTCACATCTTTATAGATCTTACTACGTTTTAATGTAACAGCACTACAAAACATGGTTTCAGTTTTTCACTATTGCATTTCAGAAGCTTAATTACTTTAGAAGAACTATAAAACTGACTGTTTTCAAACTAGGCCTGGGTAAGTGTTTCTGTTTTAGTCCCCCTAATGTTGTTTGCTAGCCTTCTGGAGCGCAGTGTGTACACAGTCCAAGAAGTTTGTAACCTGCATGTGCAGCCTTGATGGCTATGGTGTAATCTCATTTGTTCAGCCACAGAGTGAGTAAACTGCACTTACATAAGCTTACTTTATCAGTTCGACCTTTCTCACCTGCATTCTGCCCAGGACTAGCTCTAACATTCCAGCAGGTGACCTGCTTTCTGACTTGAGAAGTCTTACCTCAAAGAACTATTCTTTTTTTCTTTCTTGATTGTAGCAGGGAACAAGAGGAAGTTGGTTGACTCGATCATGAAACAGTTTAAGAGCTGACAAAACCAACCAACTCCAAGGCATAGGCATGGGTCAGCGGAGAGCTCTTTTGAGCCTTCCCAGATGTACAGCGTGCTGGTACCCACTGCATAGTCAGTCAGTTTGAAACTTGTGATGTGTTAAGTCAGAGATGGGTTATCACAGATTCTACAAGTCTCTAGTCTTAGTCTTGTCTCTGGGATTCGGTTTTAGGGCAGCTTATTTTTAGAAGGGAGGAGAAAAGGCTGGATAAATATCAATAAATCAGATAACTCCTGTATAATGCTTCTGGAACTGTTAGTGTTCTAAAATTGTCTGTCTCCATACTGGGATTCCATTTGTACTTGTTTAAAGGAGATAGTGCTCATGCTAAACTTTGGCCCTTTAGTATCTTATTGCTGTGTTATGCTGTCTGCGTGACTTTGAATTCTGGGTTGCAAAGACATTTCAGAAATCGTTCAGGCAGTTAGTAGCATTTGCAAACTGCTTGGTTACATTTCAGCACTCCTAAATCCTTTCTGAGAAGCAACATTTCCCCATACACACCCAAGGAGGTCTCTTATTTGGGGGAACCTGTTCTGCCATGGTCTGGTACCTGTTGAAACTACTTCTGAAAATTAAGCAGTCTAACATTTAGCACTTTCATGTTCAGTGAATTGTTAACTTAAAAGCCAGGAAAATCTTTTCACACCTACTGAAAAACTCCGCTCCCACAACCTAAGAAGCAAACCACTACTGGTTTGGTGCTAGGCAAGCCTACAGCATGTATGCTGTCACGGTTATGTGTAGGGTGGATTGCTGATTTGATATTATGTACTGACCCAAAATCTGTCTCCTTTTTGTCCTGGCAGTAGAAGTGAATGAAAGAACCAATCTTGAGACATCACAAAGGAAGAAAAGCTGCTTAAGAAATAGACTTCAGTCCCTGCCAACTTCTCTGAGACATTGTAATTGAAAATGACTCCTGGTATTTCTTAAGAGATGCAAAATTCAAAAGAAAATGAAGGCTGCTTTTGAACAAAGGATTTTTGCCCTGTACTGTACATTGGCTAAACTTGCCTGTAAATATACAATAGTTATCTTCCCAGTACCGCTCTGAAGACCTTAGCAAGCAAGATTTTCACTCTGCTGAGCTGAGTGAAGAGTTCAGAAACATCATAGTTTTCAAGGCTGATGGCCATATTCTTTTAAGAAAGTAGAGAATCTCCTGTTACCCAGCGAAGAGTAAGAGATCTGCTTCTTGTTAGAATCTGGCCTTGCCAAGTAGGAGACCTTTGTCTTAAGGAGCCTGATTCATAATTTCTCTTTAGTTCTTTGGAAGAGAGGAAAACCAAGTTTTTTTTATTGTTTGTTGTTTGTTTGTTTATTTGTTTGCTTGTTTTGTAATGAAGTGTTTGTTTTTGTTTCTACAGAAAACACAAACTCTTGTATAGTATCTGTGTATATGGTGTATTTAATTCTGTTCAGTTTCTATATTTTTTTTCCTTCTAAGTAGCATCCTTAGAGAGCTGTTCTGGTTCTTGGATTATTGGTGTAGCATGCTTCTGCTTTAGGCAAAGACTCAGGAGTGAACCAACCAAACATCTTACCATGATGAAGTCATTCAGTGAAGGAATTGCTTCATCATTCCTCTCTTGTTGTTTCCTCTGAGAGTGCAGAAGTGGTACCCAGTGTCAGAGCTGCACCTTCGCACAGAGCAGGAAAGGGGAGTGTTCCAGTGAAATCAGTGATCTGGCCCTGTGCTATGTGGATGAAGGAAATCTGACTTCCTGATACAGCAGAGATGGAGGAATGGGGCAGTCAGTCACCAGTTACTCTCAGCTGTACAGGGATCTTCCATGTGTACTGGAACAAGGATCCTTAAGATAGGAATGCAACTTTCAGTGGCCAGAGGGACACTTCTCTAAAACTTCTCCACACCAAGTAAACGTTTCCTTCTGTGCAAATTGTCATTTCTTTACCTCTGAAAAATACTCAGCTTACGGCAGTGTTCTCATGCAGAAGCCATATTATCTATTCAGACAGATGATAGGAAAGGTTGGAGGAAAGCTGTGAGCATGAGATGCCCATTTCATCTAAGAGTCATCTAAGAGAAATCTAGCACCATTGTATCTGGAGTGCTATGCATAAGCTCCCTCAATTCGTCACGGAATGAAACTTGTGGAGATTTACCCCAGTGTAAAATGCTCTGTCTGAAACCCTACGGCTTGTGCTCGCTCTGTGAAAGAGCCAAGTATGCTGGGATCTGTGTGGGTTGCACTTTCTGTACGGAGAGCTGAGGTGCCTGCGGTCTGTTCTGTTCTAACCCTAGTGAAGCACAGAACTGTCTGTGAATGCCCGGGATTGACCCCTCATCAGGTGAATTGTTGGCTTCAGCTCTGGAGCCGGCACCCAAGTGGTATCGGACCACCATTTGGGGAGAAACACTGGTCATATGACCTGTGTAATTTGAACGTGGTTTCAAAAAGAAAACAAAACAACAAAAAACAACTCAGATGTCATTGTGATGGCTTGTATTCCTGTAAACATTCCCGGTCTTGCAAGTTGTTTACCTGTGAAAGACTTGGATGTGAATTTAAAGCACAGACAAAGTGTTTGTGTGACGAGGTACTGTGCATTATCTTTGAAGAGAAGTGTTTAGTGCAGGCATTGGAGCTGTTGTGTTTACATCCCCGAAAGGGGCTGGGTGAAGGAGATGAGTGTGGTGTGTGTCGAAGGCCTTAAACTGTGACTTTTGGTATGAAGAATTGAAATTAAAACTGACCTTGAAGAATGCAGTGGATTTTAGCCCACGGAAGAATACTCTGTGCTCTTAGTTAAGCAATATGTACTGCTGTTTTCTTGGGGAGGGAGGGAGAGGTTCGACTCTATTTGTGTTTGAGCCTGGCGAGCAGCTGTTTAAGGAGCAGGAGAGGTGGTTGTATGTGAAGGCCAAAAATAGTGCAGTTCTGCACTGATGTTCCTATGTAGCAAACATTGGTAACTGGTCCCTGGGCTGCTGAAAGCAGAATTACTGAGAGGGTCAGGGACTTCAAAAGCAGTGGCAGCTAGCAAATTAATTTTCTCAACGTTAGGTGAACAGGTCTCACTTGAATACGCCAGGGGTTGGTGCAGTTCCAGAAATACCCTTGGCTAAGTGAAATGTGCACCAAAGCATCTGGACATTGTAAAGCATTAACTTTTTTTTGCCAAATCTCATGCTGTCCAGACAGTATTTCTGCTACCCCCTAACGGTATATTAAGCTAAATGCATCTCCAGCCTTCTGCTGCTAACTTCAGGACAGTTTGAGAGAGATGAGAGTAACGTTGGAGCCTGAGGCTTTAGGTTAGCAGTCCCAAAGCCAATGGTGGCCCACATTTCCACAAGCCCTGGGCAGAATTACCAAGTCACAGCACTTAGTCTTGAATTGCACTGTATTCCTATGCCTCTGTGTTGCTATAATGTACATAATATATTGGATTTTTTTGTAGATAAGACATTTTAGATAAAATTTTTAAATGGGCTCCCCCCAAAATATTTTATGCCAGATGTCTAATTTTTTTTACACTTGGGATTAACATGAAGTCGGATGCTCTATGGGCAGGGAAAAGATAAAACAGATGGTACATTGGCTTTAAAAAGGTAACAATGCATGTAAAGAAAAAAAAACACTGGAGAAAAAAAACTGCTTGGGGAAAAAAAATCCATTCAAATATATTCTATGTTCTGCATAATAAAGAATTTAAAAATAAAAGTTCTGTTGTGATTTTTCTTAAAGCTGTACCAATGGGGCTGAGAAAAGCTATAGCCTGTTTGAGAGCTCAGATAGATCAGTGTCCCTCTCTGTCCTGGGACTCCCAAGTCAGGAACCCTTGTAGGTGAGATGCATGCTTGGCTATTTCTTATTGTATTTCTTATCACTCTCTGGTACAGCATGGCCTGGGATGCTGCTGTGGAGAGGTGGGTCTGCAGGGATGATTGATCCGGGCATACAGCACCCAGGGGAGCTCTGCAAGCTGCCTGCTGCCCTTGGGTGCTGTTGGAGGGGATTCCCTATGCCAGTGCGTACAGTGGCTGTCAGACTTATCAGCTGTCATGCTGCTAATGAAATGTTTGAAAGGGCTCCTTGATCCATCTCGCATGGGATGCTTGACCTCACATCTGTCTCGCGGTCTGGGGCTTGTTTTAAACACTTCCTTCCATTTGTCTCGGCCCCAAGTTTGCACGAACCAGATGTCAGCGCTGGAGAAGTTTGGGGTCCTGCTTTGGGCTGTGGGTGCGGGCAGGGCCCCGGGTGCTGTGTGGGGCTGTGCTCGCGTCCCCTCCCCACGGCCCTTTTTCCCTCCTCGCGGTGCCTTTCCCCGGAGGGCTGCTGCCAGCCTGGGCCCCCAGAACGCAGCCCCCCACCCTTCCGCGGGGCCGGGACCGACGCTGGGAGCTCCGGGCAGCGCCCGAAGCCTCCTTTCGCGAGCCCCGGGGCGCGCAGAGCCGCGGTGCCGCCAGGCCGGGCCCTGCCCGGGGGAGGCTGCGGGAGGCCCGGGCCTGCCCCGGCCGCTTCCCGCCCCTCCGGACGCCGCTCCCGTCCCGCCTCAGGGGGCCGGACCGGGATCCCCCCGGTGCCGCGGGGGGGCCGAGCCGGGGGGAGCGGAACAAAGAGCCCCGGGCCCGGCCCGGCCCGGCGGGGGGGCAGAGGCTGGCGGCGGCCCCGGCCACGCAGTCCCCGGGAGGAGCGGAGCGGAGGGGAGCGAGGGGGCGGTCTGGCACCGCCGGCAGCCCCTCGAGCGGGGCCGGGGTCGGCGGCGGCCCCGGGGAGTGACTCCGGTGGGGGAGGAGGAAAGGCAATGAGATTGCCGGCGGGATTAGCACGGGGGGTGGGGAGGCGAAGCCCTCTCCTCCCCCCGGCCCCCCCGCCCGCACACGCTCGCGGGGCGCTGCAGTTATCCCGCAGCATCAGTGGCACCGGCAGGCGAGCCCGAAACGTGCTCGGCCAGCGGCGGGAGGGAGCGGGCCCCAGCCCCTGCCCCACCGGCGGGACCTCGTGCTTTTTTGGGGGTTATTTTCTGCCTTTTGCCCCCTTCCCGCGAAGGGACGGCCTCGGCGGCGGCCGGCCGTGCCCGGCGGGGTGCGTGCCGAGCCGAGCCGTGCCGAGCCGGGCGGGATGCCGCTGGTCAGGGGGAAAGTGGTGCTGCTCCTCGGCTTTGTCTTCCTGACAACCCTCCTGGCCGCCGTCAGGGGGCTGCCCGTGAGGAGGCAGCGCGGCAGCAGCCCGAGGGAGAGAAGCTCCAAGCTGGCCGAGGTGAGGCGGCGGCGCCGGAGGGGTCGGGGGGGTCCCTCCGGGCTCTCACCTGAGCTCGCCGCGGGGCACAGCCCGCTCCCGGCCGCACGGGGCCGCGGGAGGGGAGCCCGGGGCTGACGGGGCTTGCGGCTTGCCGGGGCTCGGAGCCGCTCTGCGGCAGTAAGAGGCGGCGGAGCTCAGCCTGGCCGGGCCCGGGGCAGGTCCCGCCGCCATCCCGCTGCCCCCTCGGTCCCCCCGGGCCGGCCGCCCCGCCAGAGCCCGGGGTGGTTGGGGCGAGCCGCACCGTCCTGGCGCCCTTCTCTGGAAAGCTCGGGAGGCAGGGCTGTGCTCGAAATGCCCCCTTAGGAATGCAACCGCTGGAAGGGGTGAAAGGGCTGGCTCGGAAAAGTGGCACTCGCTATATGGCTAAGTGAGAGCGGCTCGGCTCTTGCCGGTGATGCGCAGAGGTGCGCGGAGCTGCAGGTTTGGTCTGCAGCGCAGAGCGCTGGGGACGTACCCTACTGCATTGAACCACGGTGCTGATCCCCGGGGAGCGACGGAGGCAGCTCCCGCCGGGCGCACTGCGGTCCTGACAGCATGGCACGAAAGCAACAAGTGTGAAAACGCATCTGCGGCACGGGGAGCCTGACAGCGAGCAGGAGGGGGCACGGGCTGCATCCTGCCGAGTGCCGCCAGCTGAGCCTGCTGTGGTCCCGACTGGTGTGGGGACCGAGCGGATGCATGCAGGACCGCTGGGGATGTTGCATGCCATAGCACTGGTAAGGACACGTCGGTGCTTCTTGTGAAACTTCAAGCTTAAGTGTAGTCACCACCAGGGAAATGCCAGGCTGAACGTGCTCAGGCTGTTTGGCTGCAGAGAGTAGGGGTGTACGTGTGAAATCTACAAAATGATCGTGGCCACGTTGCAGAAGGGGCCATGAGCAAAGGGCAGGGACAACCAGCACGTTACGGAGTTGCGCAGGTCCCCGCGGCAGGGCTGCCTCAGGCTGGTGTTTATCTGACATCTGCAGCAGCGTGGAAAGAAGGGAGAGCTGCTCTCAGTACCAGTTTGTAAATGGTTCTGAATGGGGAGCGTTGTGCGGCGGGCCAAAGATCACATCGGTACGTACACAGCAGAGCCTCTGTCCCCAGGACCTGCGCTTCCTGCAGAAATACAAACATCAAACGAGTTTGTAGGCACGGGCTGGAGGGCGGCGGTTCAGCCGAGGAACAAGGAGGACGAGGAGAGGGAGGACTCCTCCCAGGGTCTGTCACTGCTCCGTTCCTCCTCATGCCATGCACCCCTTGCACCCCTCCAGGCTCGGGGCATTTGGCTCACACAGTGGGCAGAAAGCAGTAGGCATCATCGCATGCATTGGCCACGTTTTGGGAGGAAATCCTCTGTTTCTGGTGCATGCGGGGACGAATTTGGAGTAGCCAAGCGGGCAGCACAAGCGCAGCAGTATGGTGGTTAGAAAAAAAAGCCGGAGTGATTTTGGGTCATATGCACAGATGGTTCATGTTGCAAAGCTGATAGGTCCTGTCTCTATGGCAGCAGGGCAACCACATCTGGAGTATTGGTTACATTATGGGTAATGCCCTGCAGATGTGGGCAGAGTGAAGGGGGCCTGGGGAAGCAAAGAAGTGATGGCGCAGAGCAGATAGACGATCAAAACGATTAAACAATTACCTAACATTGACTTACTCTAATTTAGCATCTTTATTTAAAGCAAAAAATTTTCCCCTGTTTAAACTTTAATGGGATTTTTTTATAAGCTGTACTGAGCCTCGCAGTTGCCCTTCCATACTAAAACAATTGAGAAAAATTAAAAACATTAAGGTTATCAACTTTTTGAGTTAGAAAGTCTTCTAATTGCTGGAAGGATGGAGGGAAAGCATGCTTTGTCTGTGGGTGATGGCCTTGTGGCTATGTCCCAAAGTGCTGTACTTCGGTAAGGATCTGCCACTTCCAGCCTTTACAGAAGGACCAAGCACTTGCATTTGCATTTCCTCTGCTGTGATACTGTGCAGAAAAGCTTTGCCCTAATTACCCGAGTCCAGCACAAGCAGCAGATGTAGAAAAGTATTTTTTATTTCTTCAGTCTCTTTGGCGGTTGAAAAGACAGCTGAAAGTTGAATACTTTCTCCCCAAACTATGACTGAAAATCTAACGAGAGAAGACATCTATTAATTGTGAGGCTTCTTGACTGCATTTCAGAAGGTTACAGGGGCTCCAAAGAAGCAGATAAGTGTACAGCAGGGCTTTCAGAAGTACTTTTGCAGGCCAGATGCGTCCCTCACTGACTTGGACAGAAGTGCAGCAGGTCCAGGCGGTGACACAGGCCAGCGGCTCTTCAGAGCAGGATAGCAGTGCTTGGAAAAGCTTGTGTCCGCTGTGTGACAAGGGACAGCTCTTCACATTGCTTAATGCTTTTTTTATTTATGAAGTCAGGGGGTTTAAATGCAAAATATGTTTCGATAAACTCCCTGGATTTCAAAATATTGGCTTTCAGCATTGCTAATAGATGTTTGGCTTCTTTCTGATGATACAAACCAGTTTTCGTGCTCTTCCGGTAAATACAAAATAAGTGATGCTCTAGCACACCAGAAAGGCAAGCACTGGAAGGGATTAAAACTGCATTCAGATACACCCACTTAAATAGCTGTGCACAGAAATACCAGTAACAGTGACAGCAGCGGTGCTGGTGCTGGTAGCGAGCGTCCCAGCAGTGACACCGTGCCGCAGTGCCAAACCTGGCTCTGCTGGGCTCGCCGGGGGCTGCCAGCTGTCCCCCATGCTACTGGGGGGCTGCAAGGTGGAAATCCAGGCCAGGGCTTGCTGTTGGGGTTCCCTTGGTCTGAGGCTGCAAGCCGGCTGCCGGGATAAGAGGTAAGGGACGGCAACAAAAGAAACGCCAGGCTTTGCGTGAGGGCTGCGTTTGGCCGCAGCACCTGGCGGGACTGGCGCCTGGCCCGTGAGAATTAAGGAAGGGAGAACAGCACTTATCATTCACCGGTCGCACGGGCAGTGAGAGTGGCAAAGGGAATAAAGTTTAAAAAACCAAGTGCCGGGGAGGCCACGGGGGGCTGCTGGGCCGGGGAGCCCCCGGGCCGTGCGGTGCGGCTGGGTCAGTAGCAGAGTCGCTCTGCCTGCGGATGTGCTTTTTACCTTTTCATTTCTTCAGCAATTAAGCGTTCTTGTCCCTGGCTTTGTCCTTGGCGGAGGTCGGATTTGCGGGTACAAAACGTGCACTGAAGCATCCTTCCGCTCTGAAAGGGCCTCTTTGTGCGCGGGGAGGTACTTTACCCTTTGTAGCAAATTTCCTTTTGAGAAGTGCCAAATTATCTTAGTCAACACAGTTGAAAACCCTCCCGCCCTGGGGCTGAGTCAGGAGCACAAACAATGGGGAGCGGGTGTAGGGAAGCTACTCAAGGAGGGGGCTCCTTCCCCCTTCACCGCACACATGGGTCTGCTGCGGTCCCATTGTGGGAATCAAAGGGGCTCCTGTAAAAGGCACATGTAAGGGAAGGGATTAGGCAGAAATCGCTCCACAGGGCATTGCCCGGCCCTCTGGCTTCCCAGCTGGAGCAGCCGTTCCCAGTCAGCCAGGCACCCCTTGGGAAGCACTCCACTTTCTTTTGCTCCCAGTCAGCAGTGGCCAAAAGCTCCCCAGCCGCTGAAACCGGGGCTGAGCACCAGCCAGGATAGGGGAAGGGTGTCGGGCTCTTGCAGACCTTCTCCTTAAAGACAGATAAGGTGGGAGATTGTGCCTCAGCCACGGTCCCTTCAAGCCCAGCTGCAAACAGAAGCGAGGCAGCGTGGTGCGTGCGCCAGGGAGTAACAGCTCCTGTGCTCGTGTCAGTGTCTTGGGCAGGGAGTGGGAAACAGAGCCTTCTGCTTCCCAAGGTGTTGATAAATATTCTTCCACTGAGGATAATTCCCAGGCCAGACAGCCGGACACTTCCCGTAGGGAAGCCTGCAGGCATGACAGCAAGGTGCATCATGCCGCTCGGTCCTCCTGAGCACGCATCAGACACAGCCTCAGTTCTCATTGAAAATGCTGGAGCTCATGGCCAAGAAGCAGGGAAGAGATGGCAGCAGTGATTCTGTGTAAAACTGTTTCCGTTTCAGACAGAAGCTTGTAAAAATGCAAGGACTTTTTTATTAATAGAACATTTTTTGCAGGGAACCTTCATTAGGCTATCGGATGCTTTGGCATGGCCAGCCGTAACCATCAGGCTGCACGGTGTTTCGGAGCTGCTCAGTTTTTGTGCCTTCCTTGTGCATTGGGACTCCTGGGGCTCATTTGGGAAGCTGTTTTGGGGCTTATCTGAGAAGCTGTTCGGTACTTAAGAGATGAAGATGCCAAGAGGACAGTGACCCACCTGCCTGGGAGTCCCAGGTGGCTTTGGTGTGAAGGGCACTGGCTGTGGATTGCTTTAGTCTCCAGGGGAAGGACACAGCTTCAAAGGGAACAAAATGCAGTAAATTCCTCCCGGTTATTGCCACCTTCCGCTGGTCTCCGCTGGATGGACACGAGGCCGGGACCCAGCTGCACGCAGCCTGGCCACTGTGGTAGGGTTGTCTCACTGGGGACTAGAAGCTGCTGGCTGGCCCGGTCTGGGCTGCAAACACGTCCCAAGCTGGGCAGCCTTCATTGCATGACGAAGGGCATAATGGGATCCTGGCAGGGGGATGCTGCCCTACAGGTGCTCCTCCATCCTGCCCCGTGGTGGTGCGCACTTTGGGACACCAGTGTGTTTGGGGATGAAGCAGGGTCATGGCTGGGGTCTCCCCTTGCAGCGGGTGGCTGGCTTTGAGCTGGTTCCTCCAATTTCTCTCTCTGGGGAAAAGAAACCCAGGCAGCTTGGCAGGAACCATGGCGCATTGGCTGGGGGGAGGGAGGCACCGGGGGCACTGGCTTCGCTGCGTTTGGGGGGTTTCGGTTGCGGTGGTGGCGGAGGCAGCAGCTGGAGCAGTTGGAGGGCTGCGGTGTGCAGGCTGACAAATGTATATCATTAGCTGGAACAAGTTAATGGTTACTGGAGCACATGGGTTTTAGAGCTGGAACAAGTTAACGGCAACTCAGTCAGATGCATTAAGAGCTTACGCATATTACAGCTCAACTATGTTAACAGAAAACATGTGCCCGAGCAAGGGGCTTTGCCTGAGAGCACCAGAGGCTGTGTGTCTGTCCCCCCCTCTGCCTGGTCTCCATGGGGGCCCTGGTCCCACACCCACCGCCACGCTGTGTCGCAGCAGCTCCGGCCCTTGGGCACCGTGTCCCGGAGCGAGGAAAGCCAGGTGCCGTGCTGGGACACCTCAGCAGTGCCGACTAGACGTCCTGCAATGTGGTGTGGTTTGTTTGCTTCCCTCCTGAGACTCCCTCAGGAGAAGCTGAGCTGTGGTAGCTTTTACAGGGACCTTCCTCAGGGGCATCCCTGAGTATGCCACAGGAGCTGAAAAGCCACCAGGCTCCTATTTGTCTTCTTCATGTCACAAGAGGCCTGGGAAATTGGCTGAGGCCACCGTGGGCACGTTTCAGGTCCAGGTGCCCACAGAAGAGTTTGCTGCAAGGGTCCGGGCCGTGCGGCTGTGGACGTGTGGTGAGGAGCGCTGAGGGCACCCTGCCCACCCTGATCTGGGCCTTGCACACAACCACGCTGTGTCCCTGCTCCTCACAGTGCTGCGTGCTGTTGGTTCTCCATGCTGTGGTGTCTTCCACGCCGGGGCTGGCTGTGCCTCCGAGACAGCACGGTCCCAGAGCTTGGAAAGAGTTTTGAGATTGCAGCTGTCGCAATCGTGAAAATAACTGAGAGACACGAGGAAGCCTTTGATGCTGCCTCCTGCAGCTCCCTGCTCGGGACGATTGGGTTGCGGCCATTTAGATGAGAGTGTTTCCTCATGATCTGAAGTATTTTGATAACTGCGTGAAAACTATAATCGTGGGGGCGTAACAATGATCCGCACAGCCCACAGTTTGCTGCCAGCTCCTACTGGCCTGTCATAAACGGGATCTGCCCACAGCAGAACGGTAACCAAGTGGCATATCTATTCCACAAGCACGTGCAGAGCTCTCCCAAAAGGTGACCGGAGCTGCTCGTGTCTTTGTTTAAAAAATACAAACAAAACAAAAACAAACAAAAAAGAAAGAACTTGTGTGAGTTGGTGGATGAGTGAGGGGAGCAGCAGGGAGATGCCAGTCCTGTGCTTTACCTGCACCACAGCCCTTTGCTGGCAGCGGTGTCTGTCACCTGGGGCAGAAGAAGAGGAGGAGCTGGAGGTGTCCACTGCCTTACGTTGCAGGGGCGGAGTGGCACACTGAATTTGTTCCTGTTGATGACCCCACTGTTAAATGTTAGACTTTTCCTTTATTTTAAGGAGACCTAACAACGTTACTAGTTAGTACTGTAATAACCTCCCCTTTCACCCACTCCGGCCGGCAAAAGCTGTTCTGAGCCTTTCTACAGATGCCCTGACTGAAGCCTGGGAGCTGCTCCAGCCAGGATGGGCTTCCCTCTGAATCCATCAGCTTGCACCCCTGTGCACACTAGGAAGACACTTGTGTAGACTCAGCTCTGTTCAGGAAATGATAAATACTTCTGGTTGGGTTCTTGTTTCAGTAAAGCCATTCAAAAGAAACAATACAAGCAGTAATGATTAAGCAAGAAAAAAACACATTCCTTATAATTATAGCCCACAGTGCAACACCAGCCTTTAGCAAATATGTCATTTTCTTCACTGCAGTGTTAACGAGCCCAAAGCACAACCTGGACATTGCCTCTGATTTGACTCCCATGTGCACAGGTTTCAAGCTAAACGAGTTTATGTTCCTGCTAATTGGCTCAGGATAGATGTGGGTGGAAGCGATGCACAGTCTGCGGCGATGCTTTGCTCCCCAGAGAGCTGATTCACGCGTGCTTGGCTTGGGCTTAGCCCTGTAACGAAGAGCAGCTCTGCTCGGCGATGTGTGGAGCTGCAAAGAGCGCTGCCAGTGGGTTAACGTGCTGAGCGCTGGCAGCTTTCAGTGCCTACAGAGATGCTGAAGAATACGTGGGGAGAACAAGTATCGGCGATTATTGGTGGCAGCAAAGTTGTGTCCCTGGTTGTCATAGGACAGCCCAGCACAGGGACTGATCTGTTGACGCTTTCAGGTTTTAAAGTGCTGTAGGGTCTGAGATCTCACATCTCTAATCATTTTTATGTCAGAGCTGCGGTGTGTGAATGTCATTCTTGTGGTTTCTTAACACAGGCTTAGTTCAGAGTCTCAGAGAAGTTTATAGCCAAGTTGCATATTTTAAGACCAGAGGAAATAATCAGATCTCCAAGTTTCTTCCACAGCACAGATGCTGTACATATGTGTTGAGATCGTACCTTGTGTTGGACTGTCTCCACAAGAGATATTGCCACTTTCCTTGTTAGCTTGTTCCTGTGGTTAGTCACCTACAGTGCTAAAAGCATGGTCCTTATTTTTCAGTTGAATTTGTCTGGCTTTGACTCACAAATGTTGGTTTCTATTATGCGTTTCTGTTCTAGATTAAAGAGTCCCTGGTGCCTGATGGATTATTTCCTTAAAGAACCAGGAAATCAAGCCATCACTTTATCTTTTTAACTTGACAAACAAATTGAATTGGACAAGTCTTTCACTGGAAAAATCTCTCCATCCCTTGGAATGGTTTTGCAGCTATTCTCTTTGTCATTTTCAGATTTCCAAGCAACTTTAATAGAGGTGTTCAGACTAGAAATGGGAAAATATCAGCCTTTAGTCTCTGTAGAAAAGATGTGTGGCCTTGCCCTATACCTTTTCCATACACCTCTTTACCCCTTTCATGTACAAAACAGGCCTGGCACCGGGTAAATTGCTGATGAGTTCCTTCCACTTCCTAACATCTTTGCTGAGTTTGTGCCCTGAAGTGTTTAGGTGGCCCTACATGCGGGAGAGCCTGGACTATTCGGGAAGGGCTGCAGGCAACGTGCTCTCTGCTTCTGGTGTAAGGTGGCAAATGTGCTTTCCTGGTGGTGGAAGGAGAGGGGAGCTGCTGAACGTGCAGTGGTTTACTGATGGCCAGGTTTGGCCCAGAGAGGAGAAGCTGTGTGTGACCTCATGCACACAAACCCCATGCAAAGCCTCAACAGAGCCTTAAGATCACTTTCACTCCAGACAGGCAAGCTCTTATTTTTTGTGAGCTAATGCACCATAATAGCTCAGCTCCAGACCTGACAGCCTTATCCAGCTGTTGCTTGGGCAGGGCTGAGGAGAGGGTGGGTGTCGTGGGGGGCTGCAACCCTCGAGGACAGCTGCCCGTGGCCCTGATAGGAGCCCCGCAGTGGCACGGGGAAGATGCACCCATGCAGCAGGATGGAGGCGCGCTGGGCTGCGCAAGACCTGGCTAAAATCCACAGCTTGATCAGCTAGGGCAGAGACCTTGGTCAGGAGGGACATCTTCTGATGTAGGGCCAACTTTTAACCCAGCAAAGCCTCAGAGCGATGCACGTGTTGGGATGAGGGAAAGGTTGGATACACGGTGCAGTGACTGTCACCGAAGGAGTTACTCCCGTGACACCCTGCACAGCAGAGCCCGCACGGGTGGTGGCAGCCCTTCAGCAGCTGTGGGGCCAGGAAGCTCTTTGTGGAGGAGCTGGAGGCAGGCTTGGGGGCTGCTGGAAGCAAAATGGAGAACAAATTGCTCCTTGCCAGGGGTGCAGCTCAGTGGGGGTCACCCATGGGGGCCAGAGGATCTGGGAGCAAAGGGAGCTCTGCCCGCCCGGTAACGCTCTCACGGCCAGTTCCCCTGTGGCAGTTTTACATTTTCCCTGTGGGAACAGCACTCTGAATTTCTTGAGCTTGTTTGGGCGTAAAATCTGAATTAGGCACTGAGGGTAAATTTGGAGACTTGGAGGCTGTTCCTGGCTCGGTCACTGTGACGTCCTTGGGTGAGCTCAGATCTCATTGCTAGAGGAGACCTCAGTTTCCATGTGTATTAAATTTGGGTCATCTGTGAAATGAACTTACCCAGCCCCATTAAGCTCGTTGCAAACTACGCACCGGTGTCTGTTGGCTGAGTGTGCTGTTGGCCATGCTTGCACAGGGGCTGCGTTAGGCACACGCAGCTGGGAGCAAACCCAGTGCCAGCAAGCAGTGCCCTGTGGCCAGTGCTCACCGAGCACACCCAGGACATGGCCAGCTGTCCCCCTGTGTCCCTGGAAGGGCCTGCATCGGGATGCTTCTCTCCCTGAGGAAGCGCAGCTCTGTGCTGTGGCCAGGAGCAGCACGGGGAAGGTTTGGGGTGTCCTACCGCAGCATGCCCCACTGTAGGGTGACGGAGGGCCTGACACAAGAGGAGAGATGGCAAGGAGCTGGGGCAGAGCCAAGTATCCTTCCCATGAGTTGTTCCCCAAAAACACATGGACAGGAGGGCAGAGGGCTCTGTCTCTGCCCCATTTGCCTTGCACCCTGCGGTGCTGGATGAGAGGAGGGAGCCCCGAAGGCTCCTCCCGGGCGGGTGGCACAACCTCCCTGCTTCCCACAGCCCTCTCTCCTCAGGGCCCATCTGGTGAAGTCTGTCACAGGCTCTGCCCTGCATCCAGCCTGCTCTGGTCAGCAGCCAAGGGACCAGCAGTGTCCCTGCTGCTCTTTTCCCTCCCCCAGGGACAGGGGGGGCGCAGGCTTTGATGTGCGGGCACAAGGCTGGGGACAGGCTGTGTGTGCTCATGAGAGCCTGGCCGGGCTCCAGCTGCCTTTGAAGTGCTCCAGTGATCAGGATGAAAGGGAGGAGAGTCCTTCCCCAAACCATCTGGCTCTAATTGCAGGTAGAAATGCCTCCCCACATCCCCCGTGGGGAGGGGCATGCCGCTCTCTTAGTTAATCTCGCCGCTCTCGTCTTGGCTGGTGCAGAGGGCGAGAGCTTGGGAACAAAAGGGGGTTTCAGCTGGGCAGCCAGAAATAGACGCTGCTGGCGGAGATGCCGGGGCTTCAGGCACCTCTGTGCCCCGTGTGGAGCCACAGGGCCCCAGCGGCCTTCCTAGAGACACCCGTGCCACGGGGGGCTTTGCCAGTTGTTCCCATCTCCGGTTTCCATCCCTCTGACTCACGCCCTTCTGTGCCAGCATGGAGGTGAGGGACATAGGGACATGAGGCCAGCCCAGCCGTTCGTAGCCAAGGGTCCCTGCCAGATCCCCCTTCGCTCGGCAGCCGCCTCACAGCCTCTTCCCTCTGCAGGTCTCTGCCTCGTCCGACCCCCATGCCGACAGGGATGAGGAGCTGCCACCGTTGGGCAAGGCACGGGGCCTGCGGCGGAGCGGGCAGGCAGGACCACGGCGGCACCGGCGCCGTGGGGCGGCTCAGCAGGCAGCGAGGAGCCCGGAGGTGCCCCAGCCCAGCGGTGCTGGCCAGGAGGAGAGCCTGCCCTTCGTGCTGGACCTGCAGAGCTTGCCCGGGCTGGCCAACGTTGACCTGAGTGCCCAGAACCCCAACATCCAGGTGGGGAGCGGGGCTGGGCGGGATGGGTTGGGCTCCCCAGCCTGATTTGATTCCCTGACAGGAAAACTTTTGAAAGCAGGGTCTGTTTCTGTGGCTCTGCTGTTTGGGTGACCACCAGACCCCCAGGTCAGCATGCTGAGCTGCCACAAACAGCGCCTCCCACTTTGCCCCTGCTCAGCCCCTCCAGATGAGATGACCTCTTGTGCTTGTGTTCGTGGAGTCAGAGCACAGGCGGTCCCTGTGCCAGGGGACATCCTGTGGCCAGGCTGTTGTCTCACTGCTCTGCCTTGTGTCTGGCTTCCAGGTGACCATTGAAGTAGTGGACGATCCCCAGGCTGAGATGGAGATGGACTTGTTGAAGGAGACGAGCAATGACTGGTCCTTGACATCCTCTGAGTGGCTGTCCCACAAGGACCTCTTCTGGCCTCTTTTCTGGGAATACACTGACCCCACTGAGGAAGAAGAGGAGGAGGAGGAGGAAGAGGATGACAATCTGGATGTAGGGGACAGGGAGGAGGAGGAAGAGGAGGAGGAGGAAGAAGAGGAGGAAGAGGAGGAGGAAGATTACACAACAGCAGACTATGAGGAGGAGGAGTCCATGCTCAGTGGAGTAGGAGGTGACTGGGATCAGCAGTGGCCTGGGCAGAAGAACTGGATCTTTAAGGAAAAATATAATTACGGTGAGTCCTCTCAAGCATGAGCAGCAGCACCTGGCCTGCAAACCACCACTGTCCTCCCCTGCCTGGCCTGACTGCAGCCCTATCTCACTGTAGGATGAGCACCCTTGCACCAAGGACCAATGTGTACTTGTGCTCAGCTCCTGTTAGAAAATAAGCAGGGACACCGGGGAGCATGGGCAGCACCTGGCTGGGGTTGCCAGCAGCCTGGCACGCCAGCTTCACAGCAGGAGTTTCCCTTGTGTGTCATCAGACAAAGCATGGGCTCCAGCATACACGTTCAGACTAGAAATATGGTGCAAATGTTTAGCTGCAAGTGCTGCTGCCCTTGTAACAGTTCTCTGAGGTGACACCAGAGCCAGAAACCTCTGCTGCAGGCCTGAGCATCTCCCAGGAGAGGTACTGCAGAGGTTAGATCTGGGTACCAGCAGGGTGGCAGGCCAGGGGAGCACAGCACAACTCCTCCTGGAGCTTCCCATCCATGAGTGTGTTACCAGACAGCGTTTTCTGGCAGTTTTGTGGCTGGTGTGTCGGGCAGGTCTGGTGAGGACGGGAATGGGCAGTGGTGCCCAGCTGAGTCGCTACGGCCATGCGCAAGGCTGTAAGAATGAGAGCCTTTGCCTGGAGGCTGCCAGCAAGGGAAGGGTTGGCCCTTGGCACCATGTGGCCAGACACCTCCGGGTAGCCCTGTGTAAATGGCGTCTTGGGGGCAGGACAGAGCTGGGGGATGTCTGGGGTGGCTGCTGGCTCCCCTCCTGCTGAGGCTTTCTGCAAGGTTCATCCCTCTCTGCCTGTCCCATGCCATGTGCAGACTATGAAGATGAGGAGGAATGGAGCCCATGGTCCCCTTGCAGCGTCACCTGTGGCAGCGGCAACCAGAAGAGGACCCGGTCCTGTGGCTATGCCTGCACAGCAACAGAGTCAAGAACCTGTGACCTGCTGCGCTGCCCTGGTGAGCCCCCGGCCACCCCGGTGCTTGAGCACCCTTGGGGCATTGTCCCACCCCAGCACGGGTTTGCTCCCCTGCTGCTGCAGCTGGGCTTGGGGCACCATGGGGAGGGAGAGGGGCACGGGGAGTGGGCTGTGCCCAGGGCAGGGACATTCATGGCAAACAGGTCAGCCAGAGGACCCTTGTTCCCAAAAATGTTGTGCACAGGCCCAGGGTTCAAGTACCAAGTCCCTCTTCTCCAGGGTGTTGCTCATGGTTCAAGAGCTAGTTGAGTTGGATATGCTCTGGGTTAATGTGGGTGCTTGTTTCTAGGAAGAAGCTCTGGTGGGGCCTCATCACTCCACAGGCAGTTGTGTGAAGCCCAGGGATAGTGGAGCTGGAGCCCAGCTCCACATGCAGCTCCTTGCACCTCTCTCACAGGGAGTTTGAAATCTAGTCCCGAGGCTTACAGAAAGCCAGCTCCATCCGCTGGGATTTGCATAAGCCCTGGGCCTGGGCCCTCTTGGCCCAGTCTGTCCTGCGTGTCTTCCTCATGGACCCTCCTTGCAGGCACAGGGCCGTGTCACCAAAGCAGTGGAGGGAGAGGTGCCCTTTGGAAGGAAACATGATATTCAGTCCATCTCTTTGCTTTCCTTTTTTTTTTTTTTTTTTTTTTTTCTTTTTTCCTTTTCTTTCCCTCTCAAGGAGCAGAGGGGGAAATGGTCTTCCCCACAGAGGAGACTCCTTTCAGAAGTGACAACACCACGGAGCTGTTCAACTCAGGTCAGCCTCTGCCTCATCCTCACACCAGGGCCTGGGTGCTTTCACGCAAAACCCTGTGGGGACATGCAGCTGGTAGGCAGGGCAGTGCCAAGGGCTTGTGCATCCGGTGTCCAAACCTCAGCCCTGTCACTGCCGTGTGCAGGCTGGTGCTAGAAGGCAGCAATGCTGGGACACCCAGTGACTCCCACAGCCTGCTAGGATGTGGTGGACACAGTCCTACTCCATGGCACACTGGTTGAAGCCAGCCTGTGGCCCACACTCCTGCAGCTGCCTCATGGTGGGATGCTGCTGTCCTTCCCCTCCAAGGGAGCTTGGTGGCTCTGCCAAGGGTTTGAGGGCTCTCCTGGTGGGACTGGCAAGGCTGTGGGCAAGTGGTGGTGGGGCAAAGAGGCGTGCTCATGCCCTCACCCTCTCACTGCCTCTCCCCCAGACGTGGACAGCTGCGAGAAGTGGTTGAACTGCAAGAGCGATTTCCTCACCAAGTACCTCAGCAAGGTGCTGACGGACCTGCCCAGCTGCCCCTGCTCCTACCCGCTGGAGGCTGTTTACAGCGCCGTCAACCTGCGGGACGAGCGGCAGGGCAAGAGCTTCCGCTGGCGGGATGCCAGCGGCCCCAAGGAGCGCCTGGACATCTACAAGCCGACGGCGCGCTTCTGCCTGCGCTCCATGCTCTCGCTGGACAGCACGACGCTGGCGGCCCAGCACTGCTGCTATGACGAGCACACCCGCCTCATCACCCGGGGCAAGGGTGCTGGCGTCCCCAACCTCATCAGCACTGAGTTCTCCCCAGAGCTGCACTACAAGGTGGACATGCTGCCCTGGATCCTCTGCAAGGGCGACTGGAGCCGGTACCACGCCGTGCGGCCGCCCAACAACGGGCAGCGGTGTGCTGACAACCCGGCCGAGGAAGAGTACCTCTCTCAGCTGCAGGAGGCCAAGGAGTACTAGCCACAGCCATGCTGGGAGGAGACACGAGGCCACGGGGCCACCGTGCACCCGGCTGCCGACAGGTCCTGCCCTGGCCCATGCTGCAAGGGCTGGAGCCATCCCTCGTGCATCCTTTCCGAGCCCCAGCCCTGCTGGCGGGCTCCTTGTGGGGCTGCATGGAGCAGGGTCTCGTCTCGATTTGTGAGGGTGCAGGAGTGTCACTGTGTCACCCCTGCCGTGCCACCTGGGGCAGGTTCCCCCACCACTACTCACTTGTGGGCAGCGCAGAGATGGGGGCAGGAGGTGGTGGCCAGTGTCAGGGGAAAAGGGAAAGGGCCTGCTCACGAGTAGGGCTTGGGAGTATGCAGGGAAAAAGGATGGCTGCGTGGGCTTCCATGGCAAGATCACTTTGCCTCTGTGGTTTTAGCTGTGAAAGAGAGCACTCATTGCCAAAGCTTGAAAGATGTGGACCTCAGAAGGAGATCGTCATGGGGAAACACCACAGGTCCACATTGTAGCCTCTCTGCCTCAGTGCTCAGGCAGGCAGGGTGGCAGGACTTGTACAAGTCCCATCGCCAGCTCTGCTCTGCATCTCAGCTCCCCAGCAGGTTTCAGTGCTTGGGAGCAACTGTAATATGGCTCAGCAGAAAGTCCTACATTTTCCTCCCACAGCAGCCAAGCCACCGCTCGTGCCATTGCTGGAGAGGAGCAAAAATCACTGAGCCAAGTTCCCCATGGCAAATGGGGACAAGTCACCACTGGGAGCACCCAGCATTGCCCCCTTTCTAGTCTGCTGCTCACCTTCCATCCTTCTCCATGCTGTTTGCCCAAACCCTCCACAAGAGGCAGCCCAGAGAAAGCAAGTCCTGGTCACATCCTGCTGCTCTCCAGGCTTGCCAGGCAAGCAAACGTGGCTCCAAATGAGGAAGGAACACAATGGTTAATATCAATACACGGTGTCTACAGACTGTGACACTCTCCGTTGCCACTTTGGTGTTGCCTGTTTTTTTTTCCAGCTTTTCATAGGTCCTTGGCAGTTTCTCCTATCCTATTTTGGGGAGCTCTCAAGCTCCCAAACTTCCCACAGAGAAATGGGGCTGAGCACCTTTATCTCTGGACATTCGGTAGTTGAACATGGCTGAAGCTGTTCACTACTTTCATTTAGCAAGTTTTATGAATCAGGAAATAAAAGAGTAAGTCAAGCGAATGAATGGAGTCATTTCTAGACTAGAGATTTCAACAAAGGCAGTTGTTTATTCCACGCCTTTTGTGCAGAACACTTAGACCAAAAAGTGTCTGTGTAGGTTCAGATGGCCTTGGGTTTACTGTCCTGTGCTAATTCTGTTCTTATTTCAGGAGCCTTCTCCAGCACGAGTGAGCATTCATAGTCAGAGAGCTCCTTGGGCAATCTTTCTAGGACTATCTTATATACATTGAGTATCCGTTGATCCTTTTGCTTTGGTTACTAATAGAATATTGCATCCATGGTCATCAGTATGTAGGACTTCATTACTAGTACAACAAAAGTATTAATGAAGTTATTGCTGAACTACTCTTGTTTAGCTATTATTCCATACTTGTATCCACCGAACTCAGTTATGGATACTATCAAAACATAAGCAGGTACAGCCCCTTTTCCAAAACGCATGCAATCAAAAATGACAAGTATTATGTAAAAAACAAGAAGGAAGATAGAACCAAACAGGCATGGATGGTGCCCCAGACCCTGGTAAATATTCACTACCATTACTTACATGCTCCCTAGACGAAGTGGTCTTTTGCTTCCTAGCTTCTTATAAAGAGTTCACAAGGAGGTGGATAAGAAGGGTCGGCAGTGATATGGTGGGTTGGTTCTGGGAGCCTGGGACTTGTGCAAGGAGGCTCACCAGCAGACACAGAGGTGTTTGTACTGGAAGTGAACAAATCAAGTGGCTGAGGCTGTGGAAGGATGAGCTTGTTGCCTTCTGTCATCCAGCAGAGCATCTCCATATCTCCTCCCATACCATACATCATCAGTACCAACAGAGGACTCTCAAAGGTGTTTATTTACCATCAGACCTTTTTGGTAAAAAAACCAACCGTATGTTCTTAGTGACCAGTACTAGACCCACACATGGAAGCAGGGCCTCTGCAAATAGTCTTTCTTCAAAGAGGTTTTCAATAGCTCAGCCAATTCGTTAGACTGGCTGGTCGCTGAGGAAGTGCTCTTATAATAAGGACTGTTACCCAGGAATTGCATCCTCCCCCTTTTAATACTGGGGACGTCAACCAGTCTAACCCCCCAAAAATTAACCTATAATTTCTGTAATAAATGTAGTTCCTGTCCAAGGGCAAGTAGAAACATATCTTGCATTAAGTCCCCACTAAAATCTGTTTGAAAGCCAAGTGGCTACTCTGCCTGGCTGCCCTCATGGTCTGGAAGATACACGCATGAACTGGAGCATGAGAAACAAGAAGCAGCGTTGTTCCTCACACAAGCACCTTACACACCAGGAGGCTTTGCGGAGCACCATAAGAAAAGTAGACATTAAGTAAGCCTTTATTTTTATATGCCATCAAAGATTCTGTCCAGCTCACTGCTATTTAAATGATGAATCTCTTAGCTTCCCTTCCCTAAATTTATTGTTTTTAATATAATATATATATATAATTTTTTAATTTCTACAAAATTTGATAGAGAATTCTTTATTCTGACTGCAATAAAGCACTTTATATATAAACGTGTTGCTGATGTCATTCAGTTAGGACAGAAGTTTATGTTGCCAGAACATTTGTTTTGTTTGAGCAGGATGACACTTCACTGAGTGCTGCATGCTGTGGGTCCCTGGCCACAGCTCTATTGCAAGGAACCTGGTGACTTTGCTTCCTTAACTTGAATTTGATGGTGTCAGGCACACTTGGAAGAGCAGAGATGCATGCAGCCTCTTCTGAATGTTGCAGACAGCGATTTCCAGTTGGTCACAAACGCTCAAAGGAATCTGATTTTCCTGACCTGATGGCATTCTGATGCTCCCATTTCCAATAAGAAGGCATGGCAGCAGAGGGATGCAAAGCAGGACACCTTCAAATACTTTCATAACTGTGATTCAAATCCCAACTCTTGAACTGTGAGGTGGTGCAGAAAGTTCAGAGCTCCTGTTTTTTACGAGCTTTGTCCATCCCCAGGGTGTTATATTATGTGGTTCCTTTATATGCAGTATTTATTGTCTGTGACAATTGTGGCAGCTGAAGAACAGGGGTGAGTGATGCTGGTGGACAGGGACCATGTGTTTGTGCATGCATATGTGCGTAACTGAATGTAGAGGCTTTGTCCATCCATCTCTTCCCCTATACCCCCCCAAAAAATAACAACCAACCAAACAAAAAACAACCCAATGTATTATAGACATCTTTTGCAAATAAAGATTGCTGTTGCCAGTTTGGTCTATGATGCTTGGAAACAACAGGGCTCCCAACTTGGCAGCCGCAGGCAGCACTACATACATGAGTGTGCGGGTCTGGTGCAAAACATCCATGTTTCATTCAAACGGATTTAAGCATTTTGCCTTAGGGCTGTGCTTCTGCAGCCTCTGGTTTCCCTGTGTTCCTGGGTCATCCCAAGGCTTCGTACCCTGGAAGTGGCAGTGGAGAGATGCAGATGTAGCTCATGTACTAGCCAGAGGCCTGGGGTCAGTATAGCCCATCCTGTAGATGAAGCCACAGCATAAGAAGCAGGAGGAATATTTTCTTTGCCTTGCCAGTACCTTACTGCGTGACTTTCACCAAGTCACATCACTTTTCCACATGTCTATTAACTTACCTCTCTTTCCCCATTTCCTGGTTTGGTTGGTGTCAAAAGTTGGTGGGACACGGCCTTTGTCTACTGTGCCATGAGCACGGAAGAGCTGTAAGGTGCTGATGAAGTTCAACTAATAGCAACGACAGGAACTGCCATCCTGGGAATGGGAGGCAGAGGGGTGCAGAAGAGGGCTGCCAGAACTGCAGGCAACAGACACTGTCCTGAGCCTGCCACTGCAGCGACTGGGTGTGTGAAGCTCTGCTCAGAAGGATGGAAACCCACCATGAGATTATCATGGTCTGCTGAGAAGGAAGTGCACTGCTTGTGCCTCAGCCCTGATGCCAGGTTTTATTCCACGCTCAGACCTTACACAAACACACTGCTGAAAACAGGTGTTGAGCATGAGAGCAGATTAAAAAAAAAAAAAAAGAAAAAGCATCACCCCAGCTGGAAAACTGATTTGGCAAACAACCTCCACAGTCTGAAGCTAATGATAGCAGAGGGATTAGCAAAGCTTCCCAGGGATCACAGCTTTTTGTGGCCGTTAATTTGCTGCATAAATTGTGACCACTTCCAAGCTCTCGCTATTTCCAGCTGTTTCCCCTCCTTCACTCTTGCTCCCTTTGCTGTGTGCTGGCTGCACATCTGACAAGGTTTATCTGGGACTCCGGCACATGGCTCTGCTCCACAGCTGCCTGGCGCCTTCACTGGCCCCTGCTTGGGAGCAGCAGATGTCTCCTCTAGAAGAAGGCTCCTCCGTCACGGTGAGTTCCCCTCTGGTTTTCTGAAGCACCAAAACTTGCTTGGAGCCCAAGCCGGGGGCAGTGGGCTGAGCTCAGCTCTGCAGGAGAAGCAGCACAAAGTCACTCTTCCCCTGGTGTGGTGGTCAGTAGTTACTGCTGCCTGTAACATGGCTGTTGTTTTATCCCTCAAGACAAGGTCCCTGCAGTGCTGGATGCTGAGCCCTGTTCCAAAACCCCTGCGCTATAGAAATCCCACGGGGAAAGGATGTGAAAACAAGAAAGGCCACCACAGTTCTGCAGGTGAGGGAAAGAGGCACCAGAGCTGCAGGTGCCACCCAAGATCAGAGCAAGTCTGTGGCAAAGTCTCAAGCTGCATCTTTGCTTGCTGCTTTACACACAAGACTTCTTGACGGGTTGAGTTGTCTTGTTCTGGTTTGCCAGCCTGGTGCAGAGCTTCAGGTGGCTCAGCTGTGCCACCTCCCTGGTATCTGACGTGAACCTGAGAGGAGCAGACCTGGTGCACAAGGCCTGGCCTTGGGCTGGAAAACAGCAACACGTGTTTGTGACAGTCCTTGGGTCCTAACTTAAAACTGAAGCGTTTTTTTTTTTTTTTTTTTTTTTTTTTTTTTTTTAAATTCCATTGGCTGCATTTTTTCAGCAGTTGCCTTGCTGCCCGTGGCACAAACAGTGGATAAGCAGCTTGCAGCACGACCTGGTGCCTTGGGCTTTGCTCTGCCCCTGAGCCCAGAGGTGGGCCCTGCTTGGTGCCCAGCCTGGTGCTGCCTCTGCTCCGCCTGCACCAACACCATGCCGAGAGATGCTGAGCTGCAGCCCCAGGGATGCGAAGCCAGGCCACGGAGACCCTGCCAAACGTGTCCATGGGCTGGGATGTGCTCCTTCTCTTCCTGCAGAGGATAGGCCCACACGTTCGCAATCATGAAAGGAATTTCTCACCCTCCTTCCCCTGCCCCACAGTGGCCAGCTGCCCCTTGGAAATGCTGGAGAGGAGCCCAGCTGGTGAGGCCCATCCCCTGCTTTGTTCCAGGTCCCTGAAAGCACATCAGCTACTCCTCTCACCCCGCAAGGGGGCTTGGCCATAGGGACCACAGCCCTGCTTTGCCAGGCCCCACGCAGGCCTTCAGCCTGCATCCCCATGCCACAGTGGGCCCCACAGGCTTGTCCTGCAGGGGCTTGCTCTGGGAGGGCCGCCTCAGGGCTTCAGAAGTGCCAGGAGAAAGTCCTCCCCCTGCCATCATGATCTTTGCACCTTGGGTGGAGGACCACAGAAAAAGGAATTAGATGGGCCCACCAGAAATCACATAGTCCCACCATGGGGACATGAGCAAATCATGCCTCACCAACAGGTCTCGCTCACTCCTGGTCTTAAAGTGCTGCACTGACAGAGGTGCCACCGTATCCCTTAGCTTTACTGGTCTTGCAGGGAGACATAGTTTCCTAGCAGCCAACCGCAGTCTTTCCTGCTTTATTTTAAGCCTACTGCATCTTATCTGCAGTGGTCAAGGAGAGCATATTGTTTCCTTATTTGCTCCTACCTCTCACGTATTTGCAGATTTTTATCACTGCACTCCTTATTTCCCCACATTCCTCCCTCCCTATCCCCCCCCCCACCCCATCTTCTCATCTCTAGACTAAACAAATGCAAGTCTGTCAGGCTTTCCCTAGAAGCTGTGCCTCTGGACCTCAGATCATTCTCATTGCCCAGCAGTGGACTTTCTCCAGGTAAGTCACAGCTTTCTTGAAGTGCTGAGCTCCAAACCAAAGCCACAGGGTCTCATTTGGAGCTTTCTTAATGCTATGTGAAAAGATTTCTTCACAATACCTACAGACACCAGCCTGTTCAGGCAGCTTTTGTTCTCTCTCACCGCAATTTAAATTTATGCTCATTCGAAAGGTCTCCATAATCCACTCAGCCTAAACATCTTTTACAGATGTGCTTCCAAGCCTGTCATTGCCCCCTTGTACGCATACACATATTACTGGTTGTTTCTGCACCAGTGTAAAACTTTGCAGTTAGTAAGGCCAAGTATGTTTTTTCTTTTTTTCTTCTTTTTTTCCTTTTCTGTTGGATCACTTTTCCATTTGCTCAAGAACATTTTCAATTCTACACTTGTCTTGTAAGGGTTTTACAGCACTGGTGCTGGTGTAAATTGTTTTAAACTTTTGTCAACCATATTATCTTCTATACTGAAACATACTGGCTTCATTAAAACTCTATTAGGCCTTCCCTTATTTACTAACAAAAATATCATATAAAGCAGTGCCCCAGGTCTTAATAAAGACCAGATACTCTACCTAAGACAGGAATTAGATACAAGCTGCGCTTCATTTAGAAGATACAGGTGTGCTGGTTGTTACTTTTTACCCCAAGTCTTCTAGGGTAAACCGCATCAGACCTTGTCATGCTGGAAACATCCAACTACTTTTAACTTTTTGCCGTTGTTTTGTTTTTGTTTGGTTTTTAACTTATGTTCTTATAGTACTGGTATTGAAGTAGGTTTGGGATGATGTTTCAAAGCAGTTTCAGTAGCAACCTAAACTAGGGGATTTCACCCTCTTTGATTTGTGGCTTGACTTTCCTTTAGAAGTTTCACAAAAACAAATGATTAAAACACACCAGCAAGGGACAAATGGGTCATAACATAGATCCACCTAAATCAGCAGATGCTTACAGTAGTCAACAGTTGATGACTAGAAAGAAGGACTAAAGAGAAGGACAAGCATATTGCTACTTTCCTGAAATGTTTTCCTCGTTGCAAGCAGCTGGTGGCCAGGAGATGTCCTGAGTCAAATGTGGTGGTCGTTTTGCTTAATAGCTCTTGGTTGTTTTTTTCTTCCATGGATTTGTCCACTCCCATTCGGAATCCCCATAAACTTTTAGTGGCACCCTATCACCAGCTGTTAGAAATTCAGAGACCAACTCCCCTTGGTTGGGACCCCACATTCTTTTGCTTGATTTGTAAGGCTATGCCTTACTCATCATCTCCATGTGCCTCATAACTGTGTAGCCATTTAGCATTCACCTCTGACCTCTTATCACTGAAAAATTCACTGTTTACTTCTGATGTCTTTTTTTTTTTTTTTAACAAAAGGAAACCAACAACTTTTTCTCAAATTCTCATGACTTTCCCTCTTAGCCCACGTCATGTTAGATTCTTGAAGAGCCTCTGAGCACGGGAATATGAACTTGCTTTTCTTCCTCGTCTTACATAGTCATCCCTCCCCCAGATAGTTGAGAGACTGCAAACTGTGTCCGGATCTCCTTACACTTCCAAGTAAAGCAGAGGTCTAGGGCATCTCATTAGCATCTGTATAGCCACACCAGATGTCAGCTTTAGGTGAACAAGCAGGGTGCTTGGCTGAGAACACGCAGGCTTTCAGCAGCATGCAGTAAAGTGAGGCTCAGATCACCTTCACCAAGTGAACAGCAGGAGTACTGTGAGGCATTACAGCTGCTGTGCTCCGTTATAGAGTTAGCGTATCCTAATTCACTGTGCCTCAGGCTAAGTGCTAGCTCATAACCTGATGTTTGAGCGCATGCTTTCCTTCACCCGTGGTTTAATCCCATACATTGTGTTGAGAACAGCAGCCAAGGCATGGCTACACATCCTGCGGGGATGGCAGTTGCCAGCCGGAGGGGCAGGGAGCCAGCTGGTGCAGCACCAGCACAACCTACGGCTGTCGGTTTTGCTGGAAGAGCCCTCAGGCAGCCTCTGAGCAAACCCCGAGCCCGTGAGCCCCATGCCTGTGAGCTGCTGGCTGAGGCCAAAGCGTCTCCTATTAGAGTAGCAGCAGGACATCCGAAGTAAACCCTGTTTGTGATGAAAGGAAGGCAATTAAAATTCCACTTCAGCTGCCTTCCTGTCCCACTTCCTAACCTTCCAGCAGCAGGTGATTAGCGCAGCCTGCCTTCTGCCGCCCTGCCTCAGCTGCGCCAGCGGGGCCCTGCAGCACGGGAACGCTGCTGCCACAGCGTGGCCGGCCGACCGAGCACCGCAAGGACAACGGGATTCAGGCAGGCTTGCCTCGAGCTAACTTCGAGTGCCCTCGTCTTCTCAATTTTAAATGATTTTGCTCTTAGCAAAGCTCTTGTCTTGTCGGTGAGCAGACTTGCGGGCCCTGCTGTTTAGTTTCCCATAATTCTGCCCAGGAATTTCCAAACACAGCACATAGGCATGCTGGGCAGTGACATCGGGTGTGCGCGTCATGTCAGACTCCTGCAGCCCACCAGACGCATACCAATAGCTCACCTGTGCACAAGAACCCCAGGAAAATCTCTCCATCCCCTTTCCCAGCCAGACAGTGCTTTAAGGAAGATAGCCCTGCAGGACATGTCCAGGAAAACATGACAGAGGGAAGCCCTCCCATAAGTACAGGTTCCTGTGCTTTGTACAACTTCCTTTTCTGTCGTATAGAACAGTTTCATACCACTTTCTTGATGTTCATAAGCACTATATCACAAATAATCACTCCAGAATAGTGGGAGGAAAAAGGCTAGAAATGCTCTCCATGTTCTAAAAGGCAACTCAAACCGTGTCTGTTTACAAAAACAGATATTTTTCCTGCCTTCTGTTTCCCACATTCCTCCTGCTATGTTTTTTTCCTGTCTTCTACAGATGAGGATGGCTACGTGTTAGTGATTTAAAAGACAAAAAAACAACCCAACAAAAAAGCACAGTAATTCTCATGCAGCAACACTACTTCTGGTTTGCTGGTGCTGCTCTGCAGATCACCACTAGCAATAACCATAATACGCAAGAGAAGCTGATGCCTAAAATGTAAAATCTAGCACTTCAGTCACCCTAGTCAGGTTAGGCAGAGTGACACTTCCAAAGTGGAACTCACCTCTCCCCTCCCTCACCCCAAATAACTAGTTTATGTTATATTGTGTGTTGTGTTATATTAGAAGATAGCTCAGAGAACAGGCTGTACTAGCAGAAGAGAACAAGCTAATGGCTCTTCCTCACCCACAGAGGCGACACCTGAAGTGGGGTCAGCCAGAAGTACTGCACCTTGTTTATCTTAGAGGAATAAATCCCACCCCCATTGAGTCTAGTTTGTTTTGGCCTGAAGCTCTTAGCGGTAGCTGACCCTTGCTAGAACCATCTTGTAGGTGAGTTTGCCCAGCAGTGGTTTGCTGATTTCCTTGGACACTGAGTGACAAAATAATCATCATTCTTGCAGAGCAGGCTAGTATGAGTGCATGAAAGGATTGTGTTAGAGAGCGATATGCAAGGGAGGAGAGGGATAGCTTTAACATGATCTTAGATCCCTTCAAAAATGGGAAGGGTTTGAAACATTTACTAGCAGATCAAAAGCAGAGAGAAAGCAAGCAGCTGCTCAAACTAAAAACTGCATCAGGCTCATGCTCTCCACTCACCCAGAAGTGAGGAGTAAATCACATTGGGATCAACACTCCTCACTGATCAGTGTTTTTCCAGACAGATCCCTCCCTCAGCCTGGCCACCGAACCTTTGAACTTAAGCCGATCTGAACACGCAAGTACCGTGGTGTTTTTTTAAGTTAGGTTTATTTAGCAATAGAAGTATGTACATGTAAGAGAATCCCCTGCAGCACGAGACATGCACAAAGCAGTGAGGGACTGAAAGTGGTGCTGCTCAATGGCCTTCCTCATCACCTGTCATCCCACTCTACCCAGCAGCAGGGCCAAGATTAGAAAGGGAGAGGTGAGAAATGTATCAGTCCACGTGGCAGAGTCTTCAGGGAGAGCCTTTCCAACAACCATTATTAAAACAAGCGGGCGCCATAGCCAAATGTCTGTTTAATGCCCTCGAAGTAGTAGCGCTGCCAGCCTTGCTTTGTTCTTTCCTCCTCGCTGGCAGGAATGCCCTTGCCTTCCAAGCACACCTCCGTCTCACCACCTTTGTCGGTGAAGTTCAAGGTAATTGTTGCAAAGTGCCCTAGGAGGAACCAAAACAAATCTGTCAGCAGCATGCAGTACGCTCTACTCCTCTCAGACAGCACTGCTTGAAGACTCCCCCAGGATCCTCCCCCGTAGGATCTATTTATGACAGCTGCAGGCCTTCCTTAGAAAGAGAGGGAGGAGAGAGCTCTATTTTCATAGGGTTCAAAGCAGTTGCAGCCACAGCCAAGCAAGCTGAAGCTGCTGCTTCCTTGTTCCCGATCCCCGGCTGGTGCTAACCAGTGGATCACGACTCTGACCCCGCTGTGCGGGATACGAACCTGGGCTAAGGCACCCTGGTCGCTAGCCGGAGCGCTGTGTGGGAAGTGGGGCCAGAATCCTTCCAACACTGGCTCGAGTTGTAATACCAGAGTCCATTTTGGACTACTTACCAGCTGGCCAAGATTTAAATCTCCATTTCATAACAAGTTGCTTCTCAGGGACCTTGGAAAGAGACAGAGAGAGACACTGAGGCGTAGTAGTTTTTGCACATCGCACAGTCTAACTGAAAGCAACTACAACTGTGCCGGATCTTAAGAAGTCCCTCAGGAACACCACGAACTGATTTTAAGTGGCACTTTCTTTCCACCCCTCTTCTAGGAAGGCAGACCAGGCTAAACCTGGAGCAGGCATGGGCAAGAACATGGGAAACAGTAATTCTGGAAGCCTTAGAGATTCAGACTCCAACAGCAGCCCACAGAACATGGGTGCAAGTTCTGAACACTGTACATCACGTTCAGGTACTATGTATCACTGGAAGAAAGTCACTAAGACAGATTCCCTGTCCACAAGACTTTAATGGCACAAGGGCTGAAGAGGAAAAGGGTCAGCTGCTATCTTTAATACCTCTCCCACCCTCAATAACTAATTAAAATCACACAAAGACAGGGCAGACGAAGGACTAGATGCCAGATTTTCTCCCCAGGCTACAGTCCCATGCATTTACTTATCCTATAGGGAACCCTTCAATACCCACAGCAATTATACGTAACTACCAGACGCAAGCTAGGGATTCCTGACTAGTGAATTACAACTCAATTACAATATTACAAAACTGCTGCTTCAAAAACAAAAGGGCTGCCCCAAAGCAAGATGCACCTGCACTAGTCAGTACTTACTAGGTCAACAAACTCTCCTGTGACGCTGCCATCCAGCAACTGGAACTTGCCTCCTTTATCAGCCTCCAGGGCTGCTTGTGCGTGGGTGAAAGCTTGGACCATCTGAAAAGAATTCAGGAGACCAGGATTACTTGACATTATCCACTTGCAAAATTATTGCCTAATAGCTCCCACCTAGCTACAAAACTTCTGGAAGAGGAGGTGAGTTAACAGTATAAGGTCTTCAACAAGACAAGACAAAAACCCTGCCCTGGCCAGAAAAGCACAGCTACAGCCACTGCAGCAGCATCTTGCTTACCAAGGGAAAAGAACCCCCAGCTTTCACTGTGTGCCCTGCGCACTTGTTCTCTAAACCATGCTTTGATTTACCCTGAGGAATTCCTTAACGAAACCTGGTCCAATGAAAAGATGGTATTTTGATGTTTTTATTTATTTATTTTTATTTAACCAAAAGCTCAGACCATGTTTAGATAATGATACAATGCTACTGTCTGTACCAACACTATGTGAAAGTATGCAGGGAGAGGATCTATTCCCTAAGAAGGCTAATAGCACCTAAACTTAAAAGGAAAAAACAAAATCCAAAAGCACGCAACTGTAAACCCCAAGAGATGCGATCACATGCAGTAAGGGACACACCTACAGCCAGGTGCTGACAGCAGTCTGGAGCTGGCTGCTGGCTGGCATTAACAGTCTCTTGTCAGCTGCAGGAAAAATGCGCGCACGAGCTTTAGGCAACTGTTCTGCAGACCAGCTTTCTTGTTGCATCCTCACGTATTGTGAGTGTCCTACAGAATGCCTTAAAAAGCTTCTTACAAACAACCTCCTATGTGCAACAAACAGCTCCCAGAACGAGCCCGGAATTACCTCTTGAGTAACGAATACCCGGTAGAGCTCCTCAGGAGATGTTAAGAACGTGTCCTTCAAGCTGATCTTACACGTAGGGATCTTGACTCCTATGGACTTGGACTGCGACGTGGCAGAACTGCTGCTGGCAGCCTTCTAACAAAACAACAAACAACTGAAAAACACACCTACCTTTTCTCAATCATCTCAGTAAAGTCATGTATCCAAGGGAAAAACAAAGGCCTTGGGGAAACATGCAACATCGTGTTTGAGTATAAAAGATGGATTTATTGGTCTGCTTGAATTAAGAAATAATTTCTGCTACAAATGGAAACAGGCCTGAACCACAGGTTGACAGTTACTGCACACACATCCTACAACATTGTTCCTGTAAGCCCCAGAATCTAATACACTTCTTCAGAGACCCAAAAGCATGTTTGCAGTTTTATTTACCTTGCGGTCTTCTGCTTTAGGTGCCACCTGAGGTGTTGTTTCCATGTGTTCACCATTCACTGTGGGCAGTATCATGCCCTGGGTGAATTCTGGAAAGACAGGAACGTGCCCATGAAACCAATAATAGATCCAATAGACCTTTAATCTCTTCTTTGAAACGTACAATCAAAAGGGTCTTCCTGGTTTCTCCCCTGCTCTTGCTGGCAGCCCCATCTTGAAACCAGTTAAACAAACAAAAAAAGGTCAACAGGTCTCATTTTGCACTCACTGCTCCCCACCGAAGGCCATACGAAAGCCTGTCTACAGCAAGAGTTAGGAACTTCCTTCCTATTCTTAGCCTAAGCACACACCATGGTACACATCACTTTTCTACCAACATCAGCCTTGCACTTACGTTGCCTATTTCCGCTCTCAACCCCCAATACAAACAGCAGTCAGGTTTCAGATACTTTTATCTTGATGATCTAACCAGATCAAACTTTAAGTTGCTTTTCAGACTGGTTCCCCATTTCTCAGATGGCTGTAGTACAGAATAAAGTTACTTCTAACTCCATCTTCAATTTGTCCTTTTGGGCAACAGATGCCAGGGCAACACACAGAAACCCGGAGGAGGTCTCTCTGGTGCCCCGCCCAGCAGCACCGGTACTTCTGTAACTCCACTAGAAGCTTCAGCCCATTTCGTCATCGCGTTTGCTTTTCCTAAAGCTCTGTCACTTCTGCCTTTACCTCTTACAGAACAGTTTCATCTCACCTTCCTCTTTGTCTGTTCCAACTGGCAAAATTCCATCGTATAACAGAACTTTATGAAAAATTCCGTAATCCCAAATGCTGCAATACTCATTTCCCACCAGCTACTCTTTATTCCACCCCACAAGATCATATGGCTCTTTCCGAACATCATTCTCATCTTCCTCTGGGTGACGGCACCTCCCTCCCGGTTTGAACAGTGAAATTTAAAAACCCAAGGGCGCAGAAACTTGATCCAGCGACCTGTGGTGGTTCGTACTGAAAGAAACTTGAACGTGGAGTGTTTGTGGTAGCATGTAGTAAAATAGATACAAAAAGCAACTTCAGTGTTTCCAGCCTGTACTAGAGAGCAGAGCTGAACTCTACCAAAGCACATTGCTGGAATCCGAGATTTATTTTTCTAAAAAGTGTTTTTGTTCCAGACGCCGAGACCGCTCACTCAGGGACACCAGCAAAACCTGCAGAGTAACTTCAAGTTGTCAGCTATTCTCAAATCCAAATAGCCCCAGACGCCTTTTCAGTGCGCTGCTTTTCTCTTTTGCCACACTAGTAGAGAAAAAAACCACCTTTGAATGGAGCGAGCTCGTTAAAGGCCAGATCGTGCCACACGCAGCGGCTGACACTCTGCATCACCATGGCAGCAAACACACGTTACCAGGTTCGTTTTCCCTATAGCTGACCTTCAGCAGGTGAAGAACAGTCCCAGTTTTAGAAAACACCCATCAGAAAATACTCTTTATTAATGGATTCCCTCCAAAGTCAACCTGGGCTGCGCTACAGTGTCTGCAGACAAAAGTGCTTCTTGCCAGACACTAACCATTTCCTAAAGAGCTAAAAAGATAACGGTTGTTTCTTAAACACCTTCCTGAGGAGGGGAACATTCCCTCTCCTCTACCCCTAACCCTTATTTAGCACTACCCATAAGGGTCCCACAACACCTCTCCTTCTCACGTACCTGTTTTGAGAGTGCTGATGTAAGTTTTTATTGCATCTCTGATCTTTTCTGCACCCTCGTGCTTCATCAGGGTCTTCAAGTTGGTGTCAGGCTCATCTTTAGCAAGGCTGACAAGGATCTAAACAAGAAGGACAAGTGCTGGTTAACAAACCCGTGCTTCCACGGTCCTTTTGTTACTTGATCCAACATCGCAGCTGGACTTCAGCTACGTTTTCACAAGCAGCAGTGAAGTTTTACAAAGTCTTTCACTTCATCTACTGCCGGCCTACAGCAACATACACATACACATCTACCTAAAACCCTCCACGTGCTCCAGACGGATCCCATATATATGAAAGGCAAAAATTAATTTGACAAAGGACACAACAAGAACTTAGCAGTCTCTAACACAGGAAATTTCTACGCAAAGGAAACATGCCCTGAGGACTCTCCCTAGAACAGCAGCACATCCAGCAGCACCAGCCTCCAGCCGGGCTTACCTCGACTTCATCGACGTCGTTCTCATCCGAGAGATTGGGAATCTCCACGTAGCCTTTGTACTTCACTCCCGTCTTCGAGGTGCCTGCAATGACAGCGATTTTGTCCAGGCCAACGTTTCTTACCGTGGTTGTTCTGCGAGCAACGTTACGGCGCATCACAGCACGGCGCTTCTCGTTACTGCTATTCCCAGCGAGGCGGGCACCCTTAATCTCCCCCTTAAACCCGGCCTGGAAGCAGGAGAAGCCGTCACTCACCGGTCCACGCCAGCTTGATCGCCCACTCGTAGAAGAAGATGAGCTTCCCCTTGCGGTTGTTGATGGAGGCCTCCCCGTCGAGCTTGCTCACTTCGGTCACCTCGCAGGCCCCCTCCTCGCCCTCCACCCGCACGGGCAGCAGCAGGGCTTTCAGCCGCTCCGTGGACCAGTTGGAGGCATCCCGCTCCGTCCTGGGGGGAAGCGGGGCGCTCCGTGACAGGCCCTCACGGGCCGGGGGGGGCCCCTCGCAGGCCGCCCCGTCCCCCCCAGCCCCGGGGGCGCCTCCCGCGGCCCGGCCGGGCCCCGCCGCTCACCAGTGCCAGTTGTTGACGTTGGTGGCGTCCGCCCGCTGCTCCACGATCCACCGCGGGTCGCCCTCGCCCCACTTGGCCATCGGGACCGCCGCCGCCGCCGCCGCCTCCTCCTCCTCCTCCTCCTCCCTCCCGTGGAAGCTGCTAGAACCGCCGGCCGCCCGCCTTCCGCCGCCGGCACGCTCCCTTCCGCCGCCCTCCCCCCGCCGCGCCCCGCCCCGGCTCCGGGGTTCCGCCGCGAGTTTTCGTTCCGCCCGGCTCTCCTCAGGCGCCTCCCGCGCGGGGCACGCCGGGACTCGTAGTCCGCGTGCGCGGGAGGGGAAAGGCGGGAAGGCGGCGGGCGGACTACGAGTCCCGGCGTGCCCCGCGCGGGCGGCGGCTGTACCTCAGCGGCCGGTGCCGGTGCCTGGGGCGTGAGGGGAGGTGAGCGGGGACCGGGCGGGGGCCGGGGCCGGGGCCGGGACCCGGGGGCCGGGGTCCTGAGGCCGCCGCCCGTTGCCGTTGCAGATGAGCCGGTCGCGGGCGGACGAGGAGGAGTACTGGCACAGCTCCAAGTGCCGGGCCTTCACCTTCGACGACGAGGACGACGAGCTGTGCCAGGTAGGGGCCGGCTGCCCCGCGGGGCCCCCCGGGGCTCCCCGGCAGGCGGCCTGAGGCGAGCCCCGTGTCTGTCCGCAGCTGAAGGAGTCCAAACGGGCGGTGAACAGCCTGCGGGACATCGTTGACGACGATGAGGATGAGCTGGAGAAGGTCAGCTGGAGCGGGGAGCCCGTGGGAAGTGAGTGCAGGCCCCGTGGTCTCCCGAGGCCCCTTCCCGCCCCTGCGGTTCTGTGATTTTCTCAAATGTACTTCTGGTGGTGCTGGGCATAACCTCAGGACCCACACACGATGCTATCTGCTTTTTTTTGGAGCTCATTACCCACAGAAAATGTGGCGCTTGCTAGCCAGTGAGCATCATCCAAGCGGTGACATTTTAAATACAGATCACCCAGGGGGCCTTCAAAGAGCCCGTTCTTGGCCTGTGCTGCAGCTCCTCCCACCAGTGCAGACTTTTTCTTTTCCCATCCAACGTCTCTACCTATCAGCTATTCTGTTGTACCACCTTGTCCTAAAACATGTGAAAAATGCATGAAAAAAAGGGAAAACTGTCTTGAACAAACAAAAAAAAAGGGACGAATGCATGTGAACATTGACAGCTGTTTTGTCTGTGTGAGGAGGAAAACTATCTTAGTTTTCCAGTGTCCAGGGAGGTATGCTCTTATTTGTCTGTAATCTGAGGTAAGACAGGGATTCTCTGTCTTGCTTTGTACCTCTGGAGTGCGGATGATGCTTTACCCCATAAAAGACACACAAACGTTGGGTGGCGTATGCTTTTTTAAGATAATCCATAACAAGTTGTACAGTGTTGCTGAAATGCAACCATTTCTGGAGGGCAACGAGCAGCTGTTTGACAAGCACTGTTACATGAGATTGGGATTCTGCACAGTGCATCCGGTCAGCACTGGGCTGTCAAACTTAGCAGGACATGTTAGTGCAGAACTGACCGGGACACGCTTGGTAATATTCCTGCCCTGCCGTAAGAACTTTGTTTACAGAGCGGTTTTCTCTTTCTCTGTTCTGAATAACCTCTGTCTGTGCACAGGCATCTCCTGGTCGATCAAAGAGACCGCCTCCAGCAGCACTAGCTCCCTGGAAGGCCGAGACTCCAGCCTACAGAAGGGCTCTTCCTCCAATGCCGCTTTACCCAAGCAAGTTTCCTCCTACTCCCTAAGCAGCCTATTCAAAGGTGAGGTTCCTCGTACACAATGTGGGCAAATGGCTTTTCCCTCAACAATATCAAGGGGGAAATCAAGTTACCTTATGTAAATAGGTTGTATTAAGTGTATTACAAAACAGGGGAGCTCCGATCCCTCTTCACTGTGAGAGTGTCTCTGTCACTGGTCAGAAATTGGTGACTGTGCCTGCCTTGTGCAGAAGATAGGCAGCTCTCCCATTGTGGGAGGTGGCTTTGGGGATTTTGGCTTCTTGTAAGCTAGGTTCCACAGAATGGCAAGGTAGAGCACAGCACTTTACCACAATCTGTTTGCACAGTGGAAAAGAGCAGGCTACAAAAGGACTGGTTTGATCCACGTGGGCCTCATCTGACCCTCACTACTGTAGGGAGAACAAGTTGGTTGCTCTTCAGTTGGAGCTCGGCTGACTGCTGTTGATGGGTTCAGCGCTGCTGGTAGCAGCAGTGGTAGCGTAGCTGGCTGGTGGGGGAATTGTGCAGCAGGGCATGGGGGGACATAAACGGCTTGTACGAGCTCAGCTCTGTTGTCTCTCAGTTGGACAACGTGCCAGCTTTTGCTTCGTCGCTTTCTCTGGAGTGTTTTTCTACTAACAACTTTGATAATAGAGTGATAAAAAGGCATCAGAGTTGCAGCCCTGGTGAGCAGAGCTGGGTTGTGGTGGCCTAAGCAGTGCTGCATGCTGGAGCCTCCGCTCTGCAGGTAGATGGGCAAACTCAGGCTCTCTAACCTCTCCCAGCTTTGGCAATGAGAAGGCAGGTGGGGCTAGGGTGTGCAGCATGGTTTGTGATGGCACAGGCCATTTCAAAGCCTTAGATCACAAACAGGTGATCCCCGGCTGTGCCAATGCGGCATGTATCTGTGTGGAGTGGCCTGTTCTGCACTGGCATGGCTGCAGCTCACCAGGTTGCAGTCTAGACCCGTGTTCCCTCTGCAAGAGATGTTACCAGAGAAGAGACAAGTCTTTCATGAGTTTTGTTTTGATTGCAGGACGAAACAAACTTCCCAGTTTACAGTCCCTTTCAGATGGTAAGTTCTGAACCCCTGCCTCATTTTGGGATGGGTGCAGGTTTACATGAACCACAGCATTTCCAAAAAAGGGCAGTGTCGTCTTCCTAGTATTGCAGAAATGGGTTGCCTGGAAGTTCTTCAGCAAACCAGCAAAAGGGTTGGCGTGATGATTTGAGGGAATCTATTTATGTACAACTGATGACTGGTGGGTTTAAAGCAACTTTGGATTGCCGTTTGATGCCTGAAACCAAGGAAAGGGCAGTTTTGGAAGTAGATATGAGCCAGGATTTTGATGTGCTCCTCAGTTTCGTCCTTCCCTTTCAGCCTTCTCAGACACAGGAGTTAAAAACTATGCCCCAGAGCTGCGCAGACCGAAAGCTGAGTACAAGGTGAGCAGCCCACGTTTGTAGTGCTGAGATGAGAGCTTTTTGTGCTCTGAAGGTTTTATGGGAATTGATTAATTGCTATTTCAAACAGCAGAGGGCAATGCAGGGATTAGGACAGGGAGCTGCCAACTGCAGACCCAGCCTCACAGCTGATTTAGGTGTTCTCTGTTTTAACGCAGAAGTAGGGAGCTTTGCTGAGGATATTAGTTATTCCTGCTCCTGCTGAAGGCCCAGCGGTCTCTGTGAAAAGGATTTCTAAATAGTGCTTTGCCGATAAACCGCTTTCATGTTTGGTCGGATGAACTGTGTGCTCCTTAAAAAAACCCTTAAGGTTTCTAAACTTCTTGTTCGTGAATCACTGGCACAGGGAGGGCACAGACGTGGGGTACCAGCTGGCAGGAGTGTTCTTCTCCCATAGAGGCAGTGCTAGGTGTTGCAGAATCCAGGGGTTTTGGGGACCGGGTGAAGTCCTCTTGTCCCAGCCTAGCAGATGTGAGGCTGTGGTTCCATGTCCACAGGTCCAGACTGTAACAAGGCTGAGCACGCGTTCCCAACAGATGCAGACAGGCACAGTGCTAGCACAGCTGGCCGCACAGGTTAACACAGACAGAAGCCAGTGCCTTTACCGGCAGACATAAACACACAGCGTTCAAACCAGACCCTGAGCCTCCTTTCTCTCTGACCAGTATTGAATTCTGCTAGTGGAATATAAAAGCACTCTGTGAGCCTTTCCAGCAGCTGTTCTGTGCCCTTGTGCTCAGAACATCTGACCTCCACTTATATATTGACTTGAGACACTCGTGTGCAGCGGTTCCCTGGTAGGGAGGAACTGGATCAGCTGTTTTTTTTCCCTCTTATATTTGGGTTTTCAGTAATTCATTGTTCTCTTGAGGTGCTCTTTGTTTCTCTTGTGGCAGGATTACAGCAGTGACTGGAGCCCCAAAGATACAGTCAGGCGAATGCAGAGGGGCAAGGTAAGAGTATTCCTCTTTCGTCTGCTTGTGAGAGAAGGAGGGGGTCTGCTCCCAAAATGCTTTACGTTTCTCCATGCTTCTGGCTGTTCCAGGAGCAGGAAGGGGATCCATGCTGCTTGCGGCATCTGGCAGGGATGGTGCTGTGCCTGTCTGTTGCTTTGCCAGGTGGCAGTGCAGAGATCGCTGTGGAGATCACTGTAGCTCAGGAGCAGCAGAAGACCTGCAGGGTTTTGTTGGGTTGTTAACTGAGTCATCTGCTCAGCTAGTCTTTGACAGGAGGTACCTGAACTGCTACACCCCCCTCTACCCTTTCCACTCCCTGGGGCTCAGTTCATGGAAAAGATCCAAGGCTTTGGGGCTTTGTTTCACTTCTTAGTTGGTGGCAAACAGAGGGATGAAGATGGAATCTTAGTGTCAGCTGCCTCAGTTTGCAGGGAGTGCACAGGAGCTGTGTGCAGCCCTTAAGAACTGCCTTCGAAGCTACCTGTCCTTAATAGTTGCTGTGCTGAGGCATGCTGGACAGAGGGCAGGTGGACCAAAGGCTGAGAGAGGCCACAATTACAGGATAAGAAGAAGGGGGCAGTCGTGCAGTTCTAATTTTCCATTCTCCTCCATGGGAAGAACGCTATGGAGTTCCCTCCTCCTGTCAGGACTGGTGGTTTGTGGCATGCAGGGAAGTTTGGCCCTGTTGCGAGAGTGTTTGTGCTAAATGAATGGTGTCTGCTGTCCTAACCCAGGCAGTAACGAGGGCTAACTCTACAACCTCAGCTGACAGACTCCCAGGGGTCGCACAGCACGTGGCTTCAGCTGAATGGAAAGTTCTCCAGCGGTTGGTGGGGCAGTTATTTGTGGTACTGAAGGGCTCATGTGGAAAGACTGGGTAACACCTTAGGGCTTGGTTCAGCGTGGGGACTTGCCTGATGTCGTGTATGCCTGCTTGTACCTCTTCTTTCTCCAGGTCTGCTCTCTAGAGAGATTTCGCTCCCTGCAGGACAAGCTGGTGCTCTTGGATGAAGCTGTGGCAGGGCACGATGGGAATGTCATTACAGCTGTGAGTCCTGCTGGGGCCACGCAGGGCTGGGACCTCCTGGGTGACCCCGCAGAGGGTGCTTGTGTGAACAGTCAGTTGGCCACCTCATCTTGCAAGATGGGGTTTCTTTAGTTCAGGGGAAGAAGTTACTGAAAATTGGCAAAGCTTAAGGCTGGAAAGTTCCATATTCCTGCTGGCTTTCCTGCCAGTCTGCAGAATTTGTATCAGGTAATAACAAGGAACCCGATCCTTCAGCCCTCTCAAAGGGCTCTTTGCAGCAACTTCTCAAAGGCCAAGGTTTAATCTGCTCACTGCAGCAGAGAAGATTTGAGGGACTTCTCCAGTTTTTCTGGTTTCCACAGCATCAGGCAGCAAGTGGAGCTGTGTCAAAGCTGTCCCCATCCAGGTATTTTAAGTCCTCGGATGCTTCAGGGAAAGGTTTTTCTTGGTCTCGCTAAGCTAAGCTCCAGAGAAGCCGGGCAGCTGTGGCCCTGGCTCACTGCTTGCCCTGTGTCCAGTGGGTTGCAGAATTCAGCTGAGCACTGTAAGAGCTGTGCCTTCAGACACCCTTGCAAAAGTTTCCCCAGACCTTGGCCAAACTTGACAGTTTGCTGTCTCTCTGTCTTAACTCTGGTGAAGACTGGTATGTTCAGCTGAGAGCTGCCTCTCTGTGCTCACAGGTCCTGATATTCCTGAAACGGACGCTCAGGAGAGGTAAGTGTGACTGGGACGAGGGTTTCAGTTAAGGACAGAGAGGCTAGTTCTTTCACCAGCTGCAAGTCACAGAGAGGCAGCAGCTGAGGTATTGCTGCCTTACTGAGCGTGAAATATTCTTGCAGTGAGTGTAATGTGGGAGGGGGGTGGTGGTGCCCGTCAAGGTCCCAGAGGGCAGCTTTAAACGCTGGGAGGTGGTGGTGGTGATGGGGTAAATGAGAATGAATCTGTAGGAGTAGCACTCCGCTGGGAATTCACCCAACAGGCTAGTGAGTGTGCCTCTTCTGCGCCATAGCCCTGCAGACCAGGCTTTGAGGTGGGGGAAGGTTGCTGAATCCTGCTAACTGCTTGCAGCTCCACGCGCCGTGTGTAGCCCCCTCTGGCTTGGTCATGCTAACTTCTTTTACCCACATGTGCACATCCCTCTCTCCTGTAGAAATCTTGTTTCGGGAGCTGGAGGTGCGGCAGGTGGCCTTGTGTCATCTGATCCATTTCCTCAAGGAGACCGGTGAGCAGAAGATGCTTCTGGATCTGCTCAGGTGAGGCTTTGCCCAGCCCCGTGGCAGATCTGAGCACACTGCTAGGTATCTGCCTCCATTTAATGCTTGCTTTTGCAACCCTTTTGCAGGTTCCTAGACAGGACTGAGGAAGTTGCTGTGAGTATTCCCAGGAGCAGAAGCTCCTTTTACGTGGTGAAGAGGGTGCACTGAGCATGAAAAGGGCAGGGAGAGGTGGCCGCAGGGTGTCTCGTCGTCAGGCGAGAGCTTTGCATCCCTGTTTCACCCCCTGGAGTCCTGGACGTCCTAAATTCACGAGACAGACTGTGCTTCTTTTCCCTCTCCCTCCAGCTCTCTCAGTATCGGGAGCATTTGAACATCCAGGATGTAGAAAAGAGGAGGGAATTTCTGAAAGGATGCATTGGGTAAGGAAAAACGAAAAAGGGTGGGACGGATATGGGTGCTCCACAGAAGCTGGTAATAAAGAAAATCAGACCCCTGTCCAAGTACTGCAGCTTAAGTAGTTCCAAAATTGATGCTGGCTTTGCCTTGGTGGCAGCGAGGTATTGTGGACATAATGCAGACAGAGGAATTTGTGTTGATCACTAGTCCAGCATCTTTTGCTACTTACTTGGGGACAGAAGTGCTTTGTGGACCTTCTGATCGGGTTGTGAAGGGTAAAAGCTTGGGTGCCTGAGCGCTTAAGGAAATTGGTAACATCAGCTTTAGGTTTTTCTATAAGGGACGCCACATAATTTTTCCTTCTGTGGAGCTTGTCTAGGAGGAAGCCAGCCGGAGAGGGCAATGAGGCAGGGTTGATGGGGCAAGAGCTTGAGTTACCTACTCTCAGGCTGGGAAGAGCAGGGGGTGTTCCCCACATCCCTGTTTGTGGAGAGCGTGGTCAGCAGAGAAAAGCTTCCCTCCAAGTGTGCTGCATTAAGAGCTGCTGACTTTTCTTCCCACGTGTCTGGCCAGGCTGCCGTTTTCACCTGAGGATATCTCCCACATCCAAGACCATTATACACTGCTGGAGAGACAGATCATAATTGAGGTATGAAATCTTTCTTTTGCTGGTCAGGAGGTGACTGCGACTATCTGTGAGATCCCCATCCGTCCCTAACTCATACCACACTGCATCTAAACAGCCTGCCTGGCTAGCGTAGTTTAACTGCTCTGCAAGCTGCTGTGCCAGACCCACGTGTGAAATAGCAGACGTCAGACTGCATGGCGTGTTGAGGCTGTGCTTGGGCTTTGCTATCACAACACTCTGCCCGGGTCTATACCCCATAACTAGGTCAGGCAGCTGCCCTGGGTCGTGCTCACCCTCTCTGTCTGCTTGTTTCCTCAGGCCAATGATCGACACTTGGAGACGGCTGGGCAGTCGGAGATATTTCGGAAATACCCTCGCAAGGCCTCAATTCTCAACATGCCACTAGTGACCACTCTCTTCTATTCCTGTTTCTACCACTACACAGAGGCCGAGGTGAGGATGATGTGGTAGAGGACCAAGGTTACATCTCATCCCTGTAGCCCTCAACATGAGAGGTGGTTAAGCTGGGCATGTTCAGGAAAGAAGGGGGGGTCATATTTCATCCGTAAGAGAGACCAGAGAAATGAAGCTACCTCAGCCATCCGGGACCAGGTTGGAGATTTCTTATGTGCTCTAAGAAAGGACATTCAACCTGGGGTGGCCTACCACTGAGTTGCACCCTAAAAGAAATCACTGTCTTGTGCTGCCTCCAAGCAGACAGAATTAGTCCTTAAAATTAGTCCTTAATCCCATGAGGCTGAGGTGTATGATTCTGGTCTCTGAAGTGCTGGAGGTGCAACAGCTTGAGAATGTAGGGAAACCAAACCAGAGACCTAACGGAGTAGGTTAGTTGCTCTTTTCTGTCAGTTTTTCCTTTGTCACTGTAATGAGCAAAAAGCTCATGAAGACTATGATAGCAGGGAGATTCGTCATGTGCAGGGCAAATGCCTTACAACGAAAGGTGTTTGAACCTCTGTCTTGGCCTCTGTTGAGTTTGCACTGACTGTCTGCTCTCTCTAGGGAACATTCAGCAGCCCGACCAATCTGAAGAAAACATTTAAGGTACGTGAGCTTCCTGCTGGTGTTGCAGCACCGGCTGAAAATGTGGGCAACCGAATTGTGTTTTAGTGAGGAGGCTGGGCAGGAGTTTGAGAGGCTCAGCACGGAGGCGGGGGTTCAGGGGAGGCACTGTATTCTCCTTCAGCAGGCCTATTCTGGAAGCTCAGAAATGCAAGTGGGAGTCATGCGGAGGCTTTCGCTGTCCCGCTGAGCAGAGGCCAATGCATACTGACTGCAACAGCACTTGCAAATCCCTGCCTCCTGCCCTCTGCAGTGCTGACAGTGGTCTCAGGCAGTATCTCACTTCCTTGCCTGGGTTTTGGTGTGATTTCTGACAAGGCTCTGGGGGCAGGTGCCATTCCTCTGCATCCCACACAGGCCTTGTGAGCAGTGCCAGTGCTCTGACTGCAGCTCTCTGCCTTGCAGATTCCTGATAAGCAGTATGTGCTGACTGCCCTGGCTGCCCGTGCCAAGCTGCGAGCCTGGGAGGATGTGGATGCCCTCTTTACCACCAAGGTGATTTGGGGAAAGCCTTGCTAGGAATTCAGTTCCAAGTGCTGATATCTGCTGCTGATAGCTGGCTTGTTCCGGAGTTACCAGACAGACTGGTTTCATTTCAGCAGGGCCCAGCAGGGTGTTATAATATATTCCTCCTCTCCCTGAGCTCTGCTGGGCCTGGACTGGCTGCAGCGACTGGGCCAGAGACAGAGGCTGCCCTTATGCCCTTTCCCCAAATGGTTCGCAGCCAGCCTCAGCCCAGCCACTGGTGAAGGGCTCTGCCAGTGGTGCATGTGGTGGCTGATGGGGTACGTTGCGATTAACAAAAGGTTTGGCTGTCATTTCAGAACTGGCTGGGCTACACCAAGAAGAAGGCACCTATTGGCTTCCACCGGGTGGTGGAGATCTTGCAGAGGAACAATGCACCTGTCCAGGTGAGCAAGGAACCACTGCCTGTGTCCTCTTGGTCTTCACTGGGATTTGAGACATGACTGATTTCCCCAGGTGAGCTGCCCACAGAGCAAGCTCTCCACAGTGCATTGCCAGCTTTGTTTGCTGTGTTAACTTTAAACATACATGCTTCATCTATCTGGCAATGGCTAACCTGATCCATAGAAATGAGGTAGCACAGGACTTGGAGCTCTGTGAGCAAAGTTTTACTGCCCTTGGAGTCCTTAGCAGGCTTGTCCCAGCCACTTGTTGCCTTAGGATGGACAGAGTCAAGTCTGTGTGACCAGTGACCTTGAAAGAATTTGTGACTGGAGTGAAAGAATGAGGCAGGAAGTACCTGCAGAAGGGAGCTGACACACTCTTCCTTCCCTTGCAGGTGCTGCAGGAATACGTGCGCTTGGTAGAGGATGTGGAGACACGGTTGAACCTCGCCACAAAATACAAGTGCCATGATGTTGTCATAGATGTGAGTCCTTGCTGTGTGTCTGAAGAGAGGGGACAAAAGCCTGCTCTTTCTCCCCAGCTTTCCCATGCCAATTTGCTGCCGTGTGCCTGGTGGGGTTTGCTTATTCCTGAGTCTTGGGAAAACCTCCAGCTGTGGAAGCGTCCCCTTTGCTCAGATGTGTGCTGGTTTTGCTGTTTATCTAGACGTACAGGGATCTAAAGGATCGCATCCAGCTGATGGCATATAAATGCAAGGTGGAGAGAGGCTCTGCAGAAGAAGAGAAGATAAACAGCGTACTCAACAACACAGTAAGAGACACCTACTTTTTATTATAGAAACTCTCATCAGAGATGGCTCTTGGTTAGGTGTGCAGAAGGAGCATGGCTCTCCTACATTCTTTTCTCCCTTCTGGGAAGCTACTATTATGTTTGGGGTTGCATTCAGTGTAGGAATGAAGGGTGAAGCTGATAGAAGTGGCACCTTACGGCTATAGTTCCCCTTTTCAGGGACTGGGCCTCAGCAGCTTGGCCTGAGGGATCTGCGGTCAGCACTGATGTTAGTCATGCCGCCTTCTCTCTTTTAGCAAATCCGATGGAAGAACTGAGCACCTGCGAGCAGCCTGCTTGGACGTTGCCTTGCCAGCGAGACAGGAAACTGCAAAACCTGGTCCAGCGCCAACAGAGCAACTCTGTTACTACTCATTGCATGATCAGTGTTCGTCAGTGACAGCGGGTGCCCGCGGCTCGTGGGACAGAAGCGTTCAGGCTGGTTGAAGGCAGCGGCTCTGATGCAGCCAGTGAAACCATGGAACTGATCCACCAGGGTTGATTCCTTTTGGAATCTGATTCTCTTTGACCTGGCTGTAAGCCGGGCACGGCTTTTGTTTACAGAGGGAAGTTGCTGGGCAAGGCAAGGTTACATTTGTTCTGTGTGGTGTCTGAGTTTATAACTAGCAAGAGGAAGAGGTCAGCCACGCTCATGGGTCTCCAACAGAATGCTGACCAGTCCCTGTAACATTCAAGCTGGCTTCGGCATCACCAGTCATGGCTGTGGAGAGAGTAAAGCCAACTGGGCTGTGTTCTCCCTGCATCAGAGCGGGATGGGGGAAAGGGCCAGCTGCACCTTAAAGTCCATTTCTTTGTTTTGTTGCGGCTCACCCTAGGAAAAGAGGTGTTTTATGAACTCCTGCAGAGCCAGGGCAGCAGCCTCTGCCTGTATCCCCATGCTGGCACTCTGCAGCTCTCGGCAGATACCTTCATCAGGGAAGAGTGGGCACGTCGTGTGGAGCTGGTCAGAACCCTGCTGGGTTGGATGGAGAGCAAGGAGCGACCCTTCTCAGTCAGCGCAAACCTGCTGGCCCCAGCAACTCTTTTTTTTTCTGAGAGTGTTATGCCAGAAAGGATTGAATTGCACTTTCTCAGAAAAACAACTCCTCAGGCAACTGCTGGCTTCATCCTTCCAGACTTCACTTCCACTCCTTAAATAAAGCTGTCTCTTTCTCCTTGGGCTGTTTATTTCCTTCCCACATTGAGCACTTTGCCACTCTGTGTAGATCCTGAGCATACTGAGTGTCACTATGAAGAGGCTTTGCTTGCAGCAGTACCTTATTTCACACCTTCCATGCCATCAGCACAAATAAATTCATTTGAGTGTTGCAGGAGCATCTGCTGCCCTGGGGATGATCGCAGAGAGGTGAAGGTTATGTACAGCAACGTACCGACCGGTTTGGGGGCAAGTTTGGGCTCCAGGACCCCTGCTGCACTGTGCACCAAGTGCAATCTCAGTTTCTGTGGTCACTGTTGTTTTGTTTTACTTTATTTTTCCCACAGAATCATAGGACTGATTAGGGTTGGAAGGGACTGCATGATCATCTCATCCAATCCCCCTGCTCAACCAGGGTTACCTACAGCAGGTGGACCAGGACCGTCTCCAGTTGGGTTTTCAGTTAACTCCACAGCTGAAGCCTTCCCAGCCTGTCTGGGCAACTGTTCCTGTATTTGACCACCCCCGTTTAACAAACAGACAAGCAAAAAACTGTTCAAAAAGTGTTTTCTTGTGTTCAGATGGCATCTCCCCTGTTCCAATTTGTACCCACTGCCCCTCATCCTGTCCCTGGGCACCGGTACCACAAATAGTCTGGTTATTTTCATTCCCTCCCATCAGATATTTATACACATTGATAAGACTTCCCCTCAGCCTTCTCTTCAGAGTGAGCAGTCCCAGCTCTCGGCCTGTCATGAAAAATGCTCTAGTCCCGTAGCCTTCTTAGCTCTTTGCTGGACTCTCCAGTATGTCCACGTCTCCTGTACTGAAGAGCCCAGAATGAGGCAGCACCCTGGATGTAGAGGCAGGATTGCCTCAGACCCGCTTCCTAATGCAGCCCAGGGTGCTGCTGGCTAGGGTAAGGTTTGCTGCCGGGCTTACCCATGTATCCCAGGCCAGGACGTTGCTTGGTTGTAGGATTTCTGAATGGAGCTGCTGGGCTCTGGAAGAGGCGATGCTCCCGGCTCCTTGTAGGAAGGGCGAGAGTCCCCTGAGGCAGCCGGTAACCAGGCACTCGTCATGGCAGCGGGGACACAAACCGGGACAGACCCTGAGCGGGTGGAACCTTGGCAGGCTGCAGGTGAGGGACGGTGCAGGTCAGGACCCCAACCACATGTGGTGTGGCAGGCATGGGCCATCTTTGTCCCTGGCTCAGGCTTGGCTGAGGGTGTTTCCGTCCTGGTGGTGCCTCTTACCCCGTGGGAGCCGTGCTGCTGAAAGCCCTCAGTGTCTCTCCATCTCTGGTGTGGTTTGTGGTACACGGAGTGGTGCTGCAGCCTCCCTGGGCAGGAGGCAATCGGCACAAATTGGTTTTCAGAGCTTTTTGGGCTGCTCCTAGCCACTCCTGTGACAACTGCCTCATGCCCCCAAAAGAATCCATGTGGCTCTCTTCAAGAAATACTGCAGGTACCCAGCAGGGCTCCCAAACCTGCATACTGCTGCTGAGCTGCATCCATTTGGGACTTAAGAGAACTGTAGCCTCAGGGAAAGCACAGGTTCAAACACCCACTGACATTTTTTATTCCCAGCACCTGCATTGCACATGGGGACCAGCCGCTTCTGCAAGTCCCGTGTCTGCAAGGAGAAGCCCTGAGAAGAGCCGGGGTCTGTATGTTGCCTCCACCTCCTCTCTAGCAGGTGCTGGGACGGGCTGCAGCGCTGTGTGGATGGAGGCCATGCCCCTCTTCTGAATCCTCGCTGCTGATGCTTGTCCTGGGCTAAGATGTGCGACATTGCAGAGCCTTTCACGTCCTTCCAGGCTGATGAAACCATAGAAGGCGAGGAGGGGTTGCTGTACCTGACAAGGCGCCACAAGGGGCTGGCAGTGAACGCTTGTGCCCATGCCATCTTCTTCTGCAGACTTCTCCAGGCCCTCAGGTAGGTGAAGTGAGCTCCCACTGTTGGTAAAGCGTGCTGCTTTGGTGGTGTAGTCATGTCAGGGGGGACCTCAAAGCACCGAGCTCTTCCCAAACTACTGCATTGTTACTGAGCTAAAGCATGACACAGGCACATCACCAGTTGGTCTGGTGTAGGTCCAGATAGCACCAATGTGTCCCTGGGAGAACCAGGGAAAGTACAGAGCTGGCGAAAGTAATGTCAGCCCTGAGCCCCATGGGTGCTGCACACACCAGGCTGCAGCCAGCAGCCTCTGCCTCTCTTGTAACCCTGCTGAGCACCAGGGCTGGATGTGAGGAGCAGGGCTGGGACGAGCTGTCTGGACTCGTGGCATGGGACCCTTTCTGGAGGGCAGGACTGCAGGTGGTCTGGGCAAACATGGCTCCCGCTGGGCTGACACCAGCTCCTCTGCTTCCCCAGACCAAGCGGGACCGAGGAGGCCTTGCCGACTTCCCTGGTGGGCAGCCACGGCCTGAAGGTTGGCATTATCGGCGGGGGCCACCTCGGGAAGCAGCTGGCCCGAGTGCTGCTGGCGCTGGGCCGGGCTCCGCGCCCTTCTATCCGCATTTCCACCCGGCGCCCCGAGAGCCTGGGTAAGTGCTCCCCAGCCAGGGCCCGGCAGTGGGACTCAATGAAAAAATTCCTCCTCCTAATCATATCAGGGCAGAGAGGAAGCAGGGGTTATTAAGTGGCTTTTTATAGATGCTGAAAACTAGCCAGATCCCAGGGCTCGGCTCTATGGCTTTAGATCAGCGTGCATGAACTGGGCTGAGCTCTCTGCATGTTAATTCCTGGCCGGGAGGCTGCCTGCTCCGTCACGCAGGTGCCCTTTGCCATGCAGCAGCAGTGATGGCAGCCGACGACCCCCCGCACCATTTTGGGTGGGCAGCCAGCCTGGAAGGGGTGGTCGTGCATCACCCACACGTGGGTGCTTCTTCCCTGCGCTGGGTCCGTGGGCTCTAAGCCCCGTGCACCTCGCTTGCTGCAGCAGACCTGCAGGAGCAGGGCCTCGCCTGCCTCTACAACAACGCGCAGCTGGCGGCCTGGGCAGACGTCCTGTTCCTCTGCTGCCTGCCGTCACATGTGGCGTCCGTCTGCTCCGCCGTGCGGACGGCCATCCGGAAACCCTGCGTGGTGTACAGCCTCGTCACTGCGGTCCCTCTGCCCAGGTAAAACGGCCCACGCCATTTTTGCATCCCGAAGCTCGAGGGGTGAGGACAGTGTGTGTGCTCTGGCCCAGCCAGAGCTGCATGGGAGCACAGCTCTTACCGTGCCTCACGATTTTCCTGCAAAGCATTGCTGCGAACCTGGTCATGGTCAGTCACTCCCCTAGGCCCCCAGCTGCTGGGTTCATGGGACCACTTCAGAATTTCAGCTCTCTGTTTTTCTAAAGGAAGCCCTAGGCTTTGTGGCTATGAACTCAGATACAGTCAGGAGGTGTCAAAGCAGGTCCAGCTCAAACACAGCACCGGTACTGAAACCCCGCTCCTGCCAGGGCCTCTGGTTACTGCTGTAAGATAACTGTGAGGTAACGCAGCGAAAAACGTGCAAGGCAGCAGTCTGCTTTTTCCTCAGGCAAAAAAGCAAACCCAGTGCACCGCATTTCCTTTCAGTTTGCAGATCCCACACAGGACAGCTGCTTCCTCCTCCCCACCCTGCTTCTCCCCCATCAGCCAAAGCAGGGCAATGCTGATGCTGATTGCAAGGCCGAGGGAAGGGGCCAGGGGCTCTGGGATGAGGTGGGCTCTGAGATATCCTGCTCTTCTGGCACACTCAGTTCTTCGTGTGCATTTGTTTTCAGGTTGAAGCAACTCCTTCGCTACAATGCCATCGTGAGGCCACAGTACCAATGCTCTGGCAAGGAGCCTACGAAGGAGTGGGGGATGAAGGGGACGGTCACAGCAGCGCTGCAAGACCTTGCTGTTGTGCAGGCAACATGCCCCCTCAGCTCCCAGGGTAAAACCTCTCGCTTTGTTTAAACTCAATAGCAAAGATTAATTTTAATATCCTCACCTGAAATGATCCTAAATCAGAGGTTTCAAATAAACCAGCTCTGATTGCTAACGCAATTCTTTGCAGGCCTGTGAGTCGAGAATCTCTCTTCACACCTGTGTGCATATTGGTTGTTGACATTTGATTTTGTTTTGCAGGGAAAATTAGAGTCAATGGCAAATGGCTGGTGGGCATTTTCTATGCAGCCCTGAACAGCAGCATGTGGCAGAGCCTGCCTCACCAGAAGGCATTGAAATTGCTCAATGACCTCTGTTTTCCTGCACACTGCCCCATCTGTGCCGAGCAGAAAGCTTCCTGCCCACGGTTTGAGTGCGAGAGTTTTGTCAGCAAAAAATTTGCCTCTTCAATGACTCAAGAGGAGTAAGTAAAAGGTTGAATGCTGAGGTGCTGCTTGTCTAGGTTTTCTCTTTGCTCTGAAACTTGCCACATCCCACAGCTGAAGCACGGGGCTGTCTTGTTGGGTTGGAAGGTGCTGAAATGTGTGCTGCTCTTAGGACCACACACCTGCCAGGAAAAGATTGCTTTAGATATGTTAGCAATAAAAGACCAGGACTATCATCCCTGAGTTATTTTGTCCTGGTCCGTGGTTCCTGTTTGGCTAGTAGTTGGGATTGTCTGAAGCCACTGGTCAGGACTGGGACACTGGATGCCAAAGAAAAGAAAAGAAAAGAAAAGGAGTCCTATTGGAATACCTGGAGAGGATGGTTTTTATGAGTAATGAACTTACATTAGTTCAAGACTGGGTTACTGAGGATGCAAAGTCAGGGGAACACTATTTGAGGGAAAAGGCTCCTACTGGTACAGGATCTCCACAGAGTCGTTATGTTTAGTTCTGCTATGCCTGGCACAGTAATGCCTGGAACACTTCAGCTTCACATCTCAGAGTCTGATTGTTTCTCAAAGACCAAAAAAAAAAAAAAGACAAAAGACTAGTAGACACTGAAGAAAGACGTTATTTGTTAAGTTATTAGCAAGCTGCAACAGACTGGTGTTGCCCATAAAAGATTCTGCTTGTTCTCTCTTCCCAGAACCTTCCCCTGGTTTGACCTGACAGCTGCACAGCTGCGAGAGTCTCCCTTTAGCCAGCTGCTAGAAAAGAGTGAGTTTCTTCAGCAGCATCTTGCTCTGCTATACCAGGCATCTTTTGGAGACTGGCCTACAAAGCAGTGTGGGCTGATCAGCACCAAGACATCTCTTATGTCAGCTGTGGCAGAGCCTGGCGTGGTGCTGGATCACAAAACCTCACTGTCCACAACTGCTTCCAATATTTTCTCAGAAATCCCAGAGGAAACTGCTGACTATGATTCTAAATCCTTGTAAGCTATAATGAAGCCCATGGCAGAATGATTTGCTGAGATCTCATCCCAAAGGGATAAAAGACCAGAGATACTGATAAACCTCTTCCATCATTTCCCCTTCCTGGACTCATGCAGTTTTATGTGGTAGAGGAAGAGACTGTAAGGACTTTGTATTGCTGGGAAAAAAATAATGCCAAAAAGCTAATAAACATTTATTTATCCATTGCTCAGTTGTAATACAAACTATTGATGGAGATTTTCTCTTATAAAAGATTATACACTAGAATTACATTCTTTTCCTTCTTTTTCCTCTGTTCTGAAACACCATTTTGCATCAATCTGCAGCTTTGCCAAGCATAAAAACAGCATTTTTACTAATGTATCAGCACTGAGATCTCTTGATTTTCACCTTTTGAGAGAAGAACCACCTCTCCATGTACTTGAAGCCTAAGCCTGTTTGCGAATAAATTGCTAAGGATGGCTTTGCTCATGAACAAAGGTCTTGTTGGACAGCTGTGGAATACGACAATGACTGCTGCCTCAGACAGGACTGAGGATTGAGAGAAGCAGCACTATTTGTTCTTGAACTCCTTAAAAGATGTTCCAGCCAACAACGTTATCTATGCATTTACTTTTACAAGTTTTATACACCAGACTGCTTGGTAAACTTGTTTTTTTCCTGACTGCCCAAATCTTGCCTTATTTTAGTCTTAACTTACTTATCACACAGTCATCTCGGACTATGACCTGATACAGCTTCACTGGTTTCTGTTGCAGTTCCAGCAGAAAACTGAATTACAGTTGCTTTGTCCTGGCTACAGCTTTGGTCTAAATAACTAATCAGGATTGGGCCCTGTCCTTTTCTTTTTTCTTCCCCATGGGGGATCTCAAGCAAGGCTTTGACACCAAACAAAATAGTGATGATTTAGTCAGAAGCACTCTTTCTGCTGAGCCAGGCTTTAATCAACACTTACTCGTACTTCCTTGCTGGTGACAGTACATGTTCTAGATATGTTGTAAAATTAAAGTCCCCCCACCATTACAGACTCTGTGGTACTTCAGGGAAAAAACATTTAACTAGGTATTCTGTCTAGATCCACCCAGGACAAATCATTTTTCATTCCCTAACTTCTCTAGTCTAGCTTTCAGTACTCTCTCATACTTCCTGCCTTGTGTGGCAGTACTGTTCACTACGATAAACCACTGCCGGGTTCTGTCTCACAGGAAATCACTTCTGTGGTGAGGACAGGGATTGGTTGTTTATGTTCTAACTAAGCCCCTTCAGATCGCTGACAGCAGCAGGCACCACGAATGTATACCAGTTATTGTATAGGCTATTTGTCTTACATCTGGGTCTAACAGCGAGCCCAGTCTGCAGACCCTAAAGCCTGCGAGAGATCTATTCACTTGCGCTTTAGTGAAATTGTTATCGATCACTGATAATTAAAATACATCTATGATTGAGTTTTTTGTGTTTTATTTAATCAACTATAAAACAGAAATGAAAGACAGTGGTAAAGTCATGCCTGATTTATGGGTTCTGCTTCTCTTAGTTCCTGGAAGCAAATGAAGGGCTGCAGAAAATCCTTGTGGAAAAGAGGCGATGTAGGGATGCGTTTGTTGTAATCAAACAGCTAAGAGCTACACTGGCCTTTTGCTTTATGGGGAGAATGTGGAACTGTACCTCCCTACTGCAAGGTAATAAAGGTATATACTGCTGTCCCAGCTGGGCTTCTTACAAAGGTGGAACTGCTGTGTGACTCTCTAATCCTGCCTCTGGGTGTCCTGCGATAAAGGGACAGCATCTGCCTCTAACCCAGTCTGGGCTTGTTGCAAAGGAGGAACTGTGCAGTAGGGCTCCAGGCCTGCTTCTTGGACAAACTGGGAGAAAGTGAGGGCATCTGCTTCCTCTCCTGATCGGGACTTTTGCTCCAGGAAGAGGCCCATGTTGTCTCTGTATGGGAGGGCAATGGATCTGCTGAAGACAGGCTCTTCGATCCCCAGCAACTCCCTCACATGTCGTGAAATCACCTGAAATACAAGACAAAAACATCAGAAATTCTCACTTCATAGGGCAATATTATTATAATAATAGTATTATACACTGAGCAGAAAAATGAACCGAGTTTCTTAATTTTGGAACGTTTTCACTCTTGAATTTGCAACTCAGAAGGGCCATGATCTTGGCGTGACATTGTAAAAGGAAAGCAGACCGCTCATTCTCCAGATTTGCTGTGGGTGATAGCATCAGAGCTGCTCTCTTTAGTGGCACAAATAGCTTGGCCTTCCTGTTTGCGCTCGCAGAACAAACAAGTTATGGGTGACTGAGCTGGAGCCTATACTGCTTAATGCAAAAACATTGCTGTTTGCTAAGTTATATTGTCAACAACAGTCTATACACAGAAGAGGTGGAAAAACTAATTAAACCAATAAACCGTATTGCTCAAATCATGGGTGAGTGGCTGTAAGAGCCAGCTGGACCTGGCACTGTCAGTGAAGAGACTTGCCGTTATTTTTGAGTCACCTCTCAGAACGTAACCTTCCGATCTGCCCGAGGCTTTGAAATGCAGTTCTCAAGGTTTTACTCATCTTTCACAGCATTTCCTCAACACCTTCCCCCAACCTTGGCTTGACTCTCAAGAACCTTGTCTGAAATCAAAAGAACGCCGGAGTGATATTTTCAGTGGTTTTGATATCATTCAAAATACCAATACAGTGGAATTAAAACCAGCAGTAACTTCACCTGTCCATGCTGAGTAGCCTTCACAAAATGTAATGTGGAGTTCTGTATCAAACTGCCATTTCCCCTAAATTGCAAAATGTTTCTGTGTCACTGAACCGATGCTATCATGCTAATTTCTATGGTAACTATCTGGGTTTTGACTGTTTACAGCCTTTTGTTGATATTTCTTACTGGGAAGCTGGTGTGCCCCTGCGCACAGGTTTATGGCCTCACCTTTGCACCTGCTCCAGTCCACCCTTACTGACAGACCCAGGTGGGCCACGGTTTGCTCGGAGCTCTGCAAACCTGGATTCCAGTCAAGCAGGGCAGAGTTAGAAAACACAAACAGCGGGGTAGAGCATGGTCTTCAAGAACATCTAGGTTCCACTGAAGTCTGTCAGATGTGCCCAATTCACTTACAAGCTTCAGAAAACATTACTGAAAGAGACTCATTTCCCAGCTTGCTGAATTATGCCAGCTATCGCTTATTCTAGCTCTGATTAATTTCTTCTTAAGTTTCTGCAGGAGAAATAACAGGTTTTGCAGTTGATTTCTCTAGCCTGTGGCTTAGTGTTTCTCGGCTGTTAAACAACCACCATACAAAATCCCTGTATCCCAATGTGAGGGTGAGGATTAAAAAGCATATAAAATACTTGCCACCTTTGGCAAGTGCAAATGACTGACTACAAAGGTTGTGTCTGCTTGTACTAGAAATACTCTTTAAGGTGGCTGTCCAGAAAAAATCACCACTGCGATTTGATGCCTTCAACTCTGACCAACAGGCAAACTTGTGGTGCTGATCAATGTTTTTGGTGGCATATTCTATTTCAAACAAAGACTGAAGATTGTTCAGCGTAGTGGTGAAACTGCTTTTCGGTGCTCTAGAATAAAAAAGCAGCGCTCATACTCTATTCATTGGAGCATAAAGATTTTCTCCCTCCCTGGTTATTTGAATTTCTACCTTGTGTCCTCTGGGGAAAGCAACTGTAAATCACAATGCGAAACAAATGACTTCGCTCAGTAAATGCAGCCTCCAGTCCCTCTGTGGTTTCCATTACGGGGGAGGAGAAGGAAGAAAATGAAATTTAAGTCAACTTGCATTGATAAAGAATGGCATTAATGAATCAATTCTAGCAGAATCAAACTGCTTTGTCAAAGTACTACAACTTGGTAAATTATCCCTTCTAACCCCTGAAAAAAATGCAGTTGGATACCGCCTTTCTTTTAAAACCAGATAACTTTTCCCATCTGTGACCCAGAGTCTTGTCCTTATTCTGTGAAGAGCTTTGCTCTTCCAGGAAACATCTGTAAGGATTTTGGACCTGTTTTATCTGTTGAACTTTCCCTTACATTTTCCCTTTTAGGATTACTTGTGTGGTCAGTTTCAATTTCTCAGCCGATATTGAAAACAGGAACAAAAGACAGGCCTGCAACTAAAGCAAAGTTAGTTTGCAGCTGAAGCAAAACCTCAGTTTTATTCCTGGGCTTGTCTTAGTTCCATTACATGATTTTGAGTTGCTATTTTTCTCTTTGCTCCTATTTTCATAGAGCTCTGAGGACCTCACAGGGATGCTGATGCTCACTGCAGTCACACTGTTGCAGTCTGAGCTCACACCTCACGCCAGGTCTCTGTGTTTATGCTCTGTAGGCTCGGAAGGCTCTGACCACCAGGTGTATGCATACCTGCTTTGAACTGAGACTCCTGCTCAAACCTAGTACCTTTTGATCCCAAATCAGATTTCCTGCTGATCCTTCTGTATTAGCTGCATCTCTGCTAATATCAACAACATAAATCAGCCTAAAGTGGTTTTATCTAGGTTTCCTTCTACATTTCTTATTTTAAAGTGCTTTTTGGTATATAAATAGATTTCTTCAGTGACAAAGGCCTATGTTACCCTCTGTTTGGATTCAAGGTAGAGCTGTTTGACTTTGCAAGAGACCAGATTACAGCTTGATGTCAAAGGGAAGAACGCATTTAAAGAGAAGCATGAGATCAGCACAACCAAAACCACAGCCAACAGCAGATGACTGTGTTTCAGACACTGGATCCATCCCTGCACGACTGAAGACTCTGAAACATCTCTCAGAACCGTTCAAACAAACCTAAACTCGCACTTCTCTGTTGATGATTACTGCTTTGTAGGGCACATGCTAATTGTTAGATACCTCTTTGCTAGTATTTATCTTCAGCTGTTGTGTTTACTGACTTTAAGGGTGTGGTAACTGCAAGCCACAGCAGTCAAACCACAGATCCCAGGAAAGAGAAAGACAAATTGTTATTAATTTCTCCATTTTACACTCTGTAAAACATAGGCAACACCTGTGCTGCTTCCACAGTTTAGTCATGTGCACGACCTCTTTCAAAAATCCACATCTCCTTTGGCTAAAGCCTGCTTTGGCTGAGGTTTGGAGCTATAATGGGAAGTAGACCAAAACATAATAATCACAAAAGCTAGAAGTTTTAGTGGGTCCTTTAACGTTTTGGTGTTAACCCAAACTTCATAACCAGCATCTCCAATATCTTATACCACTACACTTCTGCTGATTTTAATATAATTACACGATTCTGTAGAAAAGCAGTGTGATTTAATGAAGAGTAAACTTCAGCGTGTTTCAAATACTGAGCTGTAATACTTAGGCAATGAGCTGTTTAGGTAAGGTTTCTTGCTTCCTATTATCACCCCTAAATGAGGCAATAAAAGATCCAAGAATACGCTCCTCCATCATGGTTCTAGTGAAAACTCAATGAATTTAAAAGGATAGAAAAATGTCATACTTATATTTTAGATGTGAAATGATTCTTTTCTAAACCTTCAGGAATCTGGAAGGCCAAACTATAGCTAAGAGCTTAACCATTGTTGTTTGTTAAAGAAAAGATGGCTTGAAAGGAAAATTACATGTTTATAAAACAGGGAAGAGGCAGAGATATTGTTTGTGTTCAGCAGGGCATAAAACAAGGAAGCAATAATGAATTGACCTGCTGCTGCTTGAGAGCTGTGCTTCAATCGCTGCATGTTAAAGCTGACCAGATTTACAGATGCTCCACAAATCAAGTCAGATCAGCAAGTGGAAAATTACTGAAAAGAAATTCTGAGGGCGTTTCTAGGAAAGCCATGTGCACCTCGCTAGGGATTTTTGCGGGGTCAGAGGAGGAATGCAGGCTAACAGCAAGGCCAAGCACTCCTGAGGTACTTGTGGCATGCTGGAGAGGCAGCACGCCGTCTCCACGGATTTACACCCGAGGACTCGTCAAACCCCCGTTTGCCCGAGGGATTTGTTTGCCCAGTTTCGGGCCCGCTCTCTGAGCACCCCGCCGAGGCGGCCGGGAAGGCGGCGAGCGTAGGCCGGGGCACCTGCGTGTGGCCGAAGTCGGTGAGGCCCGTGGCGGGCGGGCTGCTGCAGTTCACCAGGACGAGGCGGCGGCCGGCGATGCCGTTGGCTCTGAAGCACTCCTGGGGGGAAGCGGAGCGGGTCAGCCGCGGGCTCACCCCCCCCACCCCCCCGCCGTGCGGCAGACCCCGCACCTCGTACTGGGGGAAGCCGAGCCGCGCCACCCACTCGGCCACCTCCGCGGCGCTCCGGGCCGGGCCGGGCCGGGCCGGGCGGGCCCCGCCGCGGGCTCCGGGGCTCCACGTTCCCGTGGCAACCCGCACTTCCTGCGGCCGCCCCGCGCCGTCCCTGCCCCGGCGCCGCTCGGGTGTTTCCGGCAGGGCGCTTCGGCTCCGCTCGGCAGTTTCCGCGCCGGGCCGCCCGCGCCCATGTCGGCCGTGCCGCCCGCCGCCGCCTCGGGACCTCGGTTCGAGCCCCCGGCCGCCGGGGCGCCGGGCGGCATCAGCGGCCCCCACGGCGGGGAGCGGCGGCGGCCCCGGGGCCCCTCAGGTACGGGGCGGGGGCGGCGAGCTGGGGCCGGGGGCCGCCCGCCTCCCGCGGGAGGGGCTGGGGGCGCGCAGGGGGCCCTCCGGGAGGGTGCTGGGCGGGGGGTTGGGGCTCGGGGCAGCGCAGGAGCCGCCAGGGAGGCTTCGGCTTCGTGGCGGCGGCCCGGGGGCTCCCAGCTGCGGGGCCAAGTCCAGCCTTGGCTCCTTCTGTATTACCCCGGCTTCGGAGAGCGGTTCTGCGCCGGGACCGCCTCAGTCCTGGTGCTCCCTTTTTCACGGTCGAGGCGCTTAAAAGCGTTCGCCCTGCAGGATGCCGGGTGCAGCCTGCAGCGCGGCAGGCTGGTGCAGCTTTCCGTCCCGCAGCCACGCGACCTCGCCAGCGTTTGGGTGTCGTTTCCCTCCTGCCTGAGCGGCTGTAAGTACCGCGAGTTATTTCACCTTCCCGCGTGTTCTGTTTGTCGTTAGAAAACGAAGATGCAGCCCGAGAGACAGAGCTTGCGGATCAGCCGGCGGAGTCCTCGCAGTCCAGCGCCTCGCAGCGCGGGTAGGAAACGCTCCTGTGCGGTGTGGCCCGCGTGCGTGACAGCCCCTTTCACCCCCGCCGCCTCCTCTGTCCGAGAGCTGGCTCCGTGAAGGTGGAGAGAGGAGATGGGAGACAATTGTCGGCTGTCGGACAGTATATACTGGAATCAGTGTAGGAGGAGTTGTTCCCGTAGGCTTAAGGTTGTTTTAAAGCCCATGAAATAGCGAAGTGCAGTTCATGGCTCACCTTTTTGGATCACAGAATCAGTCAGGCTGGGGAGAACGCTGGTAGGTTTTGTAGTCAACAAGAACTAATGAGCATTCGGCAGGAAATTTTCTCTGTTCTCTCTGAAGGACGGCTTAATAATTAAGCATTTCCACCATGTATAGTTCTGGTGAAAGCTGAGCTAGAAAATGCATTTTACTGTTTTTTGGCAGCGTTGTTTGTTTTTTATTCTTCACCCGTTGTCTTTCACGTCACGCTTCCCTTAATGCTGCTGATCAACCACCTTATCAGATGCGGCTTGTTATTACCTGTTGGGCAGATGGTGCTTGTGGTCAATCTGCTGGCTGCAAACACAAACGCTGCATGCAGTGGAGTTTTCATTTACTAGCATGCATGTGTTGCATGCGACACAATTTTAGAAATTTGCAAGTTAAATTTGTCAGATGGAAGATCACACTATTCATTAAATAACGACCTCATTAAGAAAATTAAAAAAAAAATCAACCAATGACCCTAGTTACTAGAATAGCAGTTTGATGTCATCTTGGCTTGATGCAAATGACATCGATATTAACTTTCTTGACCCCAAATGTGTTTTTATATCACTCTTTACTATGTCCTCTAATTTTCTTTAAAGAATGAATGTAGGCTGTGAGCAGAATGGCCAAAGTAGATGCTGGATGCTCATGGATGTTACCTGATAAATTGTATAAGTTGAATCTCCTTTGAAAGGAAGGGGGACGGTCCAAAAGGGTTACTTGAAGAGGAATTGGCTGAACATTTTATTTGTAGATCTGCTTACAGAGCTTGTACATTCTTCCAGTCGGAGTACAGATCTGGAAACAAAAGCCACATTTGCCCTGTTCTGGTCACCTGTATAGATGCAGCACGGAATGTCTCTGAGTTGAGCTGCGATAAAAATAAATCAATTAACTGTTCCAGGCTACACTGATAGTCTGATCTCTTGTTAATGAGAATATTTGTCCTTTGTGAAAGGAGAAATTTGAGGAAATATGTATGTAGTTTTCATTACTTCTGTGTTCTCACACTTACGATCCTTCAGACCGAGGCAGTTTACATTAGTCTTGTAGTGCTGAGAGAAGGCTTCACTTTTCAAAAAGGAGACTGTTACTAAAGACTAGGTTGCTTCTCATGGAGGTTTCGCGTAGTGTCTAACAGTATGTCAGAGAAGACTTGTTTGGGCATCCATTTGAGTTCATTTGGGATGACAACTCTTTCCAGTTATATACAACATGCAGGAGGTTGTTTTTTAAACAGTAATTTAGAAAAATCTTCACAAGAGAAAGAATGTCAAGGTTGTTGTTTCCTTTCCTGCTTATTCTTTTACTTCTTTGTACATTTCTTTTTGTTCTGACATGTCCATCTCCTCTTGTCACAGTGCAGATCTTGGACCTCTTTACTCTTGTGCTGCCACTGTATGTCTTACAGCTTGCTTGTCTGTGTAGCATATTTGGACACAACAGAGAGGGATCTGTGTGTTCTCTGTATTTCTTGGGATTGCTAACGGGAAAGCTGTGATGGACCGCTTAAACTGAGGGCGTTTTCAGGATGGCTGTCCAAACTGTTTCAAATCCTTTCATTGATCCAGCTGGCCTGTGATGGAATATACGGGTGTCATGTACTAGCTGGCATAGCAGAAGTTGTCCTTTCTTGAGCAGAAAAAGTTACTGCTGATTTCTGTGCTTCGTACGGTGTTATGAGTTCCTCCTGGGGAAATGAGGGCAGAAGTGGGGTGTTGGAGGGCTCTTTGCACAGGTGGTGGGTGCTGACCGCAGGAGGCTGGTTGCCTCCTGTCCCCTTGAATTCCAGTTGCAGAGCGGAGTGAGCCCTGTCATGGCTGAGCTCTGCCACTTGTACCCTGGGTGTAAGTGCTAAATTGTAGTGCTCTCTTCCTCCGAGAGGTCGCAGATTAGGTCGCCTGTGAGTGTCGGAGTGACAGAGGATTCGAAGGAAGAAGGTTGCACTTTGAAGGACCAGGAAGCGGCTGAACTAGAAGAGAAGCTGCCTGACCAAACCCAGCCCACCAAAGAGGTAAGTGGGTGTTTCTTAACTTTAAAAGAAAGGAAAAGAGGTGCAGCGACATTTCTTCCACCCTGCTGCTGTGCTTAATGACTGTGGGACTGAGGCTTTAAGGACTGTTAATATGAAAATAATATTAACGTAGATTCAGTTATATTTCTTCTATATGTTAGTGGGAAGTAAAAGTTATCAATTAGCCTTGTGAAATCCCTTGTGCCTTTGGCTAGTCCTTACTTCCCTGCAGTTTTTGGCTTGTTAAGGCTTCAAGGTTATTTTCACCTTCTGCGTCTTGTCTGGGTCTTTTGGGGATTCCCTTCTTGCAGATTTATGGGAGAGGGAGCTGAAGGGAATCTGCCATCTTTCGTTTCTTTTGGTGAGCAGCCAATTTGGTTGCACTACAAATACATTTGGGAAATGCTTTGCAAGTAGCACGCAGCTCAGGAGCTGTGCATTTTTATACATTAGGAGAGGGGGCTGGCCCTAATAAACCAGATGGACCTTTACCCAGGATGCAGTGAATGTCGGTGTGATCGTGGTGCAGTCTAAATGCAGACAGAGCTGAAAAGCTCTCCCTAGAGAGACAGTGCCTTGGGAGTGCTTTCCAAGAGTAGTCCTCTAAATCTGCAAGGCTGTTTGTTGCTTTGCTGAAGGATGACAGTTAGCTCGGAGGCAGATGCAAACATGTGCCTGCCCAGCCTCCTGGGGAGGCTGAGGGGTCTGTAATTTGTGACATTAATGCAGCATTTTTCTCCAGAGTTTATGAATTTGGTGCTGTGGCGGGGAATAATGCAGAGGTGCCTCAGAACCAGCTGTTTCTTTTCAGCTGTAACAGAAGCTTCTGCAGGATCCGACTTGACTTCAGGAAGATTCTTAGATTATTACTGATTTGTTTTAAGTCCAGCTGAGGACTTTCTTATTTTGATAATCTGTGTGACTCTGTGCTTTGTGCAGGAAGCTGTTGTTCGAATGACCAACTACCACATACATCAAGGAGGAGGGGATATAGTCATGATTCAGTCGGATCACACTGGTGCTGTGGATATCCTTTCTGCTGAGCTGGAGACTGCAGACCTCCTTGGGGAGCAGAGGAAAGGTGAGGCCTGAAAGGACAACACTTGTCAATGACTCTGTGGGCACTTTTAAAGTGCCAGTGCCTGCCTTGGCCAGAGAAGAGCAGAGGCTGTGTCAGGGGCACTGCTGGCTCCTGCTGGAAGTGTGGGTTCTTGGCTAGTGTTGTGCAAAAACTTCACATCTGCTTCTGGGAGCAGGCTCCAGGATAAGAGAGTCTTATCAGAAATAGCTTCGCTGTTTTCATGTAACAGTTTGTTGGTAGTGAAAAGTAAGATGAGCTGCTGATCTTTCTCCCTTGTCTCAGCTCAGCCTCCCCCTCTGGCTCCACCCACTACGTGGACCATGGGGAAGATGAAGGAATTCAAAACCAAGGTGGGAAAGGAGAAGAATGCTAGGATGGTGGTGAAGCGAGGTGAGGTGGTGACGGTCCGTGTGCCAACCCATCCTGATGGGAAACGTCTTTGCTGGGAGTTCGCTACAGATGACTACGACATCGGATTTGGAGTCTATTTTGACTGGACCACTGTTACTAGCACTGCCATTACTGTTCAGGTCAGCGAATCCAGTGATGAGGAGGATGAAGAGGAGGAAGAAGAAATTGAAGGTTGGTGCAAAGCTCATGAAGGTTAATTTGTGGTGCTTCTTGCCATGCTGCTGCATGTCTGTCAGATGCTGTAATTTCCATCTACTTTGCTTACCCAGACTGCTTATCTCTGCAGCCTTTTGGGTTTTGGTTAGGCTGTAATGAGAAAGCATTTAACCCTTCCTGCTCTAGCATATGTCAGTGGCTGTTATTCTCCAAGAACATTCCTGAAATTCAGCACACCGAAAAATAAATCAGAAATCACTTGTTCAGCTTCCAGCCGATAATGAGATTAGGGTCTGAAACTTTAACTTGAGTGTTTTGCTCAGCCTCTGAGGCTGAGAAATCTCTGGTGGCAGGTGGGAGCAAAAAGGTTCTTTTTTGTGTGTGTGTGTTTTGTTGTTTGTTTGTGTCTTTTCTCCCAGTATATCAGGCGCTCCTGTTGACTGCATTTGGGAGGACTGCTGCCTGTGTCCTTGTAGCTGTGAGAAGCATGTTACCTGTTCTTTGTCTTAAGTGTATTTGTGACTAGTGCAGCTGGGGGATTGTTGTCTGAAATTATTCTTGCAAGTTCTCCAAAGTATGTAAGTTCCTATGTGAGGAGTTTATTCTTGGAGAAGTGAATCTAGGCTGTACAAACACAGTGAGGTTATAGCTAAGACCTTTCCTGCCTTTCCTTTGCTCCACGTCCATATCAGTGGAGCGCTTTATGGAGTCCCTGTTGTGGCACGTATAAAAGGAGTGAGCTGGCTAGAAGGTAAGTCCAGGGAGAGGAGACCAGTCTGGCAGGCCGGTGTACACTGTCTTCCCAAGAGAACTGTTTCTCAGCACGCCCTTTACCATGGTAAGGGAAGTGGGTCTTTGTTAGTAGTATTGGCAGAGAGCTCAGGGCAGACACTATGTGTAATGCTATCGTAGTTAGCCCTCCATGTATTTGTGGGTCTCTGTAATCTGGTCTTATCTTTTTCTGGACTGTCTAGCAGATTAACAGGCTCTGTCCTACTTCTCTGCTCTCTCCCATTCAGGACTCGCCCCTGTGGGTGATGTGGAAAGGGGCTCCAAAAGCTACCTGCGGAACCGCTACGGAGAGATCATGCCTGTGTATCGAAGGGACAGCCATCGGGAGGTGCAGGCAGGCAGCCACGACTACCCAGGCGAGGGCATCTACCTGCTGAAATTTGATAACTCCTACTCCCTCCTCCGCAATAAGACTCTCTTCTTTCATGTCTATTACACTAGCTGAAGGGATGGGAAGGGGCAGGGATGGCAGGCAGGCAGTACTGAGCGTGGCAGGCTGCCGCCCTGCCCTGGTACTCCCCGATGGGCACTGCTGTGTGACAGAACCAAGGCACAACTCTGCCACCTCCTCTTCAGACACAACCTGGTTTCTCCTCGCATCCTCCTTCCCAGCTGTCCCAGTGGAGAAAGGTGGCTGTGACTCTCTGGTTGTCCATGGGCAGCTGTTCTTTCTGTAAAACTTCCCAAGTCCTGCTCTGTGCGGGCATCCGGCTGGGCCTTTGTTGTAGCCAGTAAATGCCCGGAGGCCAGGTTCAGGTGGTCACGGTTTCGTTCTGTTGCACTGGTACGAAATGAAGTCAAAATATTCTTGATATGTTACTGTTTTGTAAATAGGTCTTTAGACTCTTCTGCTGCATCTGGATCACTAGAGGGCAGCTGTCAGCTGCAGTGAGCCAAAAGCATGGCTGGCTTGTCTCCTAACCACTGATAATGTTATCACCTACCACTGCTAACGTCACCAGCAGCCAGCGCTTCCTTCATTCTCATGGGAGGGGATGCAGCATGGCCAGTGGCAGCCAGGTCGTGCTAACAACAGCCAGCCCCAGCCTACGGTAGGGTTAGGATAGGGTGTGGGAGCTGTGGAGGAAGGCGCACACCTAGAAGTTCATAGGAGGATTTTCCTATGGATTAAGATTTGGATGTTGCATCTGTTGATTATAGGGATATAAAAGTTATGATTAAAGCTCCGGTGACCACCAAAAGATTATTTTTTTTCCCCTCCTGTCATCCAGATGTAAAACAGAAGAAATGATTTACTGCTGTGTTGAATAAGTACAAAACGGCTAGGATACAACCAATAAATATACAGGAAATGTTTCTCAGTAGCAGCATGTTTGTTCACTGGTATTGCTGCCAGCTGGATAATAGCATATGTAGCAAGGAAAATGCTCCCCAGGGAAGTGTAGTTTGTCAGCTGCTATTTCTGTTACAAAGGTATTGTTGCAAAAGAGTATCTCTGCTCAGAAAATCAAAAGGGATGGAATTTAACCAATCCTTTCTGTAAACCAGAATCAGCTAGGCCATTGCAAACCCTGGCCACGTGGCAAAGGATGGAGTTCCTTGCCTGTTTTGGTGGCTAGCGATGGCATTAGCAATCACTTTCTGCTCGAGTATTGGCAGAGTTGAACAAGGATTAAGTTAATCCTTTGGAGATTAATTTTAAATCACATTTATCTGTAAGTGGTGTTTATTTTACTACTTTTAACTTAAAATCGTGCTCTTTTTAAGAATACTGCTGTATTTACATTTTGATACCTCTTTGCAGAGACACAAAATGGCTGTTTGCATGGTGATTCTAGTAGAGTTCTGAGTTTTATTTTTAAATCCTCCAGGTAAAGCACCTCTACTTGGTCCATTCCTTCTATTGAGAGGGAACGATGGACAAAATGATTTTTGGGTAGTTAAAGCCAAAGATTTAACTCTCCTAGGAGGGCTGCATATTTCCTATTGAGGCTATATGGTAATGCTGTGCAATTTGCTCTATATTCAAGCTCTTCTTTTTACTATCTCTGCTTACTTTTTCACTACCCCAGAGCACTTAGGAGGTCAAGAAGGTGTGAGAGAGAAGTTTACAGTGGAGCAGCCGGAGCTGGGAGCACAGGAGAATGGAAACCAGAAGACTGGTTGGATCACAATTACTTTCAGGGTGAGCAGGCAGGGAGCAGAGCTGATCAGGGTAAGCAGCAGAGCTGCTGCCACTCTGGGCCCTGTGATGGAGGGAAAAGCAGTCACCTTTCTCAAAGGAGAGAGAACCTGGCAAGAGGGGAACTGCAAAGCTGCATTATTCAAGTAGAGGGAAGCATAGGACAATCTTACAGGGAGGTAGAACAGTAGGATTTGGTATGTGCCAGAGTAAGGTGATCTTTCATTTAGCAGCCTGGGGAGGACTATTCCTTCCTTTAGCCCCTCTTGGGGAGACAAAGGACCATAAGGTTCTCCCCTTTTTTCTTCTGTTGCCTATCAAGTTCTTAGACACTAAGCAGAAGATGACAGAAAAGGCCTTTTGGTCTGTCTGACCAAAAATGTCAGTGTCACCCCGCTTGATGACTGCCTTTGGTCCTTTCTGATATGATCTGCAGGGTGCTGTGTGCACTTGCTGCTTAATGTATGAGGCACAGTCTGGCACCTGGTCCACTTTCTAATTAGGATTTTTTTTATCACAAAGGGAATTTTGACCTGTACACACATTAGATTTTCTAGAATTATCGACCCTCAGTTATACAATTTACTCTGTACTAGTGTGTTATTACCACTAAAGAACTGTTGCCCCTATAATGTGGCCTCCATATTGCTAATTCACAGCCACTTCCCCCCCCCCATCTATATTTTGCTTATATCACGATTCAAAATACATTTTGTCATGTTGTAAGAGGTTAATAAGGCCTGCCTCGCTACCAGTTCTGGCTCCTTCCCGAAACAAATACTATGTGCAAGTTATCAAGGTATTAGTGGTTTTAGTGAAGATATAAGTTGCCTTGTAGATGGTGATCCTATTGCTCAGTTCTAGCTTTCTGAAGCATGGGACAACCTTTTAATGAGGCTCAGGTCACTTGTTTGGAACTGTCCCCATCTCCTAGTCCCACTGACCTAAGCTTAACAGTAGCACTGAATATGGTACGTCATCCCAATCCGTATGTGCCTGTCCTGCAAACACACTGTGCCCATAAATAGGCCTGCTGCAGTGGAACTGAAAGTGTTTGCTGTGTGTTATTTTGATACTTCGGTTTCCCAGATGTATCTGGTATCTCTTAAGAACACAAAATAGTTTTAGACATGGAATATTTCATCTGCAGGAAACAGAAGCTTCACAGTTGTACAGGATAATTGTTCTTTGTTTATTCTTTAATTTCCACATTACGTGAATATGTTGTTTCTCAGGTATTCAAATACCATTCATTATCCAAGTGACAACTTCTCTTTGGAAGGATATGTAGTCTTTATTCATTTTCTGATAAATTCACTAGCTTGGCTGCATGGCTAGTGATTAACAGCAGCCATTCTTATTCAAAATTGAACCCACAGTTGGTTCAAAGAAGTAATCTTATTTCTCATGTGTCTTTTTTTCTGCCTTCTGTGTCTCCTGGACTTGTATCTAATCCTGCTATCTGCTGAGGCAGCGATGGAAGCCCTTCTTATTTTAATTGGAGACCTGTGGAACTAGACCTTGGGTCTAGAAAGAAAAATGAATTTAAAAGGCAGTTGCACTTCAGAGAGGGAAATTAATCTTTAAGAAAGGAAAATTTCTTATTTTTCTCCTGAAGGAAGATTTCAGATCAGTTTTAAAAAATGTGTTTCTTCTTCCAGTAGATTGTGTCTAGAAATTCAAAAAGCTCAATTAAGGGATAAGCTTCTTTTGCATTTTGCAAACAGTCTTTTTTTTTTTAAATTGGGTTTGCTTTTGTAAAAGCACGAAATTGTTTTCCATTTTGTTTCGAATATAATTTAGATCTAAAAATAAGATATCAGTGTTCAGCCAGAGACATTAGACAGCCCTGTAGCATAGGACTTGCATAAAAATTAGGTTGTATAATTGTTTATTTATAATAATTGTTACAATCTGTTGGACATTTTTTGATGTCAAAGAAGGTCATAAGCTACCCATTGTTTTCTCTTATTTTCCCCCTTAGCAGTAGTGTAGCAGCAGGAGTTTAAAATGTATGCACTTCACTGAGGAGTTAAAATTGCTTAATCAAGGACCACGTTACTGATTGAATTTACTCACAAACTCTTTGGAGGCCTGCAATATGGATTCATGTGAAAGATTATTGGTGGCAGGCATAGGCTAGTTGCAAATTAAGGTTTGGGACCCATTTAATAGTTATGTAAATTAATATTGCTAACGAGCCGTTTACACAAACAGGTAAGATGAAAATGTGTGTTTAAATCTAAGTAGAGAAAGAGCTTAGTTGACTGACTTAAGGTGCTAAGATGAAAGTCGAGTTACTATGCAACTCGGTCTAAAAGGTAGCCACGCTCTTTTCTTTTTGGCTCCCTCCTGTGCGCTTGTCTCCTTGTAACTGTGTGCACGTAACCACGTACAGCCTGCAGTGGGGCCAGTTGTGCTGCTGGACCTGGTAGGGTGGGCTACAGGTGACCCTTGTCACACGTCCAGTTGCTGAAAGTAGTACTCATTCTTGTGAGCTGAGAATCGGGATAGAGAATGAATCCCTAAATGAATTCACTTTTTTTTTTTTTTTAACCCCACTGCTTATACCCTTCTTCCTTGTCTCACTACCCCAACTAAAACAGCTCTATAGAGGAGGATTTATCACAAGGTGCCTTAGGAGCAGGGAGCATGTCTGAAATAAGAGCCATAGATGTCATTAAGCCAAGGGGTTTCTTCTCCCTGTTTCTCTGCCCGTTCAAGTACACGGGAAGCACTAACTAAGGTCAAGCAAGGAGAGCCCCAGTAGGCTGTTCCTGGAGATTTAAGCTGTTTGTTAGACTGCCTTGTTGCTGTAAGATGAGTAGTAAAATTGTGTTTGAGTTTTCTGGCACCATAGAATCTTTGCCTTTGGAAATCATATGCTGCTGTCAGATATTGGGGAACACCAGAGGACAACTCCTTTTGATATGCTGATGCTAAGCCTGAGGACCGGAAAAACACTAGATAGATAGACATAGATAGCATTCCTTGTGGCCATTCACCATTTTCCCTAAGAAGCTTCTGAATCCAGTGCTGAGGGGTGTGTGCTTATGTGTATTGAGACCAGGTGAGAGACCAAAGCAACAAAGTTTTTATGATCTCCAAATGGGAGAGAAATTTCTCCAATTCTCATATCTGGGAGAAATATTGGATGTGATGATTAATGTCATGTAGATGTAGCAGAACATCTGAATTGGTAGAATGGAAAACTGTTAACCGATCTTGTTAAATATGTTAGCTAACTGGACTGTGAAAGAAGCCAGGAGTTAAGCTGGAATCAAAGTGCTAAGTCATCTAAATAAGTGCATTTGCAGTAAATACAAACTAACTATAAGGTTTTAGAGCATACATCAAACTGCAGAGTTCAAACACATCTTGCTAGGAGGAGAATTTTCTGTGGGACTATTCCATATTTGCCTCCAAAGAGTCTCTGGCATCTTATTCTGAAACACTTGTGCTGTTGCAGCTGAAGACAGATCATCGGGCTGAGTGAATCTGACTCCACTTGACATTTCTGTATTCTGTTTTGAATTTTACATGTTGCTTTCTCAGAAGCATCATCACAAGAAATACGTACCCTTTATCAGGCAGGGAGAGGAAGACTTCTGTGATTTGTTGGTTAGGGTTATCTAGTTTAAGCCCATCTGGACTGGTGAGTCAAGTCCCTTACACAAGAAGCTGGATGCCAAACCACTAAGTTCAGAGCTAAAGAGGCTTTGCCAAGTAAAATCCTTGAAGTTTAGGAACTGTTCTCAGAAACTGAATAGTTGGTGATGATCTCTGTGCAACCTCCAGGATGCCCAAGTGACTAACTGCTCACCTCAGGGTGAAACAATCTGCTCTCAACTCGCTGCTCCAGGCTGATAGCATAGTCTTGCAATGGAGAGTGTCTTGTAGCTGGTTATGCTTTTTTTTTGCCTTTTTTTTTCCCCAGATGTATATTCTTGTGAACTGTAATGGTTGTCTGTAAGTCCTTATTTATGTGATATATTTATGATGTCCTGTAATCTCAAAACTGAGTTCTCTGCACCAACCTGTTGCTTTTCATCTCCTCCCAAGAGATGATTTTTAAGTGGAGAACAGGATATTTTAACGAGAGGTGGCACTGACTCTCTCTTGCTGAAGGGCACATGTGAAGATATATTTATAGCGTGCTTGCATTCCTTCTGGGCTTGGTTTGTATTGTTTATATTTAATGTGTTGTGGCTGATTTGTAATAGTATATTGGAACTTATTCCCTTTAAATAAACTTTTCACTATGCAATCACTCCCTTTGTCTTCTGTTTAAAGCAAGTGAATGTCTTCATATGAGAAACCAAACTACAGACTTTCCAACAAAACATGAATGCAATAAAGCTTCTATGAGCAAAGAAGCAGTAGCTATTAAAGATGTACTTTGGAGTGTACCAAACATTCTAGTTGCAAATGGATAGGAAGATGCTCTGTTGTCAGCTAGTGATTATGGCTTTAGCCAGGAATTTTTCTGTCTGTTAAAATGACTGTCAGGGATTTTTTATTCTTCATATTCTCTGCAGCACTTGAGATTATACTGAATATTTGAAGAACTCGAGGGGAACAAGCTAGTAGCCAAGCTCATATAATTTTAACCAAGTAGAATTTGAATGGTCTTCCTCCCAGTGCTTAATACTGGTACTTTTCACCTCCATTTGCAGAGATCCTCTATGGCTAACTAATCTGTTACTAAAGCTTTCAATTTGAAGGTTTAAAAACATCCTTTCAGTTATCACATACTGATGAAATTATCTAAAGAAAAGTGCCCTTCACAATTTCCTCATAGCTGCTTGACTGTCAGCTTCATCTTGCTATGAAAACTGTATTTACACAGCCAGAAGGAAATATCTTCAGAGAACACCTCCTGGTCAAAACGAGAACTGAGCTTTAGCCGTCCTTTCTCTTTTGTCTTGTTTCAAAACCCCGTGGGACAAGTACTGCAGAAGTTCACATGTCTTTGTTCTCATCCTGTGTTTGCCTGGAACTTTTCTACAAAATAATTGATGGGCAGGAGCAATCATACAGAAAGATGATCAAAGGGATAGATGACTGCCAAGTTACACATTTCATCTGTTTTATTTATTTATTTATTTAAGAGCACATAAAAGAAACAGTGCTGCAGCTATTTGATAACCATTAGCTCACTATGAATCTCTGTCCTCTGTCATGGCTCAGGCATTTGGCCAAGAGGACAATAAAGCAAGTTGGTAGGGATGCAGAGAAGTGATGTGAAATTTCACAAGGTTAGTCATTTCCTACCCTTTCCATATTTTTTGTGGTTGGACTGCAGCAGGAATGGTCTGATCTCACGCAGCTCTGCAAAGGTCTCACTTGAGTGGGCTGGGTTGGCCCTGCATCAGAGGCCACTCTTTTTTCCAGTTGTGTGTGGGCAACATTGTTCCTTTGGCCACCGAAGCCCTGTCACTGATTTCAGTGTTGTCTGGTTATCGACAGCAGTTTTAAACTTAGTGGTATTCACTGTTGTAGTAGTGGGGTTGGATACGCAATGGAATACACACTCTGTAGTAAAGAATATGCTTTTTTATTATTTACTCCCGTCTTGTCTTCTTTTGGTGGTAGTCCCGATTGCTGAATACAAGCTCCTCTTTTTGCAAGCTACAAGAAATATTCACTGATAACATTACTGAGGAATCAGAAAACTATTCCTCCCCAGAAGGGGATGCGTGGCTCGGGTTCTAGAAATGTGTATAATTCGCTACAGAGACAAGGACGGGGCCTGGTTTAGGATGTGAGAGCACTTTGCTGTCCCTCCTCCTTGCCATCAGGTCACGGCCACAGAAGCACGAGCAGGGAAACGCAGGCACGGCGGTGCTTGGCGCCCTTCTTCCTGCTCGCAGGAGCGGAGCCTGAGGGCAGCGGGGCCGGTTCCCTGTCCCCCAGTTCTGTCTCCGGGCCTTCTCCCCGCAAGGCCGGAGGCGGGGGGGCGGCTGATGGCCGGCTGCCGCCCGCAGCTGCGCCGCCGTTCGGCGCCTTAATGGCGGCACCCCACAGCCCCTCACTCCTCTCCCCCCATCCCCGCAGCCATGCTGCCCGCCTGCCGCCGTCCCGCCGCCTGGGGCGGGTTAGGGCTGGGTCCGGGCCCGGGCCCGTCAGCGGGCGGTGGTGCCCGTCAGGGCGGCCTCGCCTTCTACGCGCTGTGGGGGCTGCGGGAGCCGCCGCGGCGGCTGGGCAGGTGCGGCCGGGCTGGGCTCCCCTCGGGCCCGGGGGCTCTCTGCGGCCATGCTCCCTTCTCGGGCCATCTATTTCTTTGTCATGACCCTGTGCAACCTCCTCTTAAACCAAAGCAAACCCTCTCCTTCTCTTCTCCCCCGGTATAAAGATGTTTCCACACCTTTTCATGCATTTCTGAGCCTTCTGTGTACTTCTCTATGATTTTCTCCCTTGTTTTTTTCTCCCAGCCAATCCAGCAAGATGGGCTACCAGGCTTGGCTGCCCCTGCCGCTGCCCAAGCAGCTGGTAGTGTTTGGGCTGGGGGACTGGAGCTCATACTCCCCGGACACGAGCATCGCCGTGGATGTGCTGGTGGCGCCGGGTGTCGGAGCGCAGCGGCTCGGCACGCTGGGGCCCACCCGCAGGTAGTGGCAGGACTGGGTGCTGTTGGGTGTCACTGGGGTGCCCTAAAAACATGGGGTGCTGCTGGCACCTTCCCCGGGCCGCTCAGCCCTGCCAGTCCTCCCAGCCTGCTGTGAGTCTTCTCTGCAGCTCAGAGGGAAAGTGGCCAGAGGGGCTTTGGTAAGGTCTGAGGGTGGGTATGGGTCAGGAAGCAGCTGTCCTGTCCCACCAGGGGGTGGTGAGACCTTGACTTTGGTGCCGTCAAGATACTTTTCTGGATGGAGACGTAAATTACAAGTCTTTCAGCAGTGAAGTTGTGATGGGTGTCTTCTGAGCAGTATCAGCATCTAGGGGTAAGAGATGACAAGGACAGGAGGTGAGGTGCCAAATCATGCTCCTCAGCATTCCCCTTGTCCCCAGAGACAGCTGATGGGGCTACAGGGAGCTCCTTGCTGTAAACAATGCTGTGCTAATGAAAGTAGGTGCAGCCTTGTGGTCAGCAGTATACAGCCTCTGTCTTTGGGAACCACTTGGATGATGGCAGGATTTTTGCAAGCAGAGCTGGTCCTAGACGAGGTGGACCTGAGGAACATGATTTCTGCCTTCCTTATTTTCCTTTCCCTTGGCTTTATACAGACGAGACCAGAGACTCTTGGGGTGATTTGGGGAAGGGTAAATGCAGCAGGACTGTGGGACGCAACCAAATGTCACAGGTGCATTGTTTATATTAAAGGTATCGTGGATCCTGTGAAACAATCTGTTTAGGATAGGAAGTCTTTTTTTAACTGTCTACTGTGAAGACTAGTTGGATAGGAGAGAGTACAGAATATTTCCCCTTTGCCTCTTATAGGCTGTATGAGTTCCCAGACCAGCTTGCGTCTTGGTAATGGAGTGAAATAAAATCAGAGACAGCTCCTACTTTGTTCTGTTTCGTGAGGTTATATTTGTACATCTAAACATAAGCTAGTCTCTATAGCTTCTTGTGATGTTTTCAATTTCTTTTCAGCTGCTTTGAGGGCTGGGTCTTTTTTCGCTTTGGGGTGTTATTTGTGAGTACAGGAGCAAGAATTCTTCACTGGTTGGTGTCGGTTGTGGGCTGAAAACCCATGGTCCCCTGTGCAGGTCTCTGGTGTGGGAAGGTGACTGGAGGATGGATATTTTTATGGCCTCCTTGAAAGAGATGGACAAAGGCAACTCTGTGAAACTTGTCCTGACTGTTGATGGACAGGTAAAAGAAACAAGAACCTCTTCTCTTCCTGTACTGGGTCACAAACTACTTCAGCTTTGCCAGCTTGGAACTACAGACTTCCTTTCCTATCCACTTATTTTTCTTCTCTTTACTACTTCAAGGCAGAGGCATGTCACACAGATCTATTAATACATGTCTGTACTGAACCTCAACTCTCTTGATATTCTAGTACTTTTCCCTAAACACAACTTTACTAAAATGCCCCATGCATTGCAGCAGGTATGCCACAGAGTATGGGTTCAGTTCCAATTCTCCTCTCTCTTGGATTTGTGGTACATAAACCATTGCTTTACCATGCTAAAGTTCTTGGATTTAGTATCTTTTAGTGTCTGGCTTTGATTTTCTTTTTTCCCCAAAAAAACATGGGCTATTCCATTGCAGGGAGCCTGTCCCTTGCAGTACTTATTTTTGCTCACCCTTTGTGGCTGACAGCTAGTAAACTAACTTGTTCTTTTATTTTTACACTGCCCATCGCTGGTCCTGTTGCAGCTGCTCCGAGGAATCTCCAGCAGCACGCCTGCCCGCCCGTTTCTGGTCCCGGAGATGACCCCGTCCCCCGTGCTCCCAGCTGACGATGTGCCCCTCAGTCAGGACCTGGAGGATCCTTGTGCTGTATGTGTTCTCTGGATACTTCCTCTCATTATTTCACCCCTCCTTAGTATATGCTCCCTCCCTTGAAGCTGCTCAGTTCACATCTAGCAGCAGCACTTGCTGCCATTCTCTTACTGAAGGCCTGGTTAAGCAGGTTTTGGAGTTAAAGATTCACTTAGGCTACAGAAATTGGTTAATTACACTCTCAGGTGAAATGCCTTTGAATGGGTTGAATTTAACAGCCTTTGATGGGATCAGTCCACTTGGCTACTCCTAGAACAGATGGCCCTCCTGCCTTTCCAATCGCCTCTGTGCAAGCTGTGCCCATGGCAGCCAGCAGTCTGAAAGCAGACCGCTGGCTGGGCACCTAGCAGCAGGAGGCTGTGTGGTTTGGCATATGTTTGGCAGCTGAAGGCTGTTGGCCCTTAAGACTTAACAGGAAAGCAAGCCTGAAAATGTGAAACTAATCTCTGGCCCAGTAACAGACAAATGTGAAATAGCCTCAGATCTTTCTCTTTGGAGCTGCTTTGACTAGCTAGGACTTTTTTTAACAGGTCAAGAGTCAGAGCTCAGAGATGGCTGCTAGAGCTCCCAGGCCTGGGAAGAAGGATTTCCGCCCACCGCTGAGGACCCTGGTGGTACCCTGTGCCCTGGAGTCACCATCTGGCAAGATGGAACCCAGTGAGGCCTGGAGGAAGAGCCCTGTCTGCCCTAAGAAGCCCAGGAAAGTTTTATTTGAACCCAGAGCATCTGAGAAAGATCTGGATGCAGAAGGTAACTCTGGCACCTTCCAGGTGTATTTTACAGGTCTTGTCTGCACTCTCTCCCAGTACTGCTGGCAATAACTTCCCAGTGCATTTCTCAGTGTACTACCAAGGCAAGGTGGGCTTGTCCGTGCCTTGTGAAGTACTGAGAACTGCTTCTTAGTCCTGGTTAAACTGCCTACTAATTTTTTACCTGTTGGGAAAAAGACAAATAGAACGTGGGGTACTCTTAGTGCCAATGCTCTGTACAATAACTTAATATCTTTTATCTCTTCATATGAGTATTGTTAGCCTTGTTTTACAAAAGAGTAAACTGAGGCACAAGAAAGTAACCTACCACAGTGTTCTGGGACCTATCCATTAGTCTTTCTGTTCCCCTGCTAACAGCATACCACTACTTGTTCTGTAGAAAACATTTGTTATTATTCATGTTATAACGACTACAAGAAGCAATATATATATTCATATATATAAATAGTATAATTGTACTGACTTTTCAGTAGTGGGAAGGTAGCTGTCAAGGGGTTTGGAAATGAAACCTTTAGGTTCTGGAGTGTGAATTTCGAGTCAGCTCTAAGGTGTGACCAAGTTTGTGTGTAACTGTTTGACAATAGTTTAGTGCTTCCCATGTGAAATCACTTACTGGGACTTGATTCTTACAAAGACAAACATAACTTCATCATAAAGATGCTTCTACTGTAGGCGGTGTGGGAAGAGGGGGGTGGAACGAGCCTTTATCAGAGGAGTAAAATGCAACACTGACAGCATGATGGCAGTCAAAGGAAATGTGCCTTGCTCTTATCAGAAGAAATGCAGAAGACAGGTGAGACTTTCTTCAGGACTCTTGGTCTTGCACCTTCTTTGTTGCTATGAGGTAGCTTTGCTGGGGGATGGAGGAAGGAAGGCAGGCCAAAGGGCTGTTAGACCAGAGAGCTGAGCACTTGTGGTCTATGTCTGCTGGCTGCTTTCCTTATGGGACATCTTTGTGTTTCCTTTGCAGATCTGGCAGTGGAGGAGTTGCAAGGTGAGAATCTGTCTCCTAGACCCTGGTTTGTCTTTCCAGCTTTGGTGATGGCATTCCCTTTAATGTCACAGGCCTCTCATGCTTGATTCTTTATCTCCCCAGTGATTTGGAACAGCAAACAGGTTGTGTGTATATGTTGTGTCCTCGATACCTTTGTGTAGGTGCTTCCAATACTGTCAGGTGCTCCAATGTGTGTCTGTAGCCCCTTTGAACCTCAGGCACACCTCTGGGTGCATAAGCCCTTTGAGACAGAGGGTAAGCTCAGCAAACTACAGGGGTTGGGATGGGAAAGGAGGAGAAACAGGGCGATAGGAGGAATATCTCTGGAAGCAGATCTAGGCTTCTGGTTGCTGTGTCTCAGGCACTGACAAGCTGTTCCTCAGTAGCCCTCCTACATGCTCTCGTGAACAGTAATGCAAGGGCACAGCACAAACGAGATATCCTTCTGGGGAGAGGTTCTCAGTGGGATCTAAGTCTGCCTGTGCCTGCCTGTCTCTGAAGTGGCAGCCTGTTTGTGTCCTGTATCCAGCCAGACTCCTCTCTGCTGGCTCCCTCTGCTACAGATGACTCTCCTAGTAGAGCAGATTTTCCCCAAAGCCAACAGAAAATCTTCCACAGGGAGCTGTGCCTCTTGCCACCCCAACGAGAAGGGAACTGAAGCCTTTCCCTTTTCATTTCCCCCTCTGAGCCCTCAGCTGCCTTGTTCTCCCCAGTGAAGGGAGCTGGAGACGCCTCTTCAGCCTGCTCCCAGCACGGTGCTCTCCCCTCCCCAGGCAGCCCCAGCCCGCGGTGGCGCCATGCCATGTGCCTCAGTGACCCGGCAATGGCTGTTCTGGTTGGCGGAGAAGGCGTCGATCAGCGGTCCTGCAAGGATGCGCTCTGGAAACTGGAAACTGGTAAGGAGCTTAGGGCTATTGGAGGCAATGGAATGTTAATGGGTGGATGGGAATCCAGGACGACTTGGGTGGGAGGGTGTCCTCTGGGGTCTTTGCTAAGGCAGGTGCTGGGTGGATTTGTCTTGATTGCGAGTCACTCAGCTGGAGCATGCATTCCTTACCACCTCTCAGGTACTGTTTCTCTTTGCCACACCCACCCTCTGTTACTTTTCCATATTTCTTTTTTTTTTAAATCCCATTCTTCACTAATGTCCCTTGTCCTTGGGCATCCACTGGTGCTGCACCAGGCTAAGCTGACAACTCAGTGCCCTCGGAGGCAGTGGGGCTATATGTGAGAGCTCTCCAGGAGCTTACATTTGAATTCTGAATGCAGCTGGGTGATTTTTAAAGGGCAAAAGCAATAGCACTGTTTGCAGTGTGTGTGATGACAGGTGGAGAAGCGTGAGAGACAATTGCAGTACCTTATAGCTTTCTGCACTTCATCGATCCTCTCGGCCACCTTTCTACTTCCCACCTAGTTAGTATTCCCCTGCACTCCTTACACAGAAACATTGCTGTGTAAATATTCTCTAGCCCTGCGTGAAAGGAGAGGAGGAGATAAAAGGAACAAGACCTTGAGTAAAGATTTTACGACATACTCTTTAAATGTAGAAAAACTGAGAGCATGTTCAAACTCTCATACCACCTGCCTGGTGTTGCTTCCACAGACAGCAATTTCTGGTTTCCAGTGGGTCTCCAGCGAGAAAATGCTATGCCATCATGCTTGCGTGGTCACACTGCTACGTATGACCCAGACACCAAGCGTATCTACGTCTTTGGGGGTATAAAGGAGGACAAAGACTACAGCAGCATCTACATTTTGGACACGGTCACCTGGAAATGGCTTCCTGTGGCTGTAAGTACTGCAGCTCTTCTAAGATAAAAGCAGAGGAAGGGTGTCAGGTCCAGCCTGAATGTGGCAATTGGTGTGCCCGTATCTGTACTCCAGCAGACTTGGTCCACTGTTGCTGCAGGCTGTCTGAGCTGCTTAGTCTTCTTGTATCTGTCAATCCCAACCTTGCTGAAAGGCCACAGGCTTGGCAGAAACCAGAGGCTGCGCCTACAGTGAATAAAGCAAGGTGAAAAAACAGTTGCTGTGGAGTGCTGTGTCTGACGAAGGTGGTGTGTGGGAGGTATTGTGCAAGTAGCGGAGGGAAATGGTCTCTCGTTTTATATGGTGCTATTCAGAGCTGCATTGGATACTGAGGAACTGGTCTTTCCAAATCAGAGAGCTGCTGTGAGCACAGCAGATCTCTGAGCAATTTAGACTCTGTCATGTCCTTGCAGAGCACCATGTCTGCTAAGGACTGTCTCTTTCCTGGCACACGATGGCTTTTTACAGAATAATCCTGGGATGAGGTCTTTCTGTTCCCTGTCTTGTTCTGAGGCAGCTGGGGTAGGAGGCCGATTTCCTGCTCTCATCAGAGCATTCTGGTGATGCAGAGTATGCCTGTGTGGCAAAGATCTGATTGGGAGCCAATAAAGTGAAAATCGAGACTTGCAGAACTCATGGCATGTTGTGGGCCCCTTTCCTATGGGCCATGCAGCAAATAATGCACTTCTCCTAACAAACATGTGCTGAACTTTTCCCAGGCTAAAGGGCGGGTGCCAATGCTGACTTACCACAGTGCAACTATCTACCGCAAGGAGCTCTTTGTTTTTGGAGGGACTTTCCATAAAACGGCATCACAGGCAGTTGGACCCTGCAGCAATGTGCTCTACGTCTTCAATCCAGAGCATGAAATTTGGTACCAGCCCATCTCAGAAGGGGAGAAGCCTCTGCCTAGGTTTGGGTGAGAGTGCTCTTCTTCCAGCCCTCCAGAACAGAGCAGGAAGCCTCTTCCCACCTTCCCTCCCATCCCAGTGTAGTTTCCTAAAAATTAGGTGATCTTCACTGTTTGCTCCCTTAAAATGGCCCTGTGTTTTGAGTAATGTGCTGTCATGAATCCTGATGGGGTTCTGGGGGTTGCAATGGCTGGGGGTAGGGGCAGGTGCAGATGGAGGGAGCTATTGCAGCTCATTAGGAGAAGCCAAGGCAGTGTGAACTAAGACTAACACTTCTGGGAACTTGCTGAAGACACTTTGCTCGCTTGTTTCTCCTTTGTTCAGGCATTCGGCTACTCTGCTGAAGAACAAGCTGCTGATTTTTGGCGGTCAGAGGACTTCTCTCTACCTCAGTGACATGCACATCCTGGATCTGGGTAAGTAAGTCTGTTCCAGGTAGCCACATTTGGAGGGTCTGTTCTAAGGCAAGGACTGGGAAATGAGGCAAGCAGGATGAGAAGGCAGCATTAGCACTGTAAAAATCCTTACTTAGCAGTGGAGATGGAGAATTACAGGCTAAAGAAACCCTTTGTGGGATAAGAGGGGAGGGAATAGGGAAAAATAAGAAACTCCTTTTTTGGAAGACAGGTAACAGAAAAGGTAGGCTGCTGATGTGACAGACTTTGGAAGCTATTGTCTAGTTGTGAGGCTGAGAAATGCTACTAGGAGTGATTTTTAGACATTTTGTCTGCCTTTTCCCTGGCTTTCAGGTTTCATGGAGTACACACCAGTCCCTCTCCTTGCAGGACAGCCTTCTGCACGTTGGTAAGATCCTGTTGCAGACCCAGGAGCTCTGTTCTTCCTCTGTCCTTTCTCTGTGATGCCAGGCTTAAAAGGTGTTTGTGATCAGACCCAGTTACGTATCTGTGCCCCACTAGTCAAAATACAGTGGGTGGTTCCTCTATGGTGGGACCAGAAATTCCTGTGCTGTACTACTTGGTGCTTGTAAGGTGTTGGGGTGCAGATCACTTAGGGTCCCTGGGAGTCTGCCTTTCAGGCTAAGGGAAGTTTTCTTCTGTGTTCTAATGGGACTGTATTGCCTGCTGTTTGGTCTCCATGGCACCTGGAGTATAAGAGATCCCCAGAAAGGAAGAAACGCTTATAAAGGAATGTGCTGTTCCTTAAGAGACTCTATCACCCACTGAAATACTGACTTAAATCAGACCAAAGCCCATCTAGCCTCTCATCTCATTTTGTACAGCAAAACACAGAAGTTTTGATGGATTCTTCTGGGGTAATGAGGTGCTTTTCAGGCCTGATAGATTCCTTGACTGGTAGAGGGAAACAAACAGCTTTTTCAGGGTTATTCAGCAAATCAGGGCAGAAGAGGACAAGAAGAAAACTTCATTCTTCTGTTTAAGCCCCCAGCCTGCTGTTCAAGTCTGCCCACCTCTGCCCATTCCTGATTGAGGCAACCCCAGCAGGTTTTGTGATAGTCACCTTTAGGTTTCGCTCTGGTCCCAGTTTTCATGCAGCTCTGGCTGTGTCGGACTGGAAGGTTCTGATCAGCGGAGGCTGCAATGCCAGGGGAGCCCTGCAGGACGCCTTTGTTTTTCACCTAGGTAAGTGAATCTCCCTCCCTATTTCCATAGTTGACAGTGACTGTTGGACTGCAGTGCCATCTCTGAACACCTAGTCTGATCTGTTTCGCCCTGTGCATTAGGAATATTTTTGTTTGCTTGTTTTTCCTGTATTGATAGACCCTTTCTACTTCAGATACTCTTTCATGGAGTGCAGTGAGCCACCATGGCCTCTGCTCTGTGCCCCGAGCTGGCCACACATTGCTTCATCTGACTTCCCCCCACGTGATGGCTGTAGGCAAGGAGAACAAAGATGAGCATAACCTGCACACAGTGTTGGTCTTTGGGGGCTCCAACTGCGCCGGGACCTTTTACAACAGCACAGTCAAGATCCAGCTGGACCTAGGATAATGCAGGGTAATCAGAATGAGTCTGGAACTGCAAGGACTCTTCACCAGCATAAAGACAAGGGTGGCAATAAATGAGTCCAAGCAACGTGGCAGTCCAAGTTTCTATATGCAGGTGAATGCTGCCTTGGCACATATCACTGATTCCTGAAGTCTTTCTGAATGCTGTGGGTATTGCCCTCTTAGGGCAGCTGATACACAGCATTAGATTGGCAGAAATGCCCTCCCGTATCACTGGCTTGGTAGCTGAAATTTCAGTGGGATCTGAGCGAAGCCTGCACAGAAACACAGTCACAGGTTTCTGGTTTTCCTTCTTGACCTACAGGTTTCTGGGCTGGAATTTCTGGGGTGCTCTGAGCTCTGAAGATCACTCAGCTGTGTGGTTTCATTTGGGATGGGTGGGATGGGACTTAATGCTGCAGGCTGGAAGTTCCTCAGTGTCAAAGTACCAGCAAGTTTCTGGCTTGGTGGGAAAGAATAAAGTTTGGATTCCCTTGGGAAACAGTTTGCAGCTGAGAACTAGGAGAAAGCCTACAGCAGTGTCTAAGGATAGGAAAAGGAAAAGAATGCCATCATTTTCAACACATGGGAGTGAGCTGTAGTCTTGCTGACTACAGCACAACTGCTTTGCTTTGCTCTAGACAGACCTTTATTAATTCTGCAAGATTTCTTGTGGATATGTGGAAGAGGTACAAATCAGTTGTGCCAGGTAGTAATTCTCTTGCAGGGAGTGACAGAGTTGCTGACTGTTGGCTCTCAAGACTAGAGGGACCCATCGTGGGTTAGGACTAAGCTCTCTGCTCTCAGGTATTAGCCCTTACTGTTCATATCCATGGCATTGAGGATTGTGCCATAGCTCTGAGGCAGCTGCAAGGACAAGAGGCCTGCTGCATTAGTAGTGCACTATGTATGCTGGTTCCTTTATGTCCTTTCTGTAGACAGTGGAAAGGAGAAGCCCCTGTGTGGAGTCTGGAATTGGCTTAATGCCCCTTAGATGTCTACAGCTACATAGCACAGTACAAAGCTATACAAAGAGGGCTTCTGGTAATTACATTCTGATATTTCTGCTTTAATCTGTTTCATGGACATACAGAAGTTAGAAAAACATATTCAGAAGTAGCTGCAAGCTTTCCAGCACAGGCACAGCTTCTGTAATTCCTCGAGGCTACTTCTGCAGCAGTAAGGCTTTCCCTCTCTCCTCCTTCCTATCAAAGTGACAGTGAGACATTAGTACAGGGCTTCTGGCTGGCACCAAAGTCCTACTTGAGCTGTGGCTGTTGTTCCCTTAGCCATTCCAGCTTACTTGATTTAATGGGTAGAAGGGCTTCAAGCTCGCAACTCTGCAGGAGTGTCTGGTTGCCGGGATGGGTGGCTTACTTTGAATGCCTCTAACTCCAGGAGCGCTTTGTTTATTCTAGTTATTGTGGGATATGGACCCAGATCCACATTGAATCTGCAAAAGGAAGAGGATTTGTGAGGCACAGTCAGCCAGCCAGTGCAGCATTGAGCAGAAGGATAGAGCAGTGTGCTGTGCCTGCCCAGTGTGGGTGAATCTCATGGGCTGCGGTGCATTTACCTTAAGAGAAAAGATTAATTCCTGTAGGTTTAAAAATAAATGCTAGAGGAAAGTTAGGCTACTTATTTCTTCCAAGTTCAGTATGTTTTTACATAGTGTTCAGCTTATGGTAAGAAGGCACTATGGCTTGCCAGGGAATCACGCAGCCACTACTTGCATAGGTTTAGGCTTTTCAACAAATATAGCCAGATTACTCTCCCCCACCCCCTACCTCACATGCAGAGTAAACATAGGGCAAAGAGGGAGAGAGGATGTGGGGTGCAAGCAGCCTTAGCTTTTCTAAGGACCTAGATCAGGTTTCCTTCAGGGGCCTCTGAGAAGACAGCCCAGCTCCTTATTTCCAAGATTAGGTGCCCTTAAAGAGTACCTAAGGCTAACAGCTTAGCATTAATTACCTTTCAGCATTGGCAACTTGAGGCACCAAGCACAGATCAGCCATGGAAACCTGCAAATGGAGCACAGAGAAAAGGGGTCAGAGTAATTACGCTATCAGCCAGTAGCATCTGATAAGATTTCATAAATTGTTGTGTAGAGAGGAGTTGTTGCAATAATCCCATTATTTAAATGAGCATTAATACTACAACAGTACAAGGACGGGAAACTTACAGAAATCACTAATACAAGAAGTTACCAGCCTTTAGGGATCTTTGTATTTACCAGCTGATCATGATGACCTCAAGCACACACTTCTTCTATAGCAACCACCACTGAGCAAACAAGTCTGCTGGCAAGCTGCAGAAGGAGGAGGCTGGGTTGTGTGTGTTGCATGGCTGGGAAAAGATGTGTAAATTTTGCTTGCTTGCATTGCAGGAGCATCAAAAAACTCCCAACAAGATCAAGACCAGCTGAATGATAGGGCTTTTGCGCACAAGCTCAGGGATTCATTCTGAAAAGATGACTCGAGGATAATACATCTAGCTGCCTATCTGCACAAAAGATGCCCACACCATTCCCCAGGTCATGAAACTCCGGGCATCTTTTTGGGAACGCATTTTTCAGCCTAAGATCTCATTAACTAGTCTTTGCCCATCAAGAGCTCCATAATGCTCCTGCTATACAATCCTCTGCATCACAGCATATTGCAGGAGCCTTCCTTTTCTGCCAGACTTTTATAGGAATGATCTGATTGCCCACTAAACAGGACTGCTAAATTGAAAAGACCTAAGTGTCTCTTGCTTGGGAAGGGTCAGAACAGCTTGTATGCAATTTCTTTCTGAAATCTGTCCATGATAAAATTGAAGAAAGAGCAGGAAAATTATACAACTTGGTTAAAGTTCACACAGGACAAAGTTAAAAAATGAATCTGTTTCCTGAGCCAAGCTTTGTCCCTACCACAGGATACTTTGAACTCCAAATCTACTAAGGATGAAAGATATTTAAACTGTTCCCACATCATCTAGTGGCAGCCAGTTCCCAGATCCTAGATAGAGCTGCAAATCTGGCTATGAGTATGTTATAGGCAGGAACAAATAAACGTCTTTATAACTATTTGCAAGTCAGTAATGGCTAAAGTAGGATCCATGCAGCTGTTTTGCCTGTGGTGTAGGCACAGTATGTAACTTCAGACATAGGATGTGGTTGTGCTGTCTCTCCACAACTAATTACCTTTCCTAGTTTATGTAATATGCTGGGGCTTCCAGTTCTCCAGTGATACATAACACTTTCTCAGGTACTTACCTCATCTCCCACACAGTAGCGTCCAGCAGTCTGCTGCAGAACCTGTTCCAGTGCTGTCAAGAGAGGGTACATTGGAGTAAGGCATTGAAAACTCATTTGGAAGGAAATCCAAAGACCTTTTAGGCTGGGAGTTATGAACAAGAGCATTTCAACTCTGAGCTGAGGATGAAAAAAGGAGCAATTTGGGGCAGAATCTAGAAAGAACGGAAATCCTACAACAGCATAGTTATGAGAGTCTTTAGTGTCCTTCAGTATTTTAGTATCCAGGGTGGTTTCAGCTGTTTCAGGCAATGCAGCTGAGATACTAAGAGCACAATGTGGAGATATGCGAGAGTGGGAAGGAGAAAAATTACAAAGATTCTATCTAGAAATGAAGATAGGCCTGTCATTCTAGCGTATGGGCGAACGGGTTCTGAGGAAACAAAAAACTCCGTATTTCTCATTGGGAAGTAAAGAAATTCTCTTCTACTTGCTAAATTCTGTGGGAGTTTGCCATCAGATGTCTTTTATATACAGAAAAAATCATACCAATATTGGTTGATAGAATTTCAAAGCAAAAGCCACTAGTTTGGGAGCAGCTGGGTGAAAAGAAGAAGTGCTGTCAGCCCTCGTGCTTCAGGGTGAATCAACTGCTGCAGTGTAGAGAATGGCCCCGAGCTTTTCCTCCAAGACCCTGGAGAGCTAGCAGTCCTCGACATGGGACTCCGGGTAGGAAGAGCGTTTTGCCTCCCAGCAGGGCAGCACCCAGCACAAGAGCCTAAGGCAATCTGTTGCTCTGGTTGAGGAAAAAGTAGGGCCCCTGTATGCTGACCCACAGAGTTTTGAAAGGTACTCAAAGTGTGGATCATTTTGGAGACAGGATGCACCTTGGAAGCCAGACGCGATGCACTTCTGAGCCCATTCCGTTTTTCTTTCCCCCATTTGTTTCAGGACTCTCAAGTTCTGTGAAGGTAAGCAATCTCCAGGTTAGATTGACTGCAGTTGGCAGGGAGGAGGGATGAGGAGGTGCCAAACCTGAGTGCCCTGCCTGAGCTCAGCCTGCTGAGTCAGCCCTGACCTCACCCTCAGTGAACAATGCACCCTGCTCGCTCTCTCTCCTGGGTCTGTTCTGTGACAGCAGCTGCCAGGGTATCCTTTTGCCTGTGCCTCTGGGGTCACTCCTTCTTCCTAAAACATTGTAGACCCTGCAGTGAAACCATATGGGTTCAGTTCTTTCTGGAAAGAACCCTGGGGTGCTGTGGGATTTTCTTTGTATGAAATTCTGTTGCTATTCACGGATTAGGCAGAGGCTAAGTACAGATTTCATCTGCTAACACACAGCCTTCAGGTCTGTCACTCTACTGGCCAGTAGCAGAAACTGAGCTTTGAAGAGGTACAGACTCCTGGAAATCCATCCTGTTTTTCTCATTTGTATGGATATGAAAAGGCAATACCTGGAGTGGCTGAATGCCAGAGGCAATGTGATCCGAGATCATTCTGACTTGGGCTCTCTTCTTTGGATCTTGGGGCAGGAGTCTGGGGTTAGGACGAGTGTCTTCTAAATAATGAATTATAGCTAGCTGCAATGAACAAAGAGATAAGGGGAGGTTATTAGGGAGCGGAGGAAAAGTATGCATCCTGAACACCTAGGAAAGGGGAATTTCTAGCTGGTCCAACATAATAAAACAGCTTTTGAAGTTTGTTACTAATCCAAGCAACTGCATATCCCCTTGGATGTTTTGTTGGGACCTTCTGATTTAGTCTTGCTGTAATTTGATGCGAACCCTAGCACAGCCTTCTAAATCAGACTACAAACTGTTCAGTAAAAGGTGGGATTTTGAACCAAAGCCAAGTTGAGTTTAAATAGGAGTTTCCCAGTAGGAACTACATGCTATTTCTACCCCCAAGTGGTATTCTTTTATTTATCACAAATGCTGTGTTTTGTAATGCACAAATGAAAGCTCTGGGGTAAGATACAAAGAAAAGCCTTCCCCTCTAGTCTGGGTAGCAGGCTAGGGTGAATGATTAGCAAGAAAGTGGCTGTTAACTCACCGACTGAGAAAGGGTGATGCCATCAATTTTCAAGGCTGGGACTTGCTGCATTGGATTCACTGCTTTAAATTCATCAGAAAGCTGTGGAAATGAACCTGAGATTACTGCAACCAGAAATTATCATTCTTTTCTTCCCCTAGAACCCAGTTAGCATTTTTTTTTTCCTTGTTTTAACCTGGCTTTTCCTTCTACCTCAGTACTAATATTCACAGTACATTACGCTATACTGTTAGCCTACAGCACGTTCTTGCTGGGGCTCAGGGATCACTGCATCCACAGCCAGACTGCCTTACCTCTTTATAAACCATCAATACAAAGCTCAGGATGGGTGGTACTACAGCAGCTTTACTATTACCGTTCTAGTTCTCCAACTCCATCTCAGCTTATACTGGCACATCAAGCTGGTGGTACTGCTAGGCACATGACTCCCAGTTGCATCCCCCTTGAGTAAGTTTTCTGTGGACATCTCTTCTGGCAACCCACCCCTTCCTTTGGCAGCTCCTTTGCAGCACCGTGCTATATTATTTAGCATCTTTTGGACACCCCTTCTGGTAGCGAGTGAGGTGAAGCCTGTTCTTATGTTACAGTGCAGCTTCTCTCAAGTCTGCGTGCTAGATATGTTTGGTTATATCATGCTAAGCAGGAACAAAAGATCCTCAGCCTTATGAAATTCAGTCACCAATGTTTAAGACAGAGAAGAAAACCTTTGGTCTCCTGCAGTCACCTTCTTCTGTCTTGCATGCCAGGGAACGCTGTTTGAAAGCAACTATTGCAGAGAAGCAGTGTGGAATGCAGTGACTTTCCCTGTGAACTTTCTAGTGCTGATCCCAATTCTCCTAATGATCCCCAAGTTCAGTACCCCTGGAGGGACCAATAGTAGCTGTATCCTTACCTGCTGCCCCTCATCCTTCAGGAGGTTCACTGGCACCTGGTCATAGGCAATCCCTTTCAGAGCCAGTGCTACGGAAAACAGAGTATACAGCTTCAGAAGACACACTGAGGCAAGTTTCATTGGTAATGGCCTCAAGGGAATGTTACCATCTCCATTTGGGAAAAAAGAAGGCTTTAAAACTAGAAAAGACCCTATCTCTCAAGAACAGCAGCCTGAATCCCATGAAAAGATAGTGATCTGTGAAAGGCCAAATGCAAATGAAGGACCAAAGCACTAAAGATCAGTCCTGGCAAGAACACTGCATTATTCAAAACAAGCTTTGTCACTCTTTGCAGCATAGTCTTTCCTGACGGGGGCTTAGGCAGGGCAGGGGATCCTGTATTCACCTCCCAAACCCTTTTCCAGGCTGCCTCAGTCTAAACGGGGTCAATTCCCAGCCCTGCTTAGCTCTCAGGATCAAGGCAGATCACAGTCTGATGTGTCTACACAGAGTGTAGGATCCCACTAAATAATGTGACAGAAACAGCCATCTGCATCACGTTAGCTTTACAAAAAGAGTAATTCTCTCTAACTAGCTGCACAGACAAATCTCCAAAAAATACCAAGTGAAGGGAAGGATCTTCCAAAGCCCGTCAAGCAGGGCTTGTCCACAGGCAAGGAACTGCTGCTGCTTCTGCCCTCTGGTTCGGAAAGCTGGGGAGAAGTTTGCACAAACCATGTACTCCCCTCCCACTTCCCACTGCCTCTTGAATGTCAGATGGCTACAGGAGATATTCTCAATTCTCTGCTAAGTGGAAATCCTCCTGTCTGCTCCTATCCCTTCCCCCAGCTCCAGGTACGCTGTGGTGTTCCCTCCCACTCTAGAGAAGGTGGAGAAAATGCAATGTCACTGTCCCAGGTTCATGTTTGCTGATCTCTTTCTTAATAAGTGACCGATTAATTCAGTTAGTGAAGGGGAGGATGCTGCAGTAAAACTGGAACTTACCAATTCTCACTCTCCATGAACAGGAACTTCGGAAATAACCATAAAGTATCGGCTGATAAGAGAAAGATAAAGTAGTTATATGGTGGGAATAAAATAGTATTTTAAGAAGGACAGTGCATTTCAGGAAGTTTAAGATACAGCAGAGCAAGTTTTGCTGGAGGAGAGGGTGCCTTTCTGGAAGCGAGTGTTCCTGTTCTGGGTGTACAGGTAGTACCACTGTTTTTCACGCTGGCTCTCTAATTAGTTTTATCTGTTTTCAAGAACGCACAAGCAATCTTAAAATTATCCTCTACAAAGTTTCCCTCTTTGCTCCTACCAGATGCTGCTGACTTCTATGCTGTCATGGATTCTTGAAGCAAATTCCCCACTGATTTTGCCAAGCACCTGCACTGGGTATTTGAGTGGCATAAAACAGCTTTTCCAGCCAAGGAGGGCAGGGCCAGACCAATTTCCAAACGAGAGGAGCTCCTGCTGTTCGAGATGAACGCTAAGAGGGCAGACAACTCACCTTCACCTGAATTCCAGCACCAAGGCAGCTCTCCCTGATGCTTTCACCCCACCCAAGCTCTCACCTTTTCTGATGCCATGGTCACTGCGTGCAATCTACTCCAGGAAATAAAAATCACCTCTTGCCTTTCCCTTTTAACTCAGCTGGGGTGGGGGAAGGCTTATCTCCTAAAGCCAATGAGAAAAGGACCATGCCCCCAAATCTGTGCCCCGGACGCAGAAACACAGCCAGGCAGGTTCAAGCCTTTGAATTGTAGCCAGCTGTATGTGCGTCCCCGTGGGCCCTGCTGCAGCTCCAGCCCTGGTGTCAGAACTTACCAACACGCTTTGAGGTCAGGAAGACATTTAGGAACCTGCCTTCTGTCTCTAGCTTTTTGTTCGGAATAAATAAGATAGCTAGAGAGACTGTCAGGCCCTCAGCAGTTACCAATGCGAAAATACAGCCCTGGGAATCAGACTTGAGGAAACTGAAGCCACGTGCAGAATTTCTGCAGAAAAGACGAGAAAGAGAAGAGAACCGCCCGCCCCCCTCAGCCGCCCCCCGCCTCCCATCGCGCCGGGGCCGGTCCCCGCGCCCTGAGGCCCGGTACCTTGGCTGCCGCCGAGCTCATCGCTGCGGGCCGAGGACTACAACTCCCGGCGTGCCCCGCGCCGCCCCGCCCGCCTCCATTTGCCGTGCCGCCGTGGGGCCGCCCCGCCGCTGCGTCCCGCCGAGCCCCCGCCATGCCGCCGGCGGGGGGCGGCCGGGCCGGGCCGGGCCCGCTGCGCTCCCGGGGCTCCCGCCGGCCGCCGGGGCCCTCCCCGCGGGCCGCCCCCCCCCCTCCCGCTCCGCTCGCGGCTCGGCCGCCGGCCGCCCCGGCGGGGTCGCGGGCAGCGCTGGCCCTCGTCACCCTCCTCAGCTTCGCCTCCCGCTTCCACCGCCTGCCGGAGCCGCCGCACGTCTGGTACGGGCGCGGCCGGTGCGGAGCGGTGCCCGGGCTGGCGGCGGGGTCTGGCGGCCGCAGAGCGCCCTGCACGGCTCCACGGGCCCCTGCGGGGGCGGGGAGGGGACAGAGTGCCGGGGCGCGGCGGGTTGGGGGTCCCCGAGGTACGGGGACCTCGAATGAATTGTCCCATATAGACTGCACGGCAATAACCCCTTGTAAGATAAAAAATATGAGGAAAAACACCTTCGTGGATTTTTACCATCCTCAGCGTTGTAGTAGGTTGTGCTTTGTGTTTATCTTTTCCAGTTGGGATGAAACCCATTTTGGGAAGATGGGAAGTTACTACATTAATCGGACCTTCTTCTTTGATGTCCATCCTCCTCTGGGGAAGGTAAACTGCTCTGCTGTTGTGTTTCAGAAGTCACGGGAATGGGCCACCGGAAGTCTTCCCTTCCTTCTGGTCAAATGATGTGGTAAACATCAATACCTCTCCTAGCTGTTGTTGGCATCATGGTATTTGCATTTTGTATTCAGAGTTTCAGCTTGCAGCTTTTCTTCTCTGTGAAAATGCTTTGAGCATGGGAAAGCAAAACAGCGTTGCCCGTTGGGTATTTGAAAGGCTTGAGCAGATGGAAGTTAAAAAATGAATGTGAGACCTATGTGGTCTAGAGGGGGTGTCTAATCAGAGCTTACAGATCAGAGGAACCAACCAGTTTCTGACAGCTTGTGTGCAAATCAGATGCCTACCACAAAGGACCTTGAGTTGCTATTTGGCAATGGAAGAACTTGTTCTAGCAGTAAAGGAAGTTTTGTGTAGTGATGTTGATGTATCACTTCTACCTCAGGTTGTCTTTCTTTCAGTCTGAGCCCCCTTAAACTGTGGGAATAGGGAGCTAGGGGAGAATCTACAGAGACAGAATTCTCTCTGATAAATCCCATGCTTGGTTACTTCTCTTGAGCCTGCAGTTGTACTTATAGTCAGCTAAAGTTCTTATGATCCCTTCTGATGTTGCTTTTAGATAAGGGCAATATGGATGCATATGAATTCTGTACAGAAGCTGTTGTTCGGAGGTGTGTCAGAATTAAGTTGTTATCCTGTGAATCAGACTGGCCTTGTATCAAAATCTTACCAGCTGCTGGCTTGGATTCTCCCTCCAGTGTGATTTCCCTGACCATTTTTTCCACTTTTTTCTTTTCTGTTCAGATGCTGATTGGACTTGCTGGCTACCTTAGTGGATATGATGGCACATTTCCATTCCAAAAGCCAGGGGACAGATACGAGCAGCACAACTACATGGGAATGAGAGGGGTAAGGCGTTACAGGCTAGTATCAAGCTTTTTAGCTCTCCTGTGCTTTTCAGTAAGAGCATTATGTCTTATGAGCAGCTTTAGTGGATTAGGTCAGAGGTCTCTTTACCCTTGTGCCTTGTCTCTAAGCTCCTTAGAGAAGTGTTGGTGGTTGTATTGTGAATAAGTCCTGATGTCTGGCTGTGAGAGGCCAGGTAAAAAAGAGAGGTGATTCTTGAGGGAATCTCTTGCTGCTAATTAGAGGGACTAGACTCCCGAGTGGTAGGGATATATTGCCTGTCCTACAGGCTGAGCTTGTTGCTGAGCTTGGGCTTCTGCTCACCCTGTCGTGGCTGGCTGTTCTGCTGGAGTCCATGCTGGCTGAGAGCCAAGGACTTCAAGAAAGCCAGGATCATTTGCTGCCGCCGCCACTGACGATGAGCTGAATGAGCTGATGGGAGGAATTACTATTAAGTGGTATTCTACCTGAAACCATGGCTGTGCTGTTATCTAGGAAGACCTAGAGCCGTAAACCTGGCAGCAGATAACACAAGTCAAAAGAAGAAAGTTACCGGTTGCTGGTGCCTAGAAAGAAGGATGAAAACGGGAAGGTGTATTTTCTTGGTTTACTTTCCAAGTCTCCAGCAATTCGTAGTTCTATGTTTCCCTGAGTCTAAAGTGGGAGAAGTGCTAAAGAGGGAGAATTTTATTGCGATGCTACTTTCTTTTGGGTTGCTTTGTTCTTCCTCCTCCAACTACCCTCGCTCTCATTTGAGAAGAGGAGGTGATGTTGGTCTGCTATAGATATAAGAAACAATATATTCTATTCTTAGATTTCGTATGGTAATATCTTGTTAAAATGAGTTGAGTATGATGGATGCGTAATGGGTCTACTTGACATACGTTTTTATGGATACCTGGTGCAGTCTAGAAAGAGAATGGCTATTGTTACTGACACCTCTAGAGACAGAGCAGAGTAAGCAGCTGTTGTTCTCTGAATGATATATCTTTGATCATTCGGCTTTTTCTGATGATCTCAGTCAATTCAGTAACTGCAGCACCCCCTGTAATTGGTAGGTATATAGCACGAAGGAAGGGAAAGGGTTTGTGTGTGTTTGTGTTCACCTTGGGGAGGGGTATAACTTCTCCCATCATCATCTTCTCTTGCAGTTCTGTGCGTTCCTTGGCTCCTGCCTGGTTCCCTTCGCCTACCTCACAGTGCTGGAACTGTCCAAGTCGCTGCCAGCAGCCTTACTCACAGCTTGCATCCTTATTTTTGGTAGGTGTTCCTGCTACAGCAAAATTGAACTGGTTAATTGTTCAGAGGGTTTCATTTCCAGATTATCATGAGATACCTTGCAGGGTACTGTGCTTAATGAGGGAGGCTTCCAAAAGCCAAGTTACTCTGTTTTATATGATGATTTTTAATGGGCAGTCCCATTTCTGACATCCGCGTCTGTCTGCAGATACGGGCTGTATTACTTTGTCCCAGTATATTCTGCTGGACCCCATTCTGATGTTCTTCCTGATGGGAGCTGTTCTGAGTATGGTGAAATGTAATGCCTGTGCAGATAGGTAAGATAAAGAAATGTTTTTTTGTTTTTAAACTATTGGTACTCAGCTTTCGCATGAATAAAGTCTTAGAGCCTGTCTGACACTTGATAGTCTGGGTGAATGGCTGAGATCAGATTGTTTCAGGAAACTTGGAGGTGAAAATGGCTTATGGTAGGGGAGATAAACTGTGAAACAAAGGTTTGTGAAACAAAGGAGAAGGTATCATGGCTAGGGTAGACCAGGAGGGAAACTTAAATAGATTTTTACATGGGAAGGAAATTTCAGCAGAAATAGTTTATGGAACTGCAAATCTTGAAAATGAATGCCAAAGCTTTTTAAAACTTCTTGACAGGAAAGAATGTGGTATAGGGCGTTGTAGGTTGGAAGCATAGGAATGAAAGATGTTTATAGCCTGTTTAAAGCTTTGCTCCTTAATGGCAAAAATATTAATACACCATTTTGACATAGTCACTTTGTCTCCAGAACAGAGAAACGCAGCTTAACAGTGACTGTAATCCTGTGAGCATTTATAAAATCCTGCTAGTCAAGGTAAAGAGTGTCATTTGTTGGGTTTAAAGAAATTGATACCAAAAATTTAAGGGAAATACAGCCAGGATGTTTCTGAATAAAGCAGTTAAATTGCTCAGGATATTTGCTATAGACTTACTGAGAGGGGAGTGTTTGTTTATAGGTGTTTGGATATGTCAGAGGGCTTCTTTGTGTTTGGGCTGTACAGAGTAGTTACTGCACAATACATCCAGAATTTGAAGGCATAAAAGCTTAGAATATTGTGTTATATATGAGCATTTTTTGCTTCATGCAGTATTCAAGTACTGCTCATATAAGTCTTAGCATGATTGCAGCACACATGGCTGAAGCACAGCCTGCACCGTCATGTAAGGCCATCTAAGGCTGTTCCCATCTACAACACGTCCCCCAGGGAGCGCAGGCACTGAGGTATAGGGCAGGCTTTGATCAGCTCGTGATGTAGCTCTGTGTGCCTTGACCTGGACTTGTCTCTCATGTCTTAGAAAACAGGATTAGCTCTAACTAGTTCATCTTATGTAAATTAAAAGCCAGCTCTCTCTCTTGTATTGTTTAGCAGGGCACAAGGATTTTTAGTTAAAATGCAACTATGAAGTTGATACTTGCCTGTGCAGTGAAAGCTTTTAAATTTCCGGTCGTCTTCTCTCATCGTTTCTCTATGGTTCGGTTTTAGTTTAGTTTGTAAATTTATTGCTTTTTGCTGCAACTTTTGTTTGTTCTGTGGATAGATGTTCTCCACTGTGGCCTTTCTGCTTTACCAAAAGTGGTTGCTCTATTTGTTCCGTCCTCCGCTGTGTCCTTAACTTTCTGAGTGATGTAAGCTTGCATCTTTATGTAGCAAAACTCCTAATCTTCAGACTTTCCTCGTGTGGGATTTTCTTTGTACTAGTAGTTCAGTTTATGCCTGTATCTGTGTTCCCTTCCTTAAAGGGGAGATACAGGGCTGCCTAGGCTTAAGTGATGGGCTTGTCTGAGCTGTGTATCGAGTGTATCCTTGCATCGTTCTGAAATTAAAGAAAAACATTTCTTTCTATTCCTCATGGGCTCCTGAGAAGAAGATGGAATGTAACTTTGCAGGATAGTGATTTGGTGTTTTTCCTGATCGCAGCTTCCCATTCCTGTAGCCACCATTTGTTCTCTGACCTGCTCTGTCTGTCCCGCAGGCCATTTTCTGCCTCCTGGTGGTTCTGGCTGAGCCTGACTGGGGTGAACCTTGCTGGAGCAATGGGGGTAAAGTTCGTTGGCCTTTTTGTAGTCCTCTTGGTTGGTCTGAACACAATCTATGATCTGTGGGACTTGCTGGGGAACCTCAGCCTGTCACTGGTGAGTGTCAAAAACTTTTCTTTTATGCTAAGCGTTTCTTTGTTTTGCTTTCTTTTGCCTTTATAAGTCTCCTAGTTTTTGACAACCACGGAAGCAAACAGCGATGCTCTGTCTGCAGCAAACAGGCACCTGAGGTAGATGGCAAAGATTAAAGGTGAAAGTTACAATGGGAAAATTATTGCCATATGTTTTTAAGAAACACATACTACAACAGGATATATCTCTGTATCCTGTATGTCATAGGAGCACAAAAAGAGGTTGTGGCTTTTTCCTGAGAGAAACTATTACCTTTCCAGTTGGATGAGTTTTATTTCAGTCTAGGCTGAAAATGCTCGTCGGCAATGGCTGTACAACGGCCCAGAGCAAGATGTCCAACACTGTTCTGTGACCTTCTGAGGAGTACGTGCTACCTGGCAGACAGGCATGTCGTGCAGCGCCTGGTTTACATGAGCAGAGCAAGCTCAGGCTGTGCTTGATGGGAGTGCAGTGGCCTAGGCTGCATGGCAGTGGTGTGCTGTAGGTGGGTCGTAGGCAAGCTCTGTAACACGCAGTCTCTGTAGCTCGTCCTGAGGATGGAGGGAGCTGTAGACTGCTTGATTTCACACACATTTAGTTCTTGTAAGCTCTAAGAAATTCACTAGTGTATTTGGGTGCCCTGTTCTAATCTATTGCATTTTGTGTTTGTGGGCAATGAAATCTGATATTTGGAGAAATATCTTGATACCCATTTGCTATCTGGCAACCAGCAGGAAAAAAAAGTAATTCTTCAAGCACAACTTTTAAGAGGCGTTCAGTTCGCCTCTTGTCTCAGCCTCTTCTGAAACTTAAAAATCCTGTGTCTTTCACTTACTACTTCTGTCCTGTCTCATAAACACTGGGGGATTTGGGGGACTTTTTCTGTTCCTGCTGTGTGATGTGTTTTCTCTGATTAATGTGAAGCAACATGGGCTGCAAAGATGCAGTGTTCCGGCTCCGGAGAAGCACTTCTTGAGCAGAGTCAGTTAATTGCATTTGAAATGGAACAAATCCATCATGTCTAAGCTTTCTGCCAGCAGACGGCTGCACAGTGATTTCATTTGTGCTGCTGGCAGCAAAGGCAGCAAGCTCCTGAGTGTTAGAATATGTAAAGAAATTTACTCCAGAAGGTAGATGCTTTCTGAATAACAAAATATTTGGCAATTGTAGCGCTTGAGAAGAGGGGAGGGGGAAAGCGAGGATCAAACCCACAAAGCCTGAATAATTTCTCTCTGCATATGTTAGGAAACTCTTCATGATTATTTACATGCAGGGTTTTGGGGATTAATTTGATTTCTAGAATTCTCAGCTTAACTTGGACCGCTCTTCTGTTTTGCTTGATGTTGTCCTTCATGTGCATTTTCTTTTTGGACTTTGCATTGAAGTCTGTAGTTAGAGGAATCTTTTTCACACAGATTAAAGCATGTTTCAGTCATTTTGATTTGGGAACTGGAGGTTAGCTCATATGGTGCTGTGCTACAGAAATGTGGTTATGTGCCATCAGTCAGCGTTTTTCCAAGTGTCCAGTGGTTATCAAATGTTCCGCTCAAGCACCTGGGCTGAGCAACTGCTTCTTTTGTTGGCTTCAGTAGGTTCTTTGTTTTGTGAAATACTCAGCTCTTAGAATCATAGAAGAATCATAGAATATCCCGAGTTGGAAGGGACCCATAAGGGATCATCACGTCCAACTCCTGGCACCGCACAGGTCTACCCAAAATTTTACACCATTTCTCTTTCCCCATTACTTCTGAAATCTTTGGATCTGGTATTAATGGATGGAAAATGATTAGCTTAATGATTGTGTGATAGGTATCACAAAAAAAAAAGATAGTAAGTGCGTTTGCCTTTATCAGCTTTGTAGTTAGATGTGGACATTTAGCAAACAATTTTTGCTGTTCAAGGTATTTTCTTCTCCCACAGCTATTTATTACCCATTGTGTACTTTAGATTATGTGCTCTGTTACCTGCAGTGTCAGTAGGATGTGAATGTGCAATCACATATTGGCCACCTGTGTACAAGTGACCTCTCCCAGTGATTTAAATCAAGCGCTCTGCTTTTGTGTTGAGGCAGCTGAAACGCTTGTAGGATTTGCTACTGACTTTTCTATAACTTCTGGCTGAGGAGCAGCAAAAGAAGTTGCAGTATGAAAGTATCCTTGCTAAATGAGCTGGTTTCTGTGAACGAAGCATATTTAGCCCGTGTTATATTCACATCTTTGTTTGGTGGGAGTAGTGCATGTAGCAGCTTGTGTGCTCATGTTTTCATTTTCCCTTTTGCTTACCTTTAAGAATTGCTATTCTAGAAGTCCTCTCCTTGCTGTGATTTTATGTCAAGATGTGTACCACTGGTGAACAGGTTTTTCCTTTTCAAAGGAATCAAGGACCAAACAGGTCCTTGTTTTCAAAGTTTTGTCAATGGGAGCTGCCCAACCTCCTTCCCTAACGTTAGGGATATTCAGTATTTTGGGAAATTAAAATATCCCATTGTCTTTTTTGTCTTCCCTCCAAGAGCCTGAAATTTCAAGGTTACCACAGCTCTGCGTTTTTGAGATGCACAGCAAACTCTGCCCAAACTTTTACCTTTCTCTAGGCCTCTTTGAGGTAATTCTGCAGCCTGCTGTGCATGTGTGCATGGCAGACTGCTACTCAGAGTCCTGCAAAGTATGGAGTGGAGTTGTCTGTAGCTACACTGTTTGATCCTGGCTGTGTTTATTACAGGTCATGTTTGGGAAGCATTTACTGGCTCGTGTACTCTGCCTCATCTTGCTCCCGCTTGCCCTCTACACGGCCATGTTTGCTGTTCATTTTACAGTGTTAAATAAAAGGTATTTTATAATTCTTTTTTTTTTTTTCCAGTAGAAAAATCATCTGTCTATGCTTTGAATTAAAGACCATTGATTATGGATTTCTCCATTTTCAGCATCAGAAGCACAGCCACAAGCTGTGTCTTTGTTTAATTCCCTTCCCAGACTCCCGCATTGCTCTTAAAGAGAGGCTCTGGCCAAGCTGGCAGTGAAACAGAGTTTGAGCTTGAGACTTTGATGTGCCAAGGAAGTATCCTAACCAAACTCTCTGTATTCTTTTTTTCTTCCTTCCCTTTCTTTCCTGGACCTGAAAATGTCTCAACTCCATTCCTTTTTGTAACTATTAAAAAAAAAAAGGCATTGCATTCCTGAAAAGAGCTTTGACTGTGATTAAAAATGTCTAGTAAGTGTGCCCAAAGGCTCTATTCTGAATGTCTGCCACTAAGGAATGCTTTTTACGTGGAAGGAGCACAACAGCAGTAAAATCATCGAGTGATGTTTTCCCACATGCTAATGTTAAGAGATGAGATTAATAAAGCATTAAAAAGAATATAAACTTAAATCTCTTATTTTTCAGTTTAAGTCAGATGGTTTTACCTCTAACCTATTAGTGGATACGAGACTTCTGGAGCCACAGGGACAGGCTTTGTTATATCTGACCTGACAATGGGTCAATTTATTTGTTAGAAGAACACCTCGAAAGATGGTTGATGGTGCCAGAAGGCATACATCGTTGTGTTCTCAAGTCCTTCCAACTCTGGGCAATTTCCTGCAAGAGTGTGTATCATGTGTCTGTTGTGATTCACAGCATTAGAGGTGCATCTAAGGCAAATCCAGGCAGCCTTCTCCTGAGGCCATCTGGTTTTGTCTTTTTTTGTCTTTTTTTCTTTTTCATTTTCCTTTGTAAAAACAAATTGGTAGTGCAGGATAGTTTTGTATGCTTGTTTTGCCGGATTTCAAATTGTCATATTCTTTGCTCTATTTTGTAGTGGTCCTGGCGACGGTTTCTTCAGTTCTGCCTTTCAGTCCCAGCTGATCGGGAACAATCTTCATAATGTCTCCATTCCAGAGCGTGAGTGTCCCAGGGAGTAAACTGCTCTGAGTATTGTCGATGTACTTGGGAGTTTAAGTAAAAACAACATCTTCTGTGAGTCAGTGCAGATCATGCCTTTGTGGTCATGGTCAGGTCCATGCTGTTCCTCTGTATGGTTTTATTAACAGATTTATCAGCAGAAAAGAAAAAGGCTGAAAATTAGATTGCGCTTAACGCGCGGTCACTAGCTGTGTCTTCATATTACTTCTTGAGGGAAAGGCACCATTTTGAGGGGTTTGACAGTGTTGTGTGCATGCAGCTGCTCTTCTTTTGTTGGCCTTCAGTGTTGCTTGAGACAACAAAAAGATTTGTCCTGTTCAGCTTAGATTTGTAGGTGTTCGGATATGAGATTTCTTGCCAAAAGAAGAGTGTAAATTCAAACTACCTACTCCTTTGTGTCACAGCATGCCCCTGGTCCTGCTGTTTTGTAGTCAGCATGCATATATGGACTTAAGAGAGTGATGGCTCTGTGGTTGCTCCCTAATCCTCTGGTTCACTAGGGACTATTGAGTCTTTGATATGCATTTGCTGTCTGATTACTATAGCTTTTCTCTGTCTGCTCCTTGCTCCAGAGCTGCTACTGGAAGAGCATCAGGTCCTTTCTCCCAGATGATCCACTTGTGTTGGGAGGTTGTGAAGGAAGAAGGTGTCTTAAGGCAGAGTACCAGCTGATAGCTGCCTGAGCTTGCCTCCCTTCCCTCTTGTGTTGCTGTAGGGGTTGGAGGATGGAGTGCTTCAAACTAGTCATGTGCTTTTCAAAATTGATTGTGTTTTAATTTGACCAGCTATGCTTATGGAAAGGTATCTCAAGCCTCTCTCTATGGAAATTGCATACAATTAACCTATCACTTCTGTTTATGGGAGAATAGATGGAGAATTTTAAAAGGTTCAAATATTATGTAACAGTTTTACTGAATAGTGGATGGTGATGGAAGGTAAGCTTGCAATGAGCTGTTTGGAGTAATATGTCAAACAGGAAGCGAGCTTTCATCAAAACAAAGCAGGAACATACATGCCTAATCAGAGCACCGCAGGCTGGCTGCCGGAGATATTTATAGGAGAGCTGCCTTATGCTTTTTTCTCTTGTTCCTTCCCGTTTAGATTTGGCATACGGATCTGTGATCACAATGAAGAACCTTCGGATGGCAGGGGGATACCTTCACTCCCACTGGCACCTCTACCCAGAGGGCGTAGGGGCTCGCCAGCAGCAGGTCAGTGCCCTGCCTCTGACTGCAACCATCTTACTCCCATTGCACTTAACATTATTTGCCATTGTGACGGGAGCTGTGTATTTACTCAGCACCTGTTATCCTCTCGGTGCCACGGCTGTGCACTTGGCTTGGAATCCTGAGTAAAAAGGATGCTTGAGAGCCCACCAGCTTGTACCAAAGAGGTGACTTACAGTAACAAAACTTTATTGCAGTAGCAAGACCACTCTCTGTAGACGGTGGCCTTGAGGACTTAAAAATAATGTTCTGTAATGAAAGTGCTGTTGTTACCTCAACGAAGGCAGTAAAACTTAGGTTTAAAACAAATATATTACTTTCCCTTATAGGTTTTGTTGCTGTATGTTAAAGTCAACAGAATAGGAGCGCTGGGTGTTGTTTTCATTCCTGCCACGGGCTCTGTGGCCTTATGTGAATTACTTCCTCTTGTGCCTTGCTTTCCTCATCTGTCAGCGGGGAATTTGTAAGGCTTTGTTCATTAAATTAGTTATCTGTATATTTGTAAGCCATTCGTTAACCATAAAGAAAAGTGCCTAGCTGAGCTCTTTAGGGGCTTACGTTTAAGTGACAAACCAGTAAATCAAAGTGTAAATCAGAAACCATATTACTATTGCTAATTAAGTCTTAGAGAAATTAAGTGCATTTCTTATTTTTGTCTGTCTTCATCGGGCTTCACAAATCTTTGCAGCTTCTGTGGCTTTCCCAAGATACACTCTGCAGTTTACATGTTAGTGTCTAAAAATTGTTCTGAACTCCTTGAAAGAAAGTTTCCAGAGAAACTCCATGAAGTCTCTGTTATGAGGAGGAGGTTTTGAAAAACATTTTTTTATTAAGCATGTTTTCCTGCTGTTCTTGCCAACCAAAAATTCTAATACTGTCATGCAACATTGATGTTTATTACTGTAGATGGAGATATAATACCAAAACTTGCTCAAGGATAGGCCAAATTAAAGTGCAGAGCATGCTTCCTGACAGTAAAAGCAAGCGAGGGGGATTTGGAGGATGCTGATGAGAGTTTCTTTGAGAGTGAGTAAATGGGACAAGGTAGAGACTTCCCCGCCACCGCCACCCTGTGATCCCTACCCTGACAGTGGGATCAGTTAGGGGACTCGGAGAGTTTTTGGGGTATGGAGAGGGGAAAGGAGTTCAGAGCTTGGAGGAGATTTTGGGGAGGAAAAGATGGAGACTGTGATCTCTCTTTGCTTCCTCCATCACCTCCTCTGATGATGATACGACCTCAAAGTAAGAGATTTTATCTCCAACTCCCCCTTTTTCCCCACACGAAGATACTCCTGTATGCTCTGCCTCAGTCACCCACCTGCTGGGCTGTCTGCTTGCATCTGAGTGGGAGGCACAGGTGTGGGATTGGGACTGGGTCCTGGAGAGTAGGGCTTGCTGCTTCTGTAGCTGGAAGGGGAGAGTGAGCGAAGAGGGCACAGTTCCTCCTGCTGGGAAGGTAGCCTCCCATAGCAGCACCCTGGGGCCGAAAGGTCTCCCCTGCTCTTGGTAGCAATAAGAGCAGTTACTCTATGTGAGGCTGAGCAGGCTGGTGAAGATAGTTGGTTATAGTACTGCTTTAACAGCTGATCCCTGAATCCTTCTGACTTTGGATCTTTTGGCAGAAGTATTATGATTGTCATAAGCAGTCTGTTGTCATAAATATCTACCAACGATGCCTGTCTGTAAAGCCAGTGCTGTTTCCATCTACTCATACTGGTCAGTGATTATTCACAAACTTCAGATTTCGATATCCTGTTGTTGTAGAAGGAACCTCTAAAGGCAAGCTGTACGGTTGGAAGATGTTAACTCATGATGCATGTGAACCGCCATTAAGTGTAGTGCTCTAGTGCTCCGGAGTGGATGTGCTGAACCCTGAGTAACGGGTGGGATCTTGGTTAACTTGGGTCAGTAACTAGCTTTCTGAAGTGAAATACTGTAGAAGTCTTCCCAGGTTTTCTCTGTTAGTAGTGCATTTGTTTGGGACTTTGATTTGCTGGCAGATGCATCTTTGCTATCACCGACTTTATTCTTGTTTGGTAAAATAATTTATCCTGTGCTTTTAGGTCACTGCCTACTTACATAAAGATTTGAATAACCTGTGGATTATAAAGAAACATGATTCAGATGCAGGTAACAAATACCAGTAAAGAGCCTTTCATAACTGCTGCTTCAGTTTTTAACATAAATATGCTATGCCCCTACAGGGCAAAGTATCCTTCATAGATAAGAGGAGGGGAGGAGGAAGAACAAAGGGAATCTGACTCCATCTTCGTCAACCCTATTTGTGTCTACCATTTTTTTATTTTATTTTTTCTCCAGGATGTACAGTAAAAGTAAATTAAGCTTTTTTTGGCTGAAGGTTGCATTGACAACTTTTCAGTCAGGTAGGGTTGCCAATAACGGAGAGGAAATTAATCTGAGCTCAGTTAATATTTTGTGGAGTCTGTTATTATGGCTATGAGTCCTGGAGAAGTTGGTTCCTGGTATGTTCTGATACATGGTGTTCAAGTGATTTGCATGGATGCTTGCTTGGGATAACATAGATTATTGAAGGTGATATTCTCTTGATTTAGAATATCAGTTAGTGTAGCTGAGGCATGTTTGGTCTAGGATAGTTTCCTTTCTACACCTGCAGCACACATATAAAAATTGACAAGGAACACTCTAAACAACAAAGAAATGCAAGTACCCTATATATTACAAAATTATAAACAGTCTTACAAGTGTCATTTTATAGTCCATGAAATTGAAATGTAGATATCTAGTTTTGATGTTCAGTTAGCCTAGCCAGGCATCCTCTTTATTTAAGGGCACTACGTGCTGCTTCGGGTCGTATTACTCTATAGAGTAACCCTCAGGGTTGTTCTTTAAAATCGAGTAGACTAGAGTAGTGATTTACAATAAGCTTACACAAACTAGTTTGCCTTGTATTGTCTGCTTGAGGCATGAATGTTCCCAAAAAACCTTGAGACCCTGATTTGTTTGTCAGTGCTTTGGTATGATTAGTTTTCTTCCTCCAGCAGATCTGTCAGACCCCTCCAGCCCTGTGGAGTTTGTGAGGCATGGAGATATTATTCGCCTGGAACATAAAGAGTAAGGACGATTTCTGGGATGTGAAGAGACCGAGTGATTGAGTAGAAATGGAGGGAGATTTGGCCTGCCAAAGACTACACGGTTAGGCCAGCACAAGCTGGTTCTGGGGCAGAGGTGTCTGTATGTCTGCATTGGCAATGTGGGCTTTGTGGAGGTTTTCTTCTTTGGTTTATGTTTTGATGTGTGTCTGTAAAATGGGAAACCTTTAACAGAAGCACACAACTTCATTAGCAGTACCTACCTAAGCGGCACAGGGATGTGTTCAGCTATGTGAGGTGCAATAGTAAAGGTAACTCTTCTGCAAAGAAGCAATTCAAAACCCACGTTCTGTCATTTTTGTCCACTCTCTGAGTTTGTTAGGCAAATTGAGTGTGGTGTTCTGCCAGTGTATTGCAAGTGGCTTGTTCTTGTGTGTATAGGCAGTATCCACTGCAAAAGCTCTAAGCAGCACTGAGATCACAGCCCTGAGACATTCTGAACGAAAATGTTGGCTTTTGCCTTCGTGATGAATAAATGAGGGGGAAGTAGGGGAGCCCTAGCGACTTGATATTTAATCTTCATCTCATCTAATGTCGCAGTCCCGTAATGCTCTGTGCTATCATGGCTTTTATTTCTTAACAGAAGTTCTATATTTGTGAGCCTGGAAATCATGTCTTACTGCGTGCAGTATTGCACATTGACAAATCATTGCATAAGTCTTCCAAAAAGATTTCAAGACTAAAAAAAAAAAAAAAAAAGGTACATTGAACTTTGGGTTTTACTGCTAAGTATACGATAATGAAAGTGGTAAAATCTTGGTTTGGCAATACTGGGCTCGCTTAACTTACATGCTGGAGGGGAATTCTGCAGAACGGGAGGTAAAACTGCAGCGTTAGGGAAAAGATCCAGCAGGTGGCTCTCCTCTCTTTGCAGACAGATTTCATCAAGTGTGGGCAGAGGCTTTGTGTGCAGATAAGGCAGAGCTAGATGCTGCTTTATTGTTGGTGAGGGAGGCTCATAATAAGTAGATTTAGTAAGAACTGACCAGGATATGGCCAGGCTTTTCTGGTTGCCTCATCTAGCAGTCCCTGCTGGAGTGAGAGGCTGTTCTAATGGGGGCCATGATCCCCCACCTCATTAAATCTGACCAAAAGGTATAGTCTTTCCCCTCAACAGTAAAACTGATAATCTAGAGAGGTCAGGATCTTGTTCTGCTTCTCGCAAGAGCAGGACTGGCAGTTCCACCTTTCTCCTTTCATAAGAAAAAAAGCACGTGCGTATGTGGGTGGACGTCAGTGCAGTTTCACCTAAATGTTTTTGATTTACGAGCTGTGGTAAATTACCACTTGGAGGTGGTGGTTTGTAGCCTGAGGGCTGGATTTATTCATGGTGTCCTTCTTTGCCAGCACTGCCCAGTGTGGCACAAACTCAGAGTTGCATGGTGGGAAGTGGCTGTTTCACTCTTGTGGCCCCATTGCTATTGAAGCTGCATCTTGCTCTGCCCTTCGATGGAATTTGGTGGTCAAAGTGCTGGTGGCTGTCTCTGAATGCCTCAAACCAAAGATCTTATCGCAAATCTATTGAGACATTTTAAACAAACAAACAAGGTTTAACGTTTAATTTCATTCCAGAACTTCTAGAAATCTTCACAGTCACCAGCACGAGGCTCCCCTGACGAGGAAGCATTTTCAGGTCACTGGCTATGGAATAGTAAGTGAATGGCAAGAGGAAGCAAAAGCTGTTTGTTGGGGGGGGAGGGGGGAGTTCATACCATGCCAGGGGGATTTATTTCTGCTCTTAGTTTGTTTGCCAGGGTGGTATGTGTAGATGTAGATCTACCGGCTTGGAGGAGAAGTTGGTCTAGTATAAAATAGCTTTTCTTATTTAAGGTCTGTTTAATATGAACACAGACAAGAAAATAACTTAAGCTTTAATGTCAGTCTAGCTTTGGCAGCGTTCAACTCCATAAATGCCAAACTGAGCAACCTTGAAGTTGCTCTGACAAGTATTATTTTATGTATTTGGCCTTGTCACGTAGACAACTGGCTTCTGTTGACAGAATGATGACAGAATTTTGAATCATGAAAATGAAATCTGCTTTGAGGGCTGAATTTCCAAAGGCTGTTGCCTAAACCCTTTCTATGAAGCAGCCAAGTTGCCCCCTTTTTGAAACGTAACTCTGAGCCACAGTCAAGTATGAATTTGAAGCAAAAAAAAAAAAAAAAGGTTGGCAAGATAAAAATGTGTCTGTGGTAGTTGCTCATGTCTAGAATCCTCCGTTTCTTATGGGGAATCTCTTCTGTGAAGTCTGAGTAATGGTAGTGTGGGCTCTTTTGTTTAGCTTTGTCATCACTGGAATTTCAGAAGTTCGTATTTGCAGTACTTCAATTGCGTGTGTCTTTTGGTTAGGTTTGTTTGTTTGTTTCTCTCCTATGGTGTTTTTCCATGATAGAATGGAACAGGAGACTCCAATGATTTCTGGCGGATTGAAGTGGTGGGCAGAAAGCCCAGGAAGCTTATCAAAGTCCTGCGGAGTCAGGTCCGGCTAACCCATGTGGCCACAGGTTGTATACTGGGCTCTTCTGGAAAGACTCTGCCGAAATGGTAAGTAGCTTGCATTCCTTGCCTGCCCCGCCCCACACGGCCTGGAGCTACCATGTTCATTTGCTTATCGGTACTTCTAAATTTAAACTAAGCAGTAACCATGTTTCCTCCATTTCTTTATCTTTAAAAGAATAATAATAATAAAAAAAAACCCTTTAAAATAACTTAAAAGGTACTTAAAATACAACCAGATGATCAGGGTTAGGGTTATGCAGCTTGTTATGGTGAAGGTGCGTGCTGGGCAGCGGCTCTGAAAAATCATATCCCCTACCAAGAGATCCAAGATTGGCATGGGCATAATTTTGTCATGCATTAAGATCAGGAGGGGATGACAGCCGTGTTCTTCAAGGCCTGTTTTAGCCTTAACGTTCACCAAAATTGCTAGAAGCTGGGGCAGTTCATGCTGCTCCATATCATAATCCTCCAAACCTATTGTTATCGGTATTAACTTCTTTTGTTGTTGGAAGTTCTTCTGCCATTTTTATGTGAGGCATTTGAAGTGTGAGGGCAGTGGTAACAATCTGATGTTAACAGGGCATGGGTTTTAATATGTTCACGGGTTATATATCTTCATCACAAAATGAGGTGCATGCAGAGACATCCAGACTAATGCCAAACAAGCTGCTGTATCTGCACAGCTCTGCTGTGTGGGATGCTAACACGGATCCTGAAGCAGCAGGCTTCTGCTTCCAGAGCTGCCTCTGTTACTGATAGCTTAGGTTTCCCTTCACTGTTTTATGGTTTAAAAAAAAAAAAAAAGCTACTAAGAAATCCGGTGGATGCTGAATCATGGTGAGTGCAGGCAGATACCTCTGCTGGTGACTGCCTGGTCAGGAATGCAAATGGCATTTATATCTTTTCAGCAAGACTGGGTTCATGGGTAAATAATGTGTTTGGTTTAAAAAAATAAATCACTGTCTCTGACAACAGCATTCAGGAAGGGAGCTATTTATTTTTTTGTACTAACACAAACTTACCCTGTGAGTGAAAGTCACTGCTGCAAAATATTTATGACATTAAGAGCTGAGGGGGAAGAAAACCCAGGTAACTGCAAATAAAGATTTTTTTTTTAAGAGTTTGAAGGGGAATAATCACTGTCCTTCAGAGAGTTAAGTGATGGTTAATTAATGTAATTAATTAATTAGTGGAAGTAAGCTTGCTGTGTGGCAGTAGGTAGAAAATTCCTTATTAATCTGTCAGATTACTGCAGGGTCTGATGCACTTTCAGCCAAAGTATTTGGTGTGACTTGTTAGAGATAGGGCGACAGAGCAAGTGAACTGTTGGTGGGATCCTCTAAAGTTGATTGTTTGTTTCTGTAAAAGTTTCCGTACGCATGGATTGACTTAATGATGGTGATTTCTTTTTTTTTCTGGAGAGACTGTAAGGGTTGACTTGAAGTTGTCAACATGCAGCTTCTTTGTGCTTAGTGTTTTGACGTTAGGCACCCAAATTTGGAAATGTGGCCCATATATTTTGTGGAATTTTTATGTAGGCTTCCTTTCAAATCCGTTTTGGTTTCTACATGGTGGGATAGTGTCTGACCTGTTGTTCCTCAGGGGCTGGGAACAAGTGGAAGTCACCTGCACACCATACCTGAAGGACACTCCCAATTCCCTCTGGAACTTCGAAGATCATATCAACCCGAAGTGTGAGTCATTTATTTTCCTTTACTTTGAGGGTCCATTTTGGCTTGCTGTTAAGGGAAAGGATGAGCTATCAGATGGCAAGAACTGGCAGTCAGCGTTTTGGATTTGTTCTTCCACAGCTCAGGAGCAAACTTGCTAAACTTGGTCCAGTTGTTCAGAGATGCGTAGCCAAGGGGAGGTTCACATCGGATAGCAGGAAAAGGTTCTTCACTGAGAGGGTGGTCAGGCACTGAAACAGGCTTCCCAGGGAAGTGGTCACAGCACCAAGCCTGCTGGAGTTCCAGAAGCATTTGGGCAAATGCTCTCAGACACGTGGTTTAATTTTTAGGTAGTGCTGTGTGGAGCTAGGACTTGGATGGGACAGTCCCTTCCAGCTCATATTATTTTATGATTATGTGACTTCACTGTTTGGACATTAAGCTGGTGATAATGCTTCAAGCGTAGTGGAAAATAAAAACACATTTTAAGGATTTTGAGATTGTCCTGGATAACAAAAGTATGAAGCCTTATAGGCACTGTGGTGCAAGCTTTTATTTTTAACATCATTGGTTCAATTGGGAATCATTGCTCTTAATATGAGTATGTTGTGTATATTTTAAAGATTTTTTTTAAGATCTACCCTGCTCTGGTATATTTTCTTCCTTCTCTTATGGGGTATGTAAATAATGACTTTGCAGTGCCATCAAGTAATAGATAGTAGAAGTATGACAAAGACTGGGAAGAGAACTGTGTGCCAGTAACGACAGATGGGCCTTGCAGCCTCATCCAGGAGTTAGATATGTGTCACAGCCTCATTTGGCCTGGATTGTTTGGTATCATTTTCCTCCCATGAATTGCAGATGACTTGGGCTGAGTTCCGAGTTACCAAAGAAGTAGTGCTCCTCACCTTTTCAGAGCAACTGTGCAAATTGGAGGAAAGGAATCCTGGGCTTGTTGACTTGGTAGAGTTTCCTCTTCTGTTGTACTGCATTTTGTATTCCCACACTCATGGCTCATTTACAGATAAACAGCAGCATATGAGCAATATGTCTCTAATTTCATCTAGAAATAGAGATCTGTTTATTTCAGGGACACTTACATATTTCTCTTGCTCCTGAAAGTAAAGGAGGAGATCTAGGAGTGCATCAGATGTGAAATTCACTGGGGGATACTTTGACTTCAAGACTCTGCATTTAGAATATGAATGAATTGCATAGGGAATTAAAAGAGGTGCTAGAAGCAGATTTGACACAGGAGGAGAGAGTTTAGTTTTATTATGCAACAGGCAAAAATAAAACATACAGATTTCTAATCTATTTTTCTCTCTTTCTGTAGTGCCCAATATCAGCCTGGATGTTTTGAAGCCTTCTTTTGCAGAAATTCTGCTAGAATCCCACATGGTTATGATCCGGGTAAGATACCATTAATTCCAGATGATGATTTTCTCTTCCTTTATCTCTCATTTTAAAAAGAAAGAAAGAAAAAAAAAAAAAAGCATTTTCTGAGATATCTGGGTGATGGCTGTAAGCTAGGGCAGAATTTATGTGCCCCAGCAACCTACTTGCCTTTTTGCTTAGAAAAAGAGGTGGTCTTGAGGCTAATTTTTCCAAAAGTTTGCAAGCCTTGGGCTTGATGCCTAGCTCTGCTGTTAAGGTGATTTAGCTACAGTCTAGTTCTGTAATCTCTTTGCTGCTGAAATTCTGTTCTGTAAAGGAGAGCTTAGGATATTTTCCTAACTTACCAGAAGGTTTTGAAGTTAAATTAGTATTTGTGGGGCAGGAGGATACTACTATGGTCAGCTACTATGGTCACACTCGGGAAAATTAGGTAAACAGACACTTAAAAGCACAATAAATGTTTGAATTGAAAATGGAAAACTCCTGTTACTTTTTTAAAGCTCATTGAGATGTTGCATTTTCAGCTTTCCTCTTTATGCCTAAAGATATGTGCAAAAGAGAGAGATGGATTTAATATTTTCAGGGTGGATTGGTCTTGTGGTCTTTCCCTGTGTTTGTTCTTTGATCTTAGCCACAGCCCTTCTGCTTCTAGCTTCTCACTCCATCTGAAAATAATAGAATAGTTCAGTTGGAAGGGACCTTCAAAGATCATCTAGTCCAACTGCCTGACCGCTTCAGGGCTAACCAAAAGTTAAGCATATTAATGAGGGCGTTATCCAAATGCCTCTTAAAGACTGACAGGCATGGGGCATAAACCACTTCTCTAGGAAGTCTGTTACAGTGTTTAACCACATTCACAGTAAAGAATTTTTTCCTGATGTCCAGTCTGAATCTTCCCTAGCACAGCTTTGTGCTGTTCCCATGTGTCCTGACATCAGTTACCAGGGAAAAGAGACCAGCACCTCCCTCTCCACTTCCCCTCCTCAGGAAATAGTAGAGAGCAATGAGCCTTCTCTTCTCCTGTCTAGACAACACAAGTACCCTCAGCCTCTCATAGGACATGCCTTCCTAACCCTTTTACTAGCTCTGTTGCCCTGAAGAATGGGAATGTACCACTTTGATATGGGAGTCTAAGGTTTAATTTGTTTGTTTGTAAAGGTGATCTCAAATCTGCAAAAGAAAGAAGGGTAGTCAAACAACTTATTACTAATGTTAAGTATTTCCATGGCAACCAGTGATAACGTTGTCTCAGGTAAGAAAGCACCTGCATGAGTTTCCATGGAAATAATCTTTGAGGTTTTTATTTCAGAGTGAAAGGAAGCCTGTTGAAGCAGTCTCTTACTGAACAGACATCTTACTTATGCAACATGTATCCTTAGTGATAGAAAATGTGGAGAAGAGAAATGAGAGAATACTGCCTTTAATCATACCCAAAGAATGTTTTCACTTGCTCAATAGTATTAAGACGTTCTTTGTCCTCATTGTAACTATCTTCAGAAGATGATGTGTGCATGTGGTCAGAAAAGTCTTTACTCAGGAAGAGTATTCTTATATATTTGTAAACTCAGGTGTTTCTGAGCAGTCTCTGCAGCACAGCTGCCCACTCATTTCATTTTTTTTCTTGATTTATTTGTAGGGGAACAGCGGCCTGAAACCAAAGGACAATGAAGTTACATCCAAACCCTGGCACTGGCCTATCAACTACCAGGTGTGTTGATCAGTCCACCTTCCTTTCTGTTCTCAGGTACTTTACAATGCTTCTCAAAGCACAGGACCTCTTAATCACATTGAAGCTGCATTGAAGGGAAGTTGTCTCACCTTTGACACTGTAGAAAATAAGAATAAGCTGCATTGATTCAAACCCATTTTGCTTACTTCTGGTTTGTTTCTTCAGGGTCTGCGTTTTTCTGGTGTCAACGAGACAGATTATCGGGTTTATTTGCTGGGAAACCCGGTAAGTTGGAACAGGAGATTCCAAGACAGCGTCCTTAGCAAATTTTAGCTTACTCGTGCTTTTTCCAGTGACAATGATTCTCTTACTCTTCTTTCTTTTGGACTGTCTCTCATTTTATTCTTATGCTTGCATGTAGCTTTTCATTTCCTTTCACGTGTTCATTCCTGTTTCCAGCCTTAAGTCCTAAATCTTTCTCTTTTCCTACATAGGTGGTTTGGTGGCTAAATCTGTTCACTATTGGGTTGTATCTTCTGACAGCGATTTCCACTGCAGTGGCACTGAAGAGAGGTGTCCAACTGTCATCTGAACTCAAAGGTGAGGTCAGTTCTCCTATGCATCCTACATTATAGAATCTCTATCGTAACACCCTGGTTTCCTGGCATAGAAAAGCTGACGTTAGGATTTCTGTGTTAAAAACTTTCTCATAAGTCATATTAAAGCCTCTGGAAGTTGAACATAATACTGGGGGAGAGCATCAGAAAGGTTAAAGTGTGAAAATTCATGGGCTGAGATAAAGACAGGTGAAGCAAAAGCTGCATGTGCAAGCAAAGCTAGTCAAGGAATTCATTTGCTGCTTCTCATTGGCAGGCAATTTCAAGACAGCAGGGCTCATCACACAGTGGTTTCTTGGGAAGACAAATGCCATCACTCTGAATGTCCCCTTCTCCTTCTTTTCCCCCAGCTTTTATTACTGAGCGTGACATCATATGGCATGGGATGTCCCTTTGGTCAATCTGGGCCAGCCGTCCTTTCTGTGTCCTTTCCTAGATCCTTGTGCACCCCCGGCCTCCCCACTTGCAGGGCAGCACGGGAAGCAGAAAAGTCCTTGACTCTGTGAGCACTGCTCAGCACCACTGGTGTGTTATCACCACTATTTTCATCAAAAATATGAAATGCAGCATTGTACAAGCCTCTATAAAGAAAATTAACTCTATCCCAGCCAAAACCATGACATTACTGCCTTTCGGAAACGACCAGATGCGTATCTGTTGGAAAGGCTGTTTTTGATCTGGCATACCAGTATGAAAAGGCGATAAAATCTGATGTTTTTTCTAACAGAGCTACTGACCGCAGCCAGGGTAATACAGCTTTTTGCAAATCCTAAGAAGTCATACATTGCAGTTTACATCGATGGCTACTTATTTTTGTAGATCTCTGTGTTGGTAGGGAAATCTCAAAGGTGATGTGACACTATTAAGTCAAATAATAAGTTGTTAGCTAATCTGCATGCAGACATCAGAGCTCTCAGTCCTTTCCCCATGCTGTGAAAGCTAAGCAGCATTTCTTTCCAGGAAAGGCTGGCAAAGTGATCATCTAGATGGCTTGTAGTCTCATTGCAGAGAACATAAAACATCGGAAACTGGAATGACCTAATTAGTCTAATGTGCATCCTGAGAAACTGCAAATCTGTTCTTAACGTAGAGCCTCTAGGGCAACCTCCTGCCAGTCCACTGAGACTTGTGTCTTAATATATCTTTTTTGATAATTCTTATGTAAAATGTAATACAACATACAAAATGCTATATAATAATAAAATGCAATAATAGAAACATAGATGTAGTATATAATATCTAATGCTCATTTTTCTCCTGGAAAATGTTTGTGTATATATATAAAGAATGTAGTTAGGATAGTGCAGAGGCTTGGACCAATTTCAGACCAATGCATGACTTACTCCAAAGATCATTCCTGTTTATTTTGCTGTGATTCACATGCTACTTAACTGTGACAAGGCTTGTAAACAGGATCTGTTTTTTTTTTTTTTTTTCTGCTGAAGCCTGTTTGTTTGTGTTCCAGAACTGTCCCGAGTTGTGCTTCGTGGTGGAGGGCAGATTGCTCTGGGCTGGCTCCTTCATTACCTCCCCTTCTTTATGATGGGCCGAGTTCTCTACTTTCACCACTACTTTCCTGCCATGCTTTTTTCCAGCATGTTGACAGGTAAATACAGAAGATTGAAAGAAGATGAGGCAGGGAAACAGGTGAAATTCTGTTAAATGGAAATTTTTCAGACTAAACAGTATATTTTCATATTTTTTTTTTCTGCTTGTGTAAAGTGCTTGAAAGCACTGACTAGCTGAAAATGTTTTTCACAAAGCAGCTTGCAGTGTCAAACTCTCTGTTTTTCACTGCCACGCTGAAGAGGCAGTCATGCCTAGTGGTTAGGGCATTTGAATTGAGATGTGATTCCTATTCTTTGCTGTATCATTGTTATTTTATGTGCTTTTATACGTGTTACTTCCTTTTTTTTGCTGTCCTTAGATTTCTGTCATGTCCATTTGTAATTCAATCTTGGTAGTTTTTACTGTGATTTTTATGCCACCTTAGTTAGCAGGCTGGGGCCCAGATCTCTTTTGCATTTATTCAAGTGGGAAGGAAGGAAAAATAACTTCCTGCTGATAGAAAACCATTTCTGTATTTCTGAAGGTTAACAAGGTAAATAAATTTAAAAACTGACAAGGTTTTTTGGTGTTAATAGAGCTTGGTCAGCTCAGTCTGACTGAATGTAGCAACTCGTTTGGCCTCTGCATTGCTCCTGATTTTTGCCTCATTCTTCTCCTAGGAATCACCTGGGACACACTACTGAAGTTCTTTGCTGGGTTCTTGTCCCCCAGCACTGCAGCTAGAAGAGTATATGGAGGTGGGATCCTGGCACTGGTTCTGCTCATCATGTACAGGTGAGTGCTGAAAGCTCAGCTTTTGCTGAATGTGTAACAGCCACAGTCTCAGTGGAACCTTTGTGCCTGTTAACTGCCCTTAGCATTTGTCTCTGCCTCTCATCTCTGCTGAACATCAAGCCCAAACCTAAACTCTCAAATCTGATTAGATTCAGCATCTGTGTCCCAGCGACATGTTTTAAAACATCTTTCCATTGCAGGGAATCTTTTCTTTTATTCTACCACTCAGTACGAATGCTCCATTCTCTTCTGAACTCCAAGTTCAGTGATCTCTCATTCTAGTCCCCATGCTAGATGGTGCCAGATCCCTCAAACACAGGCAAATTCTTCATTGCTGTAGGCTTTCTCAGCTGGCTGTTCTTCAAAGCTACCATTTTCTGAAAGAAAATAATACCTGTGAAGAAACTGGGTATTATGTGTATATTGTGCTCAGCAGAGATTAGGATGTCACCAGTGAAGTTCAGAGCATCCAAAAAACAAAGGTCCCATAGGACATCTGTATGGACTAACACGCTGCATTGTTCTTGGGACAGAACACTGTGCTGTTTCTGATTTTGCATTCTTTCCACAGCTTCTACCTCTTTCATCCTCTGTCCTACGGGATGATAGGACCCATGGCCTCCGACCCCAGCAGCCCCATGGCAGGGCTCCGATGGATGGACTCCTGGGAGTTCTAGAGCCAGCAAAGGGAGCCTGGAACAGAGAATAAGAAGCACGAGGACTGCTGGGTGTCGAACTGATTCTGGCACTTTGGAGATGTGACTGTAAAATGCCCTCTCTTTGGCGTACTCTGGGTCTAGTAGCCCTGTTATTTTGGCATTTGTTTGCACTGCCTGCATTGGAGGATGCAAAAGCTGACCATGAGAAGGTTCTCTTAGAAAGACTCGTGTCATGAATCCTTAAGTTATATTCCTGGCCAGTGGGCTGCTTAACTCTCAGTTCTTCTGAGCAGTGTATCAGAACTCTTGACAGGCAAACAGCAGTGGCATTCCAGCAGTCAGAGCAGGACAAGTTGGAGTGTGTGCAGTTGCATGTTCACGTGTGTATGTCTGTCTTCCTCCTTGCAATGTAAGTACCATTGCAGTGTGAGAGCCAGGTAGTGTCCAAGGCATTGGGATTTAAACTGTATTTAATGACCTTTCTTACGGCAAGGTTTTTCTTCCTAAAGCTTCAAATAAGCATGCGGGGATCTCCATGCTGCTCAGCCCTGGCTGTCGGAATTTTTTGTTCTGACCCTGAATTTTTATAATGTGACTGAAAGGGGTCTGCTTGAAATCTCCTGAGCCACTGTGCCTTGTCTGTCTCCCAGGCCCTCTGCTGACAGAGGAGATGGAGATTGTTTATCCTTTTATACTGCCTTGCTTTCTGGTCACCTTTAATCATTTTAGAGCAATCACCTAGCAGGCCTGCGCTCAGAGCCAGACTGTTCCAGCTCAGCACTTTGTAGCTGCTTTGCAGTTCTTTCTGAAACTGCTAAGGAAATTACAGTGGAAACAGCAGGTGATTTATTTTCTGCCCCAGTACACTGTGAAGATGAGCCTTTTGGGTGTGTGATTGTGACTGAAATGATAGCTTGAAGATTTTAGACAGCTGTCATTTGTCTTCTGATCCAAGCTATTCCAGTGCCAGTACCTATGGCATTTAGGAAAAAAGCTTCATCTTAATGAATGTGGCAGCTACAGAACTGGCCATTGGTATCTGTACTCCATGTTCCAATACTGAGCAAGTTCCCTCTCATAGATGGCTGTCCAGCTAATTAATCACTGCACTGAAGGAAATGTGAGGCCAGGCAAAACTTCTTTAAGTGTCAACAGCTCTTGAATGTTGAATCCACCCCTTCCAAGAAAGTGGAAGATTGAGGTGCCTTTCTCCTCTGTTAGGTCTACTTTTGTGAATTGTTCCTTTTAGTCCATCTGTGCTCTGCCCAATTTCAATTTCCTGTCACAGTTCATGGTCACTACTTAGACCCCAGCTGTGTTCCTGTCTCAAGAACTAATATTTGCAAAACTCTTTTGTGTATGCTTCAAGGAACTCAAGCCTATCATTTCAGATTTCTTGCTCTGCTTTTCAGCCGTGCATCAAAATTGTGGGTACTGAAAGAGCAGCGTGTGTGTCTGTGTTTAGATGTACATTCATTTCTCTTATCAAACCTTGAATTCTGATGTAACTCCTACAGCACAGAAGGGCTGCATTAACATCCCCAGGATAGTTGTTCTCTGTGGGGGACTGAGACTCCATCACACTGGCTTTCATTCCTTTTTAATAGAGGAGTCATAGGATTGTTCAGTAAGGCAGCTGCTCGCTATTGTAAGGTTCTGGTGTGAAGTGCCACGTCTCTCCCCAGAAGTTGGCTCTTATAGAAACTAACTCAGATGGTAGAGGTCTATGCTTTTGATTCTAAAGGTTTTGAGTTAATTACCTGCTGATAATTCTTAGTGGGAAGTCATTGCACTAATTAGCTACTGGGTTTGATGATTCTCTTCCACTTGGCTGTTGCAGGAAGTGCCCCCACCTGCATGAGCCAGGGGTTCACAAAGGTGGTATCTACGAAAGAAAGATGGGGGAGAAGGCTGCAAAGTTCTTCAGATCCAGCTCTGTGTTAGGAGCTGTGAATCGTTAACTGCTGGCAGCATGGCAGACAGACTGTGCAGTGCTGCCTCTGTGGCAATGTGATTCAGCATCTGTTTTTGGTGAGATTATCAGCCCAATGCTTTGCTATCCTGATCCGGAGTTTTTCTTACAGTAGTCCCATTGCCATGGGGAGGAATTTCCACAAGAACTGATAAAAGCTGTGATTTGAAGTGAAGTTTTTTTTCCAGCCTTTAACTTGTCTTTAACACTAATGGCAAAAAAAAATAAAATAAAAACCAAGAAACTTGTGTTAACGCAATAGCGCAATGCATCTGAGTCTGGGGCTTAGCTGGCTGAAGGTGGTAGTTGTCCTACTCCCATCCCCCCGGCTTCTGTTTCAGTATAGACACAGGATTTTTTTTTTCTTTAGGATTGCCAGTTCAGAAATTCTCTGAGAACACTTGATTGGCATTGAGACTACCCTATTTCTTAGGTCTTGTGTGTTGGTAATGGGATGGAGGCATACAGTGGAAAAAATCTAGATATTCCACCAGAGGGAGCAATGTCCAGCTGAATCTTTTTTGTCTGTACTTAATAGTATTAAAAGGTCTACATTTGAAGACTAGAGGGTAGACATTAAAAAAGCACACGTTTCACCTGCAACCACTGGACTCCAAGGCTTGGGTTTTCAAGTAAGTGTAAGTGGATGTTGCTGCTTTCTTACAGTAGAACAACACTGGAAAAATAGTGTTTGATCCTCAATATTTGCTTCTCAAAAACCAACATACAGACAAAAAAACAACTTGTCAGGCCATAGCTAGAACAGAATAGTAACCATTATCTTGCTAGATCATTAAAATATAACAGGATTCCATTAACTGACTCTGATACTAAAGGTCTCAGAGTGGTGCAGGAATGAGGTAAGGGGTACAGGGCACTCTTTGCATTCTGAATGGAATTTGGGCTGCCTTAGTTCAGCTTTTCCATAAATGTTTGTGGAATGAGTTCAGGTTCATCCTGAGGGTTGCTTATTAGTCCTCTTCCCAAGTCATGTGGAAAATAGCTAGCGGTGCTTTTCAGGGCCAGAAGGTGCTGCTCTCTGGAGCAGCTGCTTGCTTTGAAGTTTGTTTGACAGGGCTCCTTTTGTCACTAGTGAAGTGTTCCATCAAACTGCGTCTGTAGATTCAGAACACACAAAGCTGCAAGCCTCCAGGTTCCCTGTTTCAAATTTTTTTGTGTGTGTAAAAAATATTTTTACCTCTTCAGTCTTTGGAGGATAGACAGACAGTCTCTAGGCTCACCTGGCTTATCCTAGACAAGCCATTCATCTTAAAAAGGTTGTGTTAACAGCTGCGTCAGGATACCTCTGCGCGCACACGTATTCTAGCAGCAGGGACTGGCCTGTGTCCAGGAGGTGGACTATACACGCTCAGAGTTGTGACTGTGAGGAAGATTTGACTGGAGATTCCTTTGTCAGTATTACCCTTAGTCCAGGTGGAGGATTGCGTGTCATGCATTGCTTGCCACCCTCATTCACAGTCCTGTGAACAGGACAACCAGCACCACTCTCCTCTGTGGAGAGTTTTCTTTTTGTATTGATTGGGTGGCCTTGGTGGTGCACAGAGAGCATTGATATGTTCTACCTCTTTATATCTCTCTCCTCCCTTCTACTTTTTCAAGTGCTTCCCACAGTACAGGACATGTAATTGGTTTTCCTCCAAGTTTTTAGGTTGTGCATCTGTTTCTTAGGGGAGTCAGAACAAGGGGTAGGACAGGACACCACATAGTATCCTGAGTGAACCTATCACTTGCAGTGAGAGTAAAACCAGAACCAAATTATGGAAAGGTAAAGAAATGTTTAATAGGGTAGGATTTTTCTGCCAACTGTCCCTCTGTATACCTCTGAGAATCTTTATCAAGGGACTTGAGAGTGAACCAGCTGTCAATGTGGAAACACAGGCATTTACCTGAAATTCTCCATTGTTGCACTTAGATGTTTCCCTTCCAGAGGCCATGCCTGTGTGATTTAGTCTGAGTTGGCACTCTGCATAAGTACCATTGTAACACCGTTTCCTCCTTTCAAGATACTGCAGCAATGTGAAAATCTCCTTGGCTGTGGTCCTGCATCTCCAGCAGCTGAGGAATGTAGGTAAGATTTTTTTTTTCCCCTTTACAGCAAGTGACCACTCCTTGGGTGGTGAAGTGACCTTCGACCCCACTTAACTGGTCAAGTAACTGCTATGAAGGCAGAAACATGTGGACATTTAGAATATCATAAGGCTCTTTCCAGCTGGAAAAGGGAAGATGGGGAGAAGACCACCTCCATCGCATATTTGCTGTCTTCATGGTGCTGTGGGCTGCAAGCAGTCAGGACTGAAAATTGTCTGTTTTAAGGCACTAAGACCTGAGTTGCATGGTTGGTTGTGAGTTGCTTAACTTCTTTAATTCATTTGCGCCCTTCTCTTTGAATGTCAAGGGCTATGATTGTCACTGGTAACAGCTGTGGTAGGGGAGGTGGTAGCTCAGAAACCACTCCTGCTGAATTTGTGTTTGGTCCTAAAACCTCAGCAAATGAGTTTGTGTTTTACAAGAGGAGCTGTTTAGAACCATCCTGGAGAACTTGCCCCCCTCGGACCAAGAGTTTGGAGCAGCAGTGAGAGGGGCTCATTTGTAGTTGTCTTATAATCTGAGCCTTTCTTACTAATGCTGCTGGTGTGTGTGTGCGTGTGCATGTGTCCATCTGTCCATGTTCTAAAAGTGGGATTATGGCACCGTATGATGTGAAAGGGAAAATGGTCCCTTGAGCTATAGATGTATTTTGTACAGGGAATCATGGAAAATGTGGTAGAATTTTGAATTCAACTTTGTAATAAATACCTCTCAATACCTATTCTTTCTAGCATTCTCTTTCGGGCTATATCTTGTTTCAGCTCCCCCACCCCAGTCCCTTCTCTTCCTCACATGCACAACTGAAGTTCTCCAATGGCGAATCTGACTTAGGACAGCAGTGATCTACAAACCAGAAGTCGTTGCCAGCATCAGCTTTTAGCATGCAAATGTTGCTGGACTGCAATTCCCGGAGGTCGGGTCTTGCTGCAGTCCAAGCGATGCGCTGATGAGCACAGCAGGAAGCGAAACTGGTACATTTGGCTGAAGATGAAGTACTGTATGTTGACATGGATTTATTTCTCTATGGTAAAACTGTGTTAAATTGTAAGTATGTGTAATACGTCCTGTTTAATGGGTGTATTCATCAGACTTCTGGTAGGTTGCCTTTAGACATTTAACTTGACAGATTGAGTAATTTTTTCAAGGAACCAACATTTTTCTATGAGTCATTCTTAGAGTGTGTAGTGTCCGTAACATCAGACTGATGACAGTTTTGTACAAATGAGGCCCTTGCTGTGAACTAAATGCAAAAATCTAATAAAACAGTACAAGAACGTAATAAAACTGGAATGTTGTAAATCTGAGTCAGGCTGTACGCCAGGCTGTAGTAACAGGGAAGTGTTTACTTTTGAGTACAGGATAGCAAGGGGTTGCCATTACTAACGTAAAACTAGAAGGGGAAAAAAATACAGCCACCTTATTTGTGGCTACACACTGATGCCTAAACCATTGCTGGAGGAGAGCCAACCAGTCTGTTTAGACATGGTCCAAGGGCTGTTGAAGTAAAGTCAGGACAGCTGGAAACTGGACTATGACCTGCACAAGGTGATAAAATAGGCTGACAGATGGCTACTGGAAAGCCCATGGATATTTTTGTACTGTTTCAGAAAGTGCAAGTTGGTCTCTGGGTATTGCCTGATTCGGGCTATTATTCTGGAAGGAAGGACTCCTGGTACAGAAGCTGTTCTAGGGTGTAGGGAGATGACTGTAAGGAAGAGGAATGAAATACTGTTCAGCGTATGCTGATTACAGCTGAAATAAAACTTCACACTGCCCTCTAAAAGAATGGCTTCTTTCTTCAGGTGACTGAGCTCACAGAGGTGATGATTGATGCCATTTGCATAATGCCCCGTACGTGGTTTTCATTATATCTTGTTCTGAATCTGCCAGGTTTCTGTGTCTCTAAATTACAGTCATTTTCCTTTTCACGTTACTCAACAAGAATGAGGTTTTTATATAACTTGATATTTTCTCTTCGCATAGATTTTGTGCTCTGTCTTCAAGCTGCTGCTTAATCTTTTTGCTAACCAAATATAGAAACATTTACTGCAAATTTCTAACTTGCGTTCTCTGTCCCTCTGATCTCTGTGCCTCTTTTCTCATTTTCTTCAGTTTACCTCTATGGTTTCCCAAACTGTTCTGTCTTCCAACATCAGTCTCCCCAGTTCCATATGCTGAAATAAATTTTCATCACTCCTACCACTACTTCCCGGTTTACATGTGGTTGTCTTAGACTTCGGAGTCGTTTTCTCTAAACTGTAGTTCTGTCCCATGTAATGCATGATCTGGAAATACAAAGTTTGTGCTTTTACCTGAATGGGCATAGCCTACCAAGCATTATAGTTACTGGAAAATGCTTTTTCCATATCTATCATTCCTGCAGTCATTCTTTTATCTCCAGATTTCATCCAAAGCTTGTTATCCTGCTGTCTTGCAGCTGACACCCTTGCAGTTGATAAAGGGTAGTTCCTGAGCTTCATTCATCCAACTTTTATCCACCATTTAGTTTCGGATGAGGTAGTTTTGGAGCGCCCATGTTTCTCCATTGACCAGAAAGGGAGTTTATGTTCCTCGCCCAGATGAATGTGTCTGTGCTGGGCCAGCTGAGTCCCACCCTGGCTGTGTGCTGATCCCTTAAAATACTTTAGAGACAATAATTGTTTGGTTACAAGGTGGAGAAGGAAACTGGCTGACAAATGGGGAGGAGATGGTTGAGATGAGATTGTGAAGGTACATGAAATGGTACGTCCCTTAGTAAAATTTATGAACTATGTGGTAACAACCCAAAAAAAGCCAGTGCAGCTGAAGAAAGTGAATTTAAGCAATATGATAACTTCCAGGCAAAATCCCATGGGAAGCAAGTCTGATGAGAGAGATTTAAATAAAGGATAACAAGAGCGCAAACAGCGACTGTCCAAGTGCAAAGCAAGGTCAGGAAGAGCTAAAGATCAGAAGTTAAGTAGCACATTCTTAACTGATTTCAAACGCAAAAGAGAGAAGCGTATAAAGTGAAAACTGTTGAGTTACTAAGGGCTGCTGTGAAAGAGCCATGTGGAGGGGGAAAGCAAAATAGGCTGCTTCACAAAAGGAGGATGCAATGAGGAATATCAAAGATAGCAAAGAACCGTCAGGACATCCATGGTATGAGATGGATCAAGAATTAGACCACTACTTGGCAGAGAGGGAAAGGTACGGATTAACAGATGACTGAGAAGTTGCACACCCATCATCAAATGCTTTTATTATAAATGTCCTCCTGGGTTTCTTATTATTTTGTCTACACTGTTTTTTGTCAGGCTCGTTGGTTTCTTCCTTACTTAATCATCCTGTTTGGCCTTTTTGTGCATTAGTGCATTTTTACACTCAGTAAGTCTCCTGAAGGTTCTGTTTATTCCAAGGATTATTAAAAACAAAACAAAACAAAAAAAAACCACAACAACAATGTAAGTAGGTTGGAGATATCCTCAGGCAGCTCTTGTAGGACTCATGGGTGCAAGCTATCTGTGCCTGCTGATTTCAAGTCTTTGTTGCTAATGATTGCTGTTTAATATCCTATTTAGTTACTAATGGATTGGAAAGTGCTTTATGATGTAGCATAAGTATGTCGATCTCTTCAAGACAGAGCCAAAATATTATTCAACGCAACACATTTTGACCGGGGATCAGCAAAATTGTTCAGCAAAATTTCTTGCTGAACTGGAGGAATATTTTTGACAGGGACAAAAAACCGGGATGGCTTAGGTGAAGAGAAGGCCTGAAGCCTCAAGAAAAGGATCGTACATGTAGAAGGAATAACACGGGGTTTGCTTTGAAAGCAGATGGCGGAGTGCAAAGCCAAAAGGTGGTGATGCTAGCACAGCCTTGCTGTGAAGGAAGGGATGCAATTAAAGGCAGAATGTCTGCTTTAATAAATCATGGCAAAGGCACTGCTCTCAGAGAAAACTGCTGTAGGACAAATGATTGTAGAAGAGGCGCTGGTCAATAGTATCCATTTGGATTGCAAGGAAGAAGGAAAGAACAGAGTTGAGATCAGAGGAAAGGCGATCAATGAGCATTTCAGAGACTGGCATCAACTGCTTCTGATACAAGGCAAGACCAGTGGGGGAACTTCAGAGGAAGCTTCTCGGGGGGATAAAGCATCCTTCCACCAAGCTTTTGCTGTGACGTGTCAGGAGCTGAAGATGATCCAGGCCAGTGTAAGGACAGCTGGGGGAGAAGATCCAAGCCTGCAGGAGCCAGGTAACCATGCTGACACTGTGCTTGCTGAGGGGCCAGGCGTGCTGGCAGAGGTTGCTTCTTGCAAGATCACGGCCTGGTGGTCGGGTAGCAACTGGTGGGTTACCAACAGTGCTAAAGAGGGCACGAGGTGAATGACAACCAAGGTAAGGGCCATGCATCTGTAACTGCCAGACCTGGTCTGGCATCCTCTCTCTAAAGGGAGGAATACTCAGGCTGGCAGCAATGTGTGGCCTCCTTTGGATTCTCTCCCAGCTTCGTGCCTTGTCAGCCCTTGGTTTGTTTTCACCTATCTGCAAAAAATTTTCCACATCTGAGCCCTGGGAGGCCTAGGATGAACCTGTGGATGCCTAGTACCAAAAGGACATCAAAAAACACATTTTCATTTTGTTCTGCTTTCAAATTCTCTCTCATATGCTGTGCCTCCTCCCCCCTTACCCCAAATCTTCAAGGTCGGTGGTGCTGCCCTGCTCTCCCTGCAGGCACCATGGCAGTCAGCGAGCTCTGCGGCTGTTGCCTTAATCATTTTATGGGTAAGATTATTCCCTCCTGCATCTCTTTTGCTTCTTGTTATGCAACAGCATTTTGTGATTTGCTTTGCCACTGAGCTGTGCCACATCATGGCCTGAGGGGGTAGCTTCAGAAGACTGCTGCAAACGTGGCAGGGCTCCTGCTCCCACCTGAGGATGGGGACGGGGGGCTGGGGCAAGGAAGAGACGACATGGCCTGTGCTTTTGAGGTGGGGGAGAAGGGTGGAAAAGGGGCATTAGTCAAGCCCAGGAATCTGGCTCCAAGGTGAGCAGGGAGCCTGAAGCAACTAGATCAGAGGGGCATTATTCATGAGGACTCGCGGATGTAGAATTAGAAATGAGCAGGAGTCCAAAGGGGGATTTGGTTTTGTTCGAACAGCAGCTGGAACAAAACCTGACAGCGTCACGGCAGCACACACACAGCCGTCACCCCTTGGCTAGGCCTAAGTGGCCTCCCTGGGGAGGGAGGTTTGTTCTCCAAGTGCCCTGGGCCTTGAGGGCGGGGCTGGGGGTTGGTGGTTGGAGCTTATTCCCTGTCCTGTTGTACTGTTTTATGAGATTTGGAAGTTTCTTTCCACATGGGTAAACTGAGGCACCGAACAAGTAAAGCAGGCACTTGGCAAGGGAAGTTGTGAATGTCAGTATATTTGGAGGGGCTGTAGATTAGATTAATGAGACACACCACAAATTTAAAACATAGGCATGTGGTTTCTGAAGCACAGTAGGGCTTTATTGGAGACTGGTATGTTTCACTGGAAATCTACCTCCCCTTTCTTCAGGTGGCCTAGAGATGATTTTGGAGCAGTCTGTGCTGCTGACCTGGTGGCTCTTCACTCGTGACAGCTTCAGGGAAAGTCTTGCAGCAATCCAAGGACATTTTAGAAAGCAGCTGAGCTGCCCTGGCGAGGTGCACGGAGCCAAAGGAGCTGGGGATCAGCCATGGCAGGAAACCCACAGGCTGTGGAAATGTTTGCAGTGCTCAACCTCTTGATGCATCCTGGGGCTTCCGTATGCCTGAAGGCTCACTAAATACTTAAACAGTGGGAGGTTTGTTGTTTGTTCTTCCTTGTACCTCAGATCCTCCCTGGACTTCACTCTTGCTGTCAGCAGCTCAGTCCTGTGGTAGCAGGAGGAGCTCCCCTGACAGCCACGCAGCTGTGAGGGAGAAGCTCCCCTGCACACAAGGAGAAGCACCGTGCCTCTCCAGTCCTGAGCCCTCGCTCTTTTAAGCCATGCAAATGGCTTCTGGGTGTTTCTTACCCTTGAGTTCTTCCAGTCTCCCACCTCAGATCCCTCCTTCAGCTCCCTCCTCCTGTGCTGGAAGACATAGGCTGTCATAGGGGAAAAAATGCTCTTGAGAGCCCCCTTAGCAGTGGGAGAAGGCAGCAGGGGAATGGCTTCTCTGTGGTGTTTCCCTGCCCCTGGATGTGCCCACATCCTGCCCAGAAGGAGCTGGTGCTGTGGGGGAAGGAAGGAATTCCTTTTGGTTCTTAGCCTCTGCTGGGTTTAGTACTGGATTGGGCTTTGGGTGCCCGCAGGTGGGCAGGGTATTGCCACCTCACTGCCCCTGCTCCACATCTTCCACAGGAGAAGGCTCAGCGGGTGTCACTGCCGTTGTGGTCCTGTCTGCACCCACAGTGAGCGCTCGGCCTGCAGCCACCATCTGTGGCATGGAGGGGAAGCTGGATGCGAGCCACCATTTCCTATTGCCATCGTGGCTTCAGTGCTGCTGCCCGAGATGTCCTTTCCACCAGGAAGAGCAGCTCGGCCTGCGTTTCCTTGTCACCCTGGGCACGGCAGCTGGTGTGGTGCCTGCACAGAGCTGAGGAAAGGTGTCCCGTATCGCAGCCAAACTGCAGGAAGCCTCGCTGCGCTGTCTCCCTGTTCCAGCCATCTTCCCCTCCTGCCTGTGCACCCTCTGTATCCATGCCGCTCGCATTCAGGAGCTGATCACTCTTAACTTCAATAGCCTGTTTTTTGGGTGCTTCTCTTCCTCTCTTGTCACCCAGCTCTGACTGTATCCAAAATGGTGCTAGGCAAATACTCAGCCTAGGCTGTGCTCTGACTGCACACACATCCTTCCAGATGGGATGACATTTCATGCTTCTTGCTGGTGTGCTCGATCAGCAGCAAGATAGCTAAAGGTTAACGTTTGTGTTGCCACTGCTGGGTTCATGTTCGCAGCTCTGCTCAGATTAACCTGGTATTCCTGCTTCTGTCCTAGCCCCTCTTTCAGACTCCTTGCAGCTCCAGCAGTTGCAGTGATTTATCACTGGTCCCCAGCATGTGTTCCCTTTGCAACAAGATGGCCAAGACGTGGTTTTTAGCATTAACTTGGAGACCAGAAGATGGTGCCAGCAGTGGGAAGCACCGAGAGTTGTATGTTCCAGAAGCCCAGCCATGATAAGTTGTGGCTTTTCCTCAGTATTGTATGGTTCTTATTTAGCCTCCCTTCTACGAGAATTTAGAGGTGCAGAGATTGTGTTTTTCAGGCATTTCTTAATGATCATGAAAGATAAAATGATGTATTTTTAACAGAGAAAACTATTCTTGCATGTGTGTCTTGCTGGGACCTGAGACCTTTGACATCAATGAAGGCTTTTCTAGCAATGACATTCAAAGCACAGAGAACCTGGAACCACATTTTCCTCTGGCTCAGTAGCCAGAGATCTGGAAGTATTTGTGGGGCTCTATAGTTCCATCTAATGGCTCAATTTCTTTGTGAGTTTGTGGGACTCTTCAAGAGCCTGGATTTAGGTAGAGATCTCTAGCTTCCTCTAACATACATGGAGCTTTTCCCATACAGCATCTTGCCTGGTCTACAGTGAGAATGTGGGGTCTCAGAAGCCTGAGAAAACAGGTAATTTGTGCTGGAATATATTATAAATAAATTTCCAGAGATGTCTCCTGTGGCTTCTTGCTGCTGATGCAGTCCGTGCTGTCAGGCTGGGTCTTTTGGAGAAAGACCCCTGGGAGGGGAGATGTGGCTGGGGCTGAGGATGTTGCATTGTGCCACTGAACCTGCCTCCTTCCGGGGCTGGATTTCAGTACTCTGAGGCGAAGAGCCTCCTTTCTGTATCCATTGAGTCAACATGCTCCTGTTTTGGTCCCAGGCTGCCGTCTTCTCTCCTAATGATAAGAAATAAGCCTGACGGGTAGTAGCAGAACTTGTAATAAGATCAGCACAATTGTTATTCCAGAGCAGACTGCTGGTTTCAGTACCATTTGCGCTTTTTGTCTTGCTTGCATCCTTCTGATACCCTCAGTTTGCGTGACTGCTGTGGCTGTCTGCTTTCTGGTGTGCTGCTCTGCTTTCCCTCGTGCTGCTTCAGCCCTCGACTGCTCGCTCTAAGTTTCCTTTGTGCTACCTCCATCCCTGGGCCAAATTAAACACCACCTTTCCCTCTGAGCAACAGAGGGAAGAAGTTGGGTGTCCGGGAGGTGTGTGACAGAGCTGCCTTCTCTCGGTTAGCAGCGTTGCCTGTCCGGCTGCTTCAGTCACCCCTCTCCCAGAGGAGGCAGGGGGCGAGGGGGGTCCCCGAGTGTGGGAGCAGCGCCCCCAGCCCCAATTCTCCTCTGGGGGGGCCGGGGTCGCCCCCTTTGTCCCCCTCTTGCCCTACCCGTGAGGTGCGAGCCGGGGGGTTCCTGGGGGGGCTCTAGGGGGACGGTGTCGGGGCCTGTCCCCTGGGGGGGCTCCGGGGCGGGGGGACCCGAGGTGAAGGGGGCCGGGGGGGCGGTGGGGAGGTGGCGGCGGAGCGAGGGGCGGGCGGAAAGGGGCAGCTCCCCCCGGCGGGCCCTTCCCCGCCCCCGCCATGGCGAGCGGGATGCTGTCAGGCGCGCAGCGGGCGCTGATCCGAGAGAGCTGGCGGCGGGTGAGCGGCAGCCCGGTGCAGCACGGCCTCGTCCTCTTCTCCAGGTGAGCGCCCAGGGGCGGGGGGCAACCAAGCGACGGGTCGTGGCCCCCCCCCCCCCCCGCCGCTCCCGGACAGGTGGTGGTGGTCGTGGTGGTCCTGGTGGTGGTCGCCCGAGTGGCCCCCCCGGTCCCGGAGCAGAGGACGCGCCATGTGGGGGTCCCCGGTGAGCCCCTCGCCTGAGGAGATCAACGCCTCGGCTGTGGGGAAAGAAAAGGGAAAAACCTGTGAGAAGTCGCCCCGAAAGCCCGGTGGAGAGTTGGTGACCGCCAGGAAAGGGCAGCGGGGGGCCAGGGTCAAGCCTTGTGGATGGGGGACCCTGCAGTTCAGCGTGCGGGGTGGGGAGAAGGGAGGCTGGTGGTGCACCTGAGCTCCCCTCAGCACCGAGGCTTCCCCCGGTTTTGGCAGCTTTGAAGCTCAAGGGGATCGTGGGGCGGGAAGGGGAAGGCACTGAGCAGCATTTGGGGGAGCGGGGCCGGGCTGGGAGGAACCGCAGCAGGCTGGGACGGATCCACAGGTGCCAAAGCCACAGGTCTGAGAGCTGGGACCTTGGGCTAGGGAAAGGAGGGCTGCTTTTGCCAGTAGATAATCTGGATTTCCCCAGACTAAGACTCTGGGACTTCCACGTCCTTCGCAGGTAGGGAACAAGCAGCAGGAGGAAAGGGGGCGGCGGGGTGCTGCTGGTGGGGTGAGCGGGACTCTGCACCACGTTAAGGACGTGAGGAGATGGGGGCTTCTCTCTCGCTGTTGCAGGTTGTTTGATCTGGACCCTGACCTGTTGCCCCTTTTCCAGTACAACTGCAAGCAGTTTGCCAGCCCCCAGGAGTGCCTGTCCGCCCCCGAGTTCCTGGATCACGTTAGGAAGGTGAGAGCGGGGCAGGAGGAAGCCTCCGGGCAGTGTTTTGGGTTTTGGGACTGGCTGGGAGCACACGGCAGTCTCCTCTCCCCCCAGAACTGGGAGAGGAGCGATGCCGATGTCGCCTGGCGGGAGCTCATGCACAGAGGGAGCCAGACCCAGCACAGCAGGAGCCCTTTGAGCCCTGAGGAGCAGCCAGGCAGAGGAAGAGTGCAGCCGTGGCTTGCAGATGCCTTCATAACCCCGTAACCTCCATCTTCAGAGCGGTTTTCATAGCCTCCATCTTTAAACCAGCGCAGTGCCTCGCGTGCCTGTCTTGCTCCTTGTGAGAGGCTGCTTCAGGACTGCTCTCCTCTGATAGCTGCAAGCTTTTTGCTGTTTTCCAGCCTCTGCTTATTGGGCAAGTTATGTCCATTTTTACTTCTGCTATTACTGCCTTAAGCTGAAATAGCTCTTTGCTCTTGTTGGAGATAATTTCCCTGTTGAAATTGTACAGCGCAATTCTATCACCTCTTGGTTTTGCCAAGCCAACCATGCCCCGGCTTTAATCTCTTCTTCTAATTTGGTCTGTCTGTTCCCTTCATCCCTTATTAACCCTTCTCTGTTCTGTCTCCATTTGGCTCTTCATGCCCCTGGCAGATCACTGTGGTACGTGCTCTGCCAGACCAGGTCTCTTGGCTGTGCTAGCCATCCCCTTGTCTCAAAATACCTTGGCTGACCTTAGATTTGCAGTTGACTTCTACACAGTTGCACCATCTTAGTAACTTCTAGCTGGCAGCTCTAGTCCTGGCAACTTCCAGGGCTCCTCTGCAGTTGTCCTGGGCTCCTAAGACCACATCAGCATTAGATCTTGGCCCATAAATACTCTGCTACAGGGCTCTCCTCCCTCCTCTGGGGCAGGGAGGCCAGCAGTGCTGCTTGCTGTAGCACCTCTGGCAGCATCCTGCGGAAGGATGTGGGGTGTGCTACAGCCAGTGTGCCCTGCAAATGTGACAGGTCACAGTAGAGCAAAGGAAAGCTCAGAGGGCACCTGCTGTGCTGGGAGGTGGTGGTGGCCATCAGGCTGAGAAGGGTGAAGCAGAGGGGTCAGCCCCTTCCTCCAGAAGGGCAGCAGAGCCTTATTAGAGCTGTTCTACCTGTGTGCTCCTGTAGGTGATGCTGGTGATTGATGCGGCCGTGAGCCACCTGGAGAACTTGCCCTGCCTGGAAGAATATCTCTGCAACCTTGGCAAGAAGCATCAGGCAATCGGTGTGAAGGTTGAGTCTTTCTCGGTGAGGCATCCTCTTTCAGCCCACTGTGGCTGTGTTTATGCAGCGCTGCCTGCAGCTCTCAGCTGTCCCTATTCTCCTGTGCCCACCCGCTGGGTTCAGCTGGCTGGAGAGAAAGCTGGAGGCTCAGTGCAGCTCCCGAGCTGTGTGGTGGTGTTGGCTTGGTCAGGGAAACCCTTGAGCTCCCCTCGTTTCCTGCCCATGGAGTGAGGACAGAGGGCAGCAAGGCATTTCCCCAGGGAAATGCTCAGGGGATGCTGAACCTCAGCCCCCTCCGTGTTTCCAGACATAAACCCACCTTGCTCGGGGTGGTGACACCGGCCAGCCCAGGCAAGGCATGACACCATGCAGCCCAGGATGAGGAGCGCCCTGCAGGGAGGGTGGTGCACAGGCAAGGCCCTAAGCCCCCATCTGCTGCTCCCAACCTGTCTCCTGGCACGTTGGCATGGCTCAGCTCTGCTGGTCCATTGCTGTGCCAGGGGACAGCTCTCCACTGGTGATACCCACACCGTGTCAGCCCTTTCTCCCTGCCTGCACTTCCTAATGAGCTGGTGGGGAGGTGAGAGCCAGCGCAGGGCAAGGCAGGGGGATGGTGTGGGTCAGCACCCGAGCAGGATCCAGGCTGCCTCTGGGGCTCCTCTGAACAGCCAGGGATGGGGCTGGCTGCCTCCGCAAGTGCCCTGCAATGGGAGAAGCCCTAAGCGGTGGTAGAGCAAGAGGAGGGGCTGCCTGTTGCACCCTGCTGCTGAGCTTGTTACCTCTCTGTTTGGCCTGCAGACCGTCGGCGAGTCCTTGCTGTACATGCTGGAGAAATGCCTCGGCGCTGCCTTCAGCCCGGATGTGCGGGAGGCTTGGACCAAACTCTATGGTGCTGTGGTGAAAGCCATGCGGCGCGGCTGGGAGCCCCTCCCGGAAGGGGACTAGCCCAGCCAGCCTTCCCCGCCGCTGCCCTCGCAGCAGCCCTGTGCGGGGCAGGCGCTCACCTTCTCTCTGCCTCTCTCCGTCTTTCTCTGTGCACCAGCCCATCTCCATCTCCTCCAGCCACGTGTGCTTCAGGTCTCTCTCGGTAATCCTGCCTTGCTTTGACACGACCACATCTCTGCCTTTGCTGATGGCCAGTAGGGTATTTCTCCGCAGGGAAGCATGGGAGCGACGCGGCACAGGTCCTCTGCCCTGCCCCAGGTTCCTCGGGGCCAGCTGGAGCACCAGCGCTGGTGTCTGTGCTCTGGTCTTCAGCTGGCTCCCCTCCCCTCCTCTCGCTGCCCACCCTAGTTAGATGACAGCTGGAGGTGTCCTCAGAGGCTCATTTGCCTGAGATCCTCTTTGCTGTGCTCGAGACCTGCCGAGGCTGTCACCGCTCGCTTCTTGTGCACGGCTGTGCCCGCTTCAGCTGTGCAGGCGGCGGCTGGCTCGGCTCACTGCAGGGGCAGGGGTGGGTGCGGCCGTGTTGGGCAGCAGAGGCAGGAGCTGGCCGTGCAGTGCTGCCATCCTTCCCCGTCCCTGCGGCGAGCTTTTACCTGCTCTCCTCACCCAGGTGTTGCTCCTGGTCCATCCTGGTGCTCTCCCCGCTGGGTGGCACCCAGGGTCTTTCCCTGTGTAAGGTCGGTCACAGCTTACTGTGTCTCCTAGGGATGTTTCAAGCAGTGGGGTCACGTTAATGCCAAGGTAGGGCTGCTCTTAGCAGGTGTGGGCTGCTGTCTGGAAAGATTTCTGTCTGCTTGGCTGGTTGGTTTTAACCCGAGAGCCCGCTGAAATGCAGCAGCAGTGGTGGCTATTTAATGCTTTGTATTGAGGAGAATAAAGTAAATACAAGAAACAATGTCTTAGAATAAAAATGAAGGTTGCAATCATGTCATGGCAACGGCTTCCAGAAATGATTCTGGCTCTCGGCCAGAGGAAGCATAGCTGGAATTTCTCTGCTGATGCTGTCGGGACCTGGAGTGCTTCCCAGCTGCACACAATGCCCATCTGCAGAGCTTCCTCACCCTTCGGAAATAACTCCCGCCGTACTTGAGACACAGCCACTTCAGGGTGGAGAAGGTGCCCCGTTAGCCGTGTGCAGCAGAGCTGCGTTAGGGCAGGAGCAAGAATAAAGCACCTGCTGGAAGAAATCCAAGGAAACGGCTGAGAGGCAGAGCCTGATGGCTCTGCTGGGAGCTGAACTTGAGTGCTTTGGAGAAGAGGCCACCTTTATGGGCAAGCTGCTGTGGAACTGGCAGAGCTGTGTTTCCAGCTGTCACTAGCCCCCAGGATATGGAGCAAGTCTTCATCTACAGGCAGCTCCCTTTGCTGCTCCTTCAGGGCCGGAGGAGCTTGGCATTCAGGGCTGCGCCGTCCTGCTCTAGTGACATGTTTTGTCTGCACTGAAGTGTCTCTCCCTGGGGCAAGATGGGGGAGCAGAGAGGTGTCTCAGCACAGCCACCCGTGCCATCTTTGCTGTCCTCCCCCTGGTAGCAGGCTGTGCTCCTGCAGGCCCATGGCATGGTGTTGCGCATCCTCCCCCATGGCCCTCTGTCACCTGGCCCCGGTGGGGCCTGCAGCTTCCTCCCCGCTCTGGTCCGGGAACCAGGGATGGAGGAGCTGGGGGGGAAGCGCTGGTACGGGGCAGCAGGGACTGGGGATGGGGACGTCCCCTCTGCAGCCCTCAGCATCACAGGGAGGATCCTTCTGGCTCCACGTGGCACGTAGGCAGGTGGGTGATGGATGGGGTGCGTGCCGCTGCACCAAGTGATCCCCTCTTCCTCTAGCTTTCCCAGCTCCTTGACTTCTCTTCTGTACCACGTTTTGTGTAACGCCTAGGAGAAATAAACTAGTCCGTGTGCCTCTTATACCCAGCTGTACTGTTCAATAAAGAACAACAGTGAGCCTCTGCCCTTTTGGCTGCCTGATGTTTATTTTAATATAAGGGGCCTGAGCAAGCTAAAAAAAAGGATGACGGGGGGAGCTTGCTGGTTTCTTGTCAGCAATAGCCTTGGAGATGTTGGATGCTGGAAGTGCTCACGTAGTCCAGCTGGGCTGTGCCATGAGCAGGCACCCGGCATTGAAAGGCTTTTGGTGATTTTGTGCACTGTGGTCGAAGGGGTGAGCTGCAGGACGGGCAGCTGAGGCTGCTGACCACTCTCTCTGCCTGCCAGATCTAACAGTCTCAGCCGGGATTACACGTTTAAGCAACCAACCAGCCTCAGACCCCCTTCTGCGCTGTCTGGCTGCTGCTTTTGTTCTGGGAGGCGGCAGCAGCTGTGCTCTGCCACAGCCCCGTGGCCGAGGGCGATGGGCGGCCTGCAGGGCGACGGGCTCCGCGGGCCCAGCGGAGCGGCAGCAGCCTGGGCACAAAGTCCTGTCCTATCCCCCTCCTGCCATGGCTGGCCGCTCAAATCAAGTCTGCAGGGCCCGAGCAGTGAAGGCGCAGGATAACGGGGCTTGTGGGGCCTCGTTCGGCTGGGATGAGCTTCCCCAGCACGAGGGCCGAGGGAGCGATGACAGGCCTCGCTCGCAGCAAGGGCTCCTCCTGCCAGGTGCCAGCCCTGTGTTCAGCCCAGTCTGCCGCTAATTACAAACTGACTGCCCTCTGGGTGGGGGTGTGGTGGTGGGGGGGTCGACCAGTTTTCACACAAATGGACGCCTCCCGCCCCATGCTGTAAGCCAGGCTGGCCAGGGCAGTGCTCTTCCCTGTGCTGATGAAACCAGAGGGCATGGTTCCAGAGGGAATTTGGGTATGAAGAATGTTTTGGCAGGGAGGAGTGGAGCAGAAGAGCACTGTCTGCTGAAACCAAGAGAAAGGTGCCCAAAATGGCTTTTGTCACCTCCCCAGGGCTCACTGGCAGACAGGGCATAGGATCGTAGAAGCACAGAGTGGTTTGGGCTGGGAGGGGCCTTAAAGCCCATCCAGTTCCAACCCCCTGCCATGGGCAGGGACACCTCCCACCAGAGCAGGTTGCCCAAGGCCCCATCCAGCCTGGCCTTGAGCACCTCCAGGGATGGGGCAGCCACAGCTTCTCTGGGCAGCCTGTGCCAGGTCAGCTTTGGGACTGTCTGGTGGTGGTGCCCTGGGCTGCCCCTCACTCGGGGAGCGACCAGCAAAGATGGGCAGGGGACGGGTGCTAAGGGCTGTGCCCTTCTGAGGTGACGCTGTGGGGTGCTCCTCTGCCCCTGGGCCTTTACTGCTTCTGTGCCTTCCCCTTTACCTCCAAAAATCCTTCCCAGCCCAGACAGCTCCTCTGGGCACCTACTATTCACCACAGTCCCAGCCCCTCCGTGGCTGAGCCAAGGGTGCCAACGCATCTGTCACCAGGCGGGACGCACGGGGTGATGACACCAGGCAGCGGCTGGGTGAAGTCATTTTATTCAAGGCACGGTCATAGCAATAAATAACGAGAAGGTACAGACCTCTGGCACATTCCTACAGCGTGGCAGCCAAGGGCAGCCGGAGCCCGAGCTCCCCAGGACACGGTGCTGCTCACAGGTACCTGCTGACCCTTGGAGAGTGGCCACCGAGTCGCCAGACGGGGCCACCAGCATCTTGCCATCCGGGGCAGCCCCGGGACGAGCAGTGGTGAGGATGTCTGGGCAGGGAGCCAGGAGCCCCGCCGGGTGGTTTTTGGGTGCCACAGCCACTGCCTGGGCATGCAGGGGCAAGGGGTCAGTGGGGCTGCCAGTCCAGGGAGCTCAGGCCCACGGCTCACCGCTGGGCTGCCTGTACCCTCCCCAGGGATTTGTGCACTTTGCCCCCGTACCTGACAGCTTCTGTAATGCTGGGCAGGGGAAGTGGCACTGGATGTCCCCGCAGTGCTGTCCCCTGCACGTGTCCCCTGTGCCACCCCTGGGGATGGGCAGTGGTGGGGGACAGGGCACACCCCCCCCCCTCAGCAGTGCGATGCAAACATGAGTCTCCCTTGCAGAAGGAAGACCCAAATCAGCTCTCCCACATCCCAGGCGAGCTCCTGGGCATCACCCACAGACAGGCGCCAGCTTGTTCCCCCCCTCCCCGCCCCATATCACAGCAGCAGAGTGGGGAGAAACTGCCCCGGCACTGCCCCACTCCTGGGCAGACGGCAACACAGGAGGTGGCTGACTCATGGCAAGGGATGGGATTTCAAGGGCTCCTCTCTGCGTTTCCAGGAGGCAGTGGTGGGGAGATCCCGGGCACTGGCACCGCTCTGCTCATCGCCTACCTGCTGGGGCTCTGCCCCGAGCAGGGAACCACCTGGGGCTAAGTGGGGCTGAGCACGCCCACCCTGAGGGCCAGCACCTGCCCCTGCTCCCTGGGGCCTCTGTGGCTGCTGAGCAAGACCCCAGAAGGCCCAGGGATGCTGCTGGGGCAGGAGCAGGCGTGCATACATCCAGCAGAGCAGGATTCGTGCTCCAGGGGCTCCTGGGCAAGCTGGGGGTGCTGCCAGGACCCCTGTCTCTGTTGCAATGGGATGGAGCCATGCAGATCCCCTTGGCCTGTCCCAGGGGGAGCACGGGCAGCAGGAGTGGGAAGATGGGCGCTACTGTCAAAAGGCAGCTGCTGTCATGGCCACGAAACACATTCATCCCTGAAGACCCGAGGGCACAAGCACGTTGCAGCAGCAGAGGGAGGGCATAGGGCAGGGTGAACCCTGCCAGGATGGGGGTCTTGGTGCCACGGGAGAGCGGGGTGTGCGTTTTGATGCTGCCCCCAGGAAGGACGGCCGGTGCTCAGGCAGGCGTGGGAGCAGGAGGAGCTGCTCCAGCCCCGTGCACTCACGCAGGCCAAAACACGAGCATCTCAGCAGCCCCCGCTTTAATCAGTGAAGCCCTGGGGGTGGTGTTGGGGGCCGGAGCCAGCACCCAGGGCCACGGGAAGGAGCAAAACAGCTGTCATGGGTAGCAGCAGCAGCGGGTGGGCAAGCAAAGGTTTGGCGTGGCCGAGAGGACATGCAGCTGCAGGCAGGGCCTCCCTCCTTTCCTTGCAGTAAGGTCTTTCAGGAGACCTCACCTCACGGGGCTGCACCTCCTCTTCCCCACCCTGGGCTGGAAGAGGCAGACAGGGACAGAGGGGTACAGGGTGGCCGAGCTGCTCCAGAACAGCAGGGCCACGCTGCCTTGCAATGGGCTGGGGACCCCCCTCGCATCAGTCCTGCTGTCCCCCTGTCCGGCATCACCCGTGCGTGGGTCCGTCAGCAAAGTGGACACCCGTCGGTGCTGGCAGCAGGGGCGGTGCGAGGCGCTGGGGGCCGCAGGTGGGCTCCTTCCTGCCCCCTGCACATCCTCTGCTCTCGGCTCTCACCCTGGTAGCGGGGCTGCTCACTGGTAGCGGGGCTGGCTCTCCAGCACGGGGCCCGTCCTGTACTCGCCCTCCACCGTCTCCAGCTCCGTCTCGAAGCTCTGCAGGCCCCCGTCCTCCCCATCCTCTGCCGGCTCCAGGTGGTTGCCCATGGTGCCGTAGGACTGGTGTGCCGGGGAGGCCGCCGGCGTCAGGCTCAGCTCAGGCTCCTGCAGGACTGTGGCCACGAAGAGCTGCCCCGGGGGACAGGGAGCGGTCAGGGACCAGGGGCTGCGCCCAAGGGAACGCATGCCCCGGGCTGGGAGTGAGCTGGGGGCTGCATCGGGCTGGGGAGAGGTACTCACGTTGGAGTTGGGGGTGGAGGAGACGCTGCTCCGCTCGGCATCGTTGAAGGCGCCCTCGGACTGATCGGACATCTGGGGAAGGGAGGCTGGGAGGAAGCCGCCGCACGGGGGCAAGGGGAAAAGCCTGGGGCAGCTCCGGCTGCGGGCCACCACGCGGGGTGCCTTCCACAGCAGGACCAGGCCCAATCTCAACCAAACCAGGATTTAACCAAGCGGGCCAGGAATGCTGCCTGTGTCTCTAATCACAGCACCACCCAGTGCTGGCGTGTCCAGGGATGGGGAGCTACCATGTGGATGGCCCAGAAGTGCGGGTACCTGAGCCCTTGCTCTGATCTGGGTGCAGCCAAACCCTCAGCCCCCTCACTGCAAACACACCCCAGGGCAGTGAGGGGGCACAGGGCAGGAGGAGGAAAGGGCTGCCCATGCTCACCTGGTAGCTGGATGGTTTCCGTGGCTGCAGCTTTTTCAGGCAGAGCCCAAAGAAGGAGAAGATGATGCAGGAGAGGAGGCCCACAAAGGTGAAGAGGGTGACAGGGCGGGTGGGACCTAGGGCAGAGAGATACAGGGTCAGGATGTGAGCCTCCAAGGACATGTTGAGCCCCAGGCTGGAGCATGCTGGGGGTGTTGTGAGCTCTGACAGCCCCCTCTCCCCAAACAGTAGCTGATACCCCTGCATCTCCTGCACCTCCCTCACCTTCCCACCCCCCTTCCTATCCTTCAGCTGTGCCCAACTCAGGCGTGACACCATCACCCTTCAGGAGTGAAGCTCGTCCCCCAGAGCTTCAGACTGGTGACCCTGAGAAGCGGCGGGGGGCAGCCCCGAGCTCTCCCTACCGAGGCGCAGGACGGAGAAGAAGAGCAGCCAGAACATGCAGAGGATGGGGGCCACCACGACCTGGCTGATGGCGGCGATGTGGAGGCGCTGGTTCAGCTTGGTGGGGATGTACACGTAGTAGATGTTGTACCGGTCAACCATGTGCTTGAGCAGCATGTAGAGCAAACCTAGCAGGAGGACAGGGGACGTTGGTTGGCTGTGCCTCCCATGGGAAGCCCCCACATCACTCCTGAAGGCTGGGACAAGCCATTCTCAGCACGGATGGGGACAGCAGGGCCGTACTCACCAAAGGGGACAATGATGGGGCAGGTGATGCTGTAGGTCATGACGACGGAGAAGATGCAGCAGGTCCAGGCATACTCCAGCCCAAACTGGAACTGGTAGGCTTGGCTCTGAGGCACAACCAGCAGCGCTGTTACTGCCTTTGCCTCCCCAGGAGCACAGGATTGCCTCACCCTGGTTAGCCCCATACGGCCAGGGCCAGCAGCACACCTTGTGTGGTGGCTCGCCACACAAACCTCCCACAGGACCGGGACAACCTGAGCTTCCCCAAAGCGTCCCTGCCATGCCCAGGAGCTGTGTGCGCCTGGAGGTGCCCGGGACCACGCACCCGCTTGATGTGGAGCCGCTCGGGCTCGGACTTGGCGAGGCAGAGGCGGGCGGTGTAGACGAGGAGGCCAGGGATGCGCAGCAGCTCCATGGCCGTCCCGATCAGGCTGGAGGTGACGACGTAGTTGACAAAGAAAGCGCCGTTGTCTGGGAGGAAAACGCACCTGCCCCGGGGACAAGGAGGGTGAGAGGACAGTGGGGATGGTGCCAGGCTCTGCCCCGCAGCTCCCCGTGTTTCAGGGAGCAGCCCGGTACTCACTGGAACTTGATGTCAGCCTCGTCCAGGAAGTGGGTGTCGAAGAGCCAGCGGAAGAAGAGGTCCAAGCTGGGGGGAGCAGAGGGGAAGCTCAGAAAGAAGGGGGGACACAGAGCAATGTGGGGAGCATCCAGCCTCCATGTGCACTGCCCTGCCCCGGGATCGGCTCACACTCGCTGGAGCTGGGGCTGTGCCGGTACCTGACCTGGTCCTTCTGGGGTCTGCTGAAGGATTCACCCCAAGCCAGGCACCAACACCACCTCAGGCTATGTTGTGACCCAGCAGAGCTCCCCACCTCCTCTGTAGGGTATTTTATGTCTGCGTCCATCTGGGAGCAGCTCAGCACCACTAAAGCATGAGCATTTTCCTCCCCAGAGACAGCCACGTGTCATCGGTGGCTGAAGCAGCTCCTGTCCCTCAACCACTTGGGCTGACTTGCAGAGAGGAGAGGAGCCCAGTGTGACTCCAGGCTGCCCATTGGCCCCTACCTGGTCAGCCCCAGCGAGGGCAGGATGATGACCATGAACACCAGGAAGAAGAAACACTTGTGCATGGTGAGCTGATTCTCACTTGACCTGGGGAAAGGTGGGAAAAGAGAACTTTGCACTCCTCAGCGGCAAGGCAGCAAGCAGGGTGAGAGAGGGCTGGGCTTGATCTAGGTCTTCACCAGGGAGCTACAACCAGCTCAAGGATGCCACGTGCCCTTGAGCTGTGCACCTACTGGGGTGCTGCAAAACTTCTCCCAGACTGTGTGGGAGTCAGGGATGGACCTCCTGTCCTTCAGAGAAGGATGGCAGGTGGTGGTGATGCTCCTGCAAGGACTCAGCAGAGTAGGCACAGGGGTTTGGGCTGGCAGAGGGTCAAGACAGAGAGCAAATTGTAGGAACTGGGCAATGCTTCCTCCGCTATGAGACCCTGAGCATCCTAAATCTGCATGTCCACCATGGAGAGCTGGGATGTGCCTCCCAAGTCAGGGCGAGGGCCCTGCTGCAGCCAGTCTACCATCACGCCATCCCTTCTGCAAACTTCTTCAGACCCATGTTAAAACCAGCTCCACCTGTACTTGTTTGAAGGTGTTCAGCAAGGAAATGGCTCCTTTGGGTACAAACTGGATTTTGGCCAGGGCAATGTCCATGGGGCTCTGTGTGGTCTGCCACACCACAGCCTGCCTCCCTGCAGGCTGGGCCTGGCGGGTCCCACTGAGGTTCCTCCCATCCAACGCAGCCCTGGGCAGCCCTGGGCAGCGAGGGGACCCGTTACCTTGTCCAGTGCGACTCGAAGAAGGCTGAGTAGTAGACAAGGAACGGCAGGAAGACAGAGAAGGCCCAGAGCAGCAGCGTGGGGAAGAACTGGGTGATGATGGGGTTCTGCAGTAGGAAAGATGGGGGACAACCTCTTAGGACCCTGACAGCTCCAGGGAGCACAAGCTGAGCCCACCCACGCTGCCACTGCTCCACCGTGCTGGAGGCAGCTCCCTGGACAGATGCACGTGGAGCATCCCCTCCCCAAGCAGGGACATTGGTTCCAGGAGACAAGAGCTCAGGAACAACCAAGTGCACCATGGGCACGCACCAAGACCCAGAGCCCCCCCACCAGCTCACAGGTCAATGAGCAGGAAGGCAATGTGCTGCTGGCAGCATCTGACAGCTCCTGAGCTCTTCCTGACCCTCTCCTGCATGAACACCAACCTGCCCTTCCCCACGGACACAGGCACCAAAGCTCAGGTATGCCCAGGGGGGCAGGACTCTGCCACTAGAACCACACACAAGAACAGGACAGCCAGGGGTATGAGCTCTCCTTGCCCCTCATCAACGCCCATCTCACTGATGGCTCATAACCAAGGGCCCACACCGAGCTGGGGCTCTGTCCCAGCCATGGACAAGTGTTGAAATGCAGACCCTTTACGAAAGCTGGCACGGGGCCCCAGGAACTACCTTGAGGCTCTCCACAGGCCGTGTGACATTGAACATGTCCATGGTATTGACGATGATGGCCGGTGTGGTGAGGAAGAAAAGGAGGATGAAGAGGCAGATATTAAGGAGGATGAATCGCAGCCACCAGGATGTTCCACGGACCGACAAGTTCTCCCTGTGAGAAGAAAAGATGACTTGGATGTGGTGTGGAGGAAAAAAACATGTGTCTAGGGTCTCCCAGCCCAGCCCTCCAGCGCTGCGTCCTGCTCCCCATGCTGACCACCCCACAGCCCTTGCTCTGAGCCCTCCCTCTCCCTTCTCCCCGCACTGCTGCATCACCACTGCAGAGCCCCCAGGGCTGTGTATGACCACAGTCGGGTCTGTGCCACCCTCTGAGGAGGCTTTGGAGTCAGGCCAGAAAGATCAAAGCCTGGCACTCACCCCGAACCGTGTCTGGCTGAGCCCTGCCACCCTTGGGGTGATCACCCCGGTCACAACTGGTGACTTCTGCTACAGCTCTGGGCATGGGTGGCTTTCCTATAGCTACTGGCACAGGTTCCCCTTCCTGGCTGCTTGCCCTCCTTTCCTCCCTCAGTCCCTCCCACCACGGGGGTTCACCAGATGATATCGTTGGGTGCGGGGGCGTAGCGCACGCCCCAGTGGTGCGACTTGACCACGGTGGTCACAGAGGACTGCTGGGGGTGCTTGCGGCAGTGGATGTGGCTGTAGTCCTTCAAAATCCTGCAGGAGGGAGCCCGGGGTCAGGTCTGAACCGACAGCTCAGGACCCCCCTGCTTCTCATGAGCCTCCCCCTGCAGCCCCTGGCAGGCAGCAGAGGCACAGCGGAGACAGACCCGTCACCTGGATTTGGCTGGGGGAGCCAACAACGTGTCCCGGCTCCCCTGCATTCCCCAGCAGTGGTGGCCCCATCCCACACCACCGCCAGGCTGGGGACCGTGCTCATGCCAGCAGGCCCGACGGGCACTCACACAGCCGTCATCCGCTCGTCCTGGAAGGTGACGAAGGCCATGTCGAGCCGCTTCAGCGTGATGCGGTTGCGCTCGGCGTTGAACTCATCCGTGAGCTTCTCCTCCAGCTCCCCGTAGTACTGCTCGGCGTCCACCTGCAGGAGCAGCCAGGGCTGGGGCACGGGCAAGCCACCACGCTGCCCGCAGCCCTGCCCGCACTGGGGACACGCTGCTCACAGCCCTGCCTGCACCATCCTACCTGCTCAAAGCCACAGAAGCGGCAGCAGAAGATGCGGGCACAAGGGTGGGTTTTGATCATGATCTTCCCCTCTTTCTGTGCCTTGGTGGTGAAGTAAAGCCTCCCCTTCATTGCCTTGCGCCTGCCAGGAAGCAGATAGAGGGGAGGGTTGTTCAGGGAGCTGCCTGCATCACACAGGCAGACAGACTGACAGAGAGCTGCAGGGTCCCCACGCACTCACCTCTCCACATCCAGCTTCATCAGCTTACGTACGTCGAAGCAGAACTGGACGTTGGTGACAGTACAGCTGGGATAGGCCTCGCTGCGGGCACACGGACACAGTGGCACTGGGGGACATGGCCAGGGACAGCTTCTCCTCCCGGGCCTGGGGCAGCTCGTGGCCAGCCTCCAGGCAGCCCAGGTAGGACAGGGACGTCCTGCCGAGTCACAGCTACTCACTGGAAATGCTTGACGATAAGGGAAGGGTCTGTGATCTCCTTGGGGATGTGGGTAACCATCAATGTCCGGGCGACCTGGGGGAGGAGAAGGGGCAGAGGATGGGGCTGGGGTCCACAGGCCATCTTGCATCCTGCTCACACCAGATCATGCTTCATGGCCACATCTTCTGCGGTACAGATAGGAAGGCGATGTGCGCAAAGGGAAAGGGCTCAGGCGCCATCCTGCACTCAGGTGGGGGCAGAGGGAAACGCAGAACCTGCAGCCTTGGTCCCCTGGTGGATGTCCCACCCACCAGGAGGCAGAGGAGAGCTTGAGGGTGCTGACTGCCAGCCCTGGAGCCTGGGTCACTGCAGAGCTCCTCAGCTGTGGGGACACAGCTGGACACAGCCACCTCACAGACAGCCAGATGCAGCCAAGCTTCCGTCTCCGTGACAAGGCAGCAGTGGAGATTTGCCTCCAGGCTGCCAGGCTTTTTCCAGAAGCAGGAGAAAAACAGCCTTATCTTTCCCTGTCTGCCCAGGCCCTGGCTGTTTCTAAAGCTCTCCATATGTACTTGGACCATCCTTTCTTCAAAGCATGCTCCAAGTTGTCCGTTTGAGCTGAGAAAGGCGGGCTGGTGGCTGTGGGGAGAATATCACTCACCTTCTCGTTCTCTCTGTATTCCAGATGGATGGAGTGGTGAGCCATGCAGAGGATGGTGAGGATGAAATAGATGAGGGCGAAGATGCTGTGCAGCCACAGGAGACGATCCCTGGAGGAGGAGACGACAGGATCAGCTCACACTGCAGCGCAGGGACCAGCCTGGTACTCAGCACCTCACCCGTGGCCATCCCAGCCACCCAGCAAGGCCTCCCTGAGCCAGCTGCCAGGGCTGGAGACCAGGCAGCGCACTCAGGATGAGGGCAGCGCAGACAGACACACGGTCTCCCATGCGTGCCCTGCTGCTCACACAGACCATTCCCCGTCACGGGGCGGTGCTCCCTAACACGGGAGCCACATACTGTGTCGGGATGTTGGCGATGGTTGTCCGGCCGAAGTGGGTGGGGTTGTGTCCTGCAGGGAAAGAAGACAAGCAGGAGGTTACGGGAAGCCAGTGCACAACGCATCTCCGTGCTTGCAGGGCAAACAGTGCCAGTGGCCCCTCTTCACTCCTCTCCTCCCATCTTCCTAGGACCCCAGCAAGCTCTGCCACCCTGCAGCTTGCTGCCTTTTCCTCTGCCCTACAAATGACAGAGGGGTCCTTCTGTCCCCTGTCCCCCCAGCACTGTGCTTGTGCCACACTCCCGAGCCACCCCAAGACTCGGGTGCACCTACCCAGGAGGTCCCCCGAGAAGTTGACGGGCAGGATGACGGCCACAGACAGCACGCAGACCAGCATCAGCAGGACCAGGAGGTGCCGCTGGAAGGAGAGGTAGGTGGTGGCGTCGATCCCACACTTGCTCTGAATCTCCTCATCCCTGGGGGAGAGGGGTGGGGGTGAGTGCTGGTGGTGCCTCCCCACTGCTGCAAGAACCACCATCTCCTCTCGCCCCTGGGACACTGGGGCACGCCATGGGGCTGCTCCAGCCCCACAACACCCATATAAACTCATGGCATCCTGCCTGTGGTATGTGGGATTCAGGCACAGAGGGAATGGGGGAAGCAAACAGCCCTCAGGCTGCCATCCCGTTGCAGGACTGGCTCGTACCAGGAGAGGCTGAAGCCCTTTCCTTTGGGGCAGGAGCCTGGGGTCAGCAGAGCCACAGGGGGCAGGCAGAGGGGAGCCCCTGCCCTCTCTCCTTGGGGCATGTTTTAGCAGGGCTGTTGGGCCACCACCCGCAGGCAGCAGCTCCCTGGGACACAGCCCCAACACCGACGGCACACACTTACTTCATCTGGTAGATGGAAATGAGCCAGGAGCAGAAGCCCTGGAAGGGAAGAGAGTTGGGATGAGCAGGACACGGAGACGGACCTCGGGTGCGGGTCTGAGGGGGCTCCGCTCCGGGCTGAGCAGAGGCAGTGCCCGGGGCTGCCCAGCGGCCTGGCTGCAGCACTGGCCAGAGGCAGGTGCCTGGGGAGGAGCAGGACACATGGGCCATTTCTGCAAAGCAGTCTCCGGGCTGTTTTAATGTCCAGCCCAGAAGTGCCCTTCTCTGCACCTTTGCTATCAGTGCCCACCAAGCAATATGCTTTTTGGACCACTACCAAGCACCAAGCCAGCACTGCCATACAGCAACCCAGGAGAACGCCAGTATCTTGTGTAATAGCTCCCTCCCTCTCTCTGCACATGTAACATCAGGCCTTTTATCCCCTAGCTGTTACTTTACACTTCACCTACACTACAAGCTCAAGGTCTTTCTGCAGTCCTCCCTGTCATGGCTGTGTCCAACAGCACACAGCTCTGTCCCCTCCTCTCGCCCCCTTTCTGGGGGTTTTATGATGACCTTGAATGCAAAGGGCCTCAGGGAGAGCCCTGTGGGGTGCCCTCACCCTCCTGTGAGAGCTGACACCTTGTTCCTCCTCTCCTTTCCCCAGCTTTACCTGGGGGTGAAGCTGCTCCTCACCGAATGCAGGCACAGAGGCTTAACGCAGAGCTCCTGCCACACTCTGCTTCTCAAGCAATCGTTTTCTGTCTTCAACATCTGTTAGCCCCACAAGCCCTCTGGCACGTTTCCTGTTCCTGATGTGTCTGAAGAATTTAAGTACTTGTTTTTAAGCCTTCTACAAATGTCTCCTCAAACTCCTCTGCCCGCTCCTCTGAGCGCATTTTACACCTAACTTGGCAGAGTTCAGATTTTTCTCATTTGGGAACAGCTTAACTTTTAAAAGGGTGCCTTCTTACATCTATTAATCTCCCTTAATCTGCTCTTTAGCCATGCTGGCTTTCCTTTTGGTCTTTCTCAGTTATTTTTGATGAGCAATATACATTTACCCAGAGCACCCAGTACCATGCCTTTAAATAGTCCTCTTGCCACCTTCAGGGATTTTGCTTCTTTGAATTCCCTGCCTAGTTGTTTTTTTTTTTTGTTTGTTTGTTTTTTTTTTTTAAATAAATTCTGTCATTTTTTTTTCATAGCCACAACAGTGATCGATTCTTGAACTTTTGTTGCCCAAAGAGAGAAAGAAACAAACAGCAGAATGCGTCGGTCCGTGCTTGTTTCTAGCAACACCTGTTTTGTGTCTAATGCCGCAGAGAGGAAAAAAGACACACCAACACAGTGATGTACTTGTGTGGAGAGAGGGGAGATGCAGGATGCAGGGGGCTCTTGGTGCTCGTGGCATTGGCAGGGAGGTGCTGGGGGGCAGCTCAGGGCTGCCTGTGCAGTGTCACTGGCAGTGAGTGCCCTGGGAACACCCCACAGTGGGACGAAGTGACCCAGGAATGCCAAGAGCAGCTCCGGGCTGTCCCTGCTGTGGCTGCTGTGAGCTCACCACGTCCTTGTTGTCGACATCCAGGGGGCTGCTCTCCGACGGGGACTTCTCCTTCTCGCTCTGCTCCCCGTAGAAAAGCGATGTCAAGCTTTGGAGGGAGGAGAGGAGAGGAGGGAGTGAGGCAGGGAGAGGCAGCAGAAAGGAGAGGGAGGGCACCCACGGGAAGCCATGCACTGAGCTTTTCCTCGGGGAGCAGCCTGGCTGCTGTGGGGCCGTGCAGACCCAAGTGCAAGGTGTGTTTAGGTCAAGTGACAGAGGAGGGCAGCCGGTGGGAGGCAGGATGCTACAACGGCACCCGCACCCCAGGAACTGCCCCTCACCATGCATCCTGCACTGGGGCTGCAGATGTGGTACCCCAGTGAACAGAAGCACCCCTGTCCACCTCCAGGCTTGGCTCCAGAGCCCGAGCCCAGGAGAAGCTGGCAGAGTGAGACAGGAGCAGGGCTTTTGCCAGGCTTGCTCCCAGCCTCGCAGAGACCCTGCGTGTACCCGCCTGCCAAAAGGATGATGTGCTGTTGCCTGGGGCAAGCCCTGCTCAAGCAGCACATCCTACTCAGAAACCTAGTCCAGGTGCTGCTTTCACCATGGCAACAGTATTTTTTTGTGGGATTCTGCACGTAGCCTGATGGATGGGCCAGGGGAGGGCCACCTCAGTGACATGAACATGTGTTACTGCTGCTTATCTCCCCTGTCCCCTCCTCTGGCCAGCTCTGCACAGTCCTGAGGTGGCAAGGAGGGGGGGGGGAATGCATCTTCGTGCTACCCAAAAGCAGCTCTGAGGCCTCTTTCTTTCCCAGGACAGGGCACTTGCTGGCACCAAGAGCCCTGTCACCAGACTCCCTGTGTCATTACTCACAGGAACTCTGTGTGCTGGGAGCGATTTGGCTGCTGTGGACATGGGGGGCAAAGGAGAGGATTAGAGGTGCTGCTGGCCACCATCACTGCCTGGATTAGGACAAACCACTGATGGGATTAGGATGGAGTCCAGGACCCAGGTCAGGACTTTTGGGCAAAGGATGCTCATATTGAGCAGCTGCCCCCAGAGAAGTAGGCAGTGGGGCTGGGCAGCCATGGCTTTAACTCAGTCCCTGTCTAGAGGTGCACTGCCTAACCTGTTTGGGTAACAGTCGCTATTTCCTCCTCTTTTCCCTTAAAAAGCTGCCCCTAAGCAAAGCCTCAGCTCTGAACCTTCAGGAGGGGGTCAAAGCTGGCCTGCGCATTCCCTCGCCTGCAGGAGACGGCGCCCTTGCCCCCTGGCTGGGAAGGCTGGACCCTCCAGGACCAAGCTGCCAGGCCATTGCCCCTGGCCCAGGGGGACAGCAGCACCCTCCGGGCTCCTCCAGGGGCCGCCCTGTCACTTGGTCTCACCCACAGTGGCCTCGTGTCCTCCTCACCTATCGTTGTCCATCAGCAGCGCCAGGCGCCCATAGTCCCAAGCTGCTTTCCGAAGGCAGGAGAAGATCAGGAGGAGAAGCTGCAGGAGGAGGGAAGAGGGATGGTGAAGGGTTTTATCACAGGGTCTTGCCGCCTCCCTCCTTCCTGTTTTCATGCTCTCACACAACTCTCTCCTCAAGCCAAACTGCTCCTGCTCCACGACCTCAGCGCTGCTGCCGGGGGCTGACAGCACACACAACACAGCACAGGTGAATCCCCATGGCCCCACACATCTCAAGTGTACCTCCACCACCTGCTATTCCTGGTCTCCCAGGGGTGCCTCCTCTGAGAGGCTGGGACACGGGGAACTGGGTTTACTGGCTAAGGAGGCCGTTCCGGCCCCGACCCCACGTTCTCCAGGAGGTCCATGGGCAGTGTTGCCCATGAACACGGCACCCTGTTCACGGCCTGCTCACCAGCCAGAGGATGAAGTTGATGGCGAGCACGGTGGGCACGCCACCGAACGGCAGCCCTTGCAGGACGGTGCTGCGGGAGCGGGCGCTGAAGCATTGCTCCTCCGTGCTGTTCACCAGGGTGTCCAGGAAGCTGAGCACGTCCAGCGAGGTGGGGCCGGCACCGTCCGGCGCTGGGTCCACCGAGTACACGCTCTCCATTGGTGCCGTCACGGGGCCTCGGTCTGCAACACAGGGGCAGGGGTGAGGATGGGGCAGCTTTTGCTTGAAAAGGGCTGGCTGGTGACCTTGGTGCTTTCCTAATCCCAGTCCCTCCCAGGGAAGGGCTGTGGGACAGAAGGCAGAGGGTGTTGCTGCACAAATCTCACAGCTACCTTGTGTCCTTTCCCCACTCTCATTAAACCCCACGCTATTTGGATGTCTCCATCATACCTGAGACAGGTCTCTCTCCACCTCTCCCCCTCACTCCTGGAAGCTGGGTTGAGTCATGGCTACCCTGGTGTGGTCAGCAGGCAGGAACGAGGAGCCAGAGTATTTGCTTGAATTTCTGAGAATGAGAGAAACAACGACGTTAACAAACAGGCAGCTGGGGCTCTGCTTGCTTCACTGCCCTTAGCCAGAGCTCCTCTTTGTGGGATGTCCTCCAGGCCTCAGCATTGCGGTCTGTGTGATTCGAGAGTTGTGGGGCCTCCCTTCTGCCTTTTCACCAGAGCAAGATCGCTCCCTCCAAGACATCCTGAAGTCTTCAGACTTCCCCCACTTCCCCTGGGAGCTGATAGCGCAGGCTACAGTCGTCACTGGTAGGAAACGCTTAAGGGCCATTAATGGCCAAGGTTGTGGCTTGCTTCCAAAACATTTCCGACCACCATGCTGTGGGGGAAAGGATCCTCTCCAAAGCCGCAGTACCTGGGGCCCCTGGGAACAACCACCCTACAGGAGCCAGTTAGGTCCCTCATGTCTCTTCCAAAAAGGCCCTGAGGTAGTATGTCTCGTACTTTTTAGGTAAATAAAGCCAGAGGGTTGAAGGCTCTGATTAGGAAGGGAACCAAACGCAATTTTGGAGAATCCTGTCCTGAGCAGGGGCTTTCAGAGCTGACCTCCAAGGGGTCCCTTCCAACCTCAGTTATTCTGTGTTTCTGTTCCTGGGGACCTGTGCTGCTGACAACACCACCTTCTGGCCTGTCTGGAATGCGTAAGGAGTTATATGAGTGCCCTGCCCTGTAGACCTGCTGAGCTGTGATGTTGTGACCACAGCCTGTGCAAAGGCCACATGAAACCCCACTTGTGCCCATTAGCATGGACTCCTGTGAGCTTTGTATTTTTATCTAAATTCCAGACAACAGAGACTCTGCTGCAGCCCCTGCAGTCACCCAGGCACAGCTGATCGCTGCTGCAGGATGCTCATTGTTCACACGGACAGGACAGATGAAGAACAAGAGGCACGGTCTGTTTAAGCAGCGACGGAGGATGCAAACACAGCCAGCCAGCACCTCAAGGGACCTGGATATGCAAAGTGTTTATGGTGTTTTTTCCCATCAAAACCAAACAGGATCAACTGTGCTTCAACACCAAGGGAAACCTGATTGAGAGGTCCTTGGGGAGTACAAAAAGAGCACACACAGAATGTCTCAGCTCAGAAAGGGGATATTCCTGAGCTCGACATGGATTTGCTTTTGTTGGGAAACATTTACTTCCGATGTGTCAGTGTGACAGATGGGAGACTACAATAGCACATGGTTTTATGTGCGCTGCTGTAGCCTCAGCCTCTCTCTCTTAGACCACGCAGCTTCCTAGCTGAGGAGATTACTGTCCTCTCCTAGAGCTCTTGAGGGGACCAAAGACCCCCATCCCTCTGCTGAGCAGAGCGTGTAGGAAGGGGTTCTGGGGCAGGAGCTGACACAGGTACAGGCCTGACACACTGACTGGCTCTGACCTTCTCATCCAGGGAAAGGAAAGACTGAGGAAGAGAGAGGTTTTCAAACACAGAGCTGACAAAAAAAAAAGGCTCTGACAGCCTGACAAATGCAAGCAGGTGGACACCAAGAACTCCCAAGGGATTCTCAACCAAAGCTCTTGAGAGCTCAGGGATGAAGAGCTTAAGAACTGGTCTCGGTGCTGGCAGTTTCTGAATTAAACAGAGATGTCAGCCGGCTCTGAAACCACGGGGGCCACTGGGGCCTGTGGCCAGGGTCGTCCCTTTCCTACAGGGTGCTCTCAATCTGTTCTTCCCATGTGCACATCTCCCTCCCTCCCCTCCTCGTGTAAACAGCAGAGCCATCACCATCTGGCATTTTCAGCTGCTAAATAATTCATTGCCTTTTTGTTAACACCAAGAGCGTGTCTCTGACCGAGGGAGCTGTTGGACCTTCAGCAAATAATCAAGGAGACTCCTAGCAACCTCTGGGTCCCTTCTCTATTACCACCACTCCACCACCCAGCGGGAGGATCCTGCTGCTTGTTTCTTGGCACCATGTTCACTCTCCTAGGAGGAACATCCTGCCACAGGATGGCGGGTGAGGGGAATTGACATGGAAATTGGCCCAGGTTGGCTTTTCCTATGAAGTCCTTGCTGCTGCCCTCTTTCCCCGGTAGCTGATTATATTTTGCTCCTGGTGGCCAGAAGCAAATGGGTTCCTCCTGGAGATGCTGCTGGTCAATCCACTCCAAGTTCTCCTGTCCACAAGCCTCTTAAATGCAAACCTTCACCCACCCAGCCCAGCTGGTCCCTGTCTCCCCAACCAGCATTGTTTTTTCAATGCCAGAATCTTCCTGCACAGAGAAATTTCAGGAGCAGGAGAGGCCTGAAGCCTCCAGGCACCCCCATCCCCATTGCCCAAAAGAGCCATCACATCATGCTCAGTCCTGTAACACAGCCCTCGTGGCAACTCACAGCTCCTCTGAAGCTGATCTCAAGCTCATTTTCCTGCCTTTTCCCTGGTCCCTTCACCCCCAGGTACCCAAACCAGTACCTTTCTGGACCTTTTGTTGCAGCTAATCTCACCTTTTATGGTGCTGTTCTTCGACAAGCTTAGGCAAGTTGCATAGCTGCAGCACTACCATTAAAATAACCATTGGGAACAACCAAATAAGTAAATCACGTAAATGTCCTTGGAACGGTGCATGCAGCAAAAATGGCAAGAGGAGATTTCTGCTCCTGTGCACCAGTGACAGCCTGAAGTCAGACCTGTAGGACGTGGTCAACCTCCCTGCAACTGCAGGTGACACCTTAAAAAGCAGTGGTCCACGCAGTGAGAGGTCACCTGGGCGCTGTAGGTCAGATTAAAGCTGCTGTCAAAACACCTGAGCTAAATTTATGAGATAATCCAGCATTTTGCAGCACTCTGGTAACAGCGCCAAGAGGTCCAGCCAAGCCCCCAGAATGAGCAGAGCAGCCCCTAGTGCCAGCTATGCCGCTGGCAGGGCACCTTCCTGCCACTGGGATTTTCCTGACCTTTACGGGGCAGCGGAGGAGATGTGGTTGTGAACGACAGAGAGGGATGAGTGTATTCACATCTGGGGGTGCTGTGAGAGGTCCCCGTTGGCTGTGCATGGGCCAGTGCCTTCATGTGCCAGCCGCAAGCAGGCGTCCCCCCGGGCAGGCGCTGTCCCCAGGCAGTGACAGTGACAGCCACGTGAGGAAACACAGGAGCAGGCAGGGCTGCAGCCGGAAAAACGAAGCAGTAACAGAGAAGCAGAAAGCAGAATACGTGGCCTAATCCATCAAGGTCTGAGTTAGAGGAGAAATAGGGTCAGGAAACATGCAGAATAACAGGGAAAGGCAATCCTTGCTTCTCCTCTTTGCAGCGGTTGTGAATGGGCAGTGGATTTATCAGATTGGCCATTCAAAGTGATTTGCTGGATGATTTCTGTGAACCATTTGCAGCGCACAAGGTTTGCCTTGAATATTCGCTGTCCTGATTGCTTTGTTTATACACCAGCATCTGCTTCTCCTCTGCGGTTGGGTGGGCACTAATCCAGAGAATCAGATTTCCAATTAAAAATAAAGCATTTCTTCCATGTGGATGCAATTTTTTTAAAATTTGTCTTTCCCTTTAAGCACCCTGCCAGGAAATTCATTTGCTAGGGTATTCATGGAAAGCTGGAGTAGCAAAACACCAAAACAAAGCCTTGGGAGAGCCCAGATGATTAAGCCAGGTTTCTCCGTATGCCTGTGCTCATTCAGCCTCTGTGTCCTGCTTGGGCAGGACGGTGACCACCCACTTCTGCTGGTGGATGGGAAGCTGAGGCACGCCTCCAGCACCCAACCTCACGTGCCAGCAGAGCCCAGGGCAGGAAACCCGACTCAGCATGACTTGGGGCCTCGGGCTGGGAAGTCTCATCCAGACCCTGTGCTGAGCTCGGCACAGCCTGGCAGAGGCAGCTTTGGCACCGAAGGGCACGGTGACCTCCCCATCCCTGTAGCTCAGTGCACACGCTGCGGGCCACATCCAGCGCTGACCAGGATGAGCACAGAGGGAACGGGAACACAGGCACAGCCCTCCAAAACCCGGTGCATGTCCACAGTACCCCTCAGTGCCTCTCCCTTTTCCCCCTTCTGATCATGGCCTCCATGTCCCAAAGACTGTGGGACCCAGGAGCTGCTCTGCTCCCTCAGTTTCTACCACAACCCCCAAGCCATAGGACCCTTGGTCCACCTCCAAGCACGTCCATGTTTCCCTATTGGTGGTCACCCTCCCCTCAGCCCAGGCCCTCTCCTCCACCAGGAACTGCGTCCGGTACCTCCACGGCCCTTTCTCCAGGCCTCAGCGGGGCCTCGCTCTCCTGCCACCACTGCCACACACACTGCGGCTCCTCCGAGCCAAGGATGCTGCTGGCATGGCACAGCTCACCCCGCCACACCGTGTCCCTTGCCTTTGGAAACCCACTGAGCATGGCTGCTGGGACGGTGTTGGCTGGCACCGGCCCTCTGGCAATGCTCCTGTCGAGGCAGGATCCTACACGGGTGCCGCTGCCTCTGCCACCAGCAGCATCTGCCTGCACCACACTAGCCGGCACCCTGTGAACTGCTCCTTTCCCCAGCCCCAGGGGACAAGGTGTCCCTCCACCAGCCAGTCTCACACTGCCTGCTGTCCCTCCTGAAATCACTCTGGAAAGCCCCAAGAAATGATCTTTTCCCTTCCCTCCCAACATTTGCAGCAGCCTCCAGCCCCTCCAGGCCCTGGGGAGGTTCAGGAAGGCTCTGCTGAGGCCACAGCACAATTTTTCAGCAGAAGACTCTGTCCCATCAGCAGCAGGACGGCCGCTGTGTCACAGAGAACAGGCACAGGCCCTGTCCCAGGGATGTCCCTTGTCCCCGTATCTCCCCTGGGTGGCGGTCACCTCCTCTCCCACCGCTCCCAAACTGTCCCACCAACACCCATCACCTCAGCTCTGTGACCCGCCAGGAGGGGAGGATCGCTGCTCTGTTCTGGGGAGCCAGGTGAGTCCCTGCTCTCAGGAGCAGCGGGTTGCCACCGCATTCAGGAACCCTGTGCAGGGACACATTGCCCCAGGGGCAGAGCAGCTCTTCTCCCACTCCTCCTCCACGTGCGTGTGATCGAGCAGCGGTGAGCGGGAAGGAGCGACAACCTGTGTTTGCTTTACGCCCCGATGCCCTGCTGTGCACACTGTGCTTCCCCAGTAACGATGCTCAGCTCCACGCACCACACCTGGGATGTGCAAAGCACCGAGCAAACCCAAGGCTGTGCTGACAGAGCTGCCACAGGAAAGGGTCCTCCTCGAGTATTTATCACCTGTGAACCTGGTAACCACAGCATGTTGTGTTTGGGCAGAGCCAAACCAGCACGTGCTGCTCTCGTTTGGCATCACAAGCGGAGGGAGACCTCTCAGGAAGGTCGCTGTGGGAGGTCGGGCACTCGGAGGCAGATCGCTGCTTCCCCCGCCAAGGTAACCATGCTCAAAGAGACGAGGGTGTCACGGCAGGCGTGGAGAAAAGTGCCATCTCCTCCGGAAAAACACTCCCTCGTGACATGACAGTGGCTGTGTCCAGGCCCACAGCAGGTCACAGCTGCTGTTCTCACCACCGAAGGGTACCAGGAGCACTGCGATCTCTGGAGATGCGGAAAAGGAAAAGGCAGGAGAGCAGCTCCTCCCTCCCCAGGTCCCTTTGGCTGCTTGGAGAGCGGTGGGAGGTGGCGAGGAGAGTGGGAGTTTCATGTGCTGCCTTTTATAAAGCCACCTGCTGCCCAGAGACTTCTCTCCATCTGGAGCCGCCAGCTCAGCCCCAGGCAGCACCAGGGAGGGCAGGGAGCCTGCCCGGGGCAGAGGCCAGGCGAGGACTGTGCCTGCGGCTGCACAGTCCCCAACAACAGGAGGCTGGGGAGCCAACTGAGCCCCTGCCTGAATGCCCAGATCTCACCACAGCTCGCTGTAGCTGAGCACCGGAGGAGCACCCCCCCAGGGCCACCAAGCGCAGCCGTCACAGCTCCCCCAACACTGCCTGGGCTCACCCTGCCCCTAACACCTGCAGCCAGCCCTGAGCATCCTCACCCCACATCCACACAGGGCTGGTCTCGGGTGGGCAGCATCGCACTGGTCCCGTTCATCCCTCCGGGGAGGCCTCCACCACCGGCTGCTGCCAGCTGCCCCCCCTGGGCTTTTCTCCTGAGGTTCAAGCATCTGCAATGTCCCCTGCAGCTGATTCTGCTCCCGGAGCAAAGAAACCCTCCTGCCCTGCTCAGCTCACCTCTTTGCAAGCACAAAAGCTTCTTCCCGAGAGCAGTGGCTTACAGCACTATACACACACTCACAGAAGATGTAATTTTAGAGCATTTGCAGAGCTAGAACACTTTCTATCGCCTGTGCTCGCTGCCAGGAACAAAGAGTGAGATTTGGGCTGCAGCGGGAGCCCACAGCCACACCGCTTGCCAAACCTGGCCCCGCCGAGGCTTTTCTCCCACCTCTGCCCAGCTCCCAAGCAGATTTGGGTAACACCAGACACCGGGATGAATCACGCTGCCCCGAGCGCGTGGGAGCTGGCAGCTTGGCTGAGGCTGCACCCCGGCGGGTTACACAACGGGGACGGCCCCGCGGTCGCCGCATGCAGCCTCGCCCGCGATGCAGGGATTAGCTCTCAGCCTACAGGTTTGGGTCAATAGAGCTGCAAAGGGAAGGGGAAGCCTTTGATGGTGAACACAGCAGCCTGGGAGGAGAGGGCAAGGAGAGAAAATGCTCCCCAAGGCCACCTCCATCCCCTGGGGACCCATCCTTAGGAAAGGGCGCAGGACCCACCAAATGGCCACCTTCCTCCAGTGCAGGAGTGAATTTGGTCCTCGAGCAGGGAGAAGGGAGGAGGCTGAGCCAGTCCCCCAGCCTCCCGCAGCCCCCGGGGGTGATGAGATGAGCGGGAAGCGGCTGCTGCGGAGGGAGGCAGCTCTCCAGCAAGCTGCAGCCGCGACTCCGCAAGGCACACACTGTTCCAGCCTCCTCCCGCTGCGCCGGGTGCTCCGGCAAGACAGCTTGTCCCCATCACTGCTGTGCCCCCCTTCCCCCGGGGAATCCCCCAGCCACCCAGCATTGCCACAGCCGTGTGCCCACCCAGCACCCAGGGGGAACGTGGGGCGCCGTGCAGCCCTGGAGCACCAGAGATCAGAGGGGGATCCGGGGGCTGTTGGGATGGGAATGTCAGCGCACCCCCAGGCAGCGGGAAGGGGACGAGATGTGTGCTCCGGCCATGCCCGCTGCCCAGCTGCGGCACGCAGCCAGCACAGGGGCCTTGGGAGTAACGGATGTGACAGAGGAAAACACAAGAAATGGCTTATTTCCAGTTGGGCTGAGAAGGAAGTGGCACATAGAGTGGCTGGGCTGGAAAAGGGACTTGGCGTCGGGAGGAAGAGAAGCCGTGGGCCAGGAGGTGCAGCATTGCCCAGAGCCAGCAGTGGGGAGGCTCTGTGGACAAGTCACCCTTGGGCTGTCTGGGACCAGGGAGAAGACCAAGATGGCCAGTTTTAGGGGCAGGGAGGCACAGCTGCCTGCAGTTTCTCCACACAAGGCTGCCTTTCCCCATGGGCAGAACCGCCTTGCAAAGCGGGCACTGGGGAAGGCTGGCAGCCCCTCGCCCTGCTCAGCAGCACCTGCACCAGGAATGCAGCCAGCCAAAGAGATCTGGGGGTCCAGGCAGGGAGCAGCAGCCCAGGCACAGTCACGACAAATTTCTGCAAAGCTCAGAGGCAATTGGAGGCCAAGCAGGGGTCAGACAGGCTCTGCATTTGTTTTGGGAGAGATGCTCAGGGATGCAGTGCTGATACAAAGGGGTGTTCACAGTAGCTGGGGTGTCCTGGCCCAGCCCAAGCTCCCACTTTGGGGTGGTGGTACCAGGCACTTTGCGCATGCTGTGCTGCCATCCCCACTCTGGGAAGCATCTCCCCACCTGCAAACACAAAGAGCCTGCAGCCGGCTTGAGCAAACCTGAGCTGAGCATGCAGGATAGCTGAGGGTGAGGCAGCATGATAGCAGCCTGCTGACACAATCGATCTCTCCTCAAGATCCAGCTGAGCCATGGGGATCAGAGAGCTTTCCTTCGTGCGTGGGCTCCTGTTCAGGGAGCAGGCACTGAGCAATGAGAGCAGGATCAGACCCCAAGTCCAGCTCACAGCGCCTACCACCCTTTAAAGGCTGCAGGCAATGGGCATATGGAAACTTCTGCTCCCTGCCATCAGGCTGCCCCAAAAATACCAGGCCCCATCACATGTACGATGAAATCCTCTCCCTGCCGAAACCAGCAGCAACACTTCTTTCACCGGGACCAGAAATTCACCTCATTTTGGATGGAAAGAAACCTCAGAAATTTGGCTGCAGGGGCCTGTCTGAATAAACTGGGAGGCAGTCAGAGGAATTCCTCTCACGTGTAGCTGCTGGGATGATTAATCCTGAACCCTAATGATTACCCTGGAACACAAGTACAGTTGTAGTCAATAGTAGTACATTCACAAGACATGGCATAGCAATTATGGCATGGCACTATTCAGCAATATTTTTATTATAAGTCCCATTACTAGAGTTTTGTGTAACTTGGCTTAACCGTATGTGTGGAAGCATTCATCCCCTGACTTCCCTGCAATGACTGAACTACCCTAAAAGTCTTTAAAATGTGACTTTCTCAGGAGGCGGCACGACTGCCGCAGCTTTTATTAGTATTATTCACTTCGTTGCTGTTTTTGTTCTGTTTCTGAACGAGGAAGAGTTTGATGAGATTTCATGGAAGGAAACACAAGAAATTAAAAACTTGGATGAAAGAAAATTAAACTCAACGGAAGGCTCCCCAAAGAAAAACCCAATGAAGCTGCCTGATCAGAAGATTAGTAGCAGTGTAATATGAAAGGAAAAGCAATAAAGAGGATTTGAAACCAGAACAAATAAAAGAGCCATGGCTTTTTGAAACATATACCTGACATAAAAGTAATCACATTTTGTCTGAGCTAAAAACTTTTTAAATTAAAATACAGCCAATTCAAAACTTGAAATTACAACAACCTACATGCTAAGACTTCAGATCACTCTAATCTGTGAAAAATAAGTAGAAATTTGTGCATTATGTCCTTGTTGCCAGAGAGATGCTCACTGCCTAAGCACCTGGAATTAAAACCTGACGAACTCCAAAATCAGCTCTGACAGCAGCAACCTTTTTAAAGGAAAAAAAAAAGAAAGCTTAAATTAATTAATACAGTGATTAGTTTATTCAAAGTTCAGAAAATTACTGCAAGTTAAAGCGGGAGAGGCTCATTGCCTTTCCAATCCCAATAAAAATGAAGTGTAAGAGGAGAACCTCTGCTAGTTCTGAATTCTTAAAAGCCAGAAATGATCAGATCATATCACCAGTTCTATTTTATATCTCCTAAATTCTAATTAAATTCAGTTCCTATAATGGAGTCATTATTGTTAAATCATTACATATACAAATAATGCTTTCATAAACTTTTTTTAAATGGACACATACGTTTTAAGCTGTTTTATTTAACCAGCTAGGAACCATTTTCAAATGCTTGTTTTCTGCGTTTTGAATACAATTTCATTTTCCACTGAAATATAGTGGGACCAATTTTATAATAAAGAACGAAGTGAAATCTAATAGTGACATGTGTCACCATTTTCTAACACAAGAACCACAGACATTAAGAATCCTTGGGGATCACACTGCGGTGACCGAATCACAGACGTGCTGAGGCAGGAGGGCACCTCTGGAGACCTTCCAGTCCAACCTCCCTGCTCAAAGCAGGGTCAGATAGAGCAGGTTGCTCAGGGCCATGTCCAAGCAGGCTTTGAATATCTTCAAGGATGAAGACTCGGGATCCCAGCTGCCCAGGTATCCTGTGACCTGCCGTCAGCCACTTCCAAGCCCCACGAGTCACCCCCTCAGCTTGCCAGCCCTTGCACAACGTCTCCACACCTCAGCCTCTGCCACCTCCAATGGAGGATTGGTCAACATAGGGTCCCCAGGCCTCAGCTGAGGTACCACCACCCAGATACCCTTCTAAAACTGTGGTTCCCCCAATTGCATCACCTCTACCTTCTCTGAATTTCGCTCTCCCCCACACCATCCAACGTGGCACATCCAGGGGCTTCTTGTCCCAATCTCCATCACCTCCTGCCCCAGCTGCCTCCTACCACCACCTCCCAGCTAACAATAAAATGAGCCCCGGTGGAGCCCTTTGCACTGTCTCTTAGGAGGAACTCAGAAGTACATGAAGATACATTTTCCCACCTCTCACACCCTGCCTTTTAGCACTTGGGGGTGCAGTGGAGCTTGGCTCACTCAGACCCTGCCCTCCTCTCAGCTCACCCACAAACTATCTACAAATAACGAGACACCGATGCTGAGCAATCATGAGGAAGCATGCAGGGGACTCAGGTCACCCAAAGCTTTCACGTGCTCCCAGTTTGCTCTGGTACTCCATTTTAAACACATCTTTACCTGAGATCAAACTAGAACAGCTTTAGAAACTCCTCCTTGGCCTAAGTGGTGCCCGCAGCCTCTCGTGGAGACAGTGCTGAGAGCTGCACAAATGACCCTGGTGCTGAAAGGCTTCCTTACAGTGGCATTTAAGCTCCCCAGAGGCTGAGCAACATTACAGTAATTTCAATTAGCAATGTGATTTCTCAGCCAAAGAGGTTTGCTCTGCAGCCCTTAGCATGGATGAAGCTCTTCCACCCATACAGCCATCCGCTGAGAGGGCCGCACTGGGACAGGCAAAGCAGGATCAGGCGGGGGCTCGGGCTTAGGTAACCACCAGGGGAACCAAACCCAGCGAGGAGGTGCAGGAACCACCACAGAAGGAAGGAGAAGCTGGGTGGGGGCAGCAGGATGGGCGAGGGGTGCTCAGGCTTCTCCATCCCACCTCCTCCTACCTCTGCAGAGAAGCCGTGCAGGACCCGCCCTGCCCCGTCGCACCCATTAGCCACCAACAATCGTGCCCTGGGCTGTGGGAACGGCAGTGCACAGCTACCTGTTCGCATTGTTATAATGGTGTGAGTAAACTCAGGCTATTGTTGCCACCTAATAGGGGGTGATCGCAAACAAATTACCAGCCTGAGTGGCAGTAACTTCAAGGCAGTTTTTAAAAGGCACCTTAAAGTGCAGGGAGATGCCACGTGGGATCTTCAGAAGTGCTGAGACACCTCCTTGCTGGGGGGCCTTACAGCTGTTTAGGGACTGAATGCAATAACGAAGAGCTGAAGCAAATTGAGGCTGGAGCTGCTGCGCTGAAACCAACCCGGAGAGAACAAACACGCTCCGCTGCTTCTCCTGAAACCATCTCACAGCGAAACTGTTCCCGATCCGAGCACAGCACATAAGCAATGCAATGTTTTCTTCAAACTTAGGCCTAAGTACGCTAAATATATTTACAGCAATTAAACTAGGTAAGGAGAGCTGTTTCACCAGACACAGAAGTGATGACTGCAGAAGGCTTCGGTGTTTATAGGACTCATCGAGGAGTCAGCATTTTCACAGCAAGCACAGTGATGTTTTCGTAAGAGTTTATGTGATTGACTGATTAGTTTAATATCAATTGAATTCACTGGTGGGTGTTAGAAACATCTCTCCCTCTCATTGCCGCTTTGGTAAAGCTATCACAGTCTGTTAAGACGGGGGTATTTCCTACGAGGAATATTTCAAGGCAGCAACACTCCTCCCTCTACAACTCTTCAGATTTCGGCTCTGAAACCTGCTCCCTCTACCTCGGGCCACCAGTCCACGTGGCAGAAGGACTGTGTCTGCCTGTGAGGGCCTAGGGACCATGGCCGCGCTGACGGGCAGCAGTGCTGTGTGCCCCCCGCAGCACCTGAACCGGGGATGTGCTGGTTAACCTGGAGGGGTGCCTTGGAGAGCAGATACAGAGGGATCTGAGTGTTAACATGAAAAAAATAAAAAAGGGGGCTGAAGGGCGTTCAGATGCACTTGCAGGAAGACAGGAGCCAAGATGCTGCCGTGGCAAGCAGGCAGAGGTTTAAGCTTACAGGGAAGCCAGAAAAGCCCATATGTGCTATGGAGTCAGAGGCTGCAGGGGTCGGGCGGCCTCCACGCTTTTATTTATTACTCATTTGTTTGCAAAGGGCTGTTTGCCAGGCTGCTGGAGACAAATCCTTCCTGCAAGAGCTGCCCCTGCCTCCCTCTCCATCTGCCGCCCAGCCCCGGGCACCGCTTCCCAGGTGGCCAGGGGGAAACACCTGCCCCTCTGGCTGCCGGTCCGGCCTCAGGGCCTCTCCTCCTGCCAACTGCTTCTTCCACACCTTCCCCCATCTCTCCTCTGGACAAACACCGCTAGCCACTTCGGCAGCCAAAATGGCACAGGGTGCCTCCCCTCCACCGCTCAGACAGGCTGCCGGACTTGTCACAGCATCGTAAAACCCCAGCGCGAGGCAGGGCAGGTTGCCACAGCGCGAGGTGCTCGCTCCTACCTCGTCTGCCCAGCCGGTGTTCCCCTCACCTCCTGCCTCCGCGTCCTCTCCCCAGTGAACTCTCTGAAAGGGGAGAAGCAGGCATGCAGATCAGCCCTGGGGATGGCGGATAGACGGTTAAAAGGAAAAAGATGCTCATGCAGAAAAAAAAAAATCCCTCGGCCAGACAAAGGTCTCTCTTTCTCCTGGATAACACCCATTGTGTCTGGGAGGTTTCTGAATTACACCCGGGGGGGGGGGTGCAGCACCACGGCCACGCGAGACGGGGGATGGCAAGGCCTTGATCTGTGGGCAAATCTGGATGTGGTCGTGAACCGGGGGGACAGCAGCTCGGCCAGAGACCGACCCTACAGCCCTTCCAGCTGGGGTCAAAAGCTGGGGGGCGAGATGGGGAGAGGAGGGGGAGCCGCTGCTCCCCTGCTAGCACGGAGCATCTCCGTCACCGTCAGGTGCGGCGACTGGCCTGGGTGGCCAGGATGACGCGGGCACCGAGCAGGAGCCGTGGCATGACACAGCGGCGGATGACATCTTATCGCACCAGGGGCCAGCAGCACGGGCGCTCGGAGGGGCTGCCGAGGGGCTGCGGCTCGCTCCTTGCGGGTGCCCCCAACTTGCTCCGGAGGTTCAGGGAAGCCCCCGAGGCCGGCTGGGCCGCGGCCACCCATCGCCCGGGCGGGGACAGGCGTTACTTAAGGCCACCTGGGTGTGCTCCCCCCAATGCTGGCTGCAGATCAGCACCCCCGGTGCCCGGACACCTCCCGCGGCAGCACCCCCGGCCCGCAGCCACCCCGCAGGGTGCCTGGGAGCGCTCCGGAGGGGTCCCACGGGCGGGTCCCCAGCAAGTCTCAGCCCCCCCCGGCTCCGAGCATCCCCCCAGCCCCCCGGCGGCCGCCCCCCGCCCGGCACTGACCTGCCCGGGGCCCGGCCCCGCTCCCGCTGGCTCCGCTGGGGGCCCCGCAGCGCCGCCTTCCTTCCCTCCCTCCCTCCCCGCCCGGCCGCGGGGTGCCCGGCCCGGCACGGGCAGGGGAAGGGGAAGGGGAAAGGGAAGGGGCCGGGGCCGCCGCTCCGCTCCGCCCCGCCGCCCGCCCCGCTGCGGCGCCCGCACCCCTCCGCCTCCTTCCCCGCCGCCTCGCCGGGGCCTGCGCCGCGGGGCCTGCGAGGGAGCCGCCCCCGGCCCGAAGGGGGCCCGGTGCCGCGGAGCCTCTGCCGGTGCCGCGGTGTGCGGCGGCTGGGGCACGGCCCGGGGCCCGGGGCCCGGGGGACGAACGCCCCTGCCTCCTAAAGGATCGCGCAGGCTGGCGAGCCTGTGGCGGAGGTGCCTGCCAGAGCGGGGGCACCGGGAGCCAAGTGTGTGATGGGCTGCCGGCCTCCCCTCGTACTGCAAGGGATGTAGGGTGGCACGGCTCGTCATCCACAGGGGCCAAGGGGAGAGAAGAAGCCAGGTGTGTCCCGTAGCATCTCCCCTTCTTTTAAACCTCCTCAGGGCTGAGACCCTGAGATGGCACTCTGCTGATTTTGGCTCTGCTGGAGCCATGTGGAGCGAAGGCGGGCTACAGTGCAATGCCTTCGGATAAAACTTTACCATAAATGAGACCTTTGTCCCTGAGCGGTGACTCCAAGGAGCTACCATAGCCCAAACAGCATGACTAACGCTTCAGGGACCAGCCAAAAAACACAAGCTGCCATCTCTCTCCATCTCCTTCAGCTCCAGCAACACGCACGATGTGAAGTCACTCAGCTCGCCCGCTCACCCTGACAAGCCAGCGCCAGTCCTTCAGCGTCACCGGGGCTCTGTGACCTCGGCAGCTGCCTCGCAGCGGGTGACACTGGCTGCGTCAGGAGCCACCGAGCAGACAGGACTGTGCCGGCTGAGCAGGACACATGCTCTGCAAACCCTGAGCCACAGGGGGAGAGACAAAGTTATGGGGATTTTCTAACATGACCTGTGATTGGGGGTTGCCTCTGGGTCCCCAGGGCTAGACCCCCTGCTTCTCAGCGCGTGCAGGCTGCACTGTTCATAACCCACGGCTTCTCTGACCCACTGAGCTGGCAACCAGCGTGCTCCAGCACTTAAACTGGCAAAAGCCATGGTGAAATCCTGAGCAGAGCTGACAAACCTGAGCAGAGATGGTGAGGTGCCCTGCTCCCGAATGAATGATCGCCAGCTCCCCTCCCTTGGTCCACCAGGGGGACCATGGGCAGAGGTGACCGTCACCCATGTGGCACCCCATCTGTGTGCATTACAGCATGGTTTCTCACCACACTGTGGGTCAGGCAGAGGAGCCCTGCACACAGTGCTGGGTTAGCACGCCCTCTGCACAGCCCTGGATGTGGCCCCAGGCTTCCTTGCCTGCAGACGGTTTCGAGGACAGAATTACCTGTTTCCTGGGAGGATTTTTTTTTTTCTCATTACATTATGTTCATGCTTTGAAAGCAGGAACGAGTTTATTCTCATCCCTGTGACCAGTGGGGGGTCATCCCGCAGGTAGAGAGGGAAGCTCACACCTGAGGAGATTAAACCTGCGATGACACAGAGATGCTGGGTGGTTCTGCTGCATGGCTGGCACGGCACAGCACCACAGCCCTTCAGCATTCACCTCTGTCACAGCCACGAGTGCTTAGCTGGGCCCCAAGCATCGAGCAGACACCCAGAAAATGATGTCTGAGCAGTTTAGTAACCACACAAGGGAAGAGCTGGCAACACCCTGCCTAGGGCAGCCCCTGGGATGGAGACAGGAGGGAGGCTGCTCCCCAGACTCTCCCAGCCTTTTCCCTTCCTAGCTGCTTGCCACCTCCCGAAACACCTCCTGGCTGCGGTAGCTAAGGAAACAAGGCTCCTGCAGGCAGCAGCTTCTTTTATTGGGTACCAGCACTGCAGCCCTGGAGCACTCCCAGGGAGCTGTGACAGCCACCCCAGGGCTGTGGCAGTGCCACCCCCATGCACAGCCTGGGTGGGGGCCTCCGGGCTGCCCCACACTGCACCCAGAGCCTAAACACAGCTCAGCATCCCACATCTGTACCCCCCGGCGGTCACACCAGCCACCTCTGCTGCGTTAATTAAGAAAGTTAATTTCTTAATTTTCAAGTGTTCACCCTGGGCCTTGGCAGGGCTGTTTGAAGGCAGTTTTCTATGGGTAATAGCAGAGAAATAGGGGCCACAGCTGCTAAGATGGGAAATCATCTCTCCCACCGCTGGCTCCCTCGTGGTTTGCCGTGTGCATGCTTGTAATTTCAAATCTGCCTCAAACATCACCCGCCACCCAGGCTGCGTGACCAGGCACTAATCAGTTACATTAAAATATGCTAATTGGCTCTTCACAATTGCTGGCCTGGCGGGACAGAGTGGCTCAATGCTCACAGGCATGGCATTTCTCCACTGCTTCAGACCTCCGTTTTTTGGCTGGCTGGGGGAAGCGAGGTGTTCCCAAGGTGCTGCCCACCACCCCGAGCCCCATGCCAACAGGCAGCGTGGCTCATCACGGGCAGCTCAAGTTGTCCAAGCCACTGCTGCAGTTTAAACACAACTGCTTGTCTTGATGAATGTCACCCAGCCCCCTGCTCCCAGCTAGTACTGCCTCCAGCAGTGTCTCTCAGGGGTCTCCACCTGCTCCCGTGTCCATGCAAGCAGCTGGTGCAGCTTCCTGCCCAGGGTCTTCCCCTCCCCACCCCAGCATCCTGCCCCTCACCAAATGTTCCTCCGCTTTCCTCCCCAAATCCTGCCTTTTGCAACACTGAGCACTTGAGCAATGGGTCAAGGGAGACCCATTGGAGATTTTCGCCTAGACCTGCAGGCTTGCACTTGGCAACCCAAGCCACCTTTTGTACATCAGACATCCTTGCATTACCTGCAAACAGCCAGCACGCACTTTCCCAGAGGTCAAGCTCACTGCCCACCTACCCTGTCAGCGACAGATGCACTGACCTGGCCCAGAGTCTGCTCTGAAAGCCCGGGGTGTGTGTACTGCCTGCTTGTGGCTCCATCGATGTGTGCAGATGGGAAGCTGGGTCCATTCATGCTATGGAAAATAAATCTCTCTCTCTTATGCATGTGTGTGGAAGAGAGAAATAAAATGCATACTTAGCTATATGGAGCTTGCAGAGAGGTAAGCAGTATTTCCTGAAATGAAGGTCATAGGTCAGAGTCAAATCTTTCCTGCAAATGTAAGGGAAACAACCCCCCTGCGTCAAGAGGTGCTGCTGGTAATTTCTGGTGGACAAGAAGAAGATCCACTCTGAGTACTTGACCTTCTTAATCAGGAAATGGTATTTGCAATGATGCTTCAAGCAACAAGAGATTGATTACAAAGATACCAGGGAAAAGCGGTGGTAGTTTTAATGAGAATGTCAATGGATTATGGGGGAAAGATGTGAGCTGACAGCCCGAGCTGGGAAAGCCAGTGAGGAAGATGCACATCACGTAATGAACCATATTAGCACTCGGGCCGAAGGCAGAGCTCTGCATGCAGGATGTGTCCCTGTGCACGTGCCTGGCTTGCCCAGGAGCACGTGGCAGACACAGCACGCTGATGTTCTCCCTGGCTACACCAAGTTGCCAGCCACACATCTAGCTAATGCACAACAGCACGGTCCTTTCCGAGAGTCATTGACTCTAAACGGGCTGTCTCATACATGAAACACTCCACAAAACCATCTTTGCTAACTGTCTTGTGGGCCTTTTCCTCCATGTATAGAATAGAATCAGAATGAAAGAAGAGCACAAGAAAATACAAAGGAAGGGCTAGCCAAGGTCAAGAAGGGGATTGTGAAGGCTGGTATTCTGGTTCTGGAGGTAGCTGGCTGCAAATGCCCTGAGAAGAGCCTAAGAAGAGAGCAGCAGTATGGCACTCCTGAAGTGTCCTGTCCTGCTCAAGGCTCCCTGCACCAGCAAACACCCAGTTCTGGAAAGAGACTGGGAAGCCCTGTAAAATTTGGGCACCCTTGCAGTTCCCCTGCGTGCTGTTTGGAGAGCACCACATCTCCTCCCAGCCGTGCCGACCCAGCCACCAGCCATGTCCGCCCTCTTCTCAGCCTGGAGCATGCAGTGAGTGCTTAAGCCCTATTCATCAACTAGTAGTTATTGGTTAATTTCCCTGCTCATACTGGTTTTACTGTGTGTATAATTTATCATCTTCAACTTAATTCCTAATGATCCTTACACCTCCTTTCTCTCCCTGCTGCTTCGCATGGGCACTGAAATGAAGCCACCACCAGGAAGAGGAAATGTGGTGTCTATCAGGCTGCAGTTACACCAGGAAAGCACAGGGATGTCTCTACATAACTGAAACTAGAAGGGAAATGTGGGTGGGTGACATGCTATTAATGGCTAGCAATGCCACCCCGTGATAAAAACACTGCCACTGCTGGTGGACACAGCCTGGTGATAAAAACACAGCCCTGCTTCTGGGCTCTTGCAGGTCAAACAGGCTGGGAGATGTTCTGCTCCCAAACCACTTCCTTGGAGAGGCTTAAAAATGCTAGGAGCTGATTGAATTGGCTCGAGGTCTCCACCCCTGCCTCGCCCAGGGAATCTCCCCCAAGCTCTCCAGCTTGGCGCACGGGCAGTGTAAGGGGCCAAGAAAAGCCGTGAAGCGAAGCAAAAGCTTGGGAAGCTCCTGGATGGAGCAGATTTAGCCGTGTTGCGACAGAGGGCAAGTGCTGCAGCCAGTGCTGCGGGTAAGACTCTCATCTGCTGCAGCTTCTGTCCTCCTGCAGGCAGGATGGCGAGGTCCTCATCAGTGGCGACCTGGGGAGGCGGGGTGGGGGGGCTTGCTTATAGCCACCGACCAAATCTGCTGCCCAGCTGACTTGTCCCCCTCCTAGCACTGTGCCCAGCCTGTGCCAGTCCCCGAGGAGGTGGCGTTTTGCCGAGAGCTGGCTGCGGGGGCTCCACAGGCCCCCAGCACCACCTACCGGCGTCCCCGAGCCCCTGCGCGGAGCAGGGGGCTCCGTTTTGGACGCCTGGGTGCCGGCCGTGCTCGCCCCAAATCCGCCGGGCAGGAGCCTGGGAGAAGCAAATGGGACATCTCCAAGCGTCACTGCCGTGGGGACTGCTTCCTCGTATTTCTTCCTCGTTTTTCTTAGCGCCATCCCGCAGCTCCTCACTGCCTCGTTGGACGCGAATCCTTCCCGTCCTTGCTGCTCCCCTGTGAGGAGGAGGAGGAGGAGGCAGGGGAGGCTGAAGGTGCCGTGCACAGCGCAGACACCAGGCCACCTCCGCAGGCCCTGGGCTGCTGCTGGCCTTGGGAGATCCTTGGAAGCCTGGGATAAGGCAGGTTGTCACCTGGCAGGAGCGTGCCCTCTCTTCAGGCAGCCCGAGGCGTGGTTGCCCTTGAAACGTGGCTGCCAGCCTGACCTTGAGCTTTGTTGAAGCAGCACTAAGGTCTTCCTTTGATACCAGATACATCAGGTGGTTCCCGCTATCAAGGCAGATCTCCAGGAAAAGATGCTGTTGATCACAGGGACAGAGAGGTGCCCAGAGGAAGCCTGGCCAGAGGTGGGGATGGACAGAGGCCTAACACCTCAACCCGCTCAGGGGGTGCTGCAGGAACCCCTCCCAGTGGGCACTGGGCTGGGGGGGATAACAGCCCTTCTTCTGCACCACATCCAGTGTTTAAATGTGTGCTCAGAAAGCCAAGTGCCTGGGCTCTAACTGCTCCTGCACCCACCAGAGTTTGGGCCCGGAGCCTTTCATACAAAGCCGTCAGTGGCCTGGGGCAGCAGCGGCCCCTTCACTGGACGCGGGCAGCTGTGCACCGTGGCACATGGGGACGGAGCAGGGCAGTGGGCGAGATGGCGTTTGACTTGGTCAGCAGGTGGCTGGAGGCCTGGCCTCGGCTCCCAGTGCTGTGAGTGCATTTTACGCAATGAATCCCAAGTGGAAAAGGCACACACACTGGAGTGGGCAGAAATTAAGCAGGGAGAACCCGGCCCTCCATATAGCAAGTATTCACTGAAAATCATCACCACCTGCACTGTAGCTGGGGTAGTGGTTAGAAATAAGACTGCAATTATATACAGGGCATGCAGTGCACTAGTTGATAGCTAGCATTTTTGCAGAGCCAAAGTCATTTAGGGACTGCTCTCACAGACCTGCTGGAGGAGCATCTTCATGGGCGGGCAGCAGCCATGTGGCAGCAGGGAGGGAGATCACTTCTCCCAGAACACCGCTGCGGCAGGCAGGAGGATTAATCCAAGTCTATTTTCTGGAATTGATTTAACACTGTGTTCATTTATCTGCAGCTCTTGCTGAAACATTTCATATTTCAGATCTGATTTCACTGTTTCCAAGGCTGAAAGGCTTGCTTCTCCAGGGAGCAGCAGTTCTGCAAGAGAACAACAAGTAGGAGCCCTAGGGAAGCAGCAACAAGGAAGGAATATTTTATCTTTAGTAACTGGTCATTTCCATTTTGGAGGCAGTGAAAGAAGAACCATCTGGTGGGTGCTGAATATTCACTATGTAAACAGTGACTTGGTTATGAATATGTGCATGTGTTATTGTTATTTATTATTTATAGGATTCCCTAGGTGTGCCTGACACTTCACAAGCAGAAATGAAGACAAGGGCTCCTGCACCTTGATGTGCACAATGCAGATGTGACACAGTGCGCAGCAGCAACAGACCGTGGCACAGGAGGGCCAGGCAGCTGGCTGCAGGTGGGGGAGAAAGATGCCGCCCCTGCAAAGGGCAGAGCACAACTTCTGGAGCAGCAACTGCTCCTGCTGACAGCAGATTGCTCAAGATGGCCACCAAATTCATGCCAGTTAATTTGGGTTTGAATCCTCTCCCGCAATTAACTGCATTTATGGGTGTATTTTTGTTTGTTTGCTTGCTTGCTTTTTGTTATTAATTCACTATTTTTTAGGAGCTGTGCTCCTAGGTCTGGGAATGACCCAGCACAAAGGCAGCTTGGCCAGCCACCTCTCGTTGCCGCAGTACTCACCTGGGGATGAGGGGACCGCCAACTAGGCTTGAGCTTTATTGCTCAGGAGCTTCAAATCAGTCAGCTTAAACAAAAGGAGACATTTTATTGTGCATTTTTCCTGCTGTCCTGCTAGACAAAGTATCTCAAAAGCAACAAAAAGATTCATGTGTAGGTCCAGGGTGACACCTTGTTGTCAGGGTATAACGTCTGGTACTGAACAGCGCTGGGATGATGGGGATTCAAGAGCGCCTGACACTTGCAGAGGATGCTCAGAGCTTTGCAGGAAAAAATTCCCACAGTACTGCCCCCTTCTCTTGTCTTTCCTTTTGCCTGCCCCATCCCGCCCCCTTTTTTTGTTTTCACTGCCCAAGCTTTTTTCTACATTTTCTTCCCTTTATTAAAGCATTCAGCCATTTACCTGGTGCTGAGCAGCATTGTGTGCAGGGTTTTATGAGGGGGTCAGTTGCAGGCACCTGCAGGGAAGGATCTTGAGTCTCTTACGGGGCACTCCCTGGTCCATTATGGGGATAAGGCTTGGGGGCACCTGCAGGGCCAGTGGGATGGAGGAGTGGGTGCACCACCACCAGGCTCTATGGCAAGTCAGTGCCTATTCCTTCCCCTGGGGCATCATCCCTGAGCTCATGCCTAAAAGTGTTCTCCCTCATGCAGTGCCTGCTGCACACCTATCATCAATGTTTTCTCTGCCTGCTGGCATACTGAACTTTACTGGACTGCAAAAGTTTGTTTCCCAACGCCACCAGCGAGCAGCAAATAAATCAAACGATGATTTTTGCACTAGCTTTACTTACACATCAGGATGTATCACACATCGTGACAGTACCCTTGTTTCAAAGGGGCCGGGTACCATTGCCTGGGCCAGCTAGAGCAGCCAAGAGCCCAGATTATCATCAATAACACAGTATTACAACCCACCAGAACCTCACTGGCTGCGCATTCTTTCTCCTCTGCTCCCCTGGGAAAGATATTTAGATATTTATATGACTCCAGGAATGAGGGAGATAGTCCAGGAACAGCAGGGAGACGTGTAAGGACTTTCACACGGAATGAGACAATGTCAGTGAATGCTCTGATTTTTTGTGGCAAGAGCTCTGTATTCCTCGCTGAGTGTGAGGTTGTCACCGCTAGCACCAGAGGAATGAGACCATTGTGGCAGCTCCTTGATTGCAGGAGGAGAAACAGTCTCAGGTAGCCAGCACCAACTCATGCAGAGCGTAAAGAAGCAAAGGAGCTAATGTTTTGAAGAATGGCTTGTCCTTGTACCTTCAGCACCAAGACCTGTTTAAATCCTGTGGGTTAGAAGACAACAGCTGACAGATCTCAGAAAGCAGTCATTTTTTTTCCTTGCCTAAATATATCCTTGGTGCTCACACTGCTCAGGCTGCCTGAGCCGTGGAGTTTGTGGCACAAGTGACAAATGAGCTGTGGGTTGCCGTTCAGACATTCAGAAGGTGGGGTTTGCTCAACAGACATAAAACTTCTATTACAGTCTATTCAACAGCACATTCTTCATTTGGAGGCAATTGACCCTTTGTCAATAACCCTTTTACTCTGTCTTCTTAAGTGCTGGGAATCCATTTGCTATAGGGTGTTGTCTCAGGAGAAGGTGGTGATCAAGCACTTTTGAAAGACTGGGGATCCAGATGCATTTTTTCCTCCTTTTCCTTTCTCTTCCTTCACATGGATTATTGACCTGAAAATGTCTCTTTCAAATACAAAGATACAGCAAGCCATGGATATGTCTTTAGGTGACAGATTATTTACTCATTTACTTTAGAAACATCTGGATTAGTTCTCAGTGTATGGCACTATCTGAATCATAAGATGTCTCTGCCTAAATGCCTTGCACAATCAGGCATTACCTCCTAGCTTACTTTTACGCTGAATCATAAGCTGGGAGGTTTGTAGTGAGAAAACAGCAGCTGAATTAACCTGGGGAAAGCTTGGCACACTGAGGCAGGAAGCATGGCTGTATGAAAACCCCTCTCTTTCTCAACGTTGTCCTTGAAGGAAGGAGAAGGGGAGGGCAGGTGAAGATTGGCCAGATGGGAGCTGAAAAAAGAGGTTCAGCAGAAGTGCTCAAGTCGTCATTTCAGATACAGCATGTGCTTGACAGGGTGTTAAAGTCATGACCATCTGTCAGCTGTTTATTTACCGTCTCTTCCCTTGTTAATAAGTGTCCTCCTCACTGAAACCCCAGCACAACTGATGCAGCACAACTGGCAATCTAGATCAAAATGATTAAAACCCGGCTACGGAAACCTATACTGTCAAGCTGCCTGACTTCAGGGCTGGATGCCCCCCCAGCTCCCAGGACAACAGACACAATACACCAGGTCCTTCAGGCTCTTTCAGAGTTTTCCAAAACACAACCCAACAGGGAAGACTGAGGGAATAAGGTAGCTTCTTCTGGAGAAGGCAGAGTAGCCATTTTCATGTAAGCATCACAGAGAGAAAAATAATTGTCTATTTTCTGTATCCACTGGGCATAGGATAAGGACTATGGCCTTAAATTCCTGCAAGGGAGTTTTGAGTTAGGTAGGCAGAAAATCTGAAAGGATAACAATGAACTGGATGGATTGCCTGGGGGTGATGGAGGATCCCCATCACAGACATCTTCAGGACCTGGTGAGACCCTCTTCCACAAAGGACATGTATACCTGGGGCAAGGAGACTGTGGCACTGGGACAGATGGTTGAGTTGGCCTCTGAAGGACATTTCTCACTGTGAGAAGGAGCTTGGTATTAGCTTCTTGATTCAGGAAGTTCAGGTCCATCCTGACACCCTCAGCAGTATTGCCAAGAGCTGAGTGAGGGAAGGACTGAGCCCCCTCTTCCTCTCAGTGTTCAAGTCACCACCTAGGCAGATCCGAAGCTGGTCAGCATAAAAGCATTCAGCTCTGCTGCCAACCATGCTGTATTTGTTTTATTGCTAGATTGAAGACATCAGGCCTCGCCTGCTGCATTTCATGGCCATTCAACTTTACCTAACGAAAGAGGAAACCTCTCCAGACATTGCAGGCATTCAAATTTTGAAAGTTAACTAACTGGAAAAGAAAAAAAAAAGAAAAAAGAAAAAGAAAAAAGAAAAAAAAGCCCACAAGAACTTCAAAAGGTTTATATTTAAATGATAATTTAAAGCAAGCACCATTGGGTTCACCACAGAGAGCATTCATTTCTTCCAAACTATCACAGCAAATAGCAGATATTAACTTGCTCATTTTAGAGAAAAATCACCATCAGGCTGTAACTTGAATGCTAAACTAATGGGGCTGTCTGAAGCAATGCACTTTTTGAGATGGAAGAAATGATACATAATTTGGGATGCAATTTAAAGCGAGACCTTGAAAGACGTTGAGCAGGGTGTATCAGAGCACGGAACTGACTGGAACTGCATTTTATTTTGCTTAAAATGGCTGAGCACGAGGAACCAGGGGACCCAGGGACCGAGCCACCAAGATGTTCATCTGCCAGTCATCGTGACCAAGTGTAGCCTAAGTTATTGACCTGGAAGACGAAAACACCAGCCGGCTGACAACTGCACAGATTATGCCGGTGGCCTCCCACCCCGCTTGCTCAAGGGGCATATTGGGAAAAGGTCCATCCCAGAGAACCCACCTCCAGACACCTGGGCAGCAGGGGAGAGCGGAGTGCTGATACTCAGCTGCATTAAGGCTGGGGTGAGAGAGGGCCTGGCTGCAGTGTGCTGTGCCAGTTTCTGGAAAACATCTGCACAGTAGGTAATAACAACAATACTTCGTTCTTACAGGTGGTCCTCGTGCTCACTTCTCAAGGTTTTCCAGAGACGGGCATGTAGCTTGATCCCTACCCTACTGGAAATACAGGAAAATCCTAACACAGGGCTGGCATGATTTATCTGCAGTTGAAAGCAGGGTGGGGAAGTACTCTTGGGTACTCCTGGGTCTCTCTGGTCAGGTATCTCCTGGGTCTGTCTCCCCAGAGAAGGAATAAGGAGCTAATATTTCTGAGTGTCACACATCCAAGCTCACTCATGACGCTGATTTTACAGCAGAAAAAAAAAAAATCAAATTCCTGCAGCAAATGTTGCTACTTTTTAATGCTTTCTCCAGATTAACTACTGTTCTCATTATTCACTTACTCCTTGTGCTAATCTCATTTACTGATCTCTCTCCTATGCATACATATCCACGTGAATAGACAAATTCATTCCCAGACAACCGCTCCCCCATCCTGCCAACATCTCATCATATCAACACAACAGCACTGAATGAGGATTTTTTTTTACTATATTCTAAAATATGAAGCCAGTATTTTGACAGTGACAAATCATAAGCAGCAATTTGCAGGAGCATTTTAATGAGAATGTGGGGGATAAACTGCTTCACCATTTTTCTGTTCCAGTGGAAAGCAGGTTTTCTCTTTCTTCTCTTCTCTTCTCTTCTCTTCTCTTCTCTTCTCTTCTCTTTCTCTCTCTTCTCTTCTCTTCTCTTCTCTTCTCTTCTCTTCTCTTCTCTTCTCTTCTCTTCTCTTCTCTCCTCTCCTCTCCTCTTCTCTTCTCTTCTCTTCTCTTCACCACCCCTTCCTTCCTTCCTTCCTTCCTTCCTTCCTTCCTTCCTTCCTTCCTTCCTTCCTTCCTTCCTTCCTTCCTTCCTTCCTTCTTCCCCCCGCTCCCTTTGGCTGCAGCTTACTATGCTCCCTATACAGGCTTTCATGAGATGCCGTCCCTTCAGTCTAAGAGCTTTTCATTACATGAAAAGATTTCCGTGGTGTTTTTATTATTATTATTATTATTTATTTTGATGTAAGCTGTTAAAATATGGAGAAAACACTGCTTAATAATTGAAAGATAAAATCCTGGCAGGGTCACGTATCTTTATTGCAAGGCTCACTCTACTTTAAATTGATGAGTTGAGGGAATATTGGAGGATTTTTATTCTCAGTAGTCATGACAGGAGAATGAGGGAGGTGGGAGTGAGAGCTAGATCGGTTTGGAGCAGCTTTACCTCCAGTTCTGCCGAAGGTGTCTCTTAGTTGTTCGTCACTGCAGATCCAGTGCCTACGGGCTTGGTTTGCACTTGCTTTTCTTATTGCCACTGTTTTTCTCAGAAATGTTGAATCATGAAAGTTATCTGGTGGAAAAAATATTTCTGATAAAGGACCCTTGAACATGGTTGCTGTCACTGACCTGGTGCTGTTCCACATGCAAGAGACAAACACAGTCCCCTCTCCTCCAGGTCTCTCTCCTTAGACAATGCAACATGAAACACATTTTAATTTTGCTCTCTATATTCAGGCAAAGGGGGAGTCTCTCCTGGAGAAGCAGACTGTTACTGGTTGTGCTGAGAGGTTGGCCAGTAAGCCTCGGACCTACGATTAGTCTAAAGCCACCTTTTTCTGACTTTTGACCAGCGCAGAGTGTGCCCGTCTCCAGAAATGTTGTCTGCAGCCCCGCTGCCCTCTTCGCTCCCCTTCCCCTGCCACGGGTGGCTCTTCTGAGCAGGGGGACAGGGATGCTTTCCCCCGGAGCTGTGAGGGTGCAGCACGTAGGTGTGCGGGAGAGCGAGGGGCTGCGCACAGCGCCCGTGGAGACGGCACCGGGGCTGCGTGGGTGGGCACAGGGGGCCGAGGGCATGCGGCTGCCAGAGGGAGATACGTGTCTGCACTGCTGCCACCAGCACGCCGTGCTGGCCGGCCACCCAAAGCCCTTGCCTGGCAGCCACCCGCTCTGTGCGGGGGGGGCCCGCAAACCCAGGCAGGCCTCGGACCCGCGGGGACACCCCCCCGCCCCCCGAATTTCCCCTTGCCTCAGGTGCTGGCTCCAGCCGGGGCGTCCGGGGGGGCACCGGGGGAGGGAGCCCGGAGCCGGTGGGGCTGGACGGGGGGCGGCGGGGATACGGGGGGGACACGGAGGGGGGACAAGGGGCAGGGGCGGCTGCCGCGGGGGGCTCGGCGTGGCCGGGGGCGGTGGCGGCGGCTCCGCGGGTGCCAGACAGCCTCGCCGGGGACAAGGGGACCGCAAGGTGGCGGCGTGCGGCGGGTGCCAGACCCCCCCCGGGCCGCCGGGGCTCTGCAGACCCCTGGGGCTGCCGGCGGGGGGGTGCCGGGGGTGCCGGGCTGGCTCCGCGCTGCCCCCGGTCCCCCGGCCTTTCCTGGCTCCGCGGGGTGCCGGCTGAGCCCCGGGGGACCGGGGGAGCGATGGGGGAGCCCCGGGGAGCCCGGGCGGCCGCCGGAGATGCTCCGTGCCCGGCCGGAGCCGCGGCTGCGGCTGCGGGGCCGCCCCGGCTCGGTAGCCCGGCGCCGCAGGTTGCATCCGGGCGGCACTTGCCCAGCTGTTCGGTGCGTTTTCTAATTTCGTGCAGAGCAAGGCAGCGGTCAGAGAGGTAATCTGTAGATCCGTGGCTTTAAAGGATAAATTAGAGCATCGGATTTGATCCGTATTGCAGTGGATTAGAGCAACCTCTCCCCCCTCCCCTTCTCCTCCCCCCACCCCCCCCCCCCCCCCCCCTCCCGGCTCACTCCCCCCTCCTCCAGCACCACCTTTTTTCCTCTCATGCAATACCAAAACTGACCCTGCCTGGCAGAGGGACTCTGCTCGGCGAGCAGGCACACAGAGCCGCCGCTCTGCCCCTCCAGCCCCCGCAACCCGCCGGGGCCGGGGAGCGGCCGCTGCCCGGGGGCTGCCCGGGGGTGCCCGAGGGCTGCCCGCTTGTCCCGGGGCCGCCGGGGCCGCGGGGAGGCGGCGAGGCAGAGCTGTCCCCCCCGGGGCATTTCCCGGAGCCGAGCGGGGCCGGGGAGCCGGCTGGAAATGGAAGGATGAAGTGTGCAGCCGGAGCGGTGATGTTCGTCCTCTCCTTGCTCTCCCCTGCAGGAACGTAATCCGCAATGCTAGTTCTCAGGTTGCTCAATGTTGTTGCTCCAGCCTACTTCTTGTGCATCTCCCTAGTGACCTTCGTCCTCCAGATCTTTCTCTTCATCCCCAGCATGTTCAGAGACCCTTCCACCACCCCACTTTTCTCTCCTGCTCTGCTGCATGGGGCCCTCTTCCTCTTCCTCTCAGCTAATGCCCTGGGCAACTACGTCCTCGTGATCCAGAGCTCCCCTGAGGACTCGGGCAAGGGCTTAAACTTGGGCGAAGGAGCCGAAGTGGTGGCGGACTGGCTGGATGGAAGCAGGTCCCCTGGCTCAGCCCTGCCCAGCACTCACTTCTGTAGACTGTGTGCCAGAATCACCCAGAGGCATGACCACCACTGTTTCTTCACAGGGAACTGCATCGGGAGCAGGAACATGCGGAACTTCATCATGTTCTGCCTCTACACCTCCCTGGCTTGCCTCGACTCCCTGGTGGCAGGCATGGCTTACATTTCTGCGGCACTCTCCATGTCCTTCGCAAGCCCGCTGGCCTTCCTCACCCTCCTGCCTCACTCCATCAGCCAGTTCTTCTCAGGTAAGGAGCCCTCCCTCGGAGATGGGAGCAGGGCCCTGGGGCGGGGGACGTGCTCTTTCCCTGGTGTCTGCGTGTGGGGCTGGTAGAGGGGGGAATGGGCACATGGGAGAACTGCCTGTGTTCAACAAACCCCTCTTTGGTGGCAAGGGACAGTCTGCACAGGACTGTGCTTTGAAATTGAGGCTGGGACCCACTCCAGGGTACAGCTGCAGCCCTGTTTGTAATGTGTTAGACACTGGAAAACACCCCATAACCAGCTGGCCGGTGATGGAATAGGGCTGTCTGTTGTCCAGGGAGTGTTGCATTGAGACAGAGGAGGGAGATTTCACTCACTGCACATACTATAGGCGAGGGGAACCTTCTGCCTGTCCTACGGGCAGGGGTGGCAGGTCTGTGGGTTTTCATAACCTGCAAGTCTGCAGATTCCCCATATCCCAGCAGAGATATTCCCATCCAGGTCCACAACCCCACTCCATTCACCATCACCCATCTCCTGTCTCCCTTCAGCACAAACTTACTGAGACCTTGCCGTCCTTCCAGCACGGAGAATTTGGGTTCAGGCAACAAAGACCAAGTGGGGAGTTTATAAACGTGATGTGATCAGCCATCTCTTTCTTGACCTTAGACTGGGACACAGCTCCACAGAGAACCAGGAGAAATTCTCTGTGCCTGTTCTCTGGAAGAGCTCCGCAGCCAAAGCAAAACTCTCTTTCTTCCTTTCACCATCCCTCACCCTCCTGCTTCTCCTGATTTCCCCTCTCTTCCTGTCCTCCTGTGAATTTCCCCAAACCTTCCCCTTCCTCCTCCTGATTTTGCTCCCATAACTCTTCCCCTGCTCTCCCAGCCTCATCTCTCCACCTTTCAACATGCCTCCAAACTCTACAACCTCCTCCTTTTCTCTGTCCAAACCTAAGAACCAGATAAAACCTGAGCTGGGAGAAGTGACTCTGCAGACAGCCTAGACTGTTATTCTGCCCTGAAAGTGACAGCAGAAAAATGTCATTTTCCCCCACATGCAGCTCATGCCTAGCACACTCAGATCGGCTTTCGCTAGCCTAAAATAGGTACTCCATATATTTTAGCTTTGCAGATTCAGCCGAGCTCAGTAAGAAGGGCCCAGAGTCTGTTTTGGCTCGTGCACCACCACCAGAAGTGTTGATTATGAATCTGAGTGTGGGATCTCCATTGCTGGTGGTACAAGAGCCAGAGAAGCCCCAGCTTGCTTTCGGATTCCAGGCTGGGTTTGCAGGGTTGCCGTCTGAAAACAAACAAATATCTCTCTACTTGGCAAATGAGCAGATTTGTCATGGTAATCACCAAGAGACAATAAACATGAAATCCTGCCATGACATTTTTATGGAGTCATTTTTCCAAATAGAAGAATTTTTGTGAATAATGTTATCTTTGGTAACATTAAAAACACTGGGCATGATTTTCCCCAGTGCCTAAGCTCTGCTCGGCACATCAGCCTGGAAGGGGGAGCAGGGATGTGGGAGGAGATTATCAATGAATTAGTCCTCTCTGATTCTCTGGGCTCATCAGCACCGAGCTGGGTCCTGGCGTGTGTCTGAAGAGCCACTGAAGTGCCCCAGCTCTGGTGTCAGCAATTGCAGTGCCAACAACAGCACGTTGGCAGTGTTTGAGTGGGACACGACAGGGCAGGGAGCTTGGATGCCCTCAAGAGGCACCAGCACCCAGCTCCCACCCAATTTCTACTTCAGCCAGGGTGACAGCACGCAGCAATATGCAGGCAAGTGGTGTCTTGGCTGCTGGGGAGGAAGGGCCCTCTGGGCTCCCCCCAGCACATTCAACGTCCAGTTCAGGAAAGAGAAACAGCCTGGGAGGATTGTCCACGTAGTCTTTCTCTTATGCAGCTAACATAACTTGTGGGTTGTGGTAGGATCCAAAGAGAGCATTGCTTTAATAGAGAAAAAACTTTACCTTTCCTCTTCTCCAGCGTGCCCTTGACACTGGGGGAGGAGTGAAAGAGGACAAAAGGTGAGTCTGCTGGTCTTATGTCAACTGAGTGATTCCTGCTTCCATGCTGGGAAAATTTTCAGTTGGCTTGTTCTGCCCAGACTGTGCTCAGGCATGAAATTCAGAGTCTGACCCAGAGTCTATAATTTCAGTTTGTGATTCAGCTTTTCTGGCAAAGATAATGTATGGCAATAAGCTCGAGATCACTTCGGGTCAGTTAGAGCAAAAGTGAATCCAAGACTAAAATGGACCCTGCTGAGGAGGGACAAATGGAGAGTACTTTTGTAAATACAGGTCAGATTGGATCCACAAAGAAATGATAGAAAATGCTTTCTGTGGGTAACCTGAAAATCAGGTTAAAAAATCCACATATCTGGAAAATATGGCTGAGAGATGGTTAATATTTGCAAGGGGAAAACAAGGGTAATTACTTACTAGATGTTGAATTTCAGCAGCTCATAGAAATAAAGCTTACGGCTGTCTTCCAAAGGCTCTAAAGAAAATAGCTGTCTCTCTCTACATCCCATCTGAATGTCAGCTGCAGAAGGGAACACATGCCTGTCACGCTCAGGTCCATCAAAAGAAGGGCAGAGAAACCCAAATTTGGCTCTGGACTTCCCATCTGATGCCCTAAGTTATTCCAACAGAATTGGTCTGAGGATTTGTCATCATCCTAGGGGGGTTGTTCTCCCCGTGCTGTATTGCACACGAAGCCCACTGAGCTGAATGGGATCTAATGAGAAGGGAAAGATGACTCTGCATTTAGAATGAAAATTGAATGACTCCGGTGCCTTTTTCAAGTGAGAACAATCTCTGACAGCTCGAGGCCCTAGCCAGTGTCCTTACGAATCATCCTCAGAGGGGCCTGCTGGCTGAGCCCAAAGCTTGACTGCCCATCATGGGTCAGCCCCAGCCGCTCGCTGCCCACACTGCCAGCTGGAGAGGCTGGGATTCACGGAACACAAAGCCAGGTGACACCGCCTACCATGGCCTTCTGTATAAGAGAAGCAAGAGGTGCCTATCCAGCCCCCCGTTATTGAATTTAAAACCTGAAGCAGCCGTGCACACCTACTCTGGCATGCAGTCCCTGCTCCGGCAGCACGTCTCTCCTGGGAACTTAGGGGGACTCACTCTGGCGTGGGGCGACCAGAGCTCACACCAGCCCTGTGCTCCTCCGGAGGGAAGGGAGCACGCAGCAGCTTTTTCATTTTTAACCTCACAGAAACTAGAGAGATAATACCGGCTATTTGTACACGTATTGACACATATTTCATTTTCTTTGTGTGCCTGTGTGCAAATACGGGTGTTTAATAATATATCAATATACACAAAATATCTGTGTACTCAGTCATATGCACACAGAGAGAATATTATTTCAATGGGTTTAGATCTGCCTACACACCAAAAGGTCACTCGGTGATAACTGCTATTATACTTATTCTCCAGAAGGAGCTCTAAAATCATTGCCGAGGAAAGGGCCCACAGAATATTTTTATATAAATACATTCAGCATAAACATACACAACAAAAACTGTTGAATTAAGAGTTTTAGATCTACAAAATATTTGGAGCATTCTGGCAGCAGCTTTAAAAGAGGAATTTGGATTGCATTTTGAAGTTTTCTGTTTCAGTTTCTTGTGTTCATATGCAAACTGCATTTGCACGATGGTAGGAAAGTCATTACTGATTTTTTTTTATCATCTTATGTATTATGTATATATATCTTATATATAGAATAGGTAGGTAGATAGATAGATTATACGTAGGTATAGTGATGAACTCCAAGTCATTCTGTCTAGTATTAACACACACAGTAAGGCTTCTGGAAGCATCTACATGCTGTCAGACCCACATCTCCTTTCAAAAGGAATCTAGGCTGTCCAGATTCCCTCTGATCAGCAGGCAGACCCCTAAATAATTTAAACATTCTTCAAAACAGAGCTGAATTCTTATAAATACATTCACTTCTGGCTGAGTTTGCCCCTGCAATCCAGATCCTCACGTTAAGAGCAAAGGGAGAAGTCTACAGAGACCGTCACCATGTTAGCACCTCCCCAGTGGGGTTCATTGAATAATGGCACTACAAAGAAAACAATTTTGTGCAGTTAGAGTAACCACCCTGCATTTTTCCTAACTTGCCACTGGTACGGCTGCTAAACAGGGCCAGCCAGCTTGTCGGGGCTGTATGTGACGCTGACACGTGAGGGGTGCCTAAAACCTTTCTTTGACTCTCTCCCTGCCTCTTGGTCTGCAGGAGCTCTCCTCAGCTCTGAGATGTTTGTCATCCTCATGCTCTACCTCTGGCTCGGGATCGGACTGGCCTGCGCCGGCTTCTGCTGCCACCAGATGCTGCTGATCTTACGCGGGCAGACACGGTACCAGGTGCGGAAAGGGATGGTGGTGAGAGCCCGGCCCTGGAGGGAGAACCTGCGGGAGGTCTTTGGCAAGAGGTGGCTGCTAGGACTTCTCATCCCTGTGCTGAATGTGGGAAGCGACTACCGTAGGCAGAAAGGGAAATAACCCTGCACGCGCGCACCCCATGCAGGCAACACCTCCCCTGCTCTCCCCCTGCCTGTGGGATTGCCGAGGAGCTGGGCCACTCCATCCCTCGGCGCCGTGGCCTTCGTGGGAGGAAGGGGCTGGCAATCAGGCAGAATCAGCTCAGCGTAGTAACACGGAGATCACAAACCACGTAGATGAAGAGATACCGCAGCTTAGTAGCCCCATCACTGCACCTGTGAACACGGCAACAGGCTTTGAACGAGCAGAGAAACCGGCCAGGCCCCCCCGCGGCACCCCAGCCCCCTCAGCCGCCCCGCGTGCTCCCCGACAGGCCGCGCAGGAGCTTTCAGAGGGCCTGGGCTGCTGTGGTAGCTGCACAAACAGCCTCTGCTCCTCAGGACGGGCTTGCAGGGTGCCTTTGGCTCTGCCAAACTTGAGGTAACTTCCCAGCACTGAGAAGCCTTTACTGACAGAGCTGCGGTGCAATTGAGCCACCGTAGGAGTGGGCGACGCACCTGGCTATGGTGGCATGCAAACCTTCTCTCCACAGGCTAGGAAAGCAGGAGGAAAACAGAGAGAAATCTAGCATTTCTCCACTTCTGCCTCGACCTGCTCCCTGCGCAGCCTGCGCCAGGACTGCAGCTCTGCTGCCTACTGTCAGCAGTCCTGTGCCTGGGGACACCGCCCAGGCCAGGCTGCCCTCCTGGCAGGGAGTAGCAAGCAGATAAATCAGCCTCCAGCAGCGAGGTGAGGGAGAGGAAACCAAGGTGAATAGAAAGGCGATGTCTGAGAAGCCGTATCATCAGGCTCTGTGTGTGAGGGAGAGAGAGAACCACATACCTGGTGAGGTGCCGAGGTGCCAGGAGCCCTCCAGGTGCGCCTGAGCCCCCTGAACCATTAGTGCTGTGAGGAGCTCAACATCGCAGAGGACAAGGAGGTTTTCCAGCTGATCAGCACACTTCACCTTGCACTAAAACCAAAAAAAATAAAAAATAAAAAAAAATTACCTCAGACATCCCTGCCACACCGTATTTACTAGCTCTCCAGGGCAATTCTCTCTCGCATTGCTGCAGAGGGGTAAATTCATCCGTGTTATAACTCCATTAAGGAGGTTAATGGAATTACTACAGGGATTAATCAGCCTAATGTGTCAGTTGTTTTCCAGCTACAGCAACAGCCCCTGAGATCAGTGCTGAGATCCTATGCTAATAGGTGCCTTAAGAAAGGATGCCATGACTTCTTGACCAGGATCGTAGTGCTGGACTGACTGCCCAGCATCTGCAACAAGAAGCCACTGTTTTGGCAAAACTCATCGGTTTATGTGGGCTGGGTAGGAATCCATTGCTTCTCTTTAATAAGCTGGGGAGTATGCTGATAAGCCGTGAAAAATGTGTTTTCCTTCCTCCAAAATGCTCTTAGTGCATCCCAGATAGAGGAGCGCACCTGCTTGTGTTCTTGCCTTTCTCACGAGCCACAGCAGAGGCACGCAGTCCTATAGGCTTTGTAACCGTCCTTCACCACTTCGCACTCGCATACACGTCCGGATCAATAACAAACAAAGTCTGTTGTGATGAGCAGAATAACCATGAAAATATACTGAAAAAAACAAACCCTAGCTGAATAATTAAAACTCATAGTATATAAGCCCTTCCGCACTGTGTGTTCGCATGAATGCACCGTTGTTTCCATGTGTAATATGCTGTATTTTCACTAACAGTGAACAATAAAAAGTGTTTTGACTTTTTATGTTAGCTGTATCATGCTTTTTAACAGTTCATTAGATGTCTTTGTACATGGCAGTAGCTACGTTTGTCACCACATACACAAACGCTTTGAAGGAAAAAAGTCAGGATTTTCTTATTGGTTTGCCAATAATACATCATATGATTTTAGACAAGTCCTTTCATCCTTTCTACTTTAATGTAATGACCCAATCTAAAAATGCATCTAATGAGCAACTTGGACAAGCATTCTAATTGCTATTTATAAATTACACTACAAACCTCAATGGAAAGCTACAGGAAAATTAAGGTATTATTGTTGCCCACAAACAGCATCTCAAAGTAAATTATTTCTTATTGGTAAGGTGGCACCAAGGTGAGCAGACAGTCACCTTGTTGCTGGAAGCTGAGCCAGCATTTGGTGCCATGGACATCTCGCCTTGGACAGCCTCCAGGATTATTCTCGTTCCCCAGACCGATTGATGCAACTTCTTTTTCAGATATTTCTAAAGGCAACAGGCTCCCAAGATTTCAGCCAGCAGCTTCCTCACATCAGCAGAAATTGTTTTGACATCCTTGCCCTCTGCTGTTGGCACTTGATTGATGCTGCCGTTTGGGCAGCTTGTGACACTTGGAGCTGCTGCCTCCGGGGGTGAGCTATTTGGGGGCTGCACGCTGGGAGGACATGGCCAGCTCACGTTTTTGGTGGGACAGCTGCAAGGACAGCCCCCATGTAGGCAACAGTGTTAGCTGTCCATGAAGCCTGCTGCCTCTTCACACCAGTGCTGGGTTAGAGCTGTCTGCCCTCACTGCAAAGTCTCGCTCCTTGCTGAAGCCCAGAGGGATCCCAATTTGAGCAGCCACAGCACGGTTCTCCAAAATTATTCTTCACTCAATTATGCTTCCCCAGGAATATTCAGACACCTGTGCTCCTGACTGCAAATCACTGTGTCGCCATTTCATGCAGCTGAACACTTCCTCTGCAGCAAGCAGCTGGATTTCAGCAGCAGCGGTGGGACTTGCCGATGTATGCAACCTTTACAGTTATGATCCTTTGGGATGAAAAGAGCTATAAAAATGTAACATTATGGTGACCCTGCATATTGGTTTATTTCTCCGTTCATTCCCAGCTGTGTGCACTGCCCTGTTTGGGGCAGAGCAGTAGTTCTGCAGGAACAGCTGAAAGAAAGCAGCTCTTTATCTATCCAGCTGCCCTGACATCCCTTCGCACTCATACCTGTGCATTCTCTTGTAGAAATCCTTGGGAAGAAAATGTAACAGCTCAACAGCTCCGAACAGAACCTTTGCTCTTAGCTATGAATTAGTAAATGAAGGCTTAGCTTGATGGCAACATCACAAATTCTTGGCTAAATATGCTTGATGGCTCTAAAGTTTTGAAAGGGTAAAAAATAAGTTTCCCATTTTCTGTGCTTAGAGACCCATTACTTATCATTTGCATTTTATTAAATAGCAGCTGCAATAGCAAAAATATTTCAGAACACGATTTCTTGTGACAATGTCCAAATACTTCTAACATTTTTTAAAATAAAACATTTTGTGCTTTTCTGGGCTTTGGAAAATCAGATGAACATCAGTTCTTCTCTGATAATGCTCATTGTTGAAGGAAAAGCTCCTGTTGCCTAAGTCCTTGCCACAGAAACTTATGCTGAAAGGCTTGTCTATTTTAAGTGTGGCTGTCTGAAAAAAGAAGTGCCACCTCCAAGGCCTCAGAATCCTTTGCAATGACAATGTAAAGCAAACTGAGGAATGAAAATGTGAAGTAAACCAGTAGAAGGCTGTTCTTACGTATAGTGAGAATCTGATATAAAATAAGAAGTAGGCAGTGCTCCTTTTCATACTACAGTATTGGGCAGTCCTCAAGGCCTGCATGCAAAAAGGCTTCATTGGATATATTCAGAGAGTACAGAGTTAAAATATGAAGAGTCCCAAGTAATAAGGCACAGTGAAGATATGAGAAAAGGTGGTGTGAAACAGCATTTATCATCTTTAAGAAATAGCTAACTCAAGGGAGATGATCACAGTCTAAAAATACTTGCAAGGAGACAGAATAAATGAATGAAGAGACTCATTAGCTGTAAGAAGATAGCTGGAGGAGGACGGACAGTCCTGGAGTGAGGGAAAGAAAAGCCAAGGTCAGAGATTAGGGCAGCTATCTTTGTAACAGTCAGTGGAGAGCAATCAGAGAAAGTGGCCCCAGTGAGAGCAGAAGTGATTTTATTTTGGTAGGGAAGATGCACTGACGTCCAGGAGGTGGTAGTAGGTACGGCAACACAATTCAAGTTATCTTCATTGATTGTTGACTGAAAGGACGCAGAGAAAGCCCAGCCTGAGAAATCTCATTTTTAATCACTTTTATGAAACGAACAAACAAACAAAAAACAACAACAACAACAAAACAAAACTCAAAGCCCTAGCAGAGCTGAAAGAGCTTTTCTCAGTTGAATGACAAATGATGCTACAAGCATGTGCCCAATGGGTAGAAGTCATAAGTAGCAAGGGAAGAATCTATATACTAGCAGTTTTCTTCAAGTTAGAGACTGGTTGGAGTAGAGCAATGACCTATTTGTTCAATATAAATAAAGGGAGAAGAAAACATAAAGCATATATGGAATCTCTGTGCCATTCTAGATATTTAAATTGATTGGATCACAATGTCAAGCAACATACTCACAAACAGCAAGATGTTCTCTAACCTCTGTCTGTCCAAGTGTGGGTTCTCTGCTTTTCCAGTTCTTTTCCAGAGGGCCAGGGGAATAAAGAGCCCTTGAAGCTTACACCAAAAGTCAGCAAATATGGACCAGTGAGTGCTTCTGACCTCTTATGGAATTGTCCAGCCAGCTTCCTCATCTTCACTACACAATGCAGGGGTTGGATTTGGGTGCTGTAGGGGTTTAACCCAGCACCATGCAGCCATTCGCTCACCCCACAATGAGATAGGGGAGAGAATCAGGGGAGAAAAAAAAAAGGGTAAAAAGTCAAGGGAAAACAATGATAAAAGAATATCCAAAGCAAGTGATTCACAATGCAATTGCTCACCACATGCTGACTGATGCCCAGCCAAACCCCAATCAGCAACACACACAACAATCCCACTGCCAACCTGCCCCCCACACCGTCATTGTTCAGCCTGACTCCTTATGGTGTAGGACATCCCTGTGGCCAGTCTGAGTCTCCTGTCCTGTTTGTGTCCCCTCCACTTCCTCGTGCACCCCCAGCCTCCCCGCTGGCAGGGTGGTATGAAAAGCCAAAAAGCCCTTGGCTCTGTGTGAGCACTGCTCTGCAAGAACTAAAACATTGGCGTGTTATCAGCATTATTCTCATCCTATATCCAAAACACAGCACCATGCCAGCTACTAGGAAGAAAATTAACTCAAGCCTAGCCAAAACCAGGACAGGTGCCCTTTGGGATCTAACTGGCAAGCAACACTGGCACTTGTGCAGGCTGGTCCTGTGTCCTTTAAGACTTTTGGAGTCAGCATCTTGTAGTCTCCCCACACATTTATAAATAAAAAATACAAGCTCTCAAGTACCAGTGTCAAGCACTTTGCACAGGGCCTCATTTAACATGTTGGCAGGCACCTTAATAGTAGTTCCAGAACCGATATAAATTAAAACCACAAGGAGCACACTGCATCAGTTTACTTTAAAAGTGGCAAAGGGGTGGATGGCAGTAGTCAGCTCTGCATGTACAAGAAAAGACTCACCTTCTGATCAACAAGGATGGGAAAGTTTCATTTGTCTGCTACTGATTTTCTTGACACTGCTGTTAATCTATCTTGATCTTGAATAATTATCAACCTGAATTTCCCATGATTGGTGTATATTCACAGGCTATTGGGAATGCATAGCCTCTGATATATTTTTCAGCTGTTTTGCTCAGTCTCTCTCTGCCACCAGTCATTCACAGATTCAGGTTATTATCATGCCTGACTGAAAGGTTTCCATTAGATATCAGGTCAGTCTTTCAGCTGCTTATGTTAGATAAGTGGTGAAGACTTGAACCTACCTATTATCAGATTGCTGAAAATGCAATCGATTGATTTGCCATCATGGTACCATTAAAAATCTTATATCTGTAATGGGGTTAACACAGTGGACCCCAAATGAGCGTCCTGTGGGTTAATCAAATGCTGAATGCAGCCCTGTGATGGAGGCTGTTATCAAGGAATGATGTTATTTGTCATCCAGAACTGCTGGAGACCACAGAGGAGCCTTAGGATCAGTGACAGAAAAACAAGGGACAAATCCAGCATCATCAGCCAGGACTCCTAATGGTTTATGATTGCTGTGTGGAAACTGTTGGCCAGTACAACATGATCAGTCTTCGTAGGTCTAAACATGATCTGCCAAACTCAAACAGGTCCAGAAAGTCCGGATGCTAAGAAAGGTGCTTTGAGAAAAACTTCAAAAGAGCCCTACATAAAGGAGAAATATTTTACTAGCTAAAGACAACTGAGCACTCAATGCTAAGATCAATGTTTTGAGCAATGGAAGTTCCTTCAAGACATGTAAAAACTGTCCCGTCCCACTGACTTTTTGTCAGCTTTTTATTAATCTTCACATAGAGTTTGATATTCAGGGCTGTCACTAGATGTTCCCTAGGCATGAGGGAATAAAGGGGACTGATTGCAGAATGCAAAGATGGTAACAAAGTTCAAAGCTACCAGCCATATAGTTCATGGAGATCTAATATCTCTTGTAAAACCTCTGGAAACAAAGCTCCATTAACTTCTGGATAAAAACAACAAAAAAGCTCCTACATTTCTAATGCCAGAAGGAGAGGTGAAATTTCAAATCAAATATAAAATCCAGTTCCTAGTTCCCAGAACTGGAGCATATTCCAGGTGCATGAATTCAGCCTAACACCACCTCAGAGCACCCCACTGCTTCAGGTAAGTCACACAATCTGTAGAGGTTTCAGAAATTTGTCAGTGCAAACAATGCAGCTGGCAGGCACAGTCAGCCTGGTCAAGCCAATGTCCTGCAGCAAGAGATGCCATCAGCTCAGAAGTTTCACTCTCTGGGCTGTCAACTGCACGCTGAAAGCCTTTTAGCTCAGGCAAGGATCTTCCATGTATCACAGAAGCTTTCTATCAGATCCAGGTTTGGCACAGAACTTCTGTAGTCAGTTCGGAGGCAAACAGCTCTACCCTCGACAATCTCTCTTCGGCTCTGTGTACTGACTACTCGTTTTGAACTAATTTGGTGAAAACTGGTCCAGCATTTCAGAAAACATATGAAGATGATCTTAAAACAAACAAACAAAAAATACAATAAACCATTTCCATGGTGCTCCGATGCAATAAAGACATGGAATATTATATGCAGCTCTGCCTTCACTAGTCAAACCAGATGGTGTTCACAGAAAAGCCATAAATGATTAAGAAGCTGAGAAACGGATTTGCAAGAGGAAAAAATGGGTTATATTTGCCTAGCTTTGGGTAACTATGGCCAAAGTGGATGTGAGGAAAATGTGGCAACCATCCGTACATACTGGAGGGTTGGAGAAATAGTTCTTGTGGGATAAACAGACACTACCTAGAAATAGAGTTCAACTTAGTGAAAGGAAATGACTTTAACATTTCAGGAAATATTTCCAAACAGCAGTTCTTCCACTGTTAACCTTTAGAAACAGCTTATGTTGGAGAAGATGGACTCTGTGTCTAGGGAGCTACAGAACTGAACAGGGTTAAAAAAAAGGCACAATGAAAAGAGAACAACCTGCTGTTGCTGAAAAACAGTAATGAAAAAAGAACAAGAGAAACTCCCACTTTTTACCCAGACAGTAGCTCAAGCTTAAGTCAAGAGGGGCTAGGTACTGATCATAGTCACCTGGGATTCATTTATATTATTATGACCCTTGTCTGTTCTGCGTAGCACTTCTTGCCATCTTAGCTGGGTTCAAAATATTTATTAGTACCAGAATGCTTTACTCAATTGAAGTAACATGAAATACAAATAGTTGTGCAAATAATTATATATAGGTAGGATATGTTGAAAGAAGCACAAAACAGGGTTTTGGTCTTTTCGTAAACATGGAATTAGAGCACGTGATTCCCATATGGCTTCTGTTTGTAAAAGCTACAACAATTGGCAGATAGCAGTGAACTTCACAATTTTATAACCCTAAAGTTGTTATCTGTACAGTGATGATCTTTCTCAGCATTTCATTAGGACTAAAAGAAACCAAACTGCTCGTTTTTAACCTCTCATACTTTACTTTGTTTTGTGCTTCTTTCAACACATCCCAGAACACAAAAGGGTCATAATCATATAAATGAATCCCAGGTGAAAAAACTGAAGAAAACAAACCTATATTTCTATTTCAGTTTTGAAATTTTGCAATGAAGCGTTAGGTAAGCTAACTTGCCATAACACAGCTTTCAGATGATGAGAAACATTGCCAATGAAGAACCTCTGCAAATATCAGAATCCTTAAATACAGCAGCTACATAGATACAAGCAAAGTGAGATGCTGTAATAAATTTAAGATCACTGTTGAATTCTGACATTAATTTAGGATATTCTTTCTTCTTCTTTACTCTTGCTCCATCTCCTCCTCTAATACAGGGGAATATTTTTCATAAAGCAAGTCACCTGAAAAAGATTTATGTGGAAGAACCGGGAGACCATCACAGTGTCTGGGAAATAATCAAAGAGGTGAAAGTAGATAATTCATTATCTGAGCTATTATTATTTGTGAAACTGCTAGAATGACCTTTTATGCTTATTTGATAAAATTTACTCACTGAAACCTCACTGGAAATGTAGCCAATACATAATTTAAATTTACAACAACAACAACTAAATAAAATTAAGGTTTATGCTGAAGTCAAAGCATTAAGAGGCTCCACACATTTTCACTCCCCATAGGAAGTCCCTCAGGCACCAGAAGCACTGCTCTGGTGGTCAGAAATCTCCAGTGCTACATCAGAAAAAGCAATCCTTTTGCAGTTAACTTCCCAAATGTTAGGTCTTCTAACAAATGTGAATTTTGGAAGAAACGCTCCATCACTTGGGTAACGTAGTTACAGAAATAGCAAGACTGTGTCCCTAAAGTTCCCCCAAGGCATACAAAACTTCCCCTCATTAATGCATTACTACAAATTACAACACCATCTGAGAGAATTATAAATATTTAAGCTGTCTCAAAAGTCAAATCCTTATAAAAATAAATCCTATGCCCTGATCTTTTTTACCTTGGACTTTGATAAATCCCAACGCCTCTCCAACAAAATTGTACAAACTATATAAATAGGCATAAAGAAGCAGGAAAGAAGGTCAATAGATGAAAAGACAATGAAAATACTCTGTCCTGCCAGTTTCAGAGCACCTCAGTCCAGGAAAAAAGATTTAAGCATATGTTTAGCTTCAAACATAGACATAGTCCTGTAACTACAGCTGAACTACTCACATCCTTCATTTCAGTCCCTTGTTTCTAAGTTCTGTTGGTTAGGCTGCAGCACTCAATGTCTTCCAGGACTGAGTTTCAACATATTTTTCTGATTTCAAATATCGTAACTTTTTAGATAAGAAAATGTAACATCTGATAAGCCTCCAGGCTTTTGACCCCAGTTTCACATGTTGCATTGCTACAGTTTATTGAACACGTTTACATGCTGTGGAGGAAAATGACATGCGTGGGCACAAATTAATACACGTGTGGGCAAGAGATGTCTGCTTACACCACAGAAGTTTTTTTTTTTTTTTTTTTTTCTGTTTCTGCAACATAGCAAGCTAGCTCTCTCACCATCCCCCTAGGCTTGTCAACCTGGAGATATTTACAAAAATTTTCCTGGGTAGACACAGAATTAGAGAGTTCAGTGCCCTGTATTCCTTCCATTCAGTTTCCCAAACCAAAAAGAGCAAGTCTCTATATTCACTTGTTGGAATTAGGGGGAATTAACCCAGAAACCATATAGTTTAATTAAAATTAAAATGAAACAAAATGTAAGTTAGTATAACCATGTAGATGTTGATCCTTTAGAAAATTCAGCACCAGAACCATGGCTGTCCACAGCCATGACTTGCAATAAATACAAATATTGCAGTTCTTATATGAGAAGTTTAAAGCAATTTATAATAAAGGACAAGCATTGGTTTTCTTCATTTTGTGGCTGAGAATATCCAAGTGCCTTGTCCAAGGTAAGACAAGGAACAGAATCTCAGACCATCTCAGTTTAAAAAACAATATATGGTTGGAATTATTTCATGCAGCAGTAGCGATGGCAATGCCAGCTGCTTTTGAGCTGGGTGTGATCTGCAGGATTAAGCCACAAACCTAAGCCTACAGCATGCTTCTGGCCAGAGAGAAGAGGAGGGGAGAACAGCAAGCGCTCAGCGATAGCAGCGAGTTCATCCCCACCATCAAAATACATTTCAGCTTATACATCTCGAAAAGCAGTCTTTGTGGTTAAAAATACAGAGCTCAGATTGTTAATAAGAAATGTGGAAAACAGTTTTAGGGCAGTGTGTGTGGACATTCACCTTAAAATCTCTTTTCAGGCACCCTCATAACATTGCTGTTTAGTATTCTTTTCCTTTCTGGTTTTGTTCTTCTACTTCACTAACAGCTGCCACCTACTTATGGTATAAATTTTGTGGAATTTACTTCATCTTTTTCCACTTTCCTCCCCTCAAACTGCTGAGATTTTAGGCGTCAGCCATATGGCGACCAGTTCCTCACTCAAAGTCCTCTTATTTTATCTTCTACCTGATGCGATTTCTTAGACTATGGAAAAGGAATGGAAAATTACAGTGCATTGAGAGCAGCGTTTGATTCAAAACATTTTGCCATGCTAAGAAAATACTGCACATCAATACTGATCACTAACATGAGATTGAGTGCTGATATTACACATCATAAACATCACATCTACACCAAGATCTTCTTTGAGATAGAGACCAGGGCAGATCTCAAAAAAAAAAAACCAACGCAAAAGCACATGTTAGACATGTCAGTGCTAATGGTACTGCCTGTTGGCCATTAAGTGCGAACATAACTGCCAATATCAATTTCATGTTGTTATGAGTGCTCAGGTTAAAGCAGCTCTGACTTGCAGCCTGGGTGCCATGGAAATGCACAAGAAGAGTTCAAAATGAATTGAGTGCAGCTATATTTGGTTTCATTCCAAACAGAACAATTCCAGGCAAATACAGACCTATTTTCAGTCACATTTATATTTTAAAAGCAGTCGTCTATTTACTGAAAACGGATGTGCTAAGGACTGGTCTTGCATCAGAATAGGGTACAATAAGGGAATTATAGAAACACACCCAAAGTTAAATTAAGCTTTGGGGAACACCAGGGTGTTTTCCTCCCTTCCCTGTACTAATATGACATGCAGACAGTGGCCTGCTACTGTTATTGTCACTATTTTTGAAGAGGTAATGGTGATACTTTGCGGGATTACTGAGTGCTTGAACCAACTGCCACTACAGCTAAATACTCTTGCAGGTGCTCCTCTAAGGTGTTCATCCATGCATAAACAGGCCTTACAATGACACGGAAAAGGAAAAGTTATACCGAGGAGTTACCTCACCCCCAGGAATTCAGGGTCTTTATTGGCATTCATCTGCTTCCTCTCACCCACCTGAGCACATTGATAAACCAACTGCTTTTACAGCGGCTGGCTGCAGTCTCTCTGGTTGGTAGGTGTTAAGGTGCTGGAGAAGCAGTGGGATTTGAAAAAAAAGAAAACCTTAGAAGCTGCAGTGATGTTTCCCGTAAGTTTGCTGGCTCCAGGATCAGGCAGAGGCAGTGCATCATTCTGCTTTGCCTAACTTCACTGCCTTAAGTTTGGCAGTAGAAAAACATGAGCAGGGTAACGTTTTTAATGTGCAAGCAATTGTTATCTCTGAATCTCAACCTTTCAACAAAATCGACCACTTGGCTTTGGCCATGAGGAGTATCTCCTGAATGCTCAGCTTCATTTCGAACTGCTAGAAACTCACCAGGGCATCTGGTGCATCTGTGCACCAACACCTCACTCCAAACAGCGTTGCCTAAATACAACAGTCCCTATGGATGCACTGCCACTGCAGATCTCAAACACGAAAGCCACAGACCCGCACCTGCAGGTCACTGCTCTGCTCCTGTTCCAGTTGGGACTGTCTGCAGCTCCTATTAAACATCTGGAGGCTTTTCAGTGTTCAGATGACTGTCATCAAGCTCTGGCTTGCCTTACTTGTGCAATTAGTGCAGGAAGACGTTTGGGAGTTCTTTTTGGCCCTCTCACACGTAACTGAGGTCAGCCACCCGCCTTCAGAGTGTTGTCAGGCAGCATTACTGTGCAGATATGCTGCATGGTCTGCCGTAGGCTATTGATTAGTGAGATGGGAAAGCCAAGTTCAGTGTGATGAAGACTGTCCTCTCCTGAATTCCAAGTGTGTTTGGGCATGCTGCATAGCACTGTCATTTGCATGGGAGACAACTCTTAGCAAAAATACAAGTTTCAAAAGATCAAGCACTTCGAAGGACTGGGGTGCTACTGGGCACCTTGGATAAGACTGAGACTTTAAAACTTTGCAGTATTTAGTGTGGTGATATGTATATGTCCAGCAGATAATGCTGACAGCATACTGGTATCAGGCTACTGCCTTCTTACCTGGAACATTATGGCTCCAGTCACGACCATCTTCTCCATGGCAAGAGACCTCCTAATTCTTGTAGGCTGTTCTGGTGTGTCATGACCATGACACCCTCCCTTCCTATTGAGATGCTGCCGTCCTGACAATGCACCCCCAGCCTAGAGAATACTCTGAGCACATCAAAATTGATTTAAGAGAATTGTGTTTTGTAGCATGCAAAGATTCAGTTTTTTAAAAAACTGCTGGAAACATTGCTGTTAGCTTCTGGGTGGGAAGCAGCACAAAACCAATAGGCATTATTAACATTCACTCTGGGTAAAAACAGTTTTCCTAGCATCTACTAGTATTTCATACTCTACACACTAAGCACTGCCCATCTCACAAAAATGTTCATTGCATTGAACTCTGCTGCTGTTGAGTATAGCACAAGGCCTACCTGGTACAGCAGTGGTTTTTTTGTTTTTTGTTTTTTTTTAAACCAAGCAAAACCCTTATTTTATTTTTTAATTATAAATATTGGAGACATTGCAGAAAAAATGGTATTTGTATTCACCAAGCTAAGAATTTTCTCAAGAAGAGCTGTTTTATTTTCACTTAATCAGGATCTGCCTATAAGTGCCCTCCCGTATCTCAGATGATTGGGCAAGTTCGGCTGTCTCTACAAGATTTTACTTCTTCAGCATGAGGTGATGGAATGACTCTTCAAAGCTTGGATCCCGTTTCCTGTACAGGCAACCCAGAAGAGGATGAGGGCTAAGGGAAATAACATCTTCCCCCACCCACACTGCCCAGAACATTTCCACACTGCTTGAAATTCACCGAAAAGTGAGTGCTATGACTAATACTGCAAAACACCAAGCTTCCAGACAAAATACATTTTCATTTCCAATAAAAACATGGGAGTTTCCCATTGAAAGCACATTAATTTTCCAAGCGGTCCTATCTATTAAAAAACAATAAGCATTGGTTTTCTCTCTGTTATCGGATTTCTTAGTCCTCATAAATTTAAGTGGCCTAAAAAACCCCTACTACTGCCATGGGAAAAAAGTGAAATTGCCTAAGTGGGCATGGTAAGAGGCATTCCAGTTCCATTAAACTAACTCAATTAATTTAATCACCAGAAGAACAAGAAGAAAACAATGAAGAAGTTGATGAAACTCCCCTTTTGGCCCTGAAAAGCCCCACACTTCCTCTATTTCTTAAAATGTATGAGATGCAGAAGAAATCTTTATGCTGGCGTTGCTCCATTTCAAGATGGAAATTATATTGCTGCAGTGCAGAATGGCAGAAGCTTTTCAGAAGAATTTCTGTTGAGCGCTTAGAAAAAAGCCAGATGTATTCCTCCCATATCATAACAGCTTGATTTCCGTTTTCAAAAAGTAATTCAGGATGTTTTAAACAACAGCTATTAAACATTTTTAAGTCAGCAAGTCTGAATAAGTTGTGATTGAAAATTTAACAGGAGATATGCAAGAAGATCTCCAGACCATCAGTACTACTTCAGTGAATTCCAAACCACTAGGCAAGATTTCAGTGGTCTAAGGAGAGGGAAAAAACTAATAGAGCACCAGCTTTTCAGAGGGTAAGTAGACTGATCTGAATGAACATAGGCTGGGTAACAGGCAGAAAACAATGGAATAACCTCTAATTTTGGATTAATCAAGTACGTAAACAGAAAGCAAAAGTAATTGAAATTAAAGACTCTCAAAAGAAACAGAGTTGGTCAAAAAATCGCTATCTTATTCTGATGAACTGGAATTAAAAATTGACTGAGGAAGAACATGAATATATTGATATTTCTGATGGATGTTTAACAGTTTGTCATATGACACACTGAAACCAGAATTACACGAAATTAGCTGGATGTTGTGAAATATATTACAACTGTAGTTTCCTATTTGTATAGAGAGATCTGTCAAACATCTTCTGTTAAAATGAAAACAATATGAAATTTGTTCTTGACTAACATTATTTAATATCGTCTTCAGTAATTCGACCACAAATTACAGGTAACAATGAAGGTGGAAGAGTTCGGAAGTAGAGATAAATAACGTATGAGACTGTTCTGCTTTCTGGCTGCTTGGAGTATGGAAGGAATATGGAAACATAAGTGGAGGACAGGAATTCACTAACCTTATGAACAACAGGTCCAGAGATGATTTAGACTTCGAGCCTGATGCCATGGCTGCTATAAAAACGAGACAGTAGCAGTACGGAAGGTTGACACGGTAGAACTCTTCTTACAATCCTGTTTTGCTTTCAGTGCTTCATTTAAAAATGTATTTAAATAATTTTAAGGGATCCAAAGATGACGGACACAGGTGAACAACAGATTGAAAAGATTTGAGAGCTTAATCAGTTCCTTTAACAAAGAAAGCTGAGGAAAAGCTGAGGAATGAGGTTCATAAATGCCTACAGTGAACACAGCAATGTCACAGCACGTACTTGAGCTTAGCAGACAAAAGGTAGAAGATCTAACAGCTGGATACTGAAAGACAACACATTCAAGTTCAATATAAAAGGCACATTTTTAACAGTAAGTAATTACCTTTTGAACAATTTGGGTGGATCTTCATTGCTAGGCGCTTTCAAATCAAGGCTGGATGCTTCTTCTAAAAACACACGTTAGCTCAAATGAGAATTTGAAGAAGTCTTGGAAACTGTGCTCCGCCAGAGAGAAGGCCAGAACTCCTGGTGTTTCCTTCTGCCTTCTGATTCAGATTACAGGAATTTACACTCAACAGTTAAAGTCATCTTATGGACTTACCCCAAAACACAGATTTAAAGAGAGAAGTCTCGTGCACTTCCAACGCTCTGGACCATATAATACAGTGGGGGGCTGTATGACTATATCATACCCAAAAGGCAGCAAGATACAGCTAGAGTGTAAACCTGCGCAGGCAGGGGCCCCTATTTCTGTCCCAGGAATCACGAGTAAGCAAGCAGTAACAGCAAGCTACAATCAGCCTAGTGGGTGCCAGAAATTTTGCATGCCAGGAGATTCCTCGGCCCAAGCCCATGGAGACCTCTGCTCCTTTCAGACTGTTTGTGTGTTACAAGAAAAAGAAGATAGATACAGTGCACCAAAAGGAAAAAATTGACTTTTTTGGTCTGCGTGAAATAAAGGTGAACAGGCCTGACACCCTGCAGATAGACTTTGCAGTTTAAAGAAAAATCTATCTAGAAGAGACGGAAACACAATTCTGGTGAAACATTTTCTGCTTGGATTGCACCCATACCCTTCAGGAATACAAGGGTTGAAATCACTGAGTTTGCATTCTCAGGGAATAAAAACACTTCGATTGATGTCACTCCTCCTTGGATGCAAAGCAACAAGGTTCAAGGTATTGCTCTGTCTGGTTCAAGTAAGAACTTTAACCAGAATCTCTTTACCTTACAACAGGACCTCAAGCCACAAGGCTGCTGGGCATTCCAGGAACAACCGCCCAGTTCTTGCTGGAAGTTTGATCTTTGAACAAAGGAAAAAATAATGTAAGGATGGCCACACTTTGAAAAATGTGTTTTATTGAAAAGTAGGTATACAGATTCAGCTGAAGAACATTTCTCCTTCAAGAGAGGGAGCAAAATTTCACTCAAGTAACTCTTTCAGCAGCCAAGATACCCACTCTCTCACTTCACAATTCAGATTTTCTGCATATCTGGCTGACAGGATTGCGATAGTGTAGGAGTTCACCCCGCACAGACGGTGAGCATTATGTACAGTCATCACATGGAGATAACAGTTAAGATTCAAAAATTCTTCCAGGTTTCTCATGACAGATCTATGGCAATGGTCACCCACCGCAATGTATTTTTAGTGTTCTGTACAGCCCACTTTTACCCATGCTCCTCCCAGAAACCCTTTAATTCATACATACTGTTAAAGCTCACATGACGCCCTTTGGAGAGGAATCATAGTATCACTTTTGTGATCTGCACTTTCCCACATGGGAAACACGCTCTTGTGGAACTATGTAAAGCATGCTTTGGAATTAAGGACTTTGCAGTTCAACAGCATTAGACTAACCCATAGGCTTGTCAAGTATATACTTTATTTTATTCATATTTCACAGTCTGTTTCTATAAAGATTTAACAAAAAGGTCATGTTCTGTAACAGAGTTCTTAGACTACTTTATTCAAAGCTGGCAATGGAGACTTAAAAGTACAGAAAATGTTTACATTCCAACTAGAGCAGTAGAACTTCAAAAATACATAGCAAAAGTAATCAAAAATACCAACATTTATTAAAACTTAATAGAAAAACAGCAGTCTGTCTGAGCCATCAAGCTACCATGCATGCATGTCAGCAGCACCCGAAGCCCCAGCAGACCGTCTCACTGACTTTTGAGACTGGGACAGCTGTCTTCAGGCTAAGTTGTTAATGCAAAGTCTTACTCTTTCAAACACCAAAAATCTGTAAGTTTAGTGCTTACAGGTTTCCAATCAGAGGCTAATGTTTCTGCTCATCTCTACTGGACCAATTCCAGACCCTGTCCAGAATCAAGATCTATTCTGGTCCTAATACAGTCAACTAATTTTCTCAGAACAGCTCCAAGCTAACCTATTTTATTAAATTGCAGCCAAGAAAGGAAAGCTCTTACTGTTTAAAGCTTTACCAGGGCTTCCAAGAATAAAGGCAGCTATGAGAAACTGAATAGAAAGGTATTTCAGGATGGATTTATTATTAGGGGCCTTCAACAACCTTTTTTATTACTGCAAATCTTGATGAAACATTTATCTAGGGACATCCTATGGGGCCCCAGATTTACATATAATAGTTCTAGAATAGATTTTTCTAGTTCAGCAAATACTGTAAGTCTGGCCTGGTGGCTAGTAGATTTCTAACCAGCTGCTGGAATTTGTTCACAGACTTACTGAGATATATGCTAATATAAATTACACCAGCTGAAATGCCCATCATCTATAAGCACACGCTTCAGCCCACCCTCGGTGCTATTGGGAAAAGTGTATGTGTGGACTAAGTTTCCTCAGCTATGGTCTCCCTAAGTCAAAGGGCATCACCCTGCGAGGCCAGTTTTTCCCTTCCTTTTACACCATCAGAGCAGTGGAAATAGGATGGAGAAGAGACTCAATATTAGGAAAAATTTCTTTACTGTGAGGGTGGTCAAACACTGGAACAGGCTTCCTAGGGAAGCCTGACTCCATCACCTTGTTTTGTAGAACAATCACTTCCTAAAAATATATACATTCTTAACTTCCTATTCCCCTCTATAATTGATGGGTAGAAAAAGAATTTTAGGAAAAATAGAAAAGATATCCTATGCACTTTCCCACACCTCACCTTTATGCTTATTACAGGTATCAGACGAACGGAACTACTCCCTCCTCTCCTTCCTCTAAGAAGCTCAGAAGAAACAGTCTTATCTTCTGGGATTCTTTTGTGCAAATGGCCCAAGGCACCATCACATCTATGCCCCCAAATGTCATTCAATGGGGATATCACAGGTCCAGAAGAGCTGGATATGTCCTACATTATTACTCTGTATTATGCTGCCTTCAGTGTTGCTGGAGTTTGGATATTGCTGTGCTGTGAGTTATGAGACATACTATTACACACAATCGTAGCAGTTATATTTAGACAAAAAACATGATAGAACACAGCCTATGAAAATTTTTCTCTTAATAAATTCCCACGTACTGCACTAGCCTTCAGCAGGTGGGCAGGATACCAGAAAAGGCATTGCTATGAGTTTGTTACAGTTCAAGTAGGGCTCTAGGGTGAATCCTGCCACAAAATTTCTCTTTAAGCCTATAGGTAGTACAAGCTTGACTCACATTTCTCCTCTTTTTGAGGCACGTACAGCATTTCTTTTCATCACTCTAAAAAGGGGGAAAACCCCTTAGAGAGGGAAGCCCCTTACACTTTCTCTAATGCATGTATTTTAGGAAGACTACAAAAACATTCTTCACGGTCTTCTGCAATCTTGATTCTCAGAGGCATCAGAAAATGAAGAGGTCTAATCATAAATTAGCATGAGATCTGCTCTACTTTCAAGTTCCTCTTCTAAAAATCTGAAGCAGCTGATAGAAGTGATCAGAGCATCAAAATACCCAGTGACCTAGACAACATAATTTTTTGAAAGCATTTTCAAGTGGAAATGAACACACCATAAACAATCCAGATTTCTTACCCTTCTTAGGAAAAGACATTCTTAGCTCTCTTACGCAGCCTGCCTCTGAAAAAAAAAAAAAAACAACCCCACACTGGAGGGACTGACATAGTTAAGTGCTTAAATAAGCTGAAATGAAATAAGCATCCATAGAACAGCTTTTGCAACGTGACTACTGTGGATGCCTACTAATAAGGCCTAACATCTTATGCACAGTGTAACTATATTTCAAGGCAAGCAGGCTAGGAATGATAAATTGATGTGGAAGAAAGTGGTTTTGGTGTTTGTTTTATTTCTTTAAGTTCAAACTCAAGTAGGTCAAGTTTTTAGGAAGATTATCCAAGCTGACACCTCTTTTATAATAGATATATTCATCTGACTTCTCTCAATAAAGAGGGAGGGAAGGGAGATGGGAGAAGGACTTGTTACACCACAGGCCGTCGTCAAGCTCCTTTTCTTTTGAACCTCTCTCCTTTTTTCATACTCAGCAATCTGATTTCACAGCAAAAAAGGAGTTTAGTCTTGTAAGTTAAAGATACACAGATAAAATGGTAAGCAACCAGTCTCCCTATCCTATGTTAACACTGGTGAATGAGTATCTTCCTTATACCATATTTAAAACAGCCTCTGCAGTCTACCAAGAAAATCCAAAGCCACTTGCCTTGTGCACTTCTTAGCTATTAATGGGTAGTGCAAATAAACACGGATTTAGAACAAACACTTCCAACACAAGCCCTGCAATTTTCACTCATCTTCACAGACCAAAATCAAAAATATACTCATCAAAACAAGTCATTTCACTTATGTGCTAAGATACTCTTCACTTTGGTCAACGACTGCAACAAACACAGAATACTGCTGCAGCACAAGCAAACCTCCACTAGTTCAAATGTGTGATAACCCCAAAAGCAAGACACTGTCATGAAAACAAAAAAAAGACAGTGACAGTCTAAACTTATCACCCCACAAACCTAAGCTTCCTCTCCTCACACCAGCTCCCTTCATCTACTTGCAACTGCTGATGGCCCAATACTGGGGTCTGTTCTGCTGTTCCATTCTCAGAACTACCTGAAGATGGAAATAGGAAGAGGCATGCTACCAGAATACTGCAACTGGCTGTCTTCTCGCAGCAAGAACAAGACACGCCAGCAGAGCACATCCAAGCTTCTCAAGTCCAAGTAACTACAGAGTTAGCATGGAGTTCAAGGGCACGCTGAAGTCATAAGTATCCATCCTGTCAAGATCCCACGGTGCTATTCCAGTCCCACAACTGGCTCTGAAGACAAGTTGTTAATGGCATGCCACTTTGCAAGTCTTGGACTCAGAGAACGCTCAAGCAAAAGCCTGAGACAGGAAATAGGAGGCACAAAAATAACTTAACAGCTATGTACCTTTTTACTACATGTTTGGATAAGCGGAGTCTTCGAGGTTGCTATTAGCTTTCTCTGATCCTGTTAGAGATGCTTCTAGCTCTGCCCATGACTGCGGAGCATTGTTCTTTATTGCCTCTATGAAAAGCTGCGTTTGGTGCTTCAGCCTGTCCAGCTCAGCCTGAGTCACCTGGTTCTGATGAATGAGCTCCTTGGTTTTTAAAGTGATCTCCAGCAATCCTGACCTGCGCAGCACGACGAGCGTGTTCTGAAAACGTCTGCACTTGCTTTGCTGTTGCAACAGCAGCTCAGGGGTAGCGCAAGTCTCTTCTGGTATCAACGGGGGACTCCACACTGCAGATTGCATTGGCGTCTGTGCTGCACTCTCATTCTCATGAGGGGCACACTTTGCTGCCTGCAGAGTTCCAAAAGGCAAAAGGGGAGCCAGACCTGGGAGTTTCTGAGCATCAGCAGAAAGACGATGGAAACCAGAAAGGGCTGACACTTTCCCACTTGTCACCAAAGTTGAAGGATTCTGCTGATTAGAATCCTGAGGGGTCTTAAAGCTAACTGGTAGGTGGGCAAAAGGACTGGTAGGCAAACCTGTGCTCCTTGATACAGGGGAAGTCTCCATCTTGGGTGCTTCTGTGCAGAGTCGTTTATGGCAACTGGTTTCCTGACGATCCTCTAGATCAAAGGAGTGATCTCTCTTGCAAGGCTGTGGTGCTATTTTGGGATAAGAGTTCAGGATGGGCAGGTAGTTAGTGGAGTCATTTCTCTTTTTCCCAGCCGGGTGAGGGTTAATGGGAGGTGGGATTGATGGGTGAAGAAACACTAGCTGTGGCTGAGCTGGAATCACTTCAAAGGATGGCTGGACCGTCCAAGACTGGAGCTGGGAAGAACTGCCCTGAGAAGCATAAATGGGGACAAACAGAATTCTTACAACAATGCTGTAGAAAAGGACCAAAAACCCTTAAGCGAAACAGATGGACTGAGCCATTTCTTCATAATACTTGATATACTATTCACTATAACACATTGTGAGCAACCTTCCATCAAAATCATCCTTCTCTGCCAACAGAACATAACACTAGAATAGAAGCTGTAATCCATAATCCATTTATTATGGAATAGCAAATATTTAAAAACAATTCAATCTGAATTTATACATTCTTATTTAGGAAAGTTATTTAGGAAAGCATTACAGTGCATGCCTTTATTGTAAAATGCTAGTGTAAAATTATTACTGACTTGAGGCTAAATAAGAAGGGTACAGAAAACCTGAAATATAATTAAGCATCGCAGTTACGAAATATTCTAAAATAGGCAAAGACTGCTCAGATATTTGAGGAACAATTTAGACACCCTCTTTGTCGAAATGCAGCAACTATAATCCTGTCATTTCTATTCTTATAGCAGGCTTTTGAAATGGTTATTTAACATAGACGACAGCTGTTCAGTAAGTCTTCCAATCTTAAGTACGATACATGGTTTCAATAAATTTAAAACCATGAAGTTGGGGAAAAAATGCTGAATATCAATCAATTCAAGGAAAACTGTCTGTTGTAAGCCCCATGCAGTTGAATTCCACACCTTTGGTGAAATGGTGCGCACTGAAGCCTTAAAACCATTATATTTCAGGAAAGATGTTCAAGTTTTTATTCCCTCCCACAAGTCATATTCTTCAACGCAGGGGGGGAATACATCAATTTTACAAGACATTACTACCTCTTCCTTCTTAAATACACTACTAGGGATCTTTATGAGATCTCCTGGCCAGAAAGCATGCCTGCTTTTCTGTAAACATATCAAATGGTCTAGTAAGAGATGCTATTTCTGAGAAGAAAAAAAAAAAAAAAAAAACCACCACCACCACCATCTTACTTCCCATATATTTAAGTCATCACCATTACACGTACACTAATACAATATACTGGCAAGCTGCTCTTCCAATTCCTAAAGCTTACAACTTGGAACGTTACTGGCAGGCCTGCCAAGGGCACAGTTTTTAGCTAGCACTAAGACATTCTATTATTTTTGGAACTGACTCATCTGAAATCCATCTCCTTTACATCAGTCTCATAACGTTTAAACTAGCAAATGATAACGTGTTTTGCTAAAGTCCACTCCCCTCAGCAGAGGACTTTTAACTCATCAAAAGCAGGTACCATCCACTGATTTGGACACTAAAACTCAGAGATGAAATTTGTTTACCAACTGTGACACAGAATCCTTTTCATTCAGTAGGTGAGATGTTTATGTAACATGGGTACAGAACAACTACCTCTAAAAGTTAACATTATGTCCTTATTTCACAGAAGAAAGAACACGTTCAAAAGCAAGGTATCTGGAAATACGAGTGGTGAAGTGTATATAAAAGACCATGAGGAGTGGTGGCTGAGGGAACTGGGGCTGTTTAGTCTGGAGAAGGGAAGATCTTACTGCTCTCTACAACCACCTGAAAGGAAGGTGTGGGGAGCTGGGGGTCAGCCTCTTCTCACAGGTAACTAGTGATAGGACTAGAGGGAACGGCCTCAAGTTGCACCAGGGGAGGTTCAGGTTGGAAATTAGGAGACATTTCTTCTCAGGAAGAGCAGTCAGGCATTGGAATGGGGTGCCCAGGGAGGTGGTGGAGTCACCGTCCCTGGGGGTGTTCATGGAAAGGTTGGACCTGGTGCTTAGGGACATTGTTTAGTGGGTGACATTGGTAGTAGGGGGATGGTTGGACCAGATGATCTTGGAGGTCTTTTCTGACCTTAATGATTCTATTCTATGATTCTAACATCAGGCAGAAGATGCAGTCTTAGGAAGCAAGGCTTTGGGGTCAGAAGTTGTCATTTACTGTACATTTATACAATACCTAGCACACCGGAGACCCAAATTCATTGAGGCCAAGAGAACTGTGGTAACTCTTCATCTTGCTTGTTCTTTTCTTAGCTTCGCTATTCACTTTCTTGTCCTTTCCACTTCTATTAAGTTCTGCTCTTGTTCTCCTACACAAAATCTAACTTTCATTAGAGGAGACATTTATTTTTACTAATTCTGCAGTTGTGTTTTTTGTTTGTTTGTTTCTTTTAAAAGAAGGCTAATGTCCTGCAAATATCAGCACCACTCATCTAGAAAGCTTTCCTGCTTATTAAGGACTTTGACGAGACTTAGAGAAACCTTGCCACAGCAGTACTGAGTTTCAGAGAATTAAGCCCTGCCTCATTTTTTGTAACGCTGTTAGCTGTTTACACTCTGAAACCAGGACAGCAGGTAAACATCACCATGCAGGATCAGAGCGGATCTAGACAGGAGGATGATTCTGACTGAAAGTGGAACAAATAAACTGCAGTAACTGGGGATGCTGTGTTATTTTGGTCCAGTGAGCCCAACTGAGCACTGTGTTGAAAAGACCATCTTAATAGGATGACCAGCATCACTACCTGAGGTAACCAGGCCTAGTGGAAAGAGCTAGAAAGATGCTTCATCATTCTCACCTCGACTTGTTGCTTTTGTTTATTGAAATAAACATTTTTCAATGTAACATGATTGTCCTTAGATTTGAACGTTACTATGTACTGCTGAAAAGAACCGAGTCTGTTAATTTTATCTACCTTTTCCTCCCCACTTTTCCCCTTTGCCCCACTACCAACTTTTATGTTATATGTATTATTTAGCTACTTCTCCCAGCTGTTTGTGACATGAGCAAGATTTTAACATGAAACTACCACTACAATCACAGTTTAATTTTTGAGCCCCAGGCCAGCAGCCTTTGGTGAAGCTTGCCTCTTTCCTACTACATGAAAACTTCAGCATTTGTTTAGACAGTACTTTGTCCACGCATCTAGGAACATGACTATAAAACGAAATTGTTTCTTGTCAAGCTAAAGCACAACGCTCAGATCAGAATTAACTCCTCCACAAATGCATAACCTGCCAAATACTAACAGAAACCCATCTCCGTGCTAGCACTGACACAGCATCCAAGTTGAACAGGTTTTGCTTGTTTTCAGAACAGATTCCATAGAAAAAGAATCAAGATCTATACTTTCCCCCTTCTCACTGTATTCTCAGAAGTATTCTAATCATAAAAAAGGCTCTAGAACTTTTCTTCTGCTAAGAAAACATGAGTAGAAGCAAGAAGTCTAGTAGTATGGCAATACTTTGAACTTTTAGCTCTTGCACCTTCTGTTACAATGCAGAACATTTCAATGTCTCGCATAAGTGTTGGAAGAAAAACACATAACGTGATATTGGAAGATATCAACAGAGAATATAATTGTTGCAGTGAGAGCCATCACATGTAATTAAGAGAAACAACCTTTGAAGTAAACGTACCACGGCTAACTTTAGGTACAGGTTTAATTTGTTCATTTATAACATTCTGGATTAGGGTTTCACATCACATATAAGCACCTTTAGGACCTAAGAACTAGCAAGCAAAAGCAGTCATCCTACTTTACTGTCTAAATTGAATGAATAAGAAAACATCAAATTCCAAAAGGAAAAACACTTTTTTTTGTTCGATCTTTGGTGCTATTTACATAACATTCATGAAGATCTATTTTTTGCAGATTCATTTGAGACAAAGAGCAAATGTAGCAGAGCCTCTAATGTGTCACATTTTCCCTTTCTTAGTGATTTCAGCTGCCCCTCAAAAGAACAGGCTGTCACTAACAAAACTTTTCAGGCTGCTCTTTGCTTTCCAGACTGTAACTTCCTACAAATCTTTTTTGAAAGGAAAATAGTTAAAAAAAATAGAAACTTGTAATATTTTCCAATATATTATTCCTTCCTTACCTGCTTAACAAGAACGTTTTTCATCACGACCATAGGAGAAAGTGCAGGAAAGGAGTTGCTTGTGGTCACCGGGCATGGCCAAGGCCCATCCTCTGCGTTCCAACACAACGCGTTCAGCACGTCCTCCGAGTCAGTCTGCTCCATAGCACTCAGGCACTCCGAACTTCCATCTGCCAGAGGTGGAATTCAGCTGTCAGTTGTTTCACATACAGCACACTTGCTACCTCCTTTCTGTTCTATGATTCTGTTTCCTTTCAACCGAGCCAACAATGAGTAATAAAGTTTGATTCTGGAATACCAATAAAATTAGAACTGTTGTGACAGCTGTTGAATGGCCTTTATTAAAAGGCTTCATATTTCAGGACAGTTCTCATGCAGGTATTGTCTCCCACAAAAAAACGATTACTTTTTGTTCTTTTGTATTTAGTCTCCAAGGAACTACACACTATTATGGAGACAGCTCCAAAGCTTGGTGCAGGAAAGAACTACAAGCTCCAACACTGCCACAGCTGCAGTCTGTGCTGCAGTCATTTTGTATCTTGACATCTATCTACAAATCCAGTAATGCAGCTCTCTCTCATTAAAGTTAAAGCATTAGATTAAGCATTTTTAACATTTAAAGCCAATCTTTGCACAGTTTTGTGGATTATTAAAACATAACACCATTTACATTTTACTGATGTTATAAAAGTCACTCTTTTATTAGGCTCCACTGACAATCTAGTCAAATTGTAAGAGATATTAGATGGCATAATCCAATAGTTCACTGATCACTGGCAAAGAACAAAAATTAATCTTTCCATTCCTACTTCTGGATTCTGAAGTCTAAGATTCTTCCATTCATTTCTTTATTAGGCACATTTTAAATTCCCATGCCTTTAAATGTACACAACGAACACGAAGCTCCACTCCAAAAAAGGATTGATGGTAGGATGATTTTTCAACCTTAGATACAGACCCTAACATGTAACCAGAGACAAACCATAAGAGGTCATAATTAGATTTGTGTAACAACACCAACAAACACAAAGTCTGAGAGAGAGAAAAAAAAAAAACAGAAAAAAAAGTAATGTAGTCTTTTTCTAAACCTGAGTATCCAGAGTCCTTGTCAGATTCAGTTGCCGCCATGCTGAAGTGATGGTTCAAGCTCTTCATTGCCATCAGTTTGCCCAATAGTTTCTTGAGGGTCTCAGTACGCAACTATTTTGTCTCCATGCTTCCACAGTGCTGGAGGCACTTTTCAACACCTTTTCCATTGAGGAACTACAAAAACAGTTAAAACAAAATAGAGACTTCCTCTGAATCTAATGAAAATTCCAACACTATAAGTCAACAAAGGCGGCTACACATGTCCTTAGAGAAATCTGGTTATCTAAGGTGTGAGGCATTTGTTAAGCAATCTGTAGAATTCAACAGAATTCCCAGCTTCACATTCGCTATGTTTATCACACAGTAAGTCTAGCAAAGACCTCCCAGTAAAACCAGTTCATGCCCTGCAAAATACTCTAAACCATGCATGTTTAACAACACATTACAGAACAGAAAAGATAGGCAGCAATTTTTTGCTTCAGCTAACATGTTACTTAATAGAGCTTTCGGGACTCAAGTCTTCCCTCTGCTTCAGACTGATATTTAAAGTTTCAAGAAAGATCCCACAACCCAATCTTTCAGTCCCCTGCACCAACTGCAAGGGAACAATATCACAGTAGACATGGCTTTTGAGTCCTTTAGCATAGATTAAAATGACGTTGAAAAGCCTAAGGCATAGGAAGAATGAAATTAACTGCAGCAGAAATACAGTATGGATTTTTTTTTTTATATATTTTTTAAAACACATTATTACTGTGAGCACCATCAATGAATTGAAAGAATTTTAAAGAACTACGGACATGGATGCAGTGGACGGGGCAGAATGAACCTGTGTCATTCATCTCCTTCCTTCAGCAGCTGAGCAAGTCAAGCATAGAGCACAGGTCAGCCAGTTTTACTGAACTACCTGAAGTAGAATTGTTTCATACTTAAAATTACTGACTAAAATACATAGCAGATTAATCTGGAAAGCACACTGCTGTAGTTATTTCTAACTCTGTTACGATTTCTGACAGACAAGGCAATAATCCATTACTGTGCACATCAAGTTAGGAAATAGGAATGTAATTTCTTGAACTGCCAAAAGTGCAATGTGCAATTCTAGATTGCTCTGAAGTTCAGCACCATGGGTAACCAAGATAATATAGAAGATACATTGTATATGGTTGTTATCTGTAATTAAATCAAGACTCTCTGAGTGAAGTGGCATAGTTGTGCATCTCTTTTCACACTGCCAGTAAATTAAGTGGGGACTTCCAGAACAGAAGCATCTCGAATGAGTCAAAGAACGAGATGTAGATAGAAAACTAACATATTAGAGCCACTTCTCCACCCATAAAGGCAAAACAAGCTAAAAGCTAGTCATAAACATTTTTCAAGAATTAAAGTTGTTCAGTCCACACCTATCTTACAAACAGCTACCCCAGGCACCAAATCCCCAAACAAGTCAGCTGTGCTGGGTGAAGCCCATAGAACAAATAGCGCTGAACCTCCAAAGCTGTGGTTTTGTTATTACAGTCTGTTTCACTCTCAGAGTGAGGTAAGTCTTGTGATCAGAGAACATGCTGGGGATGAAGAAATCCATACTGCTAAAGGTGCAACACATACTATACCTGCAATCACTCCTGGTGGAGTCTCGGCCTTAGAAATGCCTCCTCACACCCTTTCAAAACAAGAACTCTGGAAGGCTGAAACTAAAACCAACAAACCCCAGAAAAATGTAGTTACATTACGACCTTCTATACCACATACTCATCACAACATTCAGCTGCTTCCTAAAGGTAGGTGGGCTTGCTAAGTCTAAAAGTTCCTGCTTCTCTTATAAAAGAAAGATGAGACTGGCTAACAGAAAAGCAACAGGATTAAATGCAGAAATTGTCTAACAGTATCTGTATAAATTATGTTTCTATGAAGCAACCCTTTCAAGTTGTATCTCTTGTTAGAGCTGTATATTTAAATCACAAAGACAGGAACTCAGGAGACCACATAATAGTCAGATCAGCAGCCCATTAACAGCAGTATCCAGTGATAGTTACATCTAATGATGCTGCAGCAGATACATTGTGGAACAAACTACGCTGAAACGCAAATTTCATCTTAAACCCTGACACCTGGTTGTTAGAATTGTGCTCTAAGTTCTTGAGCCTGGGCACCTCCAGTGATGAACTCTGTACATTAGATAACTGTGGTGAGATGCTACTGTGACCACCTACAAAACCACAAGCAAGACAGAAAAATGCTCAACAGAACAGAACTTCTTCAGTAGCCTTCTGCCTCATTTTTCTGTCTTCAGTCACACCTGCTGACCTGCTAACAGATAGAGGACAGACATAACTACATAAAATCAACCTAGATACTATCCCTCCTTTGGGATCCTTAACAGAATCTTCTAATAAAGTCTTGTCAAGGGATTCTGATCAGGAAACCCAGTAAGAAAAGCATGTAATTTTATCATAGAGAAAAAATGCTGGCACTTCAAGGTAAATATCAACATATACATCTTAATCAGTATGAATTTTAACTGGGTTAAAAATTACAAAATATAAATCCCGCTTCACTGTCTCTTTCACTAACAGAACAGCTCAGCTGAATGCTCATGGCACAAACAAGTTTAAATGGAAGATGAGGGTTAAGTCCTGGTCCATGCTTCTATTGCTTACCCCTCTCCAAAACAAAAGTATTTCTCTTAAGGAAGCGATATGTACGGATGTTAATCTCCAAAAATCAGAAGTGGACACAGAACGAGGGCTAGATGTGAGTTTAATGCAAACACCCCACCTGTTAGCCTCACATCACAGGGTCATTGAGCATCCCGAGCTGGAAGGGACCAAAAAGCTCATCGAGTCCAACCCCTGGGTCCACACGGGACCACCCAAACATCAGGCCCTACGTCTGGAGTTCAAGAAGCGTTTGGCCGATGCTCTGAACATGCCCGGTGCCGTGACCACTGCCCCGGGAGCCTGTCCCAGTGCCCGACCCCCCCGGTGCAGAACCTTTCCCTAGCACCCAGCCTGACCCTGCCCTGTCCCAGCTCTACGCCGTTCCCTCGGGACCCGTCACGGGAAGGTCTGGGAAGGGCTGGCACCTCTTCTTCTGTTCCCTTCGGAAAACAACAAACCGAGCACAACCCACAGTGAAGCGGGCACTGGGACCCCCCGGAGGCTCTCCCTCCCTCCCTCCCTCCGCTGCGGCGACAGCCTCACGGCGGGCCCGGCGAGGCCCCGCGCAGCCAGCCCGAGCGAGCCTCCCTTGGGGCCCTCCATCGCTCCCAGCCCCCTGGGGCAGCCCCTCTGGGCCCTCCAGCGCCCCCGAGCCCCGCGGCCGCCCCCCGCCGCCCCCGGGGCCGGCCTGGGCCGCGCCGCCCCTCACCTGCCCGCGGGCCGCCTCAGCGCCGCCCGCTCCACGCATGCGCGGCGCCGCCACCATGGCACTCCGACCTCCCCGGCAGCGCCCAGCGCCCGGCCCGCGGCGCGCACGCGCAGCTCCGCTGCCTGCCCCCCTCTAATGGCGGGAGGGGGGCGGTGTCTTGGCGGCGGCGCCACCTGAGGGGAGAAGGCGGGAGGGCGCTCAGGGGTTGTGGCCACAGGCCGTGGAGCGCTGTGAGGGAGGGGTGTGCAGCTGTAGGTGCACAAACGGCCGTCAGGTCTGTCAGGGAGAAGGGCTAGCCCGAGGTGTCGATTTGAAAGCCCTCTGGGGAGCCGCCTCACCGTCAGGGAGGCGGCAGGAAAGAGGGTTGTCGCTGGAAAAGCGGGGGTGCATCCAGCTGGCCGTGTGCCCTCGGCCCAGCGGGGGTGTGAGGGCTTGGAAATGTGTGCTGCCCGGCCTGGGCTCCTGAGGGGTCCAGACAGGTGAGCAGGGCCAGGAATTTGGGATGCTGCTGGTGTTTCCAAGCGCTGTGCAAAAAGTACAGTTCAACGCCCTCACAGGAGTCCAGGCTACTCTAGAGGCTGTCATACCCCAGGAGTGAGAGGGCAGCAAAAGCCAAGCGCTAACAGCCATGTACAAAGTGGAGGAGGCAGTATCAAAGGTCCAAAGACTTTAAGTTTGTCATCTCAGAGGGAAAAGAGCAAATGGAGGAGCTGTCATGAGCAAATGAGGAGCAAGATACCCTTATTCTTCTACACGGTAAATACAAGATAGTGAAAGGAGCGTGTAGATTTGCTTTCCATGAACTGCAGAAAAGCAAGGGCGAATAAGTAGGTGGAAGTGGATCTTTTGGATCAATGAATACAGCAAGAATGACTATTCTTATTCTGAGAACTCCATAAACACTGCCAGCACCTAAAAGTCTGTCAGAATATTTTGCATTTGGAGATGAAAAGCAATTTCATGAGAGAAAACAGAAAGGGGGTGTGTAGAAGGGCTGAGCAGCAACAATGATGTCCCTTGAATAGAACCATAGAATATCCCAAGTTGGAAGGGACCCACAAGGATCATCTAGTCCAACTCCTGGCACCACACAGGTCTACCCAAAAATTCAGACCATATGACTAAGAGCACAGTCCAAATGCTTCTTAAACTCTGACAGCCTTGGTGCCATGACTACATCCTTCAGGAGCCTGTTCCAGTGCGCGACAGCCCTCTCGGTGGAGAACCTTTTCTTGATATCCAGACTGAACCTCCCCTGTCACAGCTTTACACCATTCTTGTGGGCCTTATCGCTGGTCACTAAAGAGATTAGATCAGTGCCTGCCCCTCCACTCCCCCTCATGAAGAAGCTGTAGAGCGCGATGAGGTCTCCCCTCAGCTGCCTCTCCTCCAGGCTGAACAGGCCCAGTGACCTCAGCCGTTCCTCGTACGTCTTCCCCTCTAGGCCCTTCACCATCTTAGTAGCCCTCCTCTGGACACTCTCCAACAGTTTTACGTCCTTTTTGTACTGTGGTTCCCAGAACTGCACACTGTACGCGAGGTGAGGCCGCACCAGCGCAGAGCAGAGCGAGAAAATCACTTCCCTCGACCGACTAGCAATGCTGTGCTTGATGCACCCCAGGATATGGCTAGCCCTCCTGGCTGCCAGGGCACACTGGTGGAATAAGCAGGTGGAAGTGGATCTTCTCTATCAATGAATACAGCAAGAATGACTATTCTTGTTCTAAGAACTCCATAAACACTGCTAGCATCCAGAAGTCTGTCGGAATATTTTGCATTTGGAGATGAAAAGCAATTTCATGAGAGAAAACTGAAAAGGGGTGTGTAGAAGGGCTGAGCAATGACAATGATTTCCCTGAATAGCAATATATGAAAGAAATACTTTGATTGTTATGATGGTCTTGTTAAAAAACTGAATCATGCTTCTTTAAAAGATCAACATGATCTAATAATTCCTGGTTGGAAAAGAAAAGGACCTTTAATCTCAGCACAGTCTCGCAAAAAATGTGGCACATACAAATCAAACAAAAATGCCTGGGACGATGCGAAATGACATTGCCATTTTGAAAAAGTGACAGAATGGGTTCTAGTCCTACTAATTCAAAGTGCTGTGAGAGAATGGTAGTTACACATACTTCTAGAATGCATTTTTGAGTATTTAAATACCAGAGCTGGCTCTGCGTACATCTGAACTGTACTGTGAGATGTATGATATCTAAGCTGCAGATTGGGATCCCTTACAGTTTCGGATGTTTGGGTTCTGAGGAAAAGCGTGTTAAGAATGCTGTTGCATCATGGTGTTTGCTCAGGCATGGTCCTGATTGCCGTATCCCCAGAAACAACCCTCACTGATGGCCACAGAGACCAGATTTCTCAGAATATGGAGTGCCCGTGGGTGCGCACTGAAAACAGCTCATCAGAGAGCAACCTGTATATGGGAGACAACCTGCCCGTCAGTTCAGGTGATTCAGAACAGACCTCAACTGTGTGAAACCAGGCCTTCATCCAAGAGACAACAGGTAGGAGAACTGAATTACTGTCTTCTTCATAGAGAATTTTTCTCAAGGTAGTCAAGGTAAACATCTGTTTTAAATAAATTAAATCTTATCACCTGAATTCTCCCTGAATTCAGTTGAATTAAACCTTAGGTTTGTATTGAGCGCTATCGCCTGAATTCTTCCTGCTCTAAAACATGACTTTTTTGTGGTTTTAATAATATATGTAATTTTTCCTTTCCTTCATTTGATTCTTCATTGGTACAAAGTCTCATTTACTGTGTGCTTTCAGTGATCACTGTCAGTTACAACAGGATGTTTTCCTTTTTTCATATGCTGCACTGTGGTTTGTTTCTTTATCCTAAAGGTGAGCATTTTGGCAAATGACTGTTAACTTTTCATTCACTTCATTGTTTATTTTGGTAATGCAACAGGAAAAGAGTGAAAAGAACATGGGTAAAGTATGACCGCATGTTTACTCAGTTTAGGTGTTTCAACATTTTAATTTTTTAAAAGAGGTGTTAAATCTCTTCTTCCAGGAAAAGATGTAGAAATAATCTTTGATGACTTAAGAGGGACAAAAGCGAGTATTTATCCAATGAAGCAGTTAAATAATAGGTCTTAAGTGTTAACTGAATAATTAAAGATGATGATGCATGGACTTCATATACATGCTTATGGAACAAAGAATCTTTTGTCCTAACTCAGCAGCAGAAAGAAATTTTTGGCACACAGCGGAAGTAAAGCATAACCAGGTCAGAAGAACATGGTTTCAAAATGCATTGTCTGAAATGGAGAGGTTAGGTGTTTGTTTGAAAACAACAAGTACTCAGTCTATTTTCTTTATACCTTCACTGATTTCTTTTGCTGTCACTAACAAAATACATTTCAGTAGATACTGCATTAAATTAGCCTGCAAATAAATAGCTTTATACATCTCACTTCATTGAACCAAAGTCCAACTTCTGTATTTGATACAGATATCTTGGTTCCTTTTATTATTCATTTTTGTCATTTTAATACATTAATAGGAGAATATTGTTCAAATGATGCCTTTAAGTTTTTGTCAGTCTTAACCAAAGAATGAATAGATACGGATACAAGTATTTGCTTTACATTTCAGCAGAGGGGCGCTAGATCTCAAACACGTTTCCTTTCAGATTTGTGTTAGCTGGGTTGCTGTACATTGAAACAATAAAATCTGTTTAAAAAGACATCCCACATACATTTTTTTAATAATTAATATCTTATTTAATACGTATTAAAGCATGAAAGATATTTTGTGATCACCTACTCTGACCTAAAGTTTTCACAGGTCATAGAGTTTCACCCAGCTTTCACGTAACAAATTTTTTCTCTAGAGAAGTATTTCAGCATTGACTTGTTTTTCTTCTACATTTCAAGTTTATCTAGCAATGCCTCCTTTTCACACACAAGATACACATCTTTCAGATTAAGGTGTCCGTCTGCAACTACATCTTACCATAAATGTCTCCAAATTAAGAGAAAGCAGAATAAAAGTTATTTAACAACAACGGATGAATAGCAAAGATGGTATACCACATGTAAAATAAGCATCTTCAATCCTCTTGACTCTCTTCTTTATTGCATTATGTTGGAGGACAACAAAGATAGCTTTAATACCACCTTTGCAACTCCTAGGCTCTTAGGGCAAATAAGAAGTTGGGGCAAATATGTAAACGAGCAGCCCCAGGGGCTGCTTTTAACTTGTGCAGCATCAGACTTCAGCAGTCCAGAGTACTTTGGAGGGCAGCATGCTCTCTAATAACCTCCAGCAGACTCTTACTCTTTTCTGGGTCTCCAATACAGTCTCCAGTGTGGGGAAGGCTGCAAGGTGTGGAAAGGTGGCTGTATTTAATTTAACCGGTGCAATGCAGTCAGGGAGATCTCCTCATGATATTGTTATTTTCTGATGAGGGAACATACAGGATTTACAGTGTTGTCATGTAAGAGATACTGTTTACTCCAGAGTGGGATAGTTGGCACGTTTTGCTGGAGATCAAAAGATGTTTGGGTTTGGGTTTTAAGTGCTGGTGGTTGCTTTGGGTTGTTTGTGTGTGTGTCTCTCACAAATAATGAGTCTGCTAAGGTCATCTTTACTGGCTGTTTGATATGGACCGTAACTTGTCCAATGTCTTCATTTTTCTAGTTGCATCTTAATTTTGTGAACCTGAGAATGGTGCAATGTACCTTCGCGTTCTCTGTGGCTTTCTGCATTCTTGCATTATTTCTAATAACCACTGGGTGTCGCATGTCTCTTTGGATTGCATAGATGGAGAAGGTCAAACTTGGTCCAATCAAGGACTGTGGACATTTTTTTTCGGAATGAAAAGGGCTTTATTTAATTTACATAAAATAACAATAAATACTCCTAAATCTTCCTTTAAAACAACATTATTTATATAGCAAGGACAGCAAGTACAACAGCCTAATTCTCCACAGGGTTTTGATTTATTCCCAATGCCATTTTCCCAGAATGACACATTGTTTGGTGGAAAAAAACTAAGATGTCAGTAGGTAATTAAAGATAGTCTGATAGCGCAAATGCATAATGTAGCAGAATTAAGGCTGCACTGGCAATCTCAAATCTGTAATTTCCTAATTGATGAGAAGAGCACATAACTGTATTTGAGAATATTATTGTGATAAGGATTTTGGCCTGTTACTTCCTATCATTTTTAAAAGCAAATGAAAAGGCAAGAATTCATTACTTTATGTGCAAGGCTAACAAATGTACCTCATGCAGAAGAGAATTTGGACTTTGACCCTTCAGTATAGACGTCTACTAGGGATTAAAGGAATAGCCATGTTAATCGCACATAGAAGGATTAAGTTTTCTACAAACTAGTCTGTAAGGAGATCATATGATACAGTAACGTTGATGCAGCCGTGTGTTGTGCCTCATAATACAGATAGCACAGAGCCCAGGATATGGACTGGACGTAGGCTTCCCCAAAAGCTCGGGTGCCATTTGTGACTCACTTTCCCTGTAGGTTTGTTACTTTGATGGCTGAATTCATCTCTGGGTCCTCTTATAGTGCTTGGGGCTTGGCTTGTTAATATGACAGTGAAACATACAGAATTACTAGAGCCATATGTAGATCTGGCTTCTGATTCCCAGGGTAAAATACGACCCTCTGTGATAGGGGACGTAGAGGGATCCATTTTACCTTTAGCTTGGAAATCTATGCTGCACAGGCAGCCACTAAACAGTTTGTGTCCAAGGCTATGAGAGTTGTGAGGTCTTTCTTGTAGGAGCAGATGAAGCTGAGGGCTGATTTTTCCAACAACCTATCTATAATGAAGCCAAAAGCGAATGGACTTTTATGAGACTAGTAGAAGGCAGGGCCTTGACTGCAGTCCTCACAGATCTTCAGACCAACTATTGAGTGTAGCAGCTCTTCTGAAGAGGTCTGGTTGTACAGGAGGATGTTCATATCAACTGGAACTGAATGCTTTTGGTCTGGAGTCATTTCTGGGTCTCGCTGAGCCTCATGAGTATGTTTGCTAGCCTCTCTTCAGGGAGAAACTAAGAAACAGTTCTGGTTTCAAGGGAGCTAGCAGAATGCACAGAAGATACCAATTAGATTCCTAAACGACACGCAGGGCTGATTTCTGTTGTTGTGCTGAATTGAGGAGGAGCTGTTGAGGGCTAGCCGGTTTTAAAAATGGGGCCACTAATTTGCATGTTTTGGGGAAAATTAACAGCTGCTTGAAATCTTTCTGACAATATTTGTCTTTCAGATTGCATTGATTTAACAGGAGTAAAACCTTTAGCACAAATGTGTCAGTGTTGCTGAAAAGCTCACTGAAAAATTACCTAAATATTTTATTTTGACTTTTACAGTAGTAAATGCAATGTTAATCACTACAGTACAAAGCTAAAAGGAAATAAAATAGAAAGCAAATTGGGTGATGTTGCTTTTTCCATGTTGCTGTTTCAAATTGAAATGTAGTCACTGGTTTTGGTCAAAACTTTTGAAATCTTGGAATGTCCTGGAAAGTGAAAATGCTCTTTTATTAAATACTTCTTTTATTAAAATGAATAAGACCCTCTAAATGTACAGCCTGTTGGAACTGTTTTAAAAATTTTATCAAATTCCTCAAGTGCTATTGTTACAGTGGTCAGGTAAAATGGAGGGTTGCATAGAGGGAACAGTAATGCCTGAACAATGTAAATTTCTGATCCTGCAATAGTTTATATAACCGGATTTGTAATACCCTTCTCTAATACTGTTTTCATTCGTGTCGTTGCTTCATGGAATGAAATAGCATTGCTACAAGATGTTCGTGTGTTCCTGCAGCCGGTGGAAAGAAACCTGTAATGGAATATCAGAAATGGCAGGCATACCCAGGCTGTCGTGTGCTGACCAGCTCTGCTCTGCCAACAAGCACTCTGCTTCTGCAGGGCAAAAGCAAAGTATACTAAGGGTGGTAGAATATTTAGCAGATGTTTATGGCATTTGTGGCTCCAGGGCTAGCCCTTTGCAGATGTAAGCCTGAATTAGCTGTCTCAGTTTGCCAAGGGCAGGAAAACTGATATCCAGTCAGGGAAGACAGTTTTTCATTTTAGTAGGAAATTCTCCACATGATGGCAGTAAAAAACCTCTGGAATTCAGAGGTGGTTTATGTTTCACCTTCAAAAGCCAAAGGGAAAAAACAACCTGAGATGAAGAACTGAGTATGTGACTGGGCTTTTAGATTTCCCATTTTTCTCTCGGTAGTCCTTAAATTCCCCAGATAGTTTTCCAGACAGCAAGGCTACGCGCAGCCTGGCACAGGGAGAATAGGTCACCCGTCACATTATACTAGGGCACAGTGTCACTCACAGGCACGACTTCAAAAGATATTTTTGGTTTCTTGTGCTGTGTATTAATGTGCAGAGGGAGATGATAAGGGGAAAAGAGATTGTTTTTAGTCCCTGTCCAAAAACTTGTTCCTGCCCAAAGAATGCGGAGACTGTAACTCGTCACTTAAAGCCACATAACAGAGGCCGCCAAAGGGCACTTGGATAAGGACCCAGTTTGCCCAACTGGGCATTTGACCAGCTTGGTTTGAGTGCTGTAGCAGTGCCAGACAGAGATTAGCTGTGGAATGAGTTTGCAGTTGAGACTCAGCCTGTCTAGAGCGCTCGGGTGGCTTGGTGTATGGAAGCACTTAGAGGGGAGTGTATTTAAAGAACCCAGAGGCAGCTGTGTGGCTAAAATTAAAATGTGTTTTTCTTATATTGTTTTTGCTTGGTTTCCTGTTGCACACTCTGGTCCTGTCTTGTGAGAGCAAATGGGCAAAGGAAGGGGATGAGTCAAAGGGGTGAAATTGATCCTAGAAATTCCTGCTTTGCTTTTTACAGCTTGGGTGCACCAGATATTTGACATGAAAAGGCCTGTGGCTAAAACAGTCTTTGAAAGTCTCCTCTTCATATTCATATGCCTTTCATTCCATTCTTCATTCATTCAGCCCAGAGATTTTCTTTTTGTGCATGTGCAGGGATTGCTGCTCCCTATTTTTCTCCCCATCTTGCCGCCCCAAAACATCGGAGGTCTAATTCTACAATGCTTAGCACCAAAAGTGGTCACCCATAGGTGATCAAAATGTGTAAAAATATTGAATATGTGTGGCAGAAAATTACCAGTGTATAAATGAATGCAGGAAGTACAACATACAGACAAATCAGACCAGCATCTCTGATAAAGCAGAAAGTTAAAAATATAAACAAGGCTACTTTATAATCATTAGAGCAATTGCCACTTTAGCAGAAAGATAATTTTCTTTGGGAGATTATATTACTTAAAAGTTTTAGCATTAAATTCATTTTGCAACAAATTTATACCCAGGCACTTCTGACATGGGGAGTTACTAACCCCAGATAGCACGTGGGGAACTAGAAGATAGATTTGGTCAAGGTCATTTAGGAAGTCTGTGGCAGAGTCAAAAAAACGGGAGGAAGATAAGGGCAGTTCCTGTTCACTATTTCCCTCTCTGATCATGTGCCTTAGAGGGGTTGTAGAGCCTCACTGTAAGGCTAAGAAATTGCTTGGTCTGGTGCCCTAAAAGCTGCTTTGGAGATAGATACAAAGCTTAAGTCATGGGCAGTTTGGGAACTGATTCCATATGATCTTTTATCAAAGGAAAACCACGTTTTTCTCTATGTATGTAATGTCGAAGGGGCTGTTAAGAAAAACACAGCCCCCCCTACCACCACCACCAGCGTGCTCCCTCCATCTGCTTAAAATGTTCTTTTCTAATAGATTTCTTTTCTCGTAGATTTTAAAACCCCACAACAACTCACACATCTACGTTAGGCTGTGCCGCGTCCCTAAGGAGTAGGAGTCCTATTAAGGGGTGAGTTGGAGTGACCTGCCTGCCGAAGCCTCGATGAATAGGAAAGTAGAATTCAGGGTCGTTAACTTCCCAGTATTTGAAACCCAAGGTTGATCACAAGTAATAATCAGCATTTTATGTAAATCGCCCTTCACTAGCATAGCAAAACATCATTTTCAAAAGGGATTAGGTTCTTTGTGTACATGCAGCGTTCCTGTTCGTGGCAAGGCAGGTTGCACACTATAGCCTGAACCCCCAAGTGAGCAGCACTGAAAGGGTCACATTAGCAGTTTGAACTGTGGCCGTGTCAAGGGTACTCTAGAAACAATGAAACCAAAAACTAGAGGGTAGTCAACAGGATTTGAATAAAACAACAAAACTGAAACGGCTCCACTTCTAAATCAGCCTTTTGCATCAGCGATCATTTTGGCCAGTATTTTGGGTATTCTGCTGAAATCTCTCAGGGGTGAAAGATTCAGGAACAGTAGCCCCATTAAAGACTGCTAAAGACTGAGGCTTTCACAAGTACCAACTCCTCTCTCTCTCTTTTTTTTTTTTTTTTGTCCTACAAATAATGCAGCTCTGGGATCCCTGTACATTCTCTACAAGAAGAAAGGATGGTGATTAGATTTTCTGGTTTGTTTTTCTTCTTCAGAAATAGCTCGGTTGTGAATGACCCTGTGTGATGCGTAAGAGAAGTTCAGTATGCTGTTTTGGTGTTACAAAAGGGCCTGTTGGTAATTTCAATGCATGTTTCCCAAGTCCTCAGAAAGGTCACTGGGGGTCTCCATTACGTGCAGTCTAGAGCCTGCTACAATTTTCTCATACAATTTAATCTGCTGCCTGGACGGCCTCCAGTGTACAAGCAACTGACAATCTACAGTCTTTGGAATTGATTTCCTGGAATCGTGGAAGGCCTGCTTGGCCTCCAGATGACAGATGTGTGCTGGAGCTCTCAGTGCAGCAAGATGCTTTGCAGAGATGAGAGAAAATTTGCCTCATTTCAGCATTTTCTGTAAGCTGTTAAATCTTCTTCTAGTGATTTTAGGGATAAAGTTATCACCAAGATACAAGCACCGTTCTGAGTGGGCATTATTAATAATCATCCTTTGCTTTCTGTAGCACTTATCTTATGAGGATCTTAATGGGTTTATAAATATTCTTTAAGACAATCACCCCACTTATGAAGTAGATAACTATTATTATAGTCATTTTACAGCTGGGGAACCAAAAATTAAAGGGTGGAGAAATGATGTGCCAAAGTTCACGTTACTGGGGTGATGTCTTCACCAGAAAAAAAAAAAAAAAAGGTTTTAATCTGCAAATATACTTCAACCTGTTAGTGTGAACTCGTGCTATAACTCTCGTCTTCACTTGGATTATAGCCACACTTATATAATGCACAAGGAAAATACACATTCTTCAATATCCACCTAGGTAGTGGAGCAGAATTAGACAATACACAAATTGGTAGTAGAGCAGAGAAAAAAAAATGAGATTTCTCACTCATTTCCAATTTTAAGCCCAAATATTCTTCTCCTTTTTCTTTTATATATAGCAAATGCTACTAAACCTGAACTATAGGTGCCATTCCTTCCTCTCGTGGTATATAGCAGCAAAAAAACACATCTCAGACTGAGGGTCACCAAAAGAAACCCTAGTGGTGAATGCACATCAGGAAAAGTTTTGTCTGTTTGTTTGGTTTTCATTGAAAAATATGAATAAACACATTTCCAGGAGAATGGGTGCTAATTGCTCCCTTGATGACAGGCTAAGCAGGCGGTCAAAAGTCCAAATGTCCTTCCATATCTAGAAATGTCCCTTTAAAGATAGAAATCAAGTATATGAAGAGAAACGGAAATTCTGAATGCAAAACTCCAACTCAATCGGTTTAGTAATGGCTAAAACAGGTGCTGGCACAGGTTGCCCAGAGAGGTTGTGGAAGATCTTTTGAAGATCTCCTCCTTGTAGAGGACATGGTCCTGGGTGGCCCTGCTTGTTCAGGGAGGATGGACCAGATGTCCTCCCAGGGGCCCTGCCAACCTCAGCCTCTCCGGTTCTGTGATTTGGTTTTGGTGGGAATCTTGGTACAGAAAGTAGAGGAAGCAACAAGGGAGGTTAGAATACACTCTACAGCAGCCTTATGCTAAATGGGGTGTGGATGAGAACGTGAAAGTGGAAGAGAACCTATGTGGACATGAAACAAAAGCATTGATCCTTTTGAAAGAAAGGAGAGAAAATTGAAAAAGTATTTTGAGAAAGCAGATATCAACAAGCTCAGGATACTGGAAGATCACATCTCATGGAAGAAAAGTTTGAAGGAATAAAGGAATTAAGCATTTCCTGATGAAAAACAAGCCATTCAGAGTTTAACAATCCCAAGGAAAGGAGAGAATAGCAAGTATAGTAAAAATCATCTGGCTAAATCATATACATTGACCTCAAACACGTGAAAAAGTCATACAGGAAATGAAAATTATGTGAGATTACTAGGATTAGTATAAAGGAATGTATAAGTATGTGGGGACAGAAATAAAAAAGAACAAAGCACAGAAGACGTTGTAATTAAGAGGAACAAGAAGCCTTTTATAATTGACCAGCTTAAAAATATCTTTCTTTTTTTTTAAAGAACATTGCATTTTATGGCTGTTAGGTTTCTACTTGAATTCTGCAATGAATAAGATTGAACAACTATTCAATACTCAGTTGAGAGAGAAAAGTAGTAGTGTAAGATGTCTTAGACCAAAACATTTAATGCCTTTTTTGTTTCAGCATTCACTAAAAGTCTACTGCAATCACGTAGCTAATACAATTATTATCAAAAACAAAGGGGTATGATCTTACAGCCTATATAAAATGGACTCCAGCTTATTTAGAGAGCTGGCCTAAGCTATTTAAAGCTGTCAGCAGGCATCTCTGATAACCTGGAGATGGCTGCTAAGGCTGTAAGAGATTGAAAAAGGACAAATGTAGCACATAAAAGGTAAAAAGGAAGAGCCAGGGAATTTTATGTTAGTCATTTTAACTTCAATTCCTAAAAAAATACTAGAGCAAATAATCAAATGAGTTATATGGAAACATCTGGAAGATGGAAAAGAAATGGCTAACAAGCAAAATGGATGTGTTGAGAGCAGCCCATGTCAAATCAATCTGTTTTCCTTCTGGTTTGAGCTAATAGGGCTGTGAGCAGGAGAGAAATAATAGATGAATAGATGTTATAGATAGTGTCATGACTCCAGCAAGGTCTCTGATAATGTTTACCTGACATAGATACAAAGCATTTTTATAAGCAAAACAGGAAGAGTTGGTATGAACACCGTGATTGTAAGAGGAGTGCAGAATTATTCAGAAAGCATCCTCAAACACTAGTCAGCAACAGTAGTAGAAAAATAGCAGAAGCAATTAACGCTGTCAGACTGGGAGGATCTATCAGCTGGGTCGTACAAGTGTCTCTCCTGTGTCTTGTACTATGTGGTATTTTCAGTAGTGACTTGGAGATGGAATACAAAGCGTGTTTATTCTGTTTGCAGATGGCAGTAGGCTGGTCACAGCGAGTTAGAGGACAGAATTCACATTCAGAATGGTCTTGGCCAGTTGGAGGAGCAATCTGGAAAATTGGATGCAGTTCAATATGGAGAAATGAGAAGTTTCGTATTTAAGTGGGAATAAGCAGCTTTAGCAGCTTGGAATAGGAAACAAATGACTGGTCCTTTAGAACAGGATCTGGAGGTAGAGTAGATCTTCCTTGG